>NC_052322.1:25230722-25830722 GCF_016432855.1 Salvelinus namaycush
TGTCCCTAAGCCACTTTTCCCTGTGTGCTTAGGGTCGTTGTCCTGTTGGAAGGTGAACCTTCGCCCCAGTCTGAAGTCCTGAGCTCTTTGGAGCAGGTTTTCATCAAGGATCTCTGTACTTTGCTACGTTAAGCTTTCCCTCGATCCTGACTAGTCTCCCAGTCCCTGCCGCTGAAAAACATACCCACAGCATGATGCTGCCACCACCATGCTTCACCGTAGGGATTGTGCCAGATTTCCTCCAGATGTGACGCTTTGCATTCAGGCCAAAGGGTTCAAGCTTGGTTTCATCAGACCAGAGAATCTTATTTCTCATGGTCTGAGAATATTTAGGTGCGTTTTGGGAAACTCCAAGCGTGCTGTCCTGCCTTTTTACTGAGGAGTGGCTTCCGTCTTGCCACTCTACCATAAAGGCCTGATTGGTGAAGTGCTGCAGAGATGGTTGTCCTTCTGGAAGGTTCTCCCATCTCCTGAGAGGAACTCTGGAGCTCTGTCAGTGACCATCGGGTTCTTGGTCCCCTCTGTGACCATTGCCCTTCTCCACCGATTGCTCAGTTTGGCTGGGCAGAGAGCTCGAGGAAGAGTCTTTGTGGTTCCAAACTTCTTCCATTTAAGAATGATGGATTCCACTGTTTTCTTGGACCTTAAATACTGCATAAATGTTTTGGTACCCTTCCCTAGATCCGTGCCTCGACAATATCCTGTCTCGGAGCTCTACGGTCTATTCCTTCGACCTCATGGCTTGGTTTTTCCTCTGACATGCACCGTCAACTGTGGGACCTTATATAGACAGGTGTGTGCCTTTCCAAATCATGTCCAATCAATTGAATTTACCACAGGTGGACTCCAAGTTGTTTAAACATCTCAAGGTTGATCAATGGAAACAGGATGCACCTGAGCTCAATTTCGAGTCTCATAGCAAAAGGGTCTGAATACTTATGTAAATAAGCTATTTCAGTTTTTTTTCTTAACCTGTTTTCACTGTCATTATCGGGTGTTGTGTGTTGATCGTGAAAAACATTTATTTAATCCATTTTAGAATAAGGCTGTAAAGTAACAATGTGGAAAAGGTGAAGGGGTCTGAATGCTTTCCGAATGCACTGTATTTAGGCTTGCCATGACAAAGGGGTTGAATACTTATTGACTCAAAACATGTCAGCGTTTTCATTTTTAATTGATTTGTAAAAATGTTGGAAAACTTAATTCCACTTTGACATTATAGGGTAGGCCAGGGACAACAAATATCTAAATATAATCCATTTTAAATTCAGGCTGTAACAACACAATGTGGTAAAAGTCGAGGGGTGTGAGTATTTTCTAAGGGCGCTGTACATGCAAACACACACAGCTAGCTCACCTGTGACACATGATAGACCATGGTTAACCACCAGTTTACAAGACGGGTATTGTTTATGCACAAGATTTTTTTAAACGAACCAGTACCTTGGAAGTCTTGAATGCTTTCAATACCACTGTGATTTTAGTCTCACATGACAGAACCCATGTCTGTCAGCTCACTGTGAAAAGGCATGTTTGTGTTATTGAGTGGGTTCTGTTGTACTTGCACACCCTTTCGGTGGTAAGGCCTATAATGTACATACTGGGTCAAGGCCTGTAATGTAGTTCCTCCTTGTATCTTTAGACCATTTCCCCTGTGTTTTGTGACTGCTTCTCAGTGCTGACTGTCTCAAATCATGTCTGATGACTGACTGACTTAATTCTGCTGTCCTCCAGGTTACCTGTCCTGCTGTCGCTTCGTGGATGACAACAATATTGTCACCAGCTCTGGAGATACCACATGGTGAGTGGGGGAACTGTGCCTGCCTGCCCCTTCCCATGTTCACTGAGTGGATATGCCAGCTCTACACTGTTTGTTAAAATTGAGGTTAAACGCAATGGCGAATATCTGAATGCATCCCAAGAGTATGACGGAAAACAGTCACTCCAAACTCAAACTTTATTTTTTTCTCCCTGCCTCTCCTTCCCCCAGTGCTCTCTGGGACATTGAGACGGGCCTGCAGACGACCACGTTCGCCGGCCACACCGGCGATGTCATGAGCCTGTCGCTTGCGCCCGACACGCGGCTGTTTGTGTCCGGGGCGTGTGACGCTTCCGCCAAGCTCTGGGATGTCAGAGAAGGAATGTGCCGACAGACCTTCACCGGGCACGAGTCGGACATTAATGCCATCTGCGTAAGCCAATCACACGATCCGACCACCGGTCAACCTGTGTAGCTACACTTCCATTCAAAACGGAGCCTCACACTCTAACCTACGGCGTCAGTATCTTTTGTCACTAGCTTTTCGGCAGAAGGCTTACCACGCCAGCGGTTATCAAATCAAGTTTATTTTATATAGCCCTTCGTACATCAGCTAATATCTCGAAGTGCTGTACAGAAACCCAGCCTAAAACCCCAAACAGCAAGCAATGCAGGTGTAGAAGCACGGTGGCTAGGAAAAACTCCCTAGAAAGGCCAAAACCTAGGAAGAAACCTAGAGAGGAACCAGGCTATGAGGGGTGGCCAGTCCTCTTCTGGCTGTGCCGGGTGGAGATTATAACAGAATATGGCCAAGATGTTCAAAATGTTCATAAATGACAAGCATGGTCAAATAATAATCAGGAATAAATGTCAGTTGGCTTTTCATAGCCGATCATTAAGAGTTGAAAACAGCAGGTCTGGGACAGGTAGGGGTTCCATAACCGCAGGCAGAACAGTTGAAACTGGAACAGCAGCAAGGCCAGGTGGACTGGGGACAGCAAGGAGTCATCATGCCCGGTAGTCCTGACGTATGGTCCTAGGGCTCAGGTCCTCCGAGAGAGAGAAAGAAGGAGAGAATTAGAGAGAGCCAAGATGTTCAAAATGTTCATAAATGACAAGCATGGTCAAATAATAATTAGGAATAAATGTCAGTTGGCTTTTCATAGCCGATCATTAAGAGTTGAAAACAGCAGGTCTGGGACAGGTAGGGGTTCCATAACCACAGACAGAACAGTTGAAACTGGGTTTCTTTTGCATTCAGGCATACAGAGACTTCAATACGGACATTGTATATACACTAGCATGCTTAAGGGTGGTTTCACCCACCCTGATAATGCCATGGCAACCATTATGCACTAGCTCATTACACACTGACACGTATACCGCACGTAGAGCGATGAGGAAGTATGAGGTTTGGTCTGATAATACCCATCTCCCTCCCCTTTTTCCCATCCCTCCCAGTTCTTCCCCAATGGTAACGCCTTTGCCACAGGCTCAGACGACGCCACCTGCAGGCTCTTTGACTTGCGCGCCGACCAGGAGCTGATGGTCTACTCCCATGACAACATCATCTGTGGCATCACCTCAGTGGCGTTCTCCAAGAGCGGCCGCCTGCTGCTCGCCGGCTACGACGACTTCAACTGCAACGTGTGGGATAGCCTCAAGGCCGACCGTGCAGGTGACCAGCGGGTGTGAGGGTTTTTTTTTTTAACGCCCAAACCACAGGTCTAGGATCAGAGCACAGTACTCCCAAACCTTAATGGTTAGGGGGGAAAATGTTTAACTGACCCTAAATCTATGGGCCACCTCATCATACTTTGAGGCGACCATGATGACGACAGTCGGGGGTACAGTGGAGGAGCAGTGGTCAAGCTAGGTTCTGGATGTTATTGCGACGGTTGTACACCTATATTTGAGGTCATCAGCCAAAATGCTGTAGGCCCGTACAGCTCCCTGTAGTGGAACAGGGTGGAATGTAGCTAGTGGAGCCAGGGCTGGTGGAAGGGGGAGGTGTTGAAATGGACTAGATGTGGTTCTAGTGGTGTGAGGAGTCCCCGAGGGACATTGATTTAGAGCACCTAGTGGTCTCTGTGGTACAGAAATGACTGGGGTTCAGTAGGTATCAAATGACAGCAGGGTTACTTTATTTGAGCACATCGGTGGTACCGTCTGCAGCCACGTAATGGGTCAGTTTTGTAGCCGGGCTAGTTCCTCAAGCACAGCAGGGATACTTCAGACATGCAGCATTACTAGACATAAAGCAGATTGAACAGGAGGATTCCCAATTATCCACCCTTTTCCAGAATTGAGCACTTAGACTTCCTGTCGTTGATTCAAAAGCATAGGACTGATGTAAGCATTGGCTAGAGGGAGTTTTCACTGTTAAATCCATGACAGCGATTGTACAAGTGAAGGCTAGTTTGTACAGCAGCAGGGTTTGTGGATGAGGCCCCTGCTGTTTAGCCTGCTCCAGCAGTTGATCTGCTCCCACAGAGGCATGAATTGTTCAGTTCTATTGATTACATATGTGGTCTGGATAAGAGATGGGATGGGTCTGCCACACACACACTTGTACTAGCAACATTTTCTAGTAACTGAGTTTACCAATATACAACAGAATAGAACTGGTACACAGCCAGGTCTTTAATGGAATCATTTATTAAGGGTCAAACTGAGTGAATAGAGAGTGGTGTTGGCTAAGCGTGTTGTGATCTCATGGTCTGACTTCTATCCGCTGACACTGCTCTGTCCCTAGGTGTTCTGGCTGGACATGACAACCGTGTCAGTTGCTTGGGTGTGACTGACGACGGCATGGCCGTGTCAACAGGGTCCTGGGACAGCTTCCTCAAGATCTGGAACTAAAGTCTGAAGGTAACTGCACAGTGCAGCCGCCCTTCCACCACAAGTGTGCCCGACATGCCATGGCACTCTAAGAAATATCGCTGATTTGCTCCACATTTATTTATTGATGCTTAAAGGGATACTTCGGTATTTTTTCATATACACTCTATATACGAAAGTATGTGGACACCCCTTCAAATTAGTGGAATTGGCACTTTCAGCCACACCCATTGCCGACAGGTGTATAAAATCAAACACACAGCCATGCAATCTCCATAGACAAACATTGGCAGTAGAATGGCCCATACTGAAGAGCTCAGTGACTTTCAATGTGGCATCTTTGTAGGATGCCACCTTTCCATCAAGTCAGCATGTCAAATTTCTGCCCTGCTAGAGCTTCCCTGGTCAACTGTAGGTGCTGTTATTGTGAAGTGGAAATGACTAGGAGCAACAAGGGCTCAGCCGTGAAGTGGTAGGCCACACAAGCTCACAGAACGTCTGTCCTCCGTTGCAACACACTACCAAGATCCAAACTGCCTCTGAAAGCAACGTCAGCACTGTAACTGTTTGTCGGGAGCTTCATGAAAGGGGTTTCCATGGCCAAGCAGCCGCACACAAGCCTAAGATCACCATGCGCAATGCCAAGCGTCGGCTGGAGTGGTGTAAAGCTCACCACCATTGGACTCTGGAGAAGTGAAATCACGTTCTCTGGAGTGATTAATCACGCGTCACCATCTGGCAGTCTGACAGACTGCCTGACTGCGTAGTGCCAACTGTAAAGTTTGGTGGAGGAGGAATAATGGTCTTTTATGGTTCGGGCTAGGCCCTTTAGTTCCAGTGACGAGAAATCAACACTACAGCATACAATGACATTCTATGAAATATCTGTGCTTCCAACTTTGTGGGAAGGCCCTTTCCTGTTTCAGCATGACAATGCCCCCGTGCACAAAGCGAGGTCCATACAGAAATGATTTGTCAAGATTGGTGTGGAAGAACTTGACTGGCCTGCACAGAGCCCTGACCTCAACCCCATCGAACACCTTTGGGATGAATTGGAACACCGACTGCGAGCTAGGCCTAATCGCCCAACATTAGTGCCCGGCCTCACTAATGCTCTTGTGGCTGAATAGAAGCAAGTCCCCGCAGTAATGTTCCAACATCTAGTGGAAACCCTTCCCAGAAGAGTGGAGGCTGTTATAGCATCAAAGGGGGGACCAACTCCTCGAGCAGGTGTCCACATATATTTGGTCATGTAGTGTATGTCTCGGTGTCCAGTATGAAGGAAGTTAGAGGTAGTTTCACTAGCCAATGCTAACTAGCGTTAGCTCAATGACTGGAAGTTAACCTTTCATTGCTATCCATCCCGGATCCGGGAGCATCCTCATCAAAAAAGCTGACTAGCATAGCCTAGCCTAACGCGACAGGGATATCATATAATATAATTTTCATGAAATCACAAGTCCAATACAGCAAATGAAAGATAAACATCTTGTGAATCCAGCCATCATTTCCGATTTTTAAAATGTTTTACAGCGAAAACACTATGTATTTCTATTAGCTAACCACAATAGCAAAAGACTCAACCGCATATTTTCACAATTTTTCTACCGCATAGGTAGCTATCACAAAACCGACCAAATAGAGATATAATTAGTCACTAACCAATAAACAACTTCATCAGATGACAGTCTTATAACATGTTATACAATAAATTTATGTTTTGTTCGAAAATGTGCATATTTGAGGTATAAATCATAGTTTTACATTGCAGCTACCATCAAACATATCACCAAAGCAGCCAGAATAATTACAGAGAGCAACGTGAAATACCTAAATACTCATCATAAAACATTTATGAAAAATACATGGTGTACAGCAAATGAAAGATAAACATCTTGTGAATCCAGCCAATATTTAAGATTTTTTAAGTGTTTTACAGCGAAAACACAATATAGCATTATATTAGCTTACCACAATAGCCAAACACACAAATGCATTTATTAACAGCAAAAGGTAGCGATCGCAAAAACCAGCAAAATATATAAAATTAATCACTAACCTTGGACAACTTCATCAGATGACAGTCTTATAACATGTTATTCAATAAATCTGTTTTGTTTGAAAAATGTGCATATTTCAGGTATAAATCATAGTTTACATTGCAGCTACAATCAGAAATTGCACCGAAAGCAGACAGAATAATTAGACACCAACGTCAAATACCTAATTACTCGTCATAAAACATTTCTGAAAAATACATGGTGTACAGCAAATGAAAGACATGCATCTTGTGATTCCAGACAATATTTCCGATTTAAGTGTTTTACAGCGAAAACACAATATAGCGTTATATTAGCTTACCACAATAGCCAGAAACACAAGCCATTTCCCAATAGCAAAAGTTAGCGATCGTAACAAACCAGTAAAAGATATATAATTTTTGACTAACCTTGATATTCTTCATCAGATGACAGTCCTATAACATCAGGTTATACATACACTTATGTTTTGTTCGAAAATGTGCATATTTAGAGCTGAAATCAGTGGTTATACATTGTGCTAAGGTAGCATATTTTTCCCACAACGTCCGGATATTTTTCTGACACTTTTTCTGACAACTATTCTGACCAAATAACTATTCATAAACATAACTAAAAAATACATGTTGTATAGGAAATGATAGATCCACTAGTTCTTAATGCAATCGCCGTGTTAGAATTCTAAAAATAACTTCATTACGACATACGGCTTCGGTATAGCTAGAGTACCCAAAAGCTGGGCGCCGACGACTAGTTCACATGTACGACAGATATATGAAATAGCATCATAAAATGTTTCCTACTTTTGCTGATCTTCCATCAGAATGTTGTACAAGGGGTCCTTTGTCGGGAACAATCGTTGTTTGGATTTAGAACGGCCTCTTTCCCTCCCGATTTAGCAAGCACACTAGCCAAGTGGCACGAATCTCTCCATGTCAACAAACGGAAGAGAACGGAACACGGCAAAACTCCCGAAAGAATTTCAATAATCTGATTAAACTATATTGAAAAAACATACTTTACGATGATATGGTCACATGTATCAAATAAAATCAAAGCCGGAGATAGTAGTCGCCTATAACGAAAGCTTTTCATAAGGCAAATCCAGGTCCCTCCTCGCGCCTTCCTGAAAACAGGAAATGGGTGACACGTCATTCCAAGAGCTGTTATTCCACTTCAGACCAAGATAAACACCCCATTTCTTCTCTCACCGCCTCTTGACATCCAGGGGAAGGTGTATGACGTGCATGTATACTAATACGTATCATGCCCATTTATAGGCAGGACCTAGAAGAGAGCATAGTTTTCAGACTTTCCACTTCCTGGTCAGGAAGTTTGTGCCAAATGAGTTCTGTTTTACTCACAGATATAATTCAAACGGTTTTAGAAACTAGAGAGTGTTTTCTATCCAATAGTAATAATACTATGCATATTGTACGAGCAAGAATTGAGTACGAGGCCGTTTGAAATGGGCACCTTTTATCTGGCTACTCAATACTGCCCCTGCAGCCCAAACAGGTTAATGCAACCGCCGTGTTAGATTTTTAAAAATAACTTTACGATAACAAACAGCTTACGTTATAGCGAGACAGCGCCCGCCAAAAACGGCAGATAATAGAAATAACATTTTCCACAGAAATACGAAATAACATCATAAATTGTTCTTACTTTTGCTGAGCTTCCATCAGAATCTTGTACAAGGAGTCCTTTGTCCAGAATAAATCGTTGTTTGGTTTTAGAATGTCCTTCTCTCCTGTCGAATTCACTCCACAAGGCTAGCCATGTGGCGCGAACATGCCCATCTTCTCTTGACGCATAGAACGGAAAACTCAAAGTCCCATTAAACGTTGAATAAACTGATGAAACTCGGTTGAAAAAACCTACTTTATGATGTTTTTCTAATATGTATCAAATAAAAACAAAGCCGGAGATATTAGCCGTGTATACCGAACGCTTATCATAAGACAACATGGAGGTACTTCCCGCGCCTAGGTAGAGAAAGGAAATTCTGGTCACGTCATTCCAAGAGCTCTTGTTTGGCCTCAGATCAAGCTAGACACCCCATTCCACCTTCCACTGCCTTTTGACATCTAGTGGAAGGCGTATGCAGTGCATGCAAAACCATAAATATAAGGCAATTGAATAGGCAGGCCCTGGAACAGAGCATGGTTTTCAGATTTTTCACTTCCTGTCTGGAAGTTTGCTGCAAAATGAGTTCTGTTTTACTCAGATATAATTCAAACAGTTTTAGAAACTTGAGTGTTTTCTATCCAATAGTAATAATAATATGCATATTGTACGATCTAGAATAGAGTACGAGTCAGTTTAATTTGGGCACGATTTTTTACAAAGTGGAAACAGCGCCCCCATATTGACAAGAAGTTAATGGGTATATGCTAGCAGATATCCATAGGCTTCCAGTCTGCGCTAACGTTAGTTAGCAATTGAGCTGGTGCTAGTTAGCAACTTCCTTCAAACTGCACGCAAAGACAACTGTATCCACAAGTTCATCTGACTCGGGTGACGTAAATAAAGGGCTTCATTGCCAAGTATCCCTTTAAATGTAATATGTGTATATTGCTGTGTTTCTACTCTGGATATCATTTTTCAATTGGAAAGGTTCCAAAATATCTGGAGGGGGACATTAACTTAAGTGCATATAAACATCTCAATATGATTTACAGTAACATAGACACCGTAAAGTAAGACATGAATGCATGGTTGAGTTGAATAGGAATGTATTTGTACTTGCTCTATGTCCTGGGTGACCTTTGTTTCTCCTGATTGTTTCATTATGCCCTATAGTTCCTCTATAAATGCCATCTAGTTCCTGTACAGCTATGTCAGTAACCAGAATGAGATAATTACTCCGCTGAACACTATGCAGATACGCTATATGAAACTATAATTATACTGAATGGAAACTGGACAATTAGCCTGTGGTTTCAAATGAGTTACTGTGTATTCACATGTAACAACAATAAGTAAAGATGCCATGTAGTTGCTCTTCATAAAGTGGGAATGCAGTCTGAGAATGCAGTCTGTCAGATAAAATGGGTTTCTCATGAGGGAACCATGTACCAGTTTAACTTGGATGAAGATAGCTGAGGAACGGTCAGCTCTGTTATATCGAGGCGGAGTTGAGTTTTGATAACTGGTCATGGGATTTGCTAGCAACAACATTGAGTCACAATCAGTCGACTCTTGTAAAAATGTCAATTCTATAACCGCCTACTGTACCTATGTTTGTCCTGTACTTTTGGTGGTCCTTCATACTTTTAATGAATGTGTGTATATGTATGTATGTATTAGAGGTCGACCGATCTAATTGGAATGGCCGATTTAATTAGGGCCGTTTTCATAACAATCGGAAATCGGTATTTTTGGACACCGATTCGGACGATTATTATTGATTTTTTACACCTTTATTTAACTAGGCAAGTCAGTTAAGAACACATTCTTATTCAGTTAACCCACCGTTCCTAGGCCGTCATTGAAAATAAGAATGTGTTCTTAACTGACTTGCCTAGTTAAATAAAGGTGTAAAAAAACAATAATAATAATCGTCCGTTTATTTAACTAGGCAAGTCAGTTAAGAACACATTCTTATTTTCAATGACGGCCTAGGAACAGTGGGTTAACTGCCTTGTTCAGGGGCAGAATGACAGATTTTTACCTTGTCAGCTCGGGGATTCAATCTTGCAACCTTAAGGTTAACTAGTCCAACTCTCTAACCACCTGATTACATTGCACTCCACGAGGGGCCTGCCTGTTACGCGAATGCAGTAAGAAGACACGGTAAGTTGCTAGCTAGCATTAAACTTATCTTATAAAAAACAATCAATCAATCATAATCACTAGTTAATTACACATGGTTGATATTACTAGTTTATCTAGCGTGTCCTGCGTTGCATATAATCGATGCGGTGGCATTCGCGAAAAAGGACTGTCGTTGCTCCAACGTGTACCTAACCATAAACATCAATGCCTTTCTTAAAATCACTACACAAGTATATATTTTTTAACCTGCATATTTAGTTAATATTGCCTGCTAACATGAATTTATTTTAACTAGGAAAAATGGTGTCACTTCTCTTGCAACAGAGTCAGGGTATATGCAGCAGTTTGGGCCGCCTAGCTCATTGCAAACTGTGTGAAGACTATTTCTTCCTAACAAAGACAGCCAACTTCGCCAAACGGAGGATGATTTAACAAAAGCACAATCGTTGCACAACTGTACCTAAACATCAATGCATTTCTTAAAATCAATACACAGAAGTATATATTTTAAAACCTGCATATTTAGCTAAAAGAAATCCAGGTTAGCAGGTAATATTAACCAGGTGAAATTGTGTCACTTCTCTTGCGTTCATTGCACGCAGAGTCAGGGTATATGCAACAGTTTGGGCCGCCTGGCTCGTTGCGAACTAATTTGCCAGAATTTTATGTAATTGTGACAATATTGAAGGTTGTGCAATGTAACAGGAATATTTAGACTTATGGATGCCACCCGTTAGATAAAATACGGAACGGTTCCGTATTTCACTGAAAGAATAAACATTTTGTTTATTCTTTAGTCTAAAATCAATTTAGATTTAAATAATGCAAAAACAGTATTGGAGAAGAAAGTAGAAGTGCAATATGTGCCATGTAAAAAAAGATAATGTTTAAGTTCCTTGCTCAGAACATGAGAACATATGAAAGCTTGTGGTTCCTTTTAACATGAGTCTTAAATATTCCCAGTTAAGAAGTTTTAGGTTGTCGTTATTGGAATTATAGGACTATTTCTCTCTCTACCATTTGTATTTCATTTACCTTTGACTATTGGATGTTCTTATAGGCACTATAGTATTGCCAGCCTAATCTGGGGAGTTGATAGGCATAAACAGCGCTGTGCTTCAAGCATTACAAAGAGCTGCTGGCAAACGCAGGAAAGTGCTGTTTGAATGAATGCTTACGAGCCTGCTGCTGCCTACCACCACTCAGACTGCTCTATCAAATAATATACTTAATTATAATATAATAAACACACAGAAATACGAGCCTTTGGTTATTAATATGGTCAAATCCGGAAAATATAATTTCATTAACAAAACGTTTATTCTTTCAGTGAAATATGGAACCGTTCCGTGTTTTATCGAACGGGTGGCAACCCTAAGTCTAGATATGGTTGTTACATTGCACAACCTTCAATGTTATGTCATAGATATGTGAAATTCTGGCAAATTAATTAGTCTTTCAAAGTTCGCAACTAACCAGGCGGCCCAAACTGCTGCATATACCCTGACTCTGCTTGCATAGAACGCAAGAGAAGTGACACAATTTCCCTAGTTTATTGCCTGCTAACATGAATTTATTTTAACTACATATGCAGGTTTAAAAATATATACTTGTATTGATCTTAAGAAAGGCATTGATGTTTATGGTTAGGTACATTTGTGCAGGGATTGTGCTTATTCCGCGAGTGCGCTTTTGTTAAATCACCCGTTTGGCGAAGTAGGCTGTGATTCGATGATAAATTAACAGGCACCGCATTGATTATATGCAACGCAAAACAAGCTAGTTAACCTAGTAATATCATCAACCATGTGTAGTTAACTAGTGATTATGTAAAGATTGATCGTTTTTTTATAAGATAAGTTTAATGCTAGCTAGCAACTTACCTTGGCTCCTTGCAGCCACAAGGTCCTTTTGATGCTGCACTCGCTTAACGGGTGGTCAGCCTGCCACGCAGTCTCCTCGTGGATTGCAACGTAATCGGCCATAATCGGCGTCCAAAAAGGCTGATTACCGATTGTGAACATGGGAGATTGGCCAACAATGAATTGTAGCTCACAATTGACGACTAAGTTTTGTTTGGAAATTTAAGAGGTTAATTGTCTACAATGACTATGCACATTTAGGAGGTACTTTTGTTGCAAATTGTTTCTTTTTTGTCTCCCGCCTTTTTTCAGATGACATCTGGACTCAAGTTGAGTGGAAGACTATTCCAAATGTTCAATTTTATTGCATATCCAATCTTCTCAAAACCATGAAACTGACTCCAACCCCCCAAAAAACTACCAACGGCAAAAATTCTCTCCTTCTCATTTAAAAGAAGAGCACAATTGTTTATCACTCAGCTAAAAAGATGAGGAATTTCAGTCGGATGGAATGGGGAAGAGAATTGTGCATTCCTCCTGGGACCATTTTCTGATATTGTGTCATAAGAAAATACATTCACCCCCATGCAAATGTGTAATCCATCTTCAATACACAGGTTTGAGTGAAGGTAATCTACACAACGGTGATTTAACTCTTGATAGCTTTTTGGTCATGTTTCTTTTTCTTTTTTTCCCCTTTATTTTTGGTTCAGGGAACTAGATCAGTGACCTGTTGGTTAAATGAGGATTGAGAGCTTTGTTTTATCAATCTTGATATAGTTTAGAGTCAAGTTTTGTAGGTTGGAAATAAAAATGACATTATCGTCATTTTAATCCAGTTTAATCACATCAGAAAAAAAGGCAAGAAAATTGCGCTTCAGCAGGGAGTCGAGTCTATGAGCCACCAACAGGAGGATCTGGCCATTCTGTATATTTAGTCCCAAGATACTTCACTATTTGTTTATTTTTTTCTGTTTAGTCACAAATCTTTGTTTGCACAAAATTAAACTTTGCATGTATAGAATAATGTTTCAAGAAAAGTTAACTAACCAGGCATATTCTGTTTATGATGAATGCTCATTTTCAAAATGAAAACAAACAAAACATTTTAACCATTCTCTTCACCTTTTGTTGGGCGACAATGTAGAATAATTAAATGAAGATTAACCCATTGGTTCACTTTCTTCGTTTTATTTCTGTTTTGTTACCCTTTTGATGACCGTGGTTGCGAACGGAGAAGTGATTTCATTGGGTAGGGAGGCCTCTACTTATTACCCCGGTTTCATTCCGGAGTTCAAGAGTTGCCCATTCCGTGCTTGGAAATGCAGTGACTACTCTGTGAATGACATGTTGTATAAATCAATGTTTGGAAATAATGATAATGAAGCTTTTTAAGTTAAAAATAAATAAAATATTTTGGCTGTCCACCATGGGTGGGTTAACTCATAGAAACGCATGCTGTAGAATTGCTTAAAAAGAGGTGCATATAGAATTAAGTCCTTTTGATGTTTTTCTTTAAGAAAATAACCTGTTAAATATATCATTACAATGGTATTTATCTTGTTTTTGGCTACTCTGTGCATACATAATTCAATTAAAATGTCAATCCTATGCACTTGAGAGAAGCAAACACCACAGCATAACAAACGGTTACCTGGTCTTACAATATCCATTCTTGAGATGGATTCCTTGATAAAAGTTATGTAAACATTTAAAACATATGCACACACAAACACAAATGGAACAAATACATTTTCATTCCTTCTGTAGCAAACAAATTCCAGTGACAAAGAAAATAAACATTTTGTAACAAACAGGTTTTTTTCTGTCCTTTAATAATAAAAAAGAAAAAACTTGCAGCATCTGAATGACAATTTTCTGTTCCCCTCCTTGTAAACAGACACTTTTTCTTTAGCAGTAGTGGCATTTTTTCCCCCATTCAGTTTTTCCTTTGCAAAATTCTGTACAAAAATGTGCTGTATTTGTGCATTAGACCTTGAGTTGGTAACAAAGAAAATCAATTACAGAAATATTAAATACAATTCCTTTTCTCGCCATGAAATAACTGTAGATCTCTGCACCCCGCTGTTCCCTTCTCACCTTTTGTATTTAAAGTCAGTCAGTGTACAACCGAAAGCTGGATGCAAGATAGAAACTATATTAAAATGTACTGTTATTTAAGATGTAATAAAAAGCAGTTTGAGATGATCTGATGTGTTCTGAGTTTAATTCCTCAAATGTGTGATTATGCAAGTAAAAATTTTAGTTATTGTAATTATATTGAAGTCACAAATATTTCTAATTCACGATTAAATCAGTCTTGTAATTTCTACTTTTACAATACATCGGCATTATAGTTATTGAGGCCTAGCAGTTAGAGCATTGGGCCAGTAACCGAAAGGTTGCTGAATCGAATACCTGAGCTGACAAGGTGAAAAATCTGTCAATGTGCCCTTGAGCAAGGCACTTAACCCTAATTTGCTAAAGTGGTGCCGTCCAACTATGGCTGACCCTGTAAAACAACACATTTCCGGTGTATGTGACAATACAATATATTTTTTTTAAATACATATATTTACTATAGTAAACACATGCAGAATGATTTATAGTAAGTGCATTAAACTAAGGACAAATTTGTTGAACCACCTATGATCCCAACTCAGGAGATGCGCATTTCACACATTAGAACATGGCAACTGAGTTCAGAAGGGCGCCTCTA
This sequence comes from Salvelinus namaycush, assembly GCF_016432855.1. NCBI lineage: Eukaryota > Metazoa > Chordata > Actinopteri > Salmoniformes > Salmonidae > Salvelinus > Salvelinus namaycush. The sequence goes on from NC_052322.1 coordinate 25,245,723, forward strand.
TCTTTGTTGTGGCTGGCTGCATTGATACACCATCCAAAGTGTACTTCAAAACTACACCATGCTCAAAGGTAAATTCAATGTCAACTTTTGTTTACCCATCTACCAATATAGGTGCCCATTGTGAACCATGGAAAGCCTCTCTAGTCTTTGTGGTTAAATCTGTGCTTGAAATTCACTGCTCGACCATGTGGGGTATAGTGATGAGGTAGCCATTTCAAAATTGTTAAACACTTATTGTACACAGTGAGTCCATGCAATTTGTGACTTAAAGCATATTTTTATTCATAACTTTCTTAGGCTTGCCATAGCAAAAGCGTTGAATATTAATATTCCATTTTCATGTTTTTAGAAATACCTATAAATGAACGCCACTTTGACATTATTGAATATTGTGTGTAGATCAGTGGCACAATTACAAATTAATCAATTTTAAATTCCGGCTGTAACAAAACAACTTAGAAAAAGTCAAGCGGTGTGAATACTGTCAAGTCACTATGTGGTATGGATTAACCAATGATGTATATAAACCCTGACTTGCTGATGCTATGTATGGGCTACTGAGATGCTTTGAAGCAACCAGCCAGACATATTGGCACTCCCCAGAAGAAGCAGTCCTTCATGTAGATGGGTTAGCTGACAATGTCATGAAAACAAAGTGTATGTTTATATGTGTTGTGATTCTGGATGGCCAGATAGCAACAATGACAAACTTCTATGTGGGTTATTTTAAGTGGCTCATTTCATCTTGTTCATGATACCATGCCTTGTTTTGAGGTGTTCTTACTGATTTCATGTGAATATGGCTAAAATTCACTAGCTTGCTAACCAACAACTGTATCAATGTATTTGAGAGAAAAGTGCTCTATGCCAACCCTGTCTGTTTTGCCCCATAGTGGTGCATGCATCTGTTTTGTTGCTAAACAACCAACCCCTCTATTCATGTATGTGGTAAGGATTAACCAATGTATATAAACCCTGGATTGCTGATCTTATGTATTGGCCAATGAAACACTTTGAAGCCACTAGTCGGCCATTTTGGCACTCCCCCCAAAAAGCAGTCCTCATCTTTATGGTGTGGTGGCTTCAAAACAGCGCCCCCTGTCAGTCTAGTCAGTGTATATACAAAGTATGACAGCGCCGCAGTATGAGTCGTAATACCTACACTGCTCAAAAAAATAAAGGGAACACTTAAACAACACAATGTAACTCCAAGTTAATCACACTTCTGTGAAATCAAACTGTCCACTTAGGAAGCAACACTGATTGACAATAAATTTCACATGCTGTTGTGCAAATGGAATAGACAAAAGGTGGAAATTATAGGCAATTAGCAAGACACCCCCAATAAAGGAGTGGTTCTGCAGGTGGTGACCACAGACCACTTCTCACTTCCTATGCTTCCTGGCTGATGTTTTGGTCACTTTTGAATGCTGGCGGTGCTTTCACTCTAGTGGTAGCATGAGACGGAGTCTACAACCCACACAAGTGGCTCAGGTAGTGCAGCTCATCCAGGATGGCACATCAATGCGAGCTGTGGCAAGAAGGTTTGCTGTGTCTGTCAGCGTAGTGTCCAGAGCATGGAGGCGCTACCAGGAGACAGGCCAGTACATCAGGAGACGTGGAGGAGGCCGTAGGAGGGCAACAACCCAGCAGCAGGACCGCTACCTCCGCCTTTGTGCAAGGAGGAGCAAGTGGAGCACTGCCAGAGCCCTGCAAAATGACCTCCAGCAGGCCACAAATGTGCATGTGTCTGCTCAAACGGTCAGAAACAGACTCCATGAGGGTGGTATGAGGGCCCGACGTCCACAGGTGGGGGTTGTGCTTACAGCCCAACACCGTGCAGGAAGTTTGGCATTTGCCAGAGAACACCAAGATTGGCAAATTCGCCACTGGCGCCCTGTGCTCTTCACAGATGAAAGCAGGTTCACACGCACGTGACAGAGTCTGGAGACGCCGTGGAGAACGTTCTGCTGCCTGCAACATCCTCCAGCATGACCGGTTTGGCGGTGGGTCAGTCATGGTGTGGGGTGGCATTTCTTTGGGGGGCCGCACAGCCCTCCATGTGCTCGCCAGAGGTAGCCTGACTGCCATTAGGTACCGAGATGAGATCCTCAGACCCCTTGTGAGACCATATGCTGGTGCGGTTGGCCCTGGGTTCCTCCTAATGCAAGACAATGCTAGACCTCATGTGGCTGGAGTGTGTCAGCAGTTCCTGCAAGAGGAAGGCATTGATGCTATGGACTGGCCCGCCCGTTCCCCAGACCTGAATCCAATTGAGCACATCTGGGACATCATGTCTCGCTCCATCCACCAACGCCACGTTGCACCACAGACTGTCCAGGAGTTGGCGGATGCTTTAGTCCAGGTCTGGGAGGAGATCCCTCAGGAGACCATCCGCCACCTCATCAGGAGCATGCCCAGGCGTTGTAGGGAGGTCATACAGGCACGTGGAGGCCACACACACTAGTGAGCCTCATTTTGACTTATTTTAAGGACATTACATCAAAGTTGGATCAGCCTGTAGTGTGGTTTTCCACTTTAATTTTGAGTCTGACTCCAAATCCAGACCTCCATGGGTTGATAAATTTGATTTACATTGATCATTTTTGTGTGATTTTGTGTGACTGTCAGATTGTGCCAATGGAAGTGCTAGTTGCTCAATCCATATGACACACAAAATCGGCACGCTAAACCTGATTTTGTTGTCAGCACATTCAACTATGTAAAGAAAAAAGTATTTAATAAGAATATTTCATTCATTCAGATCTAGGATGTGTTATTTTAGTGTTCCCTTCATTTTTTTGAGCAGTGTATAAAACCTAGCGGTCAAACGTAAATGTTCCAATTGTTTTTCCACCATTTCCCATAGGGGATTTTAAAAACTATTAAAATAAGGGCTGTGTTTCATGTAGACTTACCCTGGTGTGATGTTTTGATAACCATTTAAATTTCTCTAGGACAAGGTGAGTTTTATCAGTATATTCACCTGTATTTACCTCAAAATGAAATGCTAATTTCCTGCTAATGTGGCTATCATAAAGAACTACAAATGCCATGATGATCTGGACGAGTGTGCCAAATCAAGGCAAAGTTAAGAAACTCTGGATGAACTATCTAATGTTAGCTAAATGTAGTATTGAATAAATTGGCAACATTTCTTTGAGTAGACAATTCTGTGAACTGTCTTGTGCAAGTTTTAAATTGACACAATACATGTTAGCAAAGGCGTCAGCTAGAGATGACGTGCAGGGATTTTGTAGTTTTGCATGATGTCTACTTTGATGCTAATTAGCATTTTCCAGTAAGAGTACATTAAAAAAATATATATATAATTTTTGTTTAACCTTTAACAAGGCAAATTAACTAAACAGAGCAGAATATATTGATAAAAATCCCCATTTCCGAGAGATTTACATGCCTATCAAAACGTCACGCCAGGGTAAGCCTACACGAAACAGCCCTGATTTAAAGTTTTTCTAAACTCCCATATGGGAAAAACGATTTGAACCATATTCCTGTTTGACCGCTAGAGTAGTTGAGGACTTGGTGGACTGTATATTCTTTAGGGTTAGGTCTTACTTGGCACTATGTGTTCTCTCCCAGGTGCTTGTAAGAGCACAGATGAAAGACCGGTAGGATTCCAGTTGAGGTGGTTTAATGATGCTGATTCACATAGAGCAGCACAGTGTATGGCTTGACAATTGTGTTAACCAAGGGGGTGTGTGGTTTTGAAAAGGGGGAAATTAAATACAATAGTAAATGGCAGGTATAGGCTTAATACAAACTTAAATTACATAACCTATTGTAGCCATATTATTTATAGTTTATCTGCTGCACAGGGCAATACAACCTAACATGGCTGTGACTTCACGAATGATCAGAGGAGTGCAACTACACAGCACTACTGAGCAGCACCATCATCCTCACACAACTGCATGAACTTGAATGTATAATGCATCCACAAGGCTCATTGCTAAAAAAAATAATACCCACATAATCTATACAGTATACATCCATATAACCACAGGGAATATAAGACTAGACACTGAAATGCTAAACGTCTGAAATGAGTTGACAGAAACAACAGGGTTAGCAAGCTTAGTTGCTAGCTCGCGGTAAAAACGCTAATTAGCCTAATAAGGAAGTGCGTTCACAACACATGAATTGTAAGAAATATGACCTCACATTTCTGAAGGATGCACACTGGCCTTGGCTAAAGCAAAGAATGCTAACGAGGTAATCACAGGAGAGATGGCTAGATCTTATCACGGCTTGTGTACTTTCTCTAGTTACTTCCTTTTCTCAGTTAGAGATCGCCCAGCATGCTCTGCTCCACATCACCGGTGGGCGGAGCTACAGCTCTCCTATGATTAACTAATATTTACTCTCAATAGTCTTTCGTACAGCCGCCCCCAAATTGCGTCGTCAATTTGCTCCTGAGAAAGGCTAACAGCTTTTGAGAGGGGTTACTGTAGGCATACTGTCATCGTCTTTTCTGTCCGGGAGAGCTGGGAGGACTACCAGCCGAACAACAGGACGGGTGTATGTTCTGTCCTTGCTCTTGACCTCGGCAGACCTCACATGACCATCTGCGCTTGGGTGAACTTGAATGATATGTCCGATAGGCCAGAGGGCTCTCAGAAGCTGGGGGTGCAACAACATAACCACCACATCCCTTTTGAGGTCGGCAGGGATGGCATGCCACTTCTGGCGGGCTTGCAGGCTGGGTAGGTAGTGCCTGATGTAGCTGGCCCAGAAGTGATCCATCAGGATCTGGCAGTGTCTCCATTGACGTCTGCTGAGGAGCTCAGTCTCCGGGTACACCACTTACGGCAGGGATTCGTCTGGCTGCCCCATCAACAGGAGGTTAGTAGTCCCGGGGTCCAGGTCTGCGATACTGCAGTACACGTAACCCAAGGGCTTCGAATTCAGGATACCCTTCACTTCAATGAGGACAGTTCTGAGCACTTCTTCGGTCACTGACTAGGCACCCACTGTAGTTATGAGGGCAGTGGTAACGGAGCCAATCTCTCTCTCCAAAACTCCTCCAAAGTGCAGACTGCAGGGGGGTTAAAGCAAAAGTTTTGAGAATGACACAAATATTAATTTCCACAAAGTTTGCTTTTTCAGTGTATTTAGATATTTTTGTCAGATGTTACTATGTAATACTGAAGTATAATTACAAGCATTTCATAAGTGTCAAAGGCTTTTATTGACAATTACATGAAGTTGATGCAAAGAGTCAATATTTGCAGTGTTGACCCTTCTTTTTCAAGACTTCTGCAATCTGCCCTGGCATGCTGTCAATTAACTTCTGGGCCACATCCTGACTGATGGCAGCACATTCTTGCATATTCAATGCTTGGAGTTTGTCAGAATTTGTGGGTTTTTGTTTGTCCACCCGCCTCTATAGGATTGACCACAAGTTCTCAATGGGATTAAGGTCTGGGGAGTTTCCTGGCCATGGACCCAAAATATTGATGTTTTGTTCACCGAGCCACTTAGTTATCACTTTTGCCTTATGGCAAGGGGCTCCACCAAACTGTTCCTGGATGGTTGGGAGAAGTTGCTCTTGGAAGATGTGTTGGTACCATTCTCTATTCATGGCTGTGTTCTTAGGCAAAATTGTGAGTGAGCCCACTCCCTTGGCTGAGAAGCAACCCCACACATGAATGGTCTCAGGATGCTTTACTGTTGGCATGACACAGGACTGATGGTAGCACTCACCTTGTCTTCTCAGGACAAGCTTTTTTCCGGATGCCCCAAACAATCGGAAAGGGGATTCATCAGAGAAAATGACTTTACCCCAGTCCTCAGCAGTCCAATCCCTGTACCTTTTGCAGAATATCAGTCTGTCCCTGATGTTTTTCCTGGAGAGAAGTGGCTTCTTTGTTGCCCTTCTTGACACCAGGCCATCCTCCAAAAGTCTTCTCCTCACTGTGCGTGCAGATGCACTCACACCTGCCTGCTGCCATTCCTGAGCAAGCTCTGTACTGGTGGTGCCCCGATCCCGCAGCTAAATCAACTTTAGGAGACGGTCCTGGCGCTTGCTGGACTTTCTTGGGCGCCCTGAAGCCTTCTTCACAACAATTGAACCGCTCTCCTTGAATTTCTTGATGATCTGATAAATTATTGATTTAGGTGCAATCTTACTGGCAGCAATATCCTTGCCTGTGAAGCCCTTTTTGTGCAAAGCAATGATGACGGCACGTGTTTCCTTTCAGATAACCATGGTTGGCAGAGGAAGAACAATGATTCCAAGCACCACCCTCCTTTTGAAGCTTCCAGTCTGTTATTCGAACTCAATCAGCATGACAGTGTGATCTCCAGCCTTGTCCTTGTCAACACTCACACCTGTGTTAACGAGAGAATCACTGACATGATTCAGCTGGTCCTTTTGTGGCAGGGCTGAAATGCAGTGGAAATGTTTTGGGGGGGATTCAGTTCATTTGCATGACAAAGAGGGACTTTGCAATTAATTGCAATTCATCTGATCACTCTTCATAACATTCTGGAGTATATGCACATTGCCATCATGCAAACTGAGGCAGCAGACTTTGTGAAAATTAATATTTGTGTCATTCTCAAAACTTTTGCCCACGACTGTACACCCCTCATGGTGAGACACTTGAAGATTATCCCCCATCTCTTCTCGACGCACGATGTGGTATACTGGCTCACATCTGGGTCTTGGGGTCCAGCAACTGCAGTGACACGACAGAAGGTGGGCTTCTGGGAGTTCAGACGTGTTCTCTTCACGATGAACGTTTGGCTTAGCTGGCCACTCGTCTGGACTTTGAATGAGAAACGGGGGTCCTTGGCTTCATCTGTTGGGCTCCGCAAGGTCTTTCATAGTCTTGCCTCTTGTGATGTCATCTGCGGGATTCCTCGCCAAATCCACATAGCACAATGCACGGAGGTCTGTAAGTTTTTGAATCTCAGCCACCCGGGTGCCTACAAAAACTTTAAAGTGGCAGGATTTCCACTGCAGCCACATCAGCAATGTTGTGGAATATGTCCACAGCGTGGTCTGGTCTATCTTCAAGGTAAGCTCTTTCTCTAGCAGTGACGGCTGCACAGAGCTCCAGTCTTGGCAAGGAATGTAGTCGCTAAGGAGAAACTCTGGACCTGGCCATCAGGAATGACAGGTAGGTCTTGTTTTGACTATCTTCTGTTCTCAGGTACGCAACAGACCCGTAGGCCTTCTCTGAAGCGTCACAGAACACATGGACCTCTCTGGTGACACTCGACTGGTAGACATCTGCAGGTACGTAGCGCCTAGGCAGGATGATGTGTGGCAGTATCTGTAGCTCTCCTTCCCAATTGTTCCAAGCTTGGAGAAGATCTTGAATGAGAAGAGGGTCATTCCAGTCACGATGTTTATGCCATAGGTGCTGGACCAACACTTTGGCTCAGGTGGTGTACACCCGGAGGACCCAACCTCACTGGTTCGATGGGGGTGATCAAATGAGGATGATCTGCACCAATGAGGACTAGAGGCTTGGCTTTGATGAACAACTGTAGGGGGAGACCAACCAAGTGTTTGTACCACTTCTGAAGTTTGGTCACTGGATAGGAATGGTCTGCTAGTCCAAGGCGGGTTGTAGTGAAGGCCCTTTGATTTGGAAACTGGTCTTGGATTGCGAGGCATTAGAGTTGCGAAAGGTCACTGATGCACCACAGAGGGTCTGGATGTCCAGGCGAATGGTTCTGAGGGCTAGTTATTCTGTGTTCCCCTGTAACCCAAGCTTCTGTGCAACATCTGGAAGGAGCATGGTATGCTCGGACCCGTCGTCCAGAATAGCGTAGGTGTCTAGGGTACCGTCTCCAGGGTGTAGGAGCACCCCGATCACCTTCAGTAGGACGCGATTACAATCAGCTGGTCTGTCCAAGTAGAGCACCTCTGTGACTGTGCTTACCAGGCACTCTCCGGGTGGTCTTTAGCTCCTTGAAGGATGGATGTTGCACGTTTCGCCCTTCTGACTTCTGCCCAAGTCTGTCCTTAAGCACTTTTCTTGATGACTGGCCATCATATTCTTGACACCAGGACATACTGTAACCACTCTGAGAACTCAAGTAAGGTGTATGTAGTACCTGGCTGACGAAACATGTGACAGTGGAAGTCTGACCTCATCTCGGATGGTAGCTTGCTGAGTAGGCATGCCACATGAGACTCACACATCAGCTCTATGTTGCCATCTGGACCCAGTGTCCGGAGCATGCCCACTGAGGATTAGACCTGTAGTTCAAACTTCTCGAAGGCAGCTGTATCTCCAAGGCGTACATCGGGATAGTCCATGACACTGGCTATCTTCTTCAGAGTGATATGGTGTGGCTGTCCAAACTTCTCGTTCACGGCTGCCATGGTGTCTGAGTAAGGCATGGGGGAGTTGAGATATGAATCTACCACTAGGCAGGCTTCTTCTAGCTTTAGGTGATCCACTAGGATCTGATACGTGAAGAGCTTGTTCCCGTCAGCTGGCAGGATCTGACTTGGGTCTCGGCTGTTGAAGTTAGAGTTGATGGCCTAGGCCCTCTGTAGGTCTGCACTGCTGCTGCGGCACTGGAGCCTCTAGAGGGCTGTGGATGGGGTTAAGGTTATGGCCCAGCTATCCATGGAACTTGACCTGTTCAGTGACCTGGTGGGTGCTCTGGTTGCCTTTGGCTGGCATCTCTTCATGGCTCATAGGCTGCTGCATGAGGGTGAGCCCTTGGAGGAAAAAACTGCCGGGTCACTGCACCGACGTAACGCTGTGAAGGTGCAGCACTGGCCTGGTGAGGAGGTTGGCTATAGTCCACATCAGGGTGGTAGCTTGACTCTGTGGGACACGGCGAAGGTGTAGCCGCTCTTGGAGGGTGGCCTGGAGTCTTGACTACTGATGATGGTCTGCTCTGCTTAGCAGCAGCGGAAGTAGCCTGATCCCTCATGACTTTGAGCTCACTCATAATCTTATTCCCTCGTCTACCAGCAAGCTCCTCGTGCAGTGGCAAGGGCCGAACCTAATCGGGAGGAAGATGTGCCCGGTGACCTACGAGGTGCTGCCCCCGGACAAGGGTAAGGAGAAGCAAACCTACCATGTGAACCTCCTCAAGGCCTGGGAGGAGAGAGAGGAACTGTCCAAGGGGATGTCCTTCCTGGTCCACAGAGTAGAAGAAGAGGACGTGTCGTACGGGGTCCCAGAGGCATGGAAGGGACGAGTAGAGGTCATACACTTTAAAGCAAGATGAGCTGAAGCAGCTGTTTGGCAAGTATCCGGCCCTCTTCAGTTAGAGGCCAAGAGGAACAAAGGTTGTGGAACACGTCATCCGTTGGAAGCCTGACCAGAACCCTGTGCTTCAGCATCCTTACCCTGTGCCTGAGAGGCTGGTGGTAGCCCTCAAGGAAGAGGTCCACACCATGATAGAAATGGATGTTGTCGAGCCATCGTCAAGTGAATGGAGCAGCCCCATTGTCATTGTCCCAAAGAAGGATGGCTCTTTGCGCGTCTGCGTGGACTTCTGTAAGGTGAATGCCATCTCCCAGTTTGATGCCTACCCCATGCCCCGCATTGACAACTTACTGGAGAGAATAGGTAGAGCTCATTACATCACCACATTTGGATCTCTGCAAAGGGTATTGGCAGGTGCCCCTGGACGAACACTGCCTTCCGGATGCCGATGGGCCTGTTCCAGTTTAAGGTTATGCCGTTTGGCCTTCATGGGGCCCCTGCGACTTTCCAGAGGCTGATGGACAAGATCTTCCAGGACTGTGACGATTGCTGTGCTGGCCACTTGGACAACGTGGTGATCTACAGCCACTCCTGGGAGGAGCACATACAGCATCTTAGCAGAGGCCTGGGGAAGATCCATGATGCAGGCCTCACGCTTAACCTCCTGAAGTGTCAGTGGGCAAACCAGGTATTCGAAAATCAAGAAGGAGTGCCTGGCTATAAAGTGGGCACTAGATAGCCTCCGGTACTACCTTCTTGGGATATAATTTGACCTGCACACGGACCACAGAGCCCTGACCTGGATCCAGACCATGAAGGACCGGAATTCTCGCGTGACCAGGTGGTATCTGGAGCTCTGGCCCTTCCGGTTCTGTGTCCATCACAAGGGAGGAAAATAAAATGTCACGGTTGACTATCTATCCCGGCTCCCGAACTTGGTCGCTTCAAGAGTGGAGGAAGGTAATGTGACGGAGAAGTCCGTCACTGGCCGTGAGCAGCATTTGGTAAGCTAACACAGCCACACACACTCATCTCCCCGTCCTTGCTCCGTTTTCAGCTACATTAGCAATGTGGGTCGACACACAAGTTAACTTAGCGATCTTAGTTCATACATTACACACATTATTCTTACCTCCCTTCAGTAACAGTTTGGAATAGTATAAGGAATACGCAGACAAGCTTTCATTTTTAATTTAAGTGCCGTTAATTGTACTTATCAATGTTATGGATGAGCGAGCTGTTTGTTTGTATCTGTCCCTCTGTCTTTGTAGCTTCCGGGTATGCTGAAATAAGGATTTGAGCTATCGGCAATTGGGCTGGCTTTGTAGTGCCTGTCCCGAATGCCATTCATGTGAATGGGCGTATTGGAATACACCATGTCAGTAGTGATGGGATTCTGTAAATGTGTTATTGTGCTATATTGTATTATGATAAACCGATTACAACGGTTCAATTAAGATAATTCATGATATGTTTAGCTGAGTGGAAAATGTAGGCTTGGAATCATGTGGTGGATGCATTATACACTCAAGTTCATGCAGTTGTGTGAGGATGATGGTGCTGCTCAGTAGTGCTGTGTAGTTGCACTCCTGATCATTCATTAGTGAAGTCACGGCCATGTTGTTAGGTTGTATTGCCCTGTGCAGCAGAACCTATTGTAGCCATATTATTTATATCTTATTTATATACAAGATTACGAGGTAGGCTATGTGAGCCATAGACGGCACTCTTCACCACACCATAGCACAGCATGGTATGATGTACAATATTACTAAGACATCAAAACTATGAAATAACACATATGGAATCATCTAGTAACCAAAAAAGTGTTAAACAAATCAAAATATATTTTAGATTCTTCAAAGTAGTCACCCTTCGCCTTGACAGCTTTGCACACTCTTGGCATTCTCTCAACCAGCATCACCTGGAATGCTTTTCCAACAGTCTTGAAGGAGTTCCCACATATGCTGAGCACTTGTTGGCTGCTTTTCCTTCACTCTGCGGTCCAACTCATCCCAAACCATCTCAATTGGGTTGAGGTCGGGTGATTGTGGAGGCCACGTAATCTGATGTAGCATTCCATCTCTTTCCTTCTTGGTCAAATAGCCCTTACACAGCCTAGAGGTGTGTTGGGTCATTGTCCTATTGAAAAACAAATTCTAGTCTCACTAAGCGCAAAACAGATGGGATGGCGTATCGCTGCAGAATGCTGTGGTAGCCATGCTAGTTAAGTGTTTCTTGAATTCTAAATAAATCACTGACAATGTCACCAGCAAAGCACCATCACACCCCCTCCTCCGTGCTTCACAGTGGGAACCACACGTGCGTGCGGAGGTCATTCGTTCACCACCTCTGTGTCTCACAAAGACATGGCGGTTGAAACCAAAAACTCAAATTTGCACTCATCAGACCAAAGGACAGATTTCCACCGGTCTAATGTTCACTGCTCATGTTTCTTGGCCCAAGCAAGTTTCTTCTTATTGGTGTCCTTAAGTAGTGGCTTCTTTGCAGCAATTCGACCATGAAGGCCTGATTCACGCAGTCTCCTCTGAACAGTTGATGTTGAGATGTGTCTGTTACTTGAACTCTGTGAAGCATTTATTTGGACTGCAATTTCTGAGGCTCGTAACACTAATGAACTTATTCTCTGCAGCAGAGGTAACTCTGAGTCTTCCTTTCCTGTGGCGGTCCTCATGAGAGCCAGTTTCATTATGGTGCTTGATGGTTTTTGCGACTGCACTTGAAGAAACTTTCAAAGTTCTTGAAATGTTCCATATAACTGACCTTCATGTCTTAAAGTAATGATGGACTGTTGATTCTCTGCTTATTTGAGCTGTTCTTGCCATAATATGGACTTGGTCTTTTGCCAAATAGGGCTGTCTTCTCTATACCACCCCTACCTTGTCACAACACAACTGATTGGCTCAAACGCATTAAGAAGGAAAGAAATTCCACAAATTAACTTTTAACAAGGCACCTGTTAATTGAAATACATTCCAGGTGATTAGCTCATGAAGCTGGTTGAGAGAATGGCAAGAGTGTGCAAAGCTGTCATCAAGGCAAAGGGTGGCTACTTTGAAAATGTTTAAATAATTATAGGGTATGGGAGCGGGCACCAAGGGCAACTCACAAATCAACTGCCCCAGTTGTTCACTCACCCAAATATATAATATCAATTCATGAGGTAGTCTTCCACAAAGGACGTTAGGCACAACCGTTCATAGATATGTGGGGCCAACTCATAAAAGATATGCAAAATCTGATATGGACATTGTTCTTGTATAACAGTCTAAATGTGGCTTATTGGAACATGAAATATAATAATTAATTTTAAACCATGTGGAGATACAGAATTACATTCGTATATCCACTTCTCTTTGGAGTCATTTGTTGTCATAGTCAACCCTACGTGGTGGATGAACTTTTTCAATTCTGATGCAACGCAATTCATTAATAGAAAGATTTTGTTCTATAAAGTGTCTCGCAACTTGCGAGGTGGATTTATGTTCTCCAAGGCGTACTTTCAAGGCACGGGATGTTTTTCCAATATAAATCTTATTACAAGAACACTAACATATAAATAACTAATTTCGTAGTGCAATTTACACATTACTTTATCTCATAGGTCCTAGAAGTCTTGAGTGCATACCAAGTTAGAACATTTCCTTATGGTGCTACAAGAGGTACAAGATCTACAAGGGAAGCATCCTTTTCTGAATGCCTCTTTTCTCTCTTTGACCACATCGGATTTAACCAATATATTTGATAGATTTCTTGATACTTTATAGGTGAGTAAAGGTGGATTCTGGAAGGCAGAATTTAAAGAGGAGTCTGATGATAATATGTGCCAATATTTATTGATAATAGACAATGTCATGACGGCGATCATTGAAAGTAAGTATACAGTTTATAGAAAAAAGTGTATGTTTTTGTTGGGATTTATTAAGTAACTGGCTTCTGTTCAAGCTTAAGTTGTTTTTGAGCTTTATCAAGCCAGGTATCGGGTATCCTCTCAAGCCAAAACGCTCAAGGAGAGAATTTGATTGTCTATCATATTCTTCCTCTGTGTCACAGATGCAATGCAGTCTATGAAGTTGGTTTACTAGTAAACCTATTTTTAGGGGAGAGGGTGATAAGTATCAGCTGTCAATATAGTGTTTTCTATCTGTAGGTTTTCTGTAAACTCTAGTACTTAGATATTGTCCCTTCTTTGTAACAAATCTAAGAAATGTATAGTTATTTTCCATATTTAAGGAAATTGATTGTACTCTAGAGTTAATGTAATTAAGAAATTCATTTAATTTAGGAACCCGTCCAGATCATAAAGCAGTCGTCTATATAGCGGGTCCAATATTCAACATGATCTTTAACATCGAATAATGAAGTAAGCTTTATGTGACATCTTTTTGAGTGTGAACCCATTACACCTTTTTGTTTGTGTATATACTTCCCTGCCTCCACCTTATCACTGCATGGATCCTTTGAACCATCTGTATATAAAAACAAATAAAACCGATTATCTATACACAGTACCACTCGAAAGTTTGGACACACCTCCTCATTCAAGGGTTTTCTTTATTTTACTATTTTCTACATTGTAGAATAATAGTGAAGACATCAAAACTATAAAATAACACATATGGAATCATGTAGTAACCAAACAAGCATTAAACAAATCGAAATATATTTATTTCTTTGTTACTAATTTGTCTACAGGTAGACCAGAAAAGCCACATCCCTGATTGGCAGATGAGTGGCAACAAGGATTAAAAGCACCTGCTGCTCATCTGTTTTCTACAAATACTGTTTTGAATTAAAATACAATTTTACCTACACTGAAGAAGGCTGTAAAGCCGAAACGTCTATGTATGCTATCCCCGATGCAGTGAAAATAATAAAAAACATTGAATAATGAAGTAAGCTTAGTGACATCTTTTTGAGTGCGAACCCAGTATGCCTTTTTGTTTGTCTGAATTTGCAGGTTTTACGTACCAGCCAAGGTTCTTGGAGAGCGCGATGGTTCTCTTTTGATTAGGCAGGGGTGTATATCCCAGATTTCAATGTTAGATTATATGTCAGTGTATGCGGCTGAGTTGATGGTTGTGATTATAGGTCTGAGATGGGTGGAGGAGGTGGAGGAGGTGAAACCACTCAGTGGTGATCTTCTCTGATTCGGCTGCAGTGTTGAGTAGTGTGAAGACGGGCAGGTCGGATAGGGGAGACTTGTTTGTGGAGATGATGGTGCTGTTAATGGGATTGGAGAGGATGGTAGTGGTGGGAAGCTTTTGCTGGGTTCCCGCCCATATGGGTGTGGAGGTAAAGGAGAAGGACCATGTGGTGGCTAAGAGTGCTGTGAGGAGAGAGGGTAGATATTCAGGTCCCACTGGGCCGCACGGAAGTCAAGTCCTTGATCTAGGCAGAAGCGTTCGATCTTTGACCAACGGACTGGTACGTTAGTTGTAAGGCGAGGCAATTTTATCAGGTACACAGGTCAGTAAAGGATGGGATGTAGGAGAGAGGAACTGACTTGCCTAGTTAAATAAAGGTTAAAAAAATAAATGTTTTACCTTATCTGGCAAAGGTAAGTTATCCCGTGAGAGCGTTTGTTCCTAAAATACTTTGGTGTTTTAGGTGTCAGGTTTATGGACATGTTGCAGCACTATGTAGGAGGGAGAATCCTTGATGTGAGAAGTGTGCAGGAGGGCATGAAACAAAGAAATGTGTAGTGTTGGTGGAGAAAGTTGTGGGGGTGCCTATGGGGCTTGAGGTGGGAGGTGTCCGGTGAGAGAAAGGCAGGTTGAGGTTGCTAGGGTCAGAGTAGCAGTGAAGAGAGTGTTAGAAGAAGATGGGTACAGGGTGAGGGATCCTGAGAGGATTCCTGTGAGTAGGCAGAGAGTTATGGGAAGAATATGTGCTTCAGTAAGGTAGGTTTATTGGCATTCATAGCTATGGTTGTCAATTGCATTGCAGAAGTGGATCGAAAGTCACAGAAAATAGAGGTTGTGGTGGCCGTGGCAGAGAAATGCTTGGGATTGCGAGGTTTTACTTCAGAACAGTTGCAGGGGGTGTTGAGTGGTCTGGAGTAGGATTAGATAGGGTAAAAAGTGGAATAAGGTGGTTTTGTATTTTATTTTTTAGAAAGGGCTAATAGTTGGCAGGGTAACTTTTCCTTTTCCCCAATTGTATAGTACCGTATCACAAATAATTTAATATAGGTAGGCCGTGAATGGCCTCACACTCCAGTACAGTAGGTGGCGGTGTATGCAACTTAAATTTGATGCGATCAGCCAACACTATCCCGAAGAAGAAGTCACAGGCTGCTGCGGGGATACAGCTGGAAACTATTGAACGTCAGACAGTTTTCTGCCAGGAAGCAGAAGACCGTATATGTAGCCAGGCAAGTCATAGACCGTATAAGTGAAGAAGAGGCAGTTCGAGGGAACAGTAATGGAGAAGCTTTGATCCAACGTTTTTCACGCCACTTCGAAACGAAGTGATTTTCATAGCAGGTTAAGAGAGCCTTTTCGGCAGTGTGGCCCCAATTCTTCGTGTCAAATCATAACGGCGTGTTACCTCAAACGGTGAGCTACCTTGAAGGCGTTGATGTAAAGTAGCTAGCTAGCCGAGTTTGCTTGCTAGCCATCAGACACGCTAGCTAGCGCTTAAAAGTTAGCTTGGACAGCTAGTCCGGATTTCTCTGTTGAAGCTGGTTAGTTAGCTACCTTTTTAGCCTGACATTTGCTATCAGATAGCTCACTAGATAGTTAGCTTGATAACTAGTTAGGTAGCATGCTTAGCTAGGTACTTGTTGTGTTGCTGTTAATTGAACTAACGTTTAGGTAAATACAGTAGGTTGAAAGCCGACGCCGAAAACAGTGGTTGCTCGACCTACGTCGAGGAAGGAGAGCATTGTTTTGTAATCGACAATGAAATATTCTTATGGTTACTGTTGAATTTGTTGGCACCTTTAATTCATGCACATTTTCTCAGACAAAGTAACTGTGTCAACACTGTCTGCTCAGTCAAACGTGTAAACCTGGAACCAATCAGTACTCCTGTACGTACCTCTCATGATGAAGGCAGCCAATGGCCTGCTTCTACCCAACTAAAATGTAAATACAGCCTCACATTCGGATCACTATTTCATGTCTGTGTTTTGGGTCAGAGAGACTAACTAACTTTAGCTCCCAAAGACTGAATGACGTAACATAAATATTAGTTTGGGTGCACTTGAAATGTGCAGTATGCTATACGAATGGTCTTGATGTGCCTGCTTAGGAAGCTAGTGTTTCATGAGCTATTTCTCAGTGAATTCAATTTAAATTAACTAGTTGCAGACTTAAACATTCAATCATAATTTTCATATAAATCCAACCAAAATAATGTAGATAGAAAGATTGTATGTTAGAATGCAGGTTTAAAAACGACAGCTGCATATGTATATTAGCCAATACATATGGCATAACATAAGCGTACCTTGCAATGTGAACTAATCTAAAAACAGTTGTACAATGCGCTCTGCAATTAAATGACCAGATTTTGATTTCTAAACCAGATTATTTCTCAAATAGAAACTGCCCAATACTAGGGCTGGGAATTGCCAAGTAGCTCACGATATAAACTCAGCAAAAAAATAAAGAACCGTCCTCCCACTGTCAACTGCGTTTATTTTCAGCAAACTTAACGTGTAAATATTTGTATGAACATGATTCAACAACTGAGACATAAACTGAACAAGTTCCACAGACATGTGACTAACAGAAATGGAATAATGTGTCCCTGAACAAAGGGGAGCGGGGGTCAAAATCAAAAGTAAGTCAGAATCTGGTGTGGCCACCAGCTGCATTAAGTACTGCAGTGCATCTCCTCCTCATGGACTGCACCTGATTTGCCAGTTCTTGCTGTGAGATGTTACCCCACTCTTCCACCAAAGGCACCTGCAAGTTCCCGGACATTTCTGGGGGGGAATGGCCCTAGCCCTCACCCTCCGATTGAACAGGTCCCAGAGGTGCTCAATGGGATTGAGATCCGGGCTTGTCGCTGGCCATGGCAGAACACTGACATTCCTGTCTTGCAGGAAATCACACACAGAATGAGCAGTATGGCTGGTGGCATTGTCATGCTGGAGGGTCATGTCAGGATGAGCCTGCAGGATGGGTACCACATGAGTGAGGAGGATGTCTTCCCTGTAACACACAGCGTTGAGATTGCCTGCAATGACAACAAGCTCAGTGCGATTATTCAGTGACACACCGCTCCAGACCATGATGGACCCTCCACTTCCAAATCGATCCCGCTACAGAGTACAGGCCTCTGTGTAATGCTAATTTCTTCAACGATAAACGCGAATCCGACCATCACCCCTGGTGAGACAAAACCGTGACTCGTCAGTGAAGAGCACTTTTTGCCAGTCCTGTCTGGTCCAGCGACGGTGGGTGTGTGCCCATAGGCGACGTTGTTGCCGGTGATGTCTGAGGACCTGCCTTACAACAGGCCTACAAGCCCTGAGTCCAGCCTATCGCGGACAGTCTGAGCACTGATTGAGGGATTGTGCGTTCCTGGTCTAACTCGGGCAGTGTGATATTTGGATGTACTGATCCTGTGCAGGTGTTGTTACACGTGGTCTGCCACTGCGAGGAGGATCAGCTCTCCGTCCTGTTTCCCTGTAGCGCTGTCTTAGGCGTCTCACAGTACGGACATGGCAATTTATTGCCCTGTCCACATCTGCAGTCCTCATGCCTCCTTGCAGCATGCCTAAGGCACGTTCTCGCAGATAAGCAGGGACCATGGGCATCTTTTTCTTTTTGGTGTTTTTCAGAGTCTGTAGAAAGGCCTCTTTAGTGTCCTAAATCTTCATAACTGTAACCTTAATTGCCTACCGTCCGTAAGCTGTTAGTGTCTTAACGACCGTTCCACAGTTGCTTGTTCATTAATTGTTTATGGTTCATTGACCAAGCATGGGAAACAGTATTTTAACCCTTTACAATGAAGATCTGTGAAGTTATTTGGAATTTTACGAATTATCTTTGAAAGACAGGGTCCTGACAAAGGTCTGTTTCCTTTTTCCTGAGTTTATTATCAAGATACTTAGTTGAAGTTGGAAGTTTACATACACCTTAGCCAAATACATTTAATCTCAGTTTTTCACAAAAAAAACTGAGATTTAATCCAACAAAAATTCCCTGTTTTAGGTCAGTTAGGATTACCACTTTATTTTAAGAATGTGAAATGTCAGAATAATAGAGTGATTTTATTTAAGCTTTTATTTCTTTCATCACATTCCCAGTGGGTCAGAAGTTTACATACTAATTGAGTGTATCTGGTAGCATTGCCTTTACATTGTTTAACTTGGGTCAAGCGTTTCAGGTAGCCTTCCACAAGCTTCCCACAATAAGTTGGGTGAATTTTGGCCCATTCCTCCTGACAGACATGTTTTTCATAATGTACGTTTTATGCATATACATTCGAACAAAGAACACAATCACAAATAGTGTTTCACCATTTATTTAATATGTAGACATAGCAAAGGTGTCTCAGGCAGCATTTGAAATATCTAAATATAGTGTAATATACCAATCAATGTATATCAAGTGCGGTGGAGGGCACAATCTTAGTGTTGCAATCCAGAAATGAGAGCATTACCATCTATGTCAAAAGCCTGGGTCTCTGATGGAGGCTGTAGAACTGTCATCAATGCGTGCTTCAGTATTACCCACTTCTCTCTAGGAGAATTTGTGTGCCCAGGCCCCATAGGCATATCGAAATGATCCCACCCTGGTCACCGATGTAGAGAGAGACAAGTGCCTTAGCAGAATGCAATCTAAAGCTTGTGTGGTCCAAAGACGACAACTCTACCATCTATGGCAAAAGCCTGGAGGGACAATAGAATTCTTACCACTGCATGTAACAATAGTAGAATCTGTTTGTCACTTGTCAGACTGATTCTATATTGAATTTGAGGTGCTCAAAAACAAGCTTGTGTATCTGTAGTTGGTGTTCTTCAACTTCAAAATGCACTATGCTGTGTAAGACAAAACCCACAAAGAAAGACAACAGGAAAATACATACGTGGTCCCAATATCTAAAGAGGGCAGTGCTAGTTCAAACTGCAGTAGGATGGTTCTCCTCACAGGTGAATGAATCAGCCCATGCTTGGTGAATAGCACTTGGTTGATCTCTGGGAGCAGGACACAGGAGAGCTGGATAGATCATGTGAGACAAGAATAATTCAAATAAATCACCACAGCAAAGGAATGTAGTTCGTGAGCTTGAAAATTTACATCCTGACAGTCTGAGGCAGGGTGCTCTGCAATCATCCTCCAACTATTGACTGGGATCATGTGGCATATCTTGTCATTATGAATTTAATTAGTGTGTCCTGACTTGATGACTGTATTAGCTTTACAATACTTGTCCTATAGATTTTTGTGGTCTTAAATTATTACTTGGAATAAACTGATAGCTAAAATGCTCCTTGTCCCGGAATGACATACTAGCTAGTGATAAAGCTATCTTCTCCTGCTAGCTAGCAACAGATCTACTTGTTGTAATTAGCTAGCTAACTAGCAAGATAGCTACTTTACTAAGGTTGTTTGGAGTCATTTTACAGCTTGCATTGATGGTATAATGATTCTGTTACTACAACTAAATAAAATACTTTACCTGATAGAGCAGTTTGTCGAACGGAGATCTCTCGAGCTGTCACCAACTGTTATCTGCCTTTGGTATGGATCATGTCATTGGCAGACGTATTTAGCAACAATAGTACCATGGATAGTACAGGTGTTGTGATTGGTTTACAGTGTAGTACTAAGCAGTGTTTGCCTGTCCAGCTAGCAAACATAAAATGTAGGTATTTAGGAATAATTTGGAAGAATTGACATTGCCAACCAACAAATGTGTTCAGAAGAAATAAATATACACTATGTATAAACCAGCTCCTCCATCGACAGTGATCATCTCAAAAACTAAAGCAGATGGCTTGTACGGCCCACCACCTAAACATTGGCTAGATTAATTGCCATACAAGCGGGGTTTAATAACCTTGCCGTAGTAGGCTCCATGACAAGAGATGCACTAGTACTAACCAAGTTACTTGTCATACCAGCAGTGGTTAGACTATTTTGGAAAAGCGAGCTAGCTAACTTAGCTGTAACAGGTAGCTAGCAAGGTAGCTATATCTCGTTATTAGTTCTGCAGTAGCTAGCTAGCAAGAAAACAATGTGTTGACTGGCTTGCAATCACATTTCACTTTATATGTAACTAGTGTTAGGATTTATGTTTAGGCACTATAGGCTGTTAGCATATTGATTGAAGGTGAATGATGTTTTGTTGCACACACACACACAATACAGAGGGGGGTAGGTGTGTAAAAACTGACCACCACAGGCCATAAAAGCTGTGGACAGTCTGGAGAGGGGAGGATCTCTCTAGACCAACCAGGAGTTTAGAATACTGGACAATACCATATTAGGAACTGTTTCAGTGAATGGTCGAGGGGGACACAAGATGGAGCTGCTCTACCCAACAACCAGATGTGGAGAAGGAAAACGCCAAGGGGCTTGGACAAGTTTGGGGGCCCACAAAGGAGGAGCAAGAGTATGAACCATGCTAAACCTCTACTATGATAGGCCAACTGGACAAGTTGAGAATAAACTTGTCATAGTATAAAACTACTATTTTGAGTACATTCCACAGTTCTCTGATCTACCCTGCGCGGAGATCCAGTGAACCCGTATATACGAAAATTGCATTTACCATTTATCGTTTGAGTTTAATTAAAATACTTAAAATATATTCGGTGACTATGAATCACATTTTGTCCTGATGCCAGATTTGAACTGACGCAAATCTCTTTCACTAGCTAGCTATCTAGCTAACGTAATGCTGAAAGAATGATCAACGCAATATGATATGTAGCTAGTAATACTTCATGGGTAATGTAATCTGCACAGTCGGTGTTCCTATGCAATTTCTTGAGCCTCCATACATACATACAGATATAAGTTCAAGGTGTTTTCAAAGTTTGTCATATGCCACTGACTAGCTAGATACTTTGTATGCTAAATGTTGCACATACATGCTATAACGTTACCAAAAAGACAACATGCTTAAGTTTATCTTGCATGAGTACTAGGTACGCTGACCTTGCGTTCTAAGCTAGCGGCTGTATCATTTGGCGTTTGTCAACAGTAGCCCAAAGCTGAAGCTTATAGACTCATATCATATAAGGTTAAACTCTGGGCTATGTAAACCGTAAAAGAGACACACTTTTGAAGGCAACCTGTTACCCTGCCTTGTTGACTGTGTAGACCTGACGCCTCCATTTTTGTCCCCTCTTGGCCTGTGTGTTTCCTATCAGACTGTGATTTGAGATGGAAACTGGAGAGCAGGTTGGAGTGGAGGCTGTCCCCTACTGCTGTTCTGACTTCGATAGTGGGGAGACCCCCGCCCGTGGCCTGGCCATCCGCACCAGAAAGACCCGCAGCTTGAGCACCTCATCTGCCACTGCTTGCGACTACAGGTACCGTATTATCACCCCGTTTTCACTTCACCGTGTGGAATACTAAAATAAACGATGGAACAATCAAATTTAAAGTCACTCTTGGTTTTCTCACTACCCTATTTTTTGGTTATTCACATTGCCTTTTTCATTTTCAATGTGTATGCGCAAATTGTATATGCACACTTCTGGGGTTGCCAGGTTTCTCCCCAAAGAATGTAACTGTGGCACTGCGCCACCCTGTGGATTGGCTGCGCCACTATGTAATTAAGAAAATATATATATAAAAACGCAACATGTAAATTGTTGGTCCCGTGTTTAATGGGATGAAATTAATGACCCCAGAAGTGTTCCATACGCACAAAAAGCTTATTTCTCTCAATTTGTGCACATTTGTTTACATCCCTGTTAGTAAAAATGTTTCTTGTGCTGGGGACAATAAAAGGCCATTCTAAAATGTGCAGTTATGTCACACAACACGATGCCACAGATATTTCAAGTTGAGGGAGCGTGTAATTGGCATTCTGACAGCAGGAACGTCCACCAGAGCTGTTGCCAGAGAATTTGTTACTTTCTCTACCATAAGCTGCCTCCAACGTTGTTTTAAAGAATTTGACAGTACGTCCAACTGGCCTCACAACCGTAGACCACGCCACCCCAGGACCTCCACATCCGGCTGCTTCACCTGTGGGATCGTCTGAGACCAGCCACTCGGACGGCTGATGAAACTGAGGAGTGTTTCTGTCTGTTGTAAAGCCCTTTTGTGGGGGAAAAACTCATTCGTATTGGCTGGGCCTTGCTCCCCAGTGGGTGGGCCTATGCCCACCCATGGCTGCACTGCTGCCTAGTCATGTGAAATCCATATATTAGGGCCTAATGAATTTTAAATTGACTGATTTCCTTATATAAACTCTAACTCTGTGAAATTGTTGCGTTTTTAAAAATTTGGTTTTGTGCACAATTTTGTACTTTTCATTTTAGGCCAGGCACCACATCCAAATAGGGTAAAAAATAAATGCTCTAGAATGCACAAAATAGCAGATACAGGCAGTTAATAACTTTTAGCCCCCCCCTGTGCCGTACTCAGCAGCACCACTACCTTGTTGGAGAATCCTGCATGCTACAACCATGATTATGAACATCTGGTGTTGGCAAAACTGTGTTTTAGCAACTGAGAATGAGGCATCTGTCATATGGTAGTGAGTATGACAGTTGAATCAACATAAGAGATTTCCTGGTGTGCAATGCTTTTCAGATAACACACAGACCCATAAATTGCCACTTTCACACTTAATTTATTCCGTCTTGGTAGGCCTAAATGTGCTAGCCTCTCTTTTGCAGTGTGGTTTGAGGTTGACAGAGAGCACATATACGCAGCCCATTACGACATGTCCGTGGTTTGAAATTGCACCATCTCAAATGTGAAATACTGTATAGTCCCTCAGACAACCAGAGCAGAGGTTTCCAGGAAACGACACATCAAGTGTATTTCCCCACGGTGGATGATGCAGGGAGTGGAGGGAGTGTGTGTGATGGCAACTACCAGCTGAGCCCTCCGTGAATTATCATAGTCTTAAGCATCACACACACAAACACCGTGTGTTTGTCTGCAGCCTGTAGTGTAGTAACAGATAGCGAACCTTCAGAACCAGACAGCTAATAGGATTTGCTAACCTGAGTCACGTGACCTGACTGACCAGAGGGCCTTCTAAGAGAGGCAGTCCTCTTATCCAGCGCCATCAGAGCAGGTGAACTCATTTAGCCCAATTGGAAATGGCCATTCACCCCTAATACAATCTAAGTACTGGTATTTTAATGAATTTGAGAAAATATGAGTTCAGGATTTTTCCACTGCTGCACTCTTGAGGCTGGCTTACTATCTGTATTTGAGAACTTAGAAGATAAAAGGTCACTGTGTGTGAAACGGAATGTTTCTTTGGTTGCAGCCTAATTTATTATGTTCCTGTTTCATTATTCGCTGTTGCAGTATTTCCAAAGCTGAGGTTGGACATTAAAGTTTTAATCAGTGTTTGAGATGAATAGTATTTCTCAATTGGTTAAGCTTAGACATTTCAGATGGGTGATGAGGGTGTTGCATAATATCATATTTAATTTGACTTCCTTCCAAAATAATGTGTATTACCAGTCCTAGAAATTAATCATACCTGTATCTGAAGACATGTTCCAACGTCTCCTGAAAATTGCCCCCCCTTTAACAACACAACATGGCAGTAGAATTGTCAAAATATAATACTTAGAGCGGCAATTATTTTGCAACCTCTCATTGTAAATGAGAGGATGTTGAAAATGTAGGCCTAGCCTATGCAGGATGGGTACATTATTGTTTCATAACAAACTAACAGACCCAGGGCTTAGTATGCATTCTTCTCATGGTTTGAGGTTTCATAAATTATTTTGAAAGGGTATCCTGAGGTGTCTCGACACATTTACACTACCGTTCAAAAGTTAACACCTACTCATTCAAGAGTTTTTATTTTCTACATTGCAGAATAATAGTGAGGACATCAAAACTATGAAGTAACACACGGAATCATGTAGTAACCAAAAAAGTGTTCAACAAATCAAAATATATTTGAGGTTCTTCAAATAGCCACCCTTTGTCTAAATGACAGCTTTGCTCACTCTTGGCATTCTCTCAACCAGCTTCATGGGGTAGTCACCTGGAATGCTTTTCAATTGACAGGTGTGCCTTAAGTTAATTTGTGGAATGCCTTAATGCTATTAATCACATTGAATGAATCTCTATATTATCCTTATATAATGTTTCACACGTAACGTATAATATGTAGCCTACGGCAGGTGACCATATGATCCAATGTCTCATTATAATTTTTTTTTTTATTGTATGTCTGTATATATAATTATAATTTGTTTTATTTTTTCTTTCTTTGTTACGCTCATCTGTTATTGTCACTTTGTCCTATTGTTGTCTAATATCTTTTCACGTTTGTCTTGAATGTTGTTAATTGGAAAATGCAAAAATAAAATATTCAAAAAAAAAACAAAAAACAAACAAGCTTTGCAGACCTGGCTATAATTTCAATTTCATCCCCCTGAAAAGATAGAACAAACCCAGCAAAAAAAGAAACGTTCCTTTGTCAGGACCCTGTCTTTCAAAGATAATTCTTAAAAATCCAAATAACTTCACAGATCTTCATTGTAAAGGGTTTAAACACTGTTTCCCATGCTTGTTCAATGAACCATAAACAATTAATGAACATGCACCTGTCGAGCGGTCATTAAGACACTAACAGCTTACAGACGGTAGGCAATTAAGGTTAGTTATGAAAACTTAGGACACTAAAGAGGTCTTTCTACGGACTCTGGAAAAACACCAAGAAAGATGCCCAGGGTCCCTGCTGATCTGCGTGAACGTGCCTTAGGCATGCTGCAAGGAGGCGTGAGGACTGCAGATGTGGCCTGTGCAATAAATTGCAATGTCCGTACTGTGAGACGCCTAAGACAGCGCTACAGGGAGACAGGACGGACAGCTGATCGTCCTCGCAGTGGCAGACCACGTGTACCAACACCTGCACAGGATCGGTACATCCAAATATCACACCTGCGGTACAGGTACAGGATGGCAACAACTGCCCGAGTTACACCAGGAATGCACAATCCCTCCATCAGTGCTCTGACTGTCCGCAATAGACTGAGAGAGGCTGGACTGAGGGCTTGTAGGCCTGTTGTAAGGCAGGTCCTCACCAGACATCACCGGCAACAACGTTCTCTATGGGCACAAATCCACCATTGCTGGACCAGACAGGACTGGAAAAAAGTGCTCTTCAACTGTCAAGTTGTCCTTGATGTCCTTTGTTTTAAATGTATTATATATACATTTTCTTTGCATTGTTTGCTGTTTTCTTCTGTCTCTTCCTATTTTCTCTGTAGTTCATTCTCTTGGTTGTTGGTGCATTGGGGGGTTCTTGTGGGTGGGGAATGTATTTTTTAAATTCTTCTTCTTGGTGGGGGGGCTGTGGGAGGGGTCTTGAATGGTTGAGGGACAGCTATTGGGGAACTGTGGGGGGATCTTGGAGGGTTAGGGTTCACGTTTTTTCGCCTGGTGGGAGATCTGTCAACGTGCCCTTGAGCAGGGCATTGACCCTGGATTCTTCTGTGTGTCGCTCTGAATGGGAGTCTGTTGGATGACTGGTATGGTGTCGTTGTTGAGCGGCTTCACTGCAAGTATATTGTATGTTTCGGATAATCAATATATACAAAAAAAATTTAACTCCCAAGACTGTTGGAAAAGCATTCCAGGTGAAGCTGGTTTAGAGAATGCCACGAGTGTGCAAAGCTGTCATCAAGGCAAAGGGTGGTTATTTTGAAGAATATATTTTTGTTTGGCACTTTTTTGGGTACTACATGATTCCATATGTGCTATTTCATAGTTTTGATGGCTTCACTATTCTACAATGTAAAAAATAAAGACACCCTTGAATGGGTAGGTGTTCTAAAACTTTTGACTGGTAGTGTATAGCTATTACTTTCTGACCTTTAAAAAAAAAAAAAAAAGTAGCTATTTTCACCTAAACACAGGGGAGGAACCAGAAGGGTTTGATTTGAGAAAGACCAGACTACTGGAATTATTTTCATTTTGGTTATCAGTATAAGAATAATCACTTGCCTGTTTCTCTTTGTCATTCAAATGTTTCAGGAGAAATCAGTCTCTACATGGACCAAGTCCTGTGACCACTTTTGGACCGAAAGCATGTATGCTGCAGAATCCACACGCAGTCATGTAAGTCCCTAACAACAACTGAAGTTTTTAAATTACACATGGTGCTTGTGATTCTTACCAACTGTGGGGGGGAAGAGTCACTTATTTTCCACACAGTTAATTAGAATGTATTGAGTATGTGTAACATAATTGAATCCAAACCATAACTCAATATAAATTTCCTGAGGTAAGAAACTTGGATCACTTTCACTGAGGGCCAAAATAGTTTGAATCTCCCCATTGTAGGGAATGACTCCTAAATGATATTTGGACTCAAGTGGAAACCTTTTTCATTTGTAATTACACTGAACCAGTCAGACAACATGGACTGTTCACCTGCATCCAATAAGTAAAGTCTTCTCCATTCCATTGGGGTCAAGCTAGGCTTTGTTTGCCTGGTTAAGGTTATACTCTGCCGCTTTCCCATGCTGAAGATGGATCTATGACAGAACAGAGAGCCGGTGAAGTGATTAGCCCGCTTCTGTATACATCTGGCCCTTCTTTGGACACTGTTAACAAACCTCCAAACGAGCTTCAATGCCATACAACACTCCTTCCGTGGTCTCCAACTGCTCTTAAATGCTAGTAAAACTAAATGCATGCTCTTCAAAAGATCGCTGCCCGCACCTGCTCGCCCGACTAGCATCACTACTCTGGACGGTTCTGACTTAGAATATGTGTACAACTATAAATACCTAGGTGTCTGGTTAGACTGTAAACTCTCCTTCCAGACTCACATTAAGCATCTGCAATCCAAAATTAAATCTAGAATCGGCTTCCTATTTCGCAACAAAGCTTCCTTAATTCATGCTGCCAAACGTACCCTCGTAAAACTGACTATCCTACCGATCCTTGACTTCGGCGATGTCATTTACAAAAAAGCCTCTAACACTCTACTCAGCAAATTGGATGTAGTCTATCACGGTGCCATCTGTTCTGTCACCAAAGCCCCATATATTACCCACCACTGCGACCTGTATGCTCTCGTTGGCTGGTCCTCGCTACATATTCGTCGCCAAACCCACTGGCTCCAGGTCATCTAAGTCTTTGCTAGGTAAAGCTCCGCCTTATCTCAGCTCACTGGTCACCATAGCAACACCCACCCGTAGCACATGCTCCAGCAGGTATATTGAACTGGTCATCCTCAAAGCCAACATGTCCTTTGGCTGCCTTTCCTTCCAGTTCTCTGCTGCCAATGATTGGAACGAGTTGCAAAATCACTGCAGTTGGAGACATATCTCCCTCTCTAACTTTAAGCATCAGCTGTCAGAGCAGCTTACCGATCGCTGCAGCTGTACACAGCACATCTGTAAATATCCCATCCAACCAACCTCATCCCCATATTTGTTTTTCTGCTCTTTTGCACACCAGTATTTCTACTTGCACATCCTCATCTGCACATATCACTCGTGTAATTTGCTAAATTGTAATTACTTCGCCACTATTGGCCTATTTATTGCCTTACCTCCTGACTTCATTTGCACACACTGTCTACAGATTGTTCTATTGGGTTATTGACTGTACGTTTGTTTACCCCATGTGTAACTCTGTTTTTGTCGCACTGCTTTGCTTTATCTTGGCCAGGTCACAGTTGTAAATGAGAACTTGTTCTCAACTGGCCTACCTGTTTAAATAAAGGTGAAATAAAAAAAATCTGCGGCCGTATCCATAAAGCGTCTCAAAAGCTCCTATGAATCCTGCTAAAACCTGTTAGAAGACAAAAAAACTGCGGGCTCAGTCGGTTTTAGGATGATGTTAAAGGTTCAATGCAGCTGTTTTTATTTCAATATTACATATTTTCTGGGTAACAATTAAGTACCTTACTGTGATTAATTGAAAACAATGTTCAAAAGAAGCAAAAATAGCTTCTTAGGAAAGAGCAATTTCTCAAGCAAGGATTTGTCTAGGACTGTTTGGGAGTGGTCTGAGTGGGGAGGGCAAAACTGAAAACTAGGTCTTACTGGCAGAGATGTGTAGAAGTCTCTTATTGGTCTATTACCTAATTTATCGCCTGGTGATGTCACCAGACAGGAAAACTCCTTCCCACCACAACAGGCTGAATTTTTAATTTATTTTATTTAACCAGGTAGGCTAGTTGAGAACAAGTTCTCATTTACAACTGCGACCTGGCCAAGAATAAAGCAAAGCAGTGCGACAAACAACAACAAAGAGTTGCACATGGAATAGACAAGCGTACAGTCAACACAGAGAGAAAAAAAGACTATATACAGTGTGTGCAAATGGCGTGAGGAGGTAGGCAATAAATGGCCATAGTAGCGAAGTAATTACATTTTAGCAGATTAATACGAGTGATAAATGAGCAGATGATGATGTGCAAGTAGAGATACTGGTGTGCAAAAGAGCAGAAAAGTAAATAAAAACTATGGGGATGAGGTAGGTAGATTGGGTGGGCTATTTACAGATGGACTATGTACAGCTGCAGCGATCGGTTAGTTGCTCAGATAGCTGATGTTTAAAGTTAGTGAGGGAAATGTACGTCTCCAGCTTCAACGATTTTTGCAATTCGTTCCAGTCACTGGCAGCAGTGAACTGAAAGAAAAGGCGGCCAAAGGAGGTGTTGGCTTTGGGGATGACCAGTGAGATATACCTGCTGGAGCGCGTGCTACGGGTGGGTGTTATCGTGACCAGTGAGCTGAGATGAGGCGGAGCTTTACCTAGAAAAGGCTTTTTGATGACCTGGAGCCAGTGGGTCTGGTGACGAATATGTAGCGAGGGCAAGCCGACTAGAGCATACAGGTCGCAGTGGTGGGTGGTATAAGGTGTTTGGTAACAAAACAGATGGCACTGTGATAGACTGCATCCAGTTTGCTGAGTAGAGTATTGGAGGCTATTTTGTAGATGACATCGCCGAAGTCGAGGATCAGTAGGATAGTCAGTTTTACTAGGGTAAGTTTGGCGGCGTGAGTGAAGGAGGCTTCGTTGTGAAGTAGAAAGCCGATTCTAGATTTAATTTTGGATTTGAGATGTTTAATATGAGTCTGGAAGGAGAGTTTACAGTCTAGCCAGACACCTAGGTATTTGTGGTTGTCCACATATTCTAGGTCAGAACCGTCCAGGGTAGTGATGCTAGTCGGGCGGGCGGGTGCCGGCAGCGAACGGTTGAAAAGCATGCATTTGGTTTTACTAGCGTTTAAGAACAGTTGGAGGCCACGGAAGGAGTGTTGTATGGCATTGAAGCTCGTTTGGAGGTTAGTTAAGTGTCCAAAGAAGGGCCAGATGTATATTCAAACAGCTCTTAAACAAAGGGCATTTATCATTGTTTTCACAATTTCACAGTATTATTTCAACCTCATAGTGTGGAAATATACACTGAACAAAAAATATAAACACAACATGTAAAGTGTTGGTCCCATGTTTCATGAGCTGAAATAAAACAACCCAGAAATGTTCCATACGCACAAAGCCTTTTTCTCTCCAATTTTGTGCACAAATTTGTTTGCGTCCCTGTTAGTGAGCTTTCCTCCTTTGCCAAGAGATTCCATCCACATGACAGGTGTGGCTTATCAATAAGCTGATTAAACGGCATGATCATTACACAGGTGCACCTTGCGCAGGGGACAATAAAAGGCCACTAAAATGTACTGTTTTTTTTTCACACAACACAATGCCACAGGTGTCTCAAGCTTTGAGGGAGCGTGCAGTTGGCATACTGACTGTTGGATTGTCCACCAAAACTGTTGCCGGATTGAATGTTAATTTCTCTACCATTAGCTGCCACCAATGTTTTAGAGAATTTGGCAGTATCTTCAACAGGCCTCAAACACAGACCACGTGTATGGTGTCGTCTGAGCCAATGGTTTGCTCATGTCAACATTGTGAACAGAGTGCCTCATGGTGGCGGTGGGGTTATGGGCAGGCATAAGCTACGGACACAATTGCATTTTATTGATGGCAATTTGAATGCACAGAGATATACTGTGACGAGGTCCTGATACCCTTTTTTAAAATTTAGTTATCTGTTACCAAAAGACATGTATTCCTAGTCATGTGAAATCCATAGATTAGGGCCTAATGAATTTATTTAAATTGACTGATTTCCCGGTAAGAACTTTAACTCAGTAAAATCTTTAAAACGGTTGTTTATTTTTGGTGTGTGTATGTACAGTTGAAGTCGGAAGTTTACATGCACTTAGGTTGGAGTCATTAAAACTCATTTTTCAACCACTCCACAAATTTCTTGTTAAAAACTATAGTTCTGGCAAGTCGGTTAGGACATCTACTTTGCATGACACAAGTCATTATTCCAACAATTGTTTACAGACAGATTATTTCACTTATAATTCACTGTATCACAATTCCAGTGGGTCAGAAGTTCACATACACTATGTTGACTGTGCCTTTAAACAGCTTGGAAAATTCCAGCAAATGATGTTATGGCTTTAGAAGCTTCTGATTGGCTAATTTACATACTTTGAGTCAATTGGAGGTGAAACTGTGGATGTATTTCAAGGCCTACCTTCAAACTCAGTGCCTCTTTGCTTGATATCATGGGAAAATCAAAAATCAGCCAAGACATCAGAAAAAACAATTGTAGACCTCCAAGTCTGGTTCATCCTTGGGAGCAATTTCCAAACACCTGAAGGTACCACGTTCATCTGTACAAACAATAGCCGTCATACCGCTCAGGAAGGAGACGCGTTCTGTCTCCTGGTGCGAAAAGTGCAAATCAATCCCAGAACAACAGCAAAGGACCTTGTGAAGATGCTGGAGGAAATGGGTACAAAAGTATCTATATCCACAGTAAAACAAGTCCTATATCGACATAACCTGAAAGGCCGCTCAGCAAGGAAGAAGCCACTGCTCAAAAAAAAAAAAGCCAGACTACGGTTTGAAACTGCACATGGGGACAAAGATTGTACTTTTTGCACAATGGTCTGATGAAACTTAAACAGAACCGTTTGGCCATAATGACCGTCGTTCTGTTTGGAGGAAATAGCGGGAAGTTAAAGCTTGGTCGCAAATGGGTCTTCCAAATGGACAATGACCCCAAACATACTTCCAAAATTATGGCAAAATGGCTTAAGGAGAACAAAGTCAAGGTATTGGAGTGGCCATCACAAAGCCCTGACCTCAATCCTATAGAAAGTTTGTGGGCAGAACTGAAAAAGCGTGTTTGAGGAAGGAGGCCTACAAACCTGACTCAGTTACACCAGCTCTTGTCAGGAGGAATGGGCCAAAATTCACCAAATTTATTGTGGGAAGCTTGTGGAAGGCTACCAGAAACGTTTGACCCAAGTTAAACAATTTAAAGGCATTGCTACCAAATACTAATTGAGTTTATGTAAACTTCTGACCCACTGGGAATGTGATGAAATAAATATATAAAAGCTGAAATCAGTCTATTATTCTGACATTTCATGTTCTTAAAATTAAGTGGTGATCCTAACTGACTTAAGACAGGACATTTTTACTAGGATTAAATGTGAGGAATTGTGAAACTGAGTTTAACAGTGCCTTCATAAAGTATTCAGACCCCTTGACTTTTCCCACATTTTGTTAGGTTACAGCCTTATTCTAAAATGGATGAAATTATTTTTTCCCTTAAGCGACACACAATACCACATAATGACAAAGCAAAAAGTTTTTTTGAAATGTTTGCAATTTTTTACAAAATAGTAAACTGAAATTACGTTTACATAGGTATTCAGACCCCTTACTCAGTACTTTGTTGAAGCGTATTTGGCAGTGATTACACCCTCGACTCTTCCTTGGTTATAACACCACAAGCTTGGCACTCCTGTATTTGGGGAGTTTCTCCCGTTCTTCACTGCAGATCCTCTCAAGCTCTGTCAGGTTGGATGGGGAGCGTCGCTATTCAGCTATTTTCTGGTCTCAGATGTTCGATCGGGTTCAAGTCCGTCCCCTGGCTGGGTCACTCAAGGATATTCAGAGACTTGTCCCGAAGCCACTCCTGCATTGTCTTGGCTGTGTGCTTAGGGTTGTTGTCTTGTTGGAAGGTGAACCTTCGCCCCAGTCTGAGGTCCTGAGAGCTCTGTAGTAGGTTTTCAACAAGGATCTCTCTGTACTTTGTTCCGTTCATCTTTCCCTCGATCCTGACTAGTCTCCTAGTCCCTGCCGCTGAAAAACATCCCCACAGCATGATTCTGCCACCACCATGCTTCACCATAGGGATGGTTTAAGGTTCCCTCCAGATGTGACGCTTGGCATTCAAGCCAAAGAGTTCAATCTTGGTTTCATCAGACCAGAGAATCTTGTTTCTCATGGTAAGTCTTTAGGTGCCTTTTGACAAACTCTAAGTGGCCTGTCATGTGTTTTTTTTTTTACTGAGGAGTGGCTTCCGTCTAGCCACTACCATAAAGGCCTGATTGTGCTGCAGAGTGTGTCAAGTGCTGCTGAGATGGCTGTCATTCTGGAAGGTTCTCCCATCTCCACAGAGGAGCTCTGTCGGTGTGACCATCGGGTTCTTTGTCACCTCCCTGACCAAGGCCCTTCTCCCACAATTGCTCAGTTTGGCCGGGCGGCCAGCTCTAGGAAGAGTCTTGGTGGTTCAAAACGTATTCCATTTAAGAATGATGGAGGCCACTGTGTTCTTGGGGACCTTCAATGCTGCGGAAACGTTTTGAATACCCTTCCCCAGATCTGTGCCTCAACACAATCCTGTCTCGGCGCTCTACGGACAGTTCCTTCGACCTCATGGCTTGGTTTTTGCTCTGACATGCACTGTCAACTGATCTTATATAGACAGGTGTGTGTGTGCCTTTCCAAATCATGTCCAATCAGTTGAATTTACCACAAGTGGACTCCTATCAAGTTGTAATAACATCTCAAGGATGATCAGTGGAAACAGGATGCACTTGAGCTTAATTTCGAGTCTCATAGCAAAGGGTCAGATTTTTTTTTTTTACATTTGCAAAAATTTCTAAACCTGTTTTTGCTTTGTCATTATTGGGTATTGTGTGTAGATTGCTGAGGATTAAAAAAAAAAAAACATTTTAGAATAATGCTGTAACGTAGCAATGTGGAAAAAGTCAAGGGGTCGGAATACTTTCCGAAGGCACTGTATACCGAAGTATGTGGACAACCCTTCAAATTAGCGGATTCGGCCACACCCGTTGCTGACAGGTTTCTAGAATCGATTACACAGCCATACAATCTCCATTGGCAGTAGAATAGCCTTACTGAAGAGCTCAGTGACTTTCAACGTGGCATCCTATACCTTTCCAACAAGTCAGTTCGTCAAATTTCTGCCCTGTTAGAGCTTCCCCGTTCAACTGTAAGTGCTGTTATTGTGAATTGGAAATGTTGTTGCACCTAGACATCTCAGCTGCAACGTGGCTGGCCATACAGGCTCGAAGAATGGGACCACAGTGCTGAAGCAGTGCTAAAAATCCTCTGTCCTCGGTTGCAACACTCACTACCAAGTTCCATGCAAGGTTCATACAGAAATGTTTTGTCAAGATCGGTGTAGAAGATCTTGACTGGCCTGCACAGAGCCCTGACCTCAACAGAGCCCTGACCTCAACTCCATCGAACACATTTGGGATGAACTGGAACGTCGACTGCAAGCCAGGCTGAATCGCCCCGACCTCACTAATGCTCTTGTGGCTGCTGTGGGGACTTGCCTCCATTCAGTGTTCCAACATCTAGTGGGAAAGCCTTATCAGAGGAGTGGAGGCTGTTATAGCAGCAAAGGGGGGTGTAACTCCATATTAATGCCTGTGATTTTGTAATGAGATGTTCGACGAGCAAGTGTCCACTTACTTTTGGTTATGTAGTGTAAAACACAGGACAATTACTTTTTTTTGACTACACTGGGCCTTTAAGACACTGGTCAGACACTCTGAGCCAGGAGTAAAAATCTATTCATAAAAGTTTCTCAGCTGGTGAACAAGACAGTTTGAGATTGTGGAAAATGTGATTATGCTCTGACATTGGTTATTCCCCATAATTTGCAACAATCGCGAGGAGGCATCGCCGACTGTAGATTTTTTTGTTTGTTGTGATTTTGCATTCCAAAGGGACAACTTGAAATAGTGATACATGGTGTAGTTTAATTAAATTGAAACACAAGTGTGATGTGACGGTATATCATGTGAAATAGGCCTTCAAATCATTGTCAAATGTGCAGGATATTATGTTGCATGTACACTACCGTTAAAAAGTTTGGGGTCACATAGAAATTTCCTTTATGGGTTGATCATACAGAAATATAAAAATATTATTCCAAATCAACTGCCTGTATGGCGTGGGAAACGCTCTCTTACTGCCTTATCGATAATCAAGAATTCTGCTGGTAACTCTTAATGGACAGCTCATGAGGTCTCCTCAATATCTGCCGAATAGGTTTCAGGTTTAGTTTTTATTTTTACCCATAAGAGTATAAGTAAAATATCTCTATTTTCAGCACTTACGACTGGTTTTCTACTCTGAGGCGCTTTGTGGAT
Organism: Salvelinus namaycush; assembly: GCF_016432855.1. Taxonomy (NCBI): domain Eukaryota; kingdom Metazoa; phylum Chordata; class Actinopteri; order Salmoniformes; family Salmonidae; genus Salvelinus; species Salvelinus namaycush. Next base: position 25,280,601 of record NC_052322.1, read on the forward strand.
ACAGTCCGAGATCACACATTGTGGGATAGCCTGCGTACAGCGCATGAAAGACTCTTACCAAAGCAGTTTGGCTGGCCCTTAGATTGGCCAGAGCCTTCCTTGGCCCTTGACTCGGGCCATCATGTAACTTGGTTATTATACTGTCTGCTTTAAGCAGCAATAACGGATGAATTGTGACTACGTACGTTCACACACACACACACACATGCATATTGACTCCACACACTTATATACACTTTCACACTCTTTACATACCATGCTGCTGCTCTGTTTATATATCCTGATTGCCTAGTCACTTTTACCCCTACCTACATCTACATATTACCTCAACTACCTCGTACCACTTCACATTGACTAGGTACCGGTACTCTTTGTATTTCGTCTCATTATTGTTATTTTATTGTTACTATTTGTCTAAATGTTCTTAACTCTGCATTGTTGGGAGAAGGCTCGTAAGTAAGCGTTTCAAGATAAAGTCTACACCTGTTGTATTTGTCGCATGTGACAAATAGAATTAGATTGGATCAGCATCCTCAGGTGCAAAGCCTCTGGGCTGGCTATAAGTAGCAGAGAGAGCCTATAAAACTTATACAGCCTGCCTATCAGCAATGTTGGAAAAAGTACTCAATTGTCATACTTGAGTAAAAGTATACTTTTACTTGAGTAACTTTCTATTAAAAAGGTGTCACCCAGTAAAATACTACCTGAGTAAAAGTCTAAAAGGATTTGGTTTTAAATTTACTTAAGTATCAAAAGTAAAAGTATACATTTCAAATTCCATATATTAAGCGAACCAGACTTCATCATTTTCTTATTTTTACTTATAGCCAGGGGCACACTCCAACACTCAGACATTATTTACAAAAGATGCATTTGTGTTTAGTTTGTCCGCCAGACCAGAGGCAGTAGGGATGACCACGTGTTCTCTTGAATAGTGCATCAATTTCAGTTTTCCTGTCCTGCTAAGCATTCAAGATGTAACTAGTACTTTGAGTTGTCATGGAAAATGTATGGAGTAAAAAGTACAATATTTTCTTTAGGAATGTAGTAAGTAAAAGTAGTAAAACATATAAATGAAGTGCAGATACCCCCCCCAAAAAAACTACTTAAGTAGTAGTATTACTTAAGTACTTTACACCACTGCCTACCAGTACTCCTTGATAAATACATAACTGAGTAGCAGTGTAGGTTGATGGTGTGCTTTAGAGGGAAGACATACAAACATGAACATCAACCGTGCGCGGGTGGTCATCCTTTCTCCTCTGACCACAGAACATCGGCTTGCATTTTCTATTCATTTCCCGGCGATTCTACATGTTGATTAAACTCAAAATATTCTGTTCTTTTGAAATGGATTATATTAGCATAATAATGTTTCTTACTTTATGATGGTGTAGGCCTATATTTAAATTGAATCATAAGATGCTCCTAGGGTGTGGCTATTGAACTCATTTAGGCCTGGCTATTCTAGTGTTAATTGGTTCTTTAGCCATGACTGGGAATGAAGGGGGAATTTCTCTTGGAGAGGTGAACACGTGTGTGTGTGTGTGTGTGTGTGTGTGTGGTCTCTTCATTCACTATTTGACAATTGATTATATTGTCACCCCTCAGACTATTATAAAGGTAATATTGTCTTTAGATAACATCTGTTATTAAATGTGTGAAATTTGTTTAGGTTTAGTTTCGATGGGCCATTATCAGCTGGGCAGGCAACTGACGTCCTCCTAAAAATGCTTAACACATTCTGTTATCGAAATTCTTTACAATGTCAGTGTGTTAAATATACTTATTTAGTTAAAGTCAAGGACTGGGGGGAGATATGACTTAAAAAATGGCAGAGATATTACATTTTTAAAATGGCATGAAGTTCAGAAGACGTTGGCGGGTCTAGGATGAATTAGTCTGTTCATGACTCAATGCCGTAAGCAATAACACCTTTATAACTTTTTCCTGGTAAGCCATTTCCTTGTCTGGGTGGGTGTGTCCTTTTAAAACTACCCAACCCTAATAGGGAGGGCATTTTTCTTTGTGTGTGTGTAAGAGAGACCGACAGAGACACTGGGGACTGTGTAGTGATGGACTATAGAGAGAATCCACGCCCAGAGAGATCCACACCCTTAATATATCTGGTATGACAAAGAGCAGTCTTTGACAGGCACTTGTTTTAGGATGGCCCTTTTTTCTTTTTCTTTTTTACAAAATATTTGTTTACAATTTAACTCTTCTAAAATGTGTATTTGAATACAATGCTTAAATTGAGTTTGTTTTCTTCAACATAGCAGTATGTGGTAGTTGAAAGTATTTTGCTCTTACTGTATATGCCCTAGGAAACCTTTTAGGTTGGCCTACCTGGGGAAAATCCACTTGAACATTGTTCTATATCATAACACAGCTAGCCAATGAGAGGGTAGTCTTCCCTTAAAGGGGCAGGTCTGTAGTGGTTGTGGGAGTTACTTGTGGTGATGTCATCTTTCAGGTCTGTCTTAAGATGAGTGAGCGGTTTGGGTGACTGGCAGAATAGAGATTTAACTTTTAGACGTTGTTGTGTGGACAAATATAGACACAGCAATTCAAGAAGAATTAGTGACTAGTGTGGTGTTCCTGGTGTTTTGATGCTGGTGAGAGATTGAAGACAGCTCATGGGAAGACTGTACAGAGCAGAATGAATTGTTTTGCTTTAGATAGTGGAATCGGTAGACTGAAGAGCAAGGCAAAACCTGGCAGTTAGTGCCCTCCACTCATCTCTGCTAGAAGAAGCCTCATCACATGCAGGCAGACATGAAATTCAACCAGTGTGTGCAACAGCAAGCTCTGGAGAACAGCGACAACAAAGTGTGGAAATGGTAAGAATATTCTCGTTCCTCTCTCTCTCGGTCTGCTGACAGCGTTTCTCAACAGGAACATGGTGGTGCCAGTAATGTTTGAATACATTTTTAACCTGCATTGTCTTCTATTGCTAGCAGTAAGTTTTGTTTTAACAGATTTTCTGTGAAACATCTATCTCAAAAGAACACTTTGATCTTGCACAAGGTCTACAGACCACCTAACCACAGAACAATGAGACAGATATTTCACTGGCTGTGTAAATGTGAAGCATCCGCTTGGCGTTTTTTTTCTACCAAATATGGTAGTGAGAGGAAGCCCAGTGGCCGGCAGTGGTAGAAGATGGAAGGAGATGGATTTTGGCCGACATTCTGCACGTTTTCCCAGCGACTTAAACATTTTATCTTAATCCAGTTTTCTGTTCCCAAAGCTAGAGTGGACAAAGTTTTGTAGACTTTACCCTTTGCCAAATTTTTCAAATAATTTGTATCTTTTGGAGTGCTAGCTGTTGTATCACACGTGTACATCAGAGTAGTCATTCCCTAACAGAAATATGAAGTTGCATGCTAGAACGGGCCAATAGGATCTCGCTAGCTCGTCCACCTCCTTGTTTGTTCTGCACACGGACTAATTTGTTCCCATAGACCACAGCCTGTCGTTTCCAATCTCGGCTTAGTTATAAAAACATCTTTGGCCTAACTATGGTTTTCCCTAAATTAGGCTACTTTGTGGATTAGTTTGGGTTTTTGTTTGAATTGGCCATTTGAGTTTTCAGTTAAGGTAATGTCTAACCAGCTCAGTCTACAATGACTGTTAAAGCCAATCACAGGGAAGCGTAATGATAAATTACAAGTAGCCTTACTTTGAATTAATGGCAAGTGCAAGTTCTACCGCTTAACAATTGATGAAGTATTTGAGTATCTGTAAACCTTCAAAAATGTCCATGACATTGGAAATGTGAAACAAATACAACAGTGGAAGTTGACAAGAAAAATACTTCCTTATTATGTAGTGATGGGGGAATCATTTTTGACTATCGCAATATAAGTTTTTAGCTTGTTGGCTGTGCCTGCACCAAAACTCCAGTATTTTTCCTTCATAGCTTGTTCTCCAGCTTATTTTTAAATAGGGAGCCAATTTGTTTTCAGCACTTATTTCCATGACTGATCAAAACTCGTTCTCATGGCTCTCTTGTCCCTCTGCAGCAGACATATGGTGAGCAATATGTTTGGACCATCGTATAGCAATACATATTGTATCAGCACCTTAGTATTGTGATAATATTGTATCGTGAGGGCCCTGGCAATTCCCAGCCCTAGTATTATGACACCAAAGCATTTAAAATCTGTACCCTTAATCAGGGTGTTATTCCTGCACCTTGGTTGGAACTCGAGGTCCCTGTGATGAGTGTGTAAATGTACTGGTCCCTGTCTTGACCCTTTTGAACTCTGATGTTGCTAGACTAAGCCCTGGCCAATAATAGGATAGGTGTTAAGCAGCCCTGCCTCTTATCCAACTGGGCAAACACAAATCGTATGAAGTAACACTGAGCCAACAAGAGCTCAAACATGGCTATTGAGAGCTCACTGTGCCCAAACCAGAAATGTTCCACAGCCGCAACGCTTACAGGTTACAGTAGTGAGCAACCATGATATAATTACAAATGGTAACTATTTATTTACATACTGGACCTCAAGATGTCAAGGTGAGCAATGACTTGTCAAACTATTTCTCTTAGCTGTATGTTTACAAATGGTGCTCCACCAAAATGGTATAATTTTGGAAAGCCCGATTGGGTCAATGAGTCATGCATGTCTCCATATTAAGGAACAACATTTCAATGTTTCTCTTTATTGCTGCAATCCCTTTGATCAAATGATGAGTGATCAAGTTGTCCAGTCAATTATTACCATTTGAAAAGGTATTGATTAAATGTGGTCGTTCTCGCCATCCAGGCACATTCAGGACCCAGCCAGTCAGAGGCTGACGTGGAACAAGCCTCCCAAAAGTGTCCTTGTCATCAAGAAGATCCAGGATGCCAGTCTACTGCAGCCTTTCAAAGAGCTGTGTGTGTTTCTCACAGAGGTAGGACATTTGCACCTTTTTTTGCTGAGTCCATCTAGTCTCATATTATAGCTTCCTACACCTTAGCGGCCTGTGTGGTATATTACTTCCGTTTCATGAAAGTCTGCAATGAAGTCCCTGAAAACAGAAGTATTAGTGACTGAGAATTTGTACACTTTTTTTTTTACCCCACTAGAAAGGAAAGCTGCTTGTAAAGTCGGAATATTCTTTCGACCCATTCGTCTTCTAAAGGGTGATTACATGTGCATGTTGCTAATGCATATGTTTATACTTGTGCGTTGTTCTAGCAGAAAAACATGATTGTTTATGTGGAGAGCAAGGTTCTGGCGGACACAGCCATTGCGGGCGATGAGAGCTTTGGGGCCGTCATCCAGAAGTTCTGTACCTTCAGAGAAGGTGAGGAGACCACTAACCATCAGAGGACTGGGTTGTATTGATTAGTGCACACCGTAGCACTTTTATTTACATCAGAAAACGAGTATGCATTATCTTATGGGAGAGGTTTAGGGGCGGCAAGTAGCCTAGCAGTTAAGAGTGGGCCAGTAACCAAAAGGTCGCTGGTTCGAATCCCTAAGCTGGCAAGGTGGGAAAATCTGCAAGGCTGTTAACCCCCAACAACTGTTCCCTGGGTGCCGAAGACGTGGATGTTGATTTAAGGCAGCCCCCCACCTCTCTGATTGAGGGGTTAAATGCGGAAGACACATTTCGGTTGAATGCATTCAGTTGTGCAACTGATTAGGTATCCCCCTTTCCCTAGTTCCTCCCTATTTTAGTTAGTTTTCTTCCATTTGGTGCCTAGTGAATACAATCCTGATTGATGATAGATTGATCTGTGTGACTCTCTAGCTAGTGATTTAGTGTCAGGATTGTCTATGGAACTCTAACTTTAAGTAGTATAGCTTTCTCTTACGGACATGATCCTAATGTTTGTATGCACTGTTCAGATCTCGATGACATTTCCAATCGAGTGGATTTCATCATCTGTCTTGGTGGAGATGGTACCTTACTTTACGCATCGTCACTCTTCCAGGTATACATTTACAATATTAACATCTTGTGGTATAGTAAACACATTCATTTATACATTTTTGAGTGTACTCTGTGTGAATTGTACTAAAATAATTCAGCAACTTGGTTGTGTGTTGATTTGTATCAATTTAGCTTATGCCAATGCGTGTGTATGCTCCTGTGTTTTCAGGAGAGCGTTCCACCTGTTATGGCCTTCCACCTGGGTTCTCTGGGCTTCCTCACACCTTTCAAATTTGACACCTACCAGTCTCAGGTCACCCAAATCATTGAGGGTACGTTGTTTTTTTCTCTTTAGCCTCTGCCTATCTAATTTCAATAACAGGAGCTGTGCTCTCATGTCTAGCAGCTAGGTTAACCTCTGTTCTACTTTTGGTTTAACGTGTGTGTGTTTCTCTTTTGGGGTGTGTGTGTGTTTTGCTTTTGGGGTGTGTGTGTGTTTCTCTTTTGGGGTGTGTGTGTGTTTCTCTTTTGGGGTGTGTGTGTGTTTCTCTTTTGGGGTGTGTGTGTGTTTCTCTTTTGGGGTGTGTGTGTGTTTCTCTTTCGGGGTGTGTGTGTGTTTCTGCTGAGCAGGTAACACCGCCATCATCCTGCGCAGTCGCCTGCGGGTGAGAGTGGTGAAGGAGAGCCGAGAGAAGGGCATCATCATGACGAACGGTGACAGTGAGGGCAGCCGCAAATCCATGCAGTACCAGGTGAGCTCTACACCTGGCTGGTTATGTCATCCTAGTATTATGGTTCATACCACAATAGGTTCCTAGCATCATGATGACTTGGCACATCTCATGCTTGTCTTTACTGTGTGGTCACTGGGTGTTCACCTATTGTTGCGACGTGTTGAACAAACATGCAGTCATCGGGTGCATGTAGCGGACATGAGGCGTTTCCACTGTAATGTTCCCACTGCCACAGGCCTGACCACAGATCCCAGTGGGATGATAAAACACCAGGAAGGTTGAAATGTACCACCTTTTCTGGGGTGTGTAGGGTGGCAGCAATCCTTCAGGTCTTGTTTCACTTCCTCCTTATTTGTTTGATGTAATCCGTCACAAGGATTGGTTTCCCTGTTTTTCTGAAGGTTCTAACAATCCACGCTATTTGCTTCCATTTTGGCCTATGGTGCTATCACATCATGGGGTTGATGTACGTGGGATGTTTGAGTTGTGTCATCGTACTTCCTACTGAGTGGACTTTGACAAGTCATAACATATGACGTGTTCAAATAGGGTTCCCAAAGTGACCAACAACTTGGCTAGTGCAGTATCTCTGGTTAACATGGCTCTGGGTGTCTTGGTCCAACAGGTGCTAAATGAGGTGGTGGTGGACAGAGGCCCGTCGTCCTACCTTTCCAACGTGGACCTCTTCCTAGACGGACACCTCATCACCACGGTACAGGGAGACGGTGAGTAGTAAACTCCTCAACCTGCTGCTACTGGTTTAAAGGATTACACCCCATCTGTTTTGGCTGCTTCACTTTTATTTCCCACTTAGATGTTTCACTAATATAATACACTTTTATTGTTAATGCAGCTCTGATTTTAAGTTGTACTAGAGTTTAGATGCTGTAACTGGTCGTCATACTGTTGTTTGTGCTACTGCTTACTGCCTGTGTACAAGCCCAGAGTGCAAACACGCACCAGTGGTACTGATGGTCTATTTGTGCTGCAGACTGTTGGACTGCAGCTCGCCTTGTTAGTAGAGCATAGACCAAACTCTACCATCTGTCCTTCACTACTGCCTAGTAACTCCCTCTCTGGGTCTGATGTCAGAAGTATTTCCCTTGTCTTTGGGAACGGTTTACTGAGTTTTGGAACTGCTTTCAGCTTGTTGGTGTTTTTAGGCATGTGTCACTTTGTTTTTGGGGGTGTGCTCAAAGTAGTGTCTGTGTGTTGTCTCAGGTGTGATAGTGTCCACTCCCACGGGCAGCACAGCGTACGCGGTGGCGGCCGGAGCCTCCATGATCCACCCCAATGTGCCGGCCATCATGATCACCCCCATCTGCCCCCACTCATTGTCCTTCAGACCCATCGTAGTGCCTGCTGGGGTGGAACTCAAGGTAAACACACACGCATACAGAACCAGTCAAAAGTTTATTTTTACTGTTTTCTTTATTGTAAAAAATTAGTGAAGACATCAACTATTAAATAACACTTATGAAATCATGTAGTGACAAAGTGTTAAATCAAAATATATTTGAGATTCTTCAAAGTAGCCACCCATTGCCTTGATGACAGCTTTGTACACGCTTGGCATTCTCTCAACCAGCTTCACCTGGAATGCTTTTCCAACAGTCTTGAAGGAGTTCTCACATATGCTGAGCACTTGTTGGCTGCTTTTCCTTCACTCTGTGGTCCAACTCATCTCAAACCATCTCAATTGGGTTGAGGTCGGGTGATTTTGGAGGCCAGGTCATCTGATGCAGCATTCATCACTCTCCTTCTTGATCAAATTGCCCTTACACAGCTTGGAGGTGTGTTGGGTCATTGTCCTGTTGAAAATAAGTGATAGTCGGGATGGCGTATCGCTACAGAATGCTGTGGTAGCCGTGCTGGTTATGTGTGCCTTGAATTTTAAATAGATCAGACTGTCACCAGCAAAGCACCATCACACCACCACCTCAATGCTTCAGTGGTAACCACACATGCAGAGATCATCCGTTCACCTACTCTGCATCTCACAAAGACACCACGTTTAGAACCAAAAATCTCAAATTTGGACTCATCAGACCAAAGGACAGATTTCCACCGGTCTAATGTCTGTTGCTCATGCCAAGAAACAAGTCTCCTCCTTATTGGTGTCCTTTAGTTGTGGTTTCTTTGCAGCAATTCGACCATGAAGGCCGGATTCATACAGTCTCCTCTGAACAGTTGATGTTGATGTGTCTGTTACTTGAACTCTGTGAAGCATTTATTTGGCCTGCAATTTCTGAGGCTGGTAACTCCAATGAAATGATCCTCTGCAGAGGTAACTCTGGGGCTTCCTTTCCTGTGGAGGTCCACATGAGCTGTTTTCATAGCGCTTGATGGTTTTTGCGACTGCACTTGAATAAACTTTTAAAGTTCTTGAAATTTTCTGGATTGACTGACGTTCATTTCTTAAAGTAATGATGGACTGTCGTTTTTCTTTGCTTATTTGAGCTGTTCTTGCCATAATATGGACTTGGTCTTTTACCAAATAGGGCTGTCTTCTGTATACCACCCCTACCTTGTCACAACAGAACTGATTGGCTCAAATGCATTAAGAAGGAAAGGAATTCTACAAATGAACTTTTAATTGAAATGCATTCCAGGTGACTAGCTCATGAAGCTGGTTGAGAGAATGCCAAGTGTACGACACTGTCATCAAGGCAAAGGGCTACTTTTGAAGAATCTCAAATATAAATCGAATATAAAATATATTTTCATTTGTTTAACAATTTTTCGATTACTACATGTGTTATTTAATAGTTGATGTCTTCACAATTTTTATTTTTAAAATGTTACCCCCTTTTCTCCCCAATTTCGTGGTATCCAATTGTTAGTAATTACTATCTTGTCTCATTGCTACAACTCCCGTACGGGCTCGGGAGAGACGAAGGTCGAAAGCCATACGTCCTCCGAAACACAACCCAACCAAGCCGCACTGCTTAACACAGCGCGCCTCCAACCCGGAAGCCAGCCGCACCAATGTGTCGGAGGAAACACCATGCACCTGGCTACCTTGGTTAGCGCGCACTGCGCCCGGCCTGCCACAGGAGTCGCTGGTGAGACAAGGATATCCCTACCGGCCAAACCCTCCCTAACCCGGACGACGCTAGGCCAATTGTGCGTCGCCCCACAGACCTCCCGGTCACGGCCGGCTGCAACAGAGCCTGGGCGCGAACCCAGAGTCTCTGGTGGCGCAGCTAGCGCTGTGATGCAGTGCCCTAGACCACTGCGCCACCCGGGAGGCCGATGTCTTCACTATTATTCTACAATGTAGAAAATGGTAAAAATAAAAACCCTTGAATGAGTAGGTGTCCAAACTTTTGACTGGTACTGTATATTCACGCAAACTCATATACGCACACATTCAACGTAGACATTATCTATTTACCGCTCCTCTCTACAAGCCATTAGCATTTACTGCTCCTCTCCAGAACACATTTGCGTAAGACAACACAGGCGATGACCGGTAAGAAATGACCAGTCTGACACACAGCTAGCACAATGCGTACCCTTCAGTTGTCACAGGTGATGGGAATGAGGGAATTGCTTGTAATATACACACACACTTCAATAGAGCATTTTCTGCTGAATACTTTTTGTTGTCTTTGACTGGTCGTTCTTCTGCATCGTTTGTCACGCTCAGATCATGCTGTCACGTGACGCCAGAAATACGGCCTGGGTGTCGTTTGACGGGAGGAAGAGACAAGAGATCTGCCATGGAGACAGGTGGGCAACCTTTTGACCCCTCAATCACTGCAACCTCCCCTTAATTAAATCACACTTCCGCAAGTCGCATGAATACACAGTTATGTAATTATATTGACCCGTTTCATGGACTCAAGCCAAGAAGGTCACGTCACACGATGTTCAGTACATGTTTTCCTTTATGTAGGCAGACAATTATTCCTTGTTGCTGAAATGCTCGCAGCCCGTGTCATTGATTTACCAGTAACAGCGTCAGTCTGTCATTTTCAAGTAATTCTTTGGATGATTGTGAATACCTGGCACGCCTCCCACTCAATACTTGACTGTCTTTGCTCTTTATCTCCCTATTGTCTCATCTCCAGCATTACCATCACTACTTCCTGCTTCCCTGTTCCCTCCATCTGTTTCCGGGACCCCGTGAATGACTGGTTTGAGAGCCTGAGCCAATGTTTACACTGGAATGTGAGGAAGAAGCAGAACTACCTCAGCTCAGAGGAGGAAGAGTTCTGAGGCCAACAAACTCGCCTCCCGGTGACGCTATGTTGACCTTTTGGGTGCGTTCCAGATATACAGGTTCTGCACAGTTCTTCACGGATGAAATCCGAACTTTATAATACCTGGACAAGTGTTTTAACATACTAGTATACGACATCAACATATTTTGATATCCTATATCTGGAATGCACCCATTGACTTCAGTTGGATTCCATCAGGTAAATTTGCAACTAATATCCTCCGGAGATGATTTGCATTATTTTGTTTTGGTTCTAGAATGAATCATCCCTTACGGTTAAGAATTTCACGCCCTTTGAAAAAGATTGTCGAAATTGCCTTTTTATGCCAACAACCAGATAGTCTCACGGGTTAACTTAAACCTGGATTGTTTTCAGTCAGACATGAGACAAAGTAATACTGAGCTAGGGATCAAAACCATGATATCAGTCCTCCTGATAATGATTGTTAAAGTTGGCCCATGAGATATAATGTGGTCTGTTTTAGCACTTTGTCTATTGTTTCGTAGCGTCTACAGGCTATCAGGGACAAACCTCGGCTCCTCTTAAACCATGGACGTTGTTTTGTTTAGCTTGAGCGACGTGAATGCTAAGGGGCTGCCAAGCTCCTCAACATATAAAACGGATATCGTGACTGTTGTCAGTGGGGTTGTTCATCAAGAACCAATGTTCTTGGAGATAATGGGGATAAGGAATTAAATGTATTTGTTTTTTTATACAATCCCTAACAGAAAATTAGTTATTATCATTACTACTTCAGGAATAGCAGAATAATTGCGTCTACTCTGCAATAATGAACTAAATGTGTAGATTGTGCCTTCAACTCGTAACTATTACATAGATAATTGCTTATTAAGGTTTACATAACTTTAATTTTCTTAATCGTATTTACAGCTTCGTGCAAGTGTAGCATAACCATATCTTCAGTATTCCTCTCTGCAGTTTGTCTGCAGTGCAAGCCATTTGAGAAGCTTCAGTACATGTTCATCTTACGTTAACTACTGTCTACAACGTTGTAGTGTCTGACCATGTAAAATGCCAGAACAGTATGGAACAAACGTTAAGAACTAAAGTCCATTCCAGGTGAGATGAGACCACAACTTGATTGTATTCATTGCCTTTCACTGTAAAGCCATAGATCTACTATGTCATTCATTTCAAGGTAATTCCGTTCACAATGAAGGCAATTGTGATTCTACAGGGTTTTACCACCCAAGGCAGGGGTAGGGCAACCCTGTCCCGGAGTGCCGTGGATACCTCAGGTTTTTATAGTTTACGTATTTATTTTTGCTTTAGACTTGGGAGGACAGGTAGATGGAATTTAGCCCATCAATGATATTGAATAATTAGCTCAGTTGGCGAGGTGATGAGTCTGGTGTGGTGCCTGGATGGACCTAAACCCTGCTGTGCCTGTGGCACTCCAGGACCAGGGTTGTCTGCCCCTGACCTATGGTGTCAGACTTATTGCAGTATGATGAGAGATTGAAGGCATTCATATACCAGTTGTAGGTGTTGGCCTACCTTACCAAATGAGACTAATTCTCACCCCCTCTGACTGACCAGCTCTGAAATATCGACTTGATAATATAATAAAATATAATATGATGGTTTGAGGGTTTTTCTTCTATCCTAATTGACTTTTCGGGGGGTGGTGAAAGATACGATGTGATAAAATTGACATGTTTTTCATATAACATTTTATCAAGGAGTTATAATATCTTTAACTATCAGATGTTCATTTTAGAGAACTAATTATAGTTTATATGAATTTATTACTTTATGAATTTGCGTGTTAAATGTACTTGTTCGATGGGCAAGTGACATTTCCCCCAATGGAAAAAGTGCTTTAAGCTCTGGATACCAGCGCACCACACTCTGCAAGAGGACCAGCTCACTCTAACTAGTCAATCAATCATTCCTTTATTTTCTCATTTATGATGCTTCAATAAGATGTTTTTTTTATATAGCCTATATGTTTATTAACCAGTTTGCACTGTATCATTGCTGAAATATAAATCTCTTTGGTACTTTTTCTATATTGATATTATTGTTTTAAGGCAGGTTAGGTTAGTTTCACAATCTATTCTCTTAAAGTAGAAAAATATTGATTTCCTCTAACAATTGAATTTGGAGTGGAGTCTGTTCATCAAGATTGAATGACAGTCCCTTCAGTTAGGGGATATCGTTTTATAAGAGCAAACATTTGAAAGAAATGTGTTGGTCTTTATTTGCTACTATACTTTGTTTTTCAGTGAGTACAGTGTATCCTCTACTGAAGTAATGGCAGTCGTGGACTTTACCTTACAAACCAGCCGATAGATAACGAAAGAACCAAGATTTTTACACTGAAATCATTTAAGCTTCCCCAATGTGGTACCTTTATGGTTCCTTTTGGATGAAGGACCTTATTCCTATGTCAAGTCTGATCTTCAAGTGCTTCTCACTTTGTTTTGTAGACTTCATCTCTGTTGTCCTATAACTTTTTTTAATGGTACGTTTTGTAAATATTGTTTCTGAAATGAATTCTGCTATTTTTCCAGAGCACTTTAATAAACAGAGCCAATGAATTGTCCGTAAGTGTGAATTTATTGGTGTGCCTTGTTGAGACATTAATTTGCTGCATGTTGGTTTCATCCGATGAATTTGAACCCTTTTGTAGGTGTCCAGGAACAAGGAAATAGACAACACAACCTACGATTTATTACCCATTGAATATTTGAGGAAGTAATCTCTTTCCCAACAGTGCACTCCTCTTCCTGTATTTCATTTAAAAATTAAGCAACAAAGGAGTTTACTGCAACGATTTTGTTTTGTAATTTTGAGGACCTGTAGTTTACAAAAACACAATGGGTGGTCAACCAAATTATTATCATAGTGCAGCAAAAAACCTAAATGGATATCAACAATGTGAGCAACATTTAATTGATAGAAGGATTAATACACTTCAATTAAGATATTTCCTTTAAGTGTGTAGAAAATTGAAATGTCAAATAGTTCATACATTAATGTATATAAAATAATAGATCTTATTCACAAATGGATACATCTCAAATGCTAATAAAAAGTTGCCAGTATAAAACTTTTATCAGTCAATTACATAGATGGAGCTCTATTACAATACCACTCTGAATACTTTTTGGATTTATATTACTACAAGCACACTAAGGTAAGTGATCATTTGCTAAAATGATTATGGCAAAAGCAGCAGACCCTAAAAATTAAAGTAATTGTGCTGAATAACTGCATTGATTTAGTATTTCTGTAATTCTTTCACTGATCAGAAGTTGGATTGTGCATGCTGTGGCCGAGCATCTCACTATGTGTTGTAGGCACACTGAAGGGTAAGCATCAGCCACAATCCTCCAGAAGTAGGCAAAATGTGATGAAAAAGTAACTGTAGTACACTAGACTTGCGTAATAAATTATAACCAGTGGTGATTCTCATCAGCTATTATAAAATAATCAGTTTACAATGTTTTGCATGACAGATTCTTATGTCTGTCACAGGCAGTGGAATCATCGAGTAAAAACAGACCAGTCAGGTGGCCATTTGAGTGCATTTCTCTCCAGTTCCAAACATTGGTTAGAACCAGAGTTGTTACAAAATGATTGAGAAATTGTTACAAACAGCTAATCCGTCCTGTGTAACCGTAGCCATTTCCTTCCCACAAAAGCAATTTACTGCTTGTCCGTTAACACTGGAGAGAGAGAGAGAGAGAAACATAAGTACCCTGATTAGTTAGTCTCACAAACCATGTTTCAATACCCCCCCCCCCAAAAAAAAAAACCACAGCTGTGAAGGAAACAGGAAGTGTCGGTACAATTTTCTAAATGTTGACAGAATTTGTTTGTTTGAAATGGTGGCATTTGTGTCGGTAAAATGTAATTATACAACAAACTGCGGTGGAAACGATTTATTGCGCAATTGTTCATAGAATAACCATGTCGAGGTCAATTTGCAGTCACGATGCTATGTTGTGGTCCTCCAACTACGACTTGAAAAAGCATACACAGATTATTAGATTAAATAAATTATGAACTTCACAGGGTGATGAAAGTGCAAGGGGATGTGCTTGATGCTACTTTCCAATAAATATTAATACAATTTATAGTTTGAGGTTAATACATAATGTGGAGATATTTACTTTTTTAAATATTGTCCCATGAACATTGTGTAATTTACTGATGGTAACTAGCCCCATAGGGATATTGAATGTCAAACCAAATTGACCATGGGCATTACAATCGGATTGCGTGCAGCTGCACTCCGATTTGATTATTACTTGGGTGCTGTGGGCATGTGGAAAGGTTTGAAAGAAACCCAACCCAAGGAAAACTTACTTTACCCTTCATTCCGTGACCATTGTTTTTCCTATCTCTGTTTTGGACAAGACTGACTTTATGATCCAAATGATCTTATTTACAGTTTGTGGTCAATTTTGACACTTAAATGTTAATGACTCCAATTGATGCCATACAGACCGTTTTCAAAAAGAAGTTGCTTTTTAGGGGCAGTCGCTCTAAGCCAGAAGTGTTTATGTGCACTATGTCATCACGCACAGCCTTTTATCCGCAACAAGTCAGTTTGATGGAAATAAACCTCTAGTGGGAAAATTCACTTTTTTAATGCAGATTTGATACCATGAAATTGTCGCAAATTGGATGGAAACCTTCCAACAAAAACAAGTAGTTGGTCTATTCGATTTCAGTCAGAGGTTCTTGGAATGACTTTTACTGTGCCCATAACAAAAATGTGTTTCTACAAATGATCCTTAAATGTGTCAAAACATTGTTTGAAGTCATGTTTGTGTCATCTATGAGCCTTGTTCTTGTCTAGCCTGAACTTCCAGTGACTCTTCATAAACAAGAAATGGAACAGGTGAAGGAAAAATAAGCTATACTCTACTCACTCCTCTCCAGGCCCTGGCCAGAGCTGCGCGGCAATCAGAAGAGAACGCCCTTGATCAGCACAGATCACTGCTCCTGTCACAGCAGCAGTCCCCAGTGTGTACGTCTTGTCCTGCCCCCAATGTGTACTGATCTGAAATCAGAAGACTGGTCATTTGAGGTGGATCTCTGAGCCAACCACCCACCACACTTCCTCCAAAGACCTGATTCGGGATCAGTTCAAACATTGGCTTTCACAGCTCACCATGTACATCAGGTACAGGAAGTAGGCTACCTCTGGCACATTCTGAAGGACGAAGACCCAAACCAACTGCTTGGGTTCTTTTAAAACCTGGAACAAAGGATGGATAAACCTGTTATTGCACCAAACCTGTTTTACATGAAGTATGTGCCTCATAAGTGGAACTCCAGTCTCCTTTTCACCTCTTAACACCTGATTTACTTAAAAGGCACATCTTAATAGGTGGTCCAGGTAAGTCATGACATTGCACAAGTGTTTGAGGTGGATCTTTCCTCTCTTGTTCTCTATAGTGCTTCTATTGTTCCTCAAGCAAGGGGGAGGCCGATGACATCACGGATTCCCATCAGACCAACTCCTTGAATGCCCTACTCCTTGAAGTTGTCTAAAAAACACTTGCTCAAAATGTTGTTTTTTACTCTTTAGTGAGTGTACTTTACTGTATTTATACTTGGAATATCACTGGAGGACATCTTTAAAGGTTAACATTATTTCCACCACCCTTCCTTCTATTGAGTTCACATGCTTTATGCATAGTATTGTGTAATCTTGTATTGTGAGTTATTTCTGAACTATTCTTTACATACTCACTGTTTATGCACTTGTAGCTACTCATAATATTATGTTCAGTGCACACCAATGATTACATTTAAAAAAAAATTCTCTTGATACTTGTTACTCACTGCGATAGCCCCCACGACTGCAGTAAGGCAGGCCCAGACCACTCCAAAGCCTAGGATGATGCGGTTTGTGAGGGACATGGTTGTGCCTGACATCATGATCAGGATGCAAAGGCACAGCTGACAGAGAAATGTCAAAACCAGCCAAAGGTTAGACCAACTACCGATCCAGTACACCTCCATCCCAAATACCCTACCCTGGTATCCTGAAGTCAATCATATATGTCTGCACCACAGATCAAGGCCACACCTCGTTAGAATGACACCATCTGTCGGAAGACAACAGCTATCGTGTGCCAGACGTGTTATGATTCATGTGGAATGCGGCAGTACCTGAGCCTGTAGTTTAAATGTAACCATGGAGGAGCACAGGATGAGCAGGAATTACTGCTCCTGGATGGTCTCCAGAGCTCTGCCCACCCGGAAGACCATCATGTTTGGCCTCTGGATGAGCAGCATGGTGCACAGGACATAGGCCACCACGACCACACAGGATGCATACAAACCGCACCTTCCACAAAAGCGCACAGGCCTTCTCTTAATTGCATACTCCTTGAGTCATCACTCCTCGTCTCCTCAAAACCTATTGGAGGAGAAGGTAAGAGGGGCGGTACCTCTGGCTTTCTCATCCAATGGGTTTTTCAGAAGGAGATGAGGCCATCGAGTCACTACTGCTGCTACCAAAACAGTACCTGTGGCATAAAGACATGCACAGTCAAATATCTGGTTGTAATTGAGCCGTGTTCAGTAGGGAGAAACGTTTTGAAACAAGGAGTTACTACCTGAACTTGTCCAATGAGAGCTCAGATTGTTATTTTCCGTTGCAAAACGTTTTGCTATGGTGTACTGTACTGAACATGACCTTTTAAAAAGAGGTTGGTTTCATTTTGTACGTCCACATGCAACATACCACAACCAAGTTCTTTCTATCCTGGACTGGCAGCACCATGAAGTTGACCAAAGAGCGCATCATGACCATCAACACACTGAGGACAAACACTATCAGCTCCTGCCTGTTCTCCTGCAGGATGCCCCTGGTGATGTAGTATATGCAGAACACTGGAGGAACGGAAAGAAAACTATCACAAAGTCTTTGGTGTAGGTGGCATAATCAGGATTTCACCATAGCACACAATGTTGACATGGGGGATGATCTGAGTCGGGGGTTGCATTTATTTTCTCTGGACTTTTCATCATGTGTTCATGTCTGGACACTTCTGCTTTCAGGAGGGGTGGAGGTGGCTGTTGATTAGGTCATAAGTTTCCAATCTGTTGCTATTGCCACTAATGTAAGTCACGCCACTTACAAATTCCAACCAGTTGGATGAGGGATACAGTGAAGTCGTCCTCATAGCTGTACTTTTCCTGTAGATGTTTGTCAGTGTGAGGGCCGGAGTGCCATCAAAGAGGCGATGAGGAAGCAGAAGTAAAACTTTGAGCATGAGAGCTCTGACCAAGTGTTACGAATCCCTTTGGCCCGACAGTCTAGGGGGGATGGTAATGGGACCCGTAACACAACTCATGCAAATTATAGTAGTGAAAACGTAACAGTGAGAACAAATAACACAGACAACTTAATTACCGTCAAACACTAAATGTTTATTTATAAACACACGGTAAATGGGGGGGAGCAGGAAAAGGGGCTGAGCGGGACCCAAGGAATGAAAGAATAATAATTCAAAGACACCCCTAAGCTAGACTAGCCTACTTCACAAACAGCTAACTAACTAACCAAAAATACAGGGGGTGGTCCGCCCAGTTCTAACTAGTGTTTTTACCAATGTTTAACTACGGGTAGTGTAGCCCAAGGGCGACTTGTCTGGTTACCCCCTTTTCCCACCATCAAACAAACACTCAAACACCATAACCAAAACAATACTCACAGGTGGGGACAAAGTGACATGTAGCTGCAAAACACACAAGCGATCTACAGACAGAAGGCATGTTACAAAGAGATTGAGCTCCGGAGAAAACAACTGACAGGGGTTTTAAACCAAGGGAAAGGGACTGTGATTGGGTAAGGGAAAAGGAGCAGGTGTCTTCCGATTAGCGACTGATTGATGACTGATTGGGGAATGATTATTGTCACCTGTGAGTAGGGGAGAAGGAGAGAAAAGAAATACACACAGGATACACACAGAACACTTGTATCCGTAACACCAAGGCTTTATCTCTAGGGTCAAGAGAAAGCAAAGCATATTGTCTTTGGTCACTGACATGGGCTTGCTCCTACCTATCTTTCCGAGTTGGTCCTGCCGTACATACCTACACGTACGCTACGGTCACAAGACGCAGGCCTCCTAATTGTCCCTAGAATTTCTAAGCAAACAGCTGGAGGCAGGGCTTTCTCCTATAGAGCTCAATTTTTATGGAATGGTCTGCCTACCCATGTGAGAGACGCAGACTCGGTCTCAACTTTTAAGTCTTTACTGAAGACTCATCTCTTCAGTGTGATATGATTGAGTGTAGTCTGGCCCAGGAGTGTGAAGGTGAACGGAAAGGCTCTGGAGCAACGAACCACCCTTGCTGTCTCTGCCTGGCCGGTTCCCCTCTCTCCACTGGGATTCTCTGCCTCTAACCCTATTACAGGGGCTGAGTCACTGGCTTACTGGTGCTCTTCCATGCCGTCCCTAGGAGGGGTGCGTCACTTGAGTAGTTTGAGTCACTGATGTGATCTTCCTGTCTGGGTTGGCGCCCCCCCTTGGGTTGTGCCGTGGCGGAGATCTTTGTGGGCTATACTCGGCCTTGTCTCAGGATGGTAAATTGGTGGTTGAAGGTATCCCTCTAGTGGTGTGGGGGCTGTGCTTTGGAAAAGTGGGTGGGGTTATATCCTGCCTGTTTGGCCCTGTCCGGTGGTATCATCGGATGGGGCCACAGTGTCTCCTGACCCCTCCTGTCTCAGCCTCCAGTATTTATGCTGCAGTAGTTTGTGTCGGGGGGCTAGGGTCAGTTTGTTATATCTGGAGTACTTCTCCTGTCGTATCCGGTGTCCTGTGTGAATTTAAGTATGCTCTCTCTAATTCTCTTTTTCTCTTTCTTTCTCTCTCTCGGAGGACCTGAGCCCTAGGACCATGCCTCAGGACGACCTGGCATGATGACTCCTTGCTGTCCACCTGGCCGTGCTGCTGATCCAGTTTCAACTGTTCTGCCTGCGGCTATGGAACCCTGACCTGTTCACCGGACGTGCTACCTGTCCCAGACCTGTTGTTTTCAACTCTCTAGAGACCGCAGGAGCAGTAGAGATACTCTTAATGATCGGCTATGAAAAGCCAACTGACATTTACTCCTGAGGTGCTGACTTGCTGCACCCTCGACAACTACTGTGATTATTATTATTTGACCAAGCTGGTCATTTATGAACATTTGAACATCTTGGCTATATTCTGTTATAATCTCCACCCGGCACAGCCAGAAGAGGACTGGCCACCCCTCATAGCCTGGTTCCTCTCTAGGTTTCTTCCTAGGTTTTGGCCTTTCTAGGGAGTTTTTCCTAGCCACCGTGCTTCTACACCTGCATTGCTAAGTACAGAATCAATCATTAGGATGTTTTTAACATATAGCTTCAATAAAGTTCCAACCGGAGTATTCTTTCTTGTCTTCGTGAGCAATGGAACGCAAGTGACTACCATGAGGAATAAGCATGATCAGAAAATGGCTGACTGCCAGACACCTGACTGATTCTGCTATCATTCACTCCCACAACACCATAGAAGTCTCATTATAATTTCCATTGATGGTTGACATCTAGTGGAACCCTAGGCAGTGCACAATCATTCATATCTCAAGGGGATTTCATTGGGGACTCTGGTGAATACATACAAGCTCAGATTTCTGACTTCCTGTTTTGATTTCAACTCAGGATTTTGCCTGCCAATACGAGTTCTGTTAATCTCACAGACATAATTCAAACAGTTTTAGAAACTTTAGAGTGTTTTCTATCCAATACTAATAATAATATGCAAATATTAGCAACTATGACTGAGGAGCAGGCCGTTTGATATGGGCACCTTTCATCCAAGCTACTCAATACTGCCCCTGCAGCCATAAGAAGTTAAATAAAGGTAATAAATAAATAAATCCATTTTAGAAAAAAATGTGGAAAAAGTCAAGGAGTCTGAATACTTTCCGAATACACTGTATATATTTGTTGACAGAATGTAACATATCATACGAAATGAATGATGTTGTACCATAGAGAATGATAGAGGCCAAAAGGTGGTATTAGTTTGGGAGCGCCATTGATGGCTTCCACCACTTTAATGCAGTCAACTGGGTGGGATTTCCAACTTCATTGGCTGATCCCTCCTGGTGACCCTGTTGGAGTCATGTCCAACCTGGTCATCAGGAGGGATCAGCCAATTTTGAAGAAGAAAATTGATTACTTAAAAAATGGTAATCGCCATAATTGCGCTGCCTGTGCTGTCACAGACACAAAGATTTGTGTCTGTGACTCTTTGTGTCTCTATCTCTATGTGTTACACACTTTTTGGGGACCAGTTTTGAGTGCTAATTTCAAAACTACTGGCTGAAATTATACAAAACCTTTGTATTGTCTTTGTTTACATTGTCCAACGCACTGATCAGTGGATTGGGGGAGTCATTATGCCCTCTTGTGGTCAAACATTTCCAGTGGAACCTCATCAGAGTTGTGTTCAAGATTAAACCAAAGCTTTATAACTAAACCAAGATAGACCACCGCCGGTGGTTTCTAATGGGCAGAACAAGTCTGTGTTTGCATATTTCATTAGGGAACGTCTACTCTGTGAAGTGCGCGTGTGCAATAACTCAATTCGCCTTTGCACTCCTTCTACACAGCGCATTTTTTTACAACTTTTGCAAAGGGTAAAGTCTACAAAACTTAGTCCACTATGTTCATAGTAGATTCGAGTTTTGGGAACAGAGAGCAAATTGAGAGCAAATGTTTCATCGATGAGAAAATGTGCAGAATTTCGGCCAAAATCCATCTCCTTCCATCTTCTCCCACTGCTCGCCAGTGGGCTTTTCACTACCATATTTGGTAGTGAGTGGAAACGCCAAGCGGATGCTTCATATTTATACGTCCAGTGAATTATCTGTCTAATTGTTCTATCTGTGATTAAACGTTTCGAAAGTTGAGATGAATGCAGAGTTAGCAAATGCACGTTATAAACAGACAACTTCCACTATTAACATGCAATTTCGCTCTGGTCCTTGTATTCAAAACGATCGTCTATTCAAAACGATATTTTAGGGACACCTTTGTTATTTTTAAGGTTGGAAATGCTGCAGCGGAGTTGTGGTCTCGACAGTCGACTCAAACCACCGCTAAACTCCGTGAAAGTAATTGGAAGTCCAACAAGCCGGGGGTGGTGTCGGTTTCCACTAGATACCAGAGCCACAAGTTAGATTCCACAGCCAAAAAGTCAAAATTGGCTACAAAAAGTAGCCTTTTAGTCTTCATTTAATGTTAGGAATAAGGTTAGCACTGTGGTTAAGATTGGGGTTAGGTTAAAAGATTAAGAAGATAACTTGTAGAAATGGGCTGGGTTTAGCCATAATTATGACTTTGTCGCTGTGTTAACTAGTGACGACTGGCGGTGTCCTCATGCTAGCGATTGTTTTGAACTTACAGTATCAACTGGAAATCGGAGTTGCATAGGTGTGACCACTTGGTAAGTAATTCCTAATTCCCATATTTACTGCATCTACAAGCTGATTTTTATTTTTAATTATTATTTTACCAATGAAGAGCGCGTTCATTTAATGAATGAGTACGTTCACGAGCTGGCTATTTGACAGGCACAAGCGCATTCACATTTAAGCTAACGTTAGCTAGCATTAGCCAACTGGTTAATTTTGCTTGTCAGCTATACTGAACAAAAATATAAACGCAACAATTTCAACGATTTTGCTGAGTGACAGTTCATTTAAGGAAATCAGTCAATTGAAATAAATAAATTAGGCCTAATCTATAGATTTCACATGACCGGGCAGGGGCGCAGCCATATGTGCGTGCGTCTACAGTGGCTTGCGAAAGTATTCACCCCCTTGGCATTTTTCCTATTTTGTTGCCTTTACAACCTGGAATTAAAATTGATTTTTTTGGGGGGGGGGGTTGTATAATTTGATTTACACAACATGTCTACAACTTTAAAGATGCAAAATATTTTTAATTGTAATACAAACAAAAAATAAGACAAAAAAATTGAAAACTTGAGTGTGCATAACTATTCACCCCCCCAAAGTCAATACTTTGTTAGAGCCACCTTTTGAAAGAATTATAGCTGCAAGTCTCTTGGGGTATGTCTCTATAAGCTTGGCAGATGCAGCCACTGGGGTTTTTGCCCGTTCTTGAAGGCAAAACTGCTCCAGCTCCTTCAAGTTGGATGGGTTCCACTGGTGTACATCAATCTTTAAGTCATACCACAGATTCTCAATTGGATTGAGGTCTGGGCTTTGACTAGGCCATTCCAATACATTTAAATGTTTCCCCTTAAACCACTCGAGTGTTGCTTTAGCAGTATGCTTAGGGTCATTGTCCTGCTGGAAGGTGAACCTCCGTCCCAGTTTCAAATCTCTGGAAGACTGAAAAAGGTTTTCCTCAAGAATTTCCCTGTATTTAGCGCCATCCATTCTTTAAATTCTGACCAGTTTCCCAGTCCCTGCCGATGGAAAAACACCCCCACAGCATGATGCTGCCACTACCATGCTACACTGTGGGGATGTTGTTCTCGGGGTGATGAGAGGTGTTAGGTTTGCGCCAGATATTGCATTTTCCTTGATGACCAAAAAGCTCAATTTTAGTCTCATCTGACCAGAGTACCTTCTTCCACATGCCTTATGTTTGCTTATTTTTTTCTTTAAGCAATGGCTTTTTTTCTGGCCACTCTTCAGTAAAGCCCAGCCCTGTGGAGTGTACGGCTTAAAGTGGTTCTATGGACAGATACTCCAATCTCTCATGGATTTGATGGTGCTCCGTGGGATGTTCAAAGTTTCTGATATTTTTTTATAACCAAACCCTTATCTGTACTTCTCCACAACTTTGTCCTTGACCTGTTTGGAGCGCTCCTTGGTCTTCATGGTGCTGCTGGCTTGGTGGTGCACCTTGCTTAGTGGTGTTGCAGACTCTGGGGCCTTTCAGAACAGGTGTATATATACTGAGATCATGTGACAGATCATTTGACATTTAGATTGCACACAGGTGGACTTTATTTAACTAATTCTGTGACTTCTGAAGGTAGTTGGTTGCACCAGATCTTATGTAGGGGCTTCATAGCAAAGTGGGTGAATACATGTGCACGCACCACTTTTAACTTTACATTTTTTTTTTTTAACAAGTTTATTTTATTTCACTTCACCAATTTGGACTATTTTGTGTGTGTCCATTACATGAAATCCAAATAGAAATCCATTTAAATTACAAGTTGTAATGCAACAAAATAGGAAAAATGCCAAGGGGGATGAATACTTTTGCAAGGCACTGTGGGTTTGTGTTGCTTCACAGTCCCCGCTGTTCCTTAATAAGGTGTATTTTTATCAGGGTTTTTAAAAATCTAATTTTACTGCTTGCATCAGTTACTTGATGTGGAATAGAGTTCGGCTCTATGTAGTACTGTGCACCTCACATAGTCTGTTCTGGATTTGGGGACTGTGAAGAGACCTCTGGTGGCATGTCTTGTGGGGTATGCATGGGTGTCCGAGCTGTGCGGCAGTAGTTCAAACAGACAGCTCGGTCCATTCAACATGTCAATATCTCTCATAAATAGAAGTAGTTAAGAAGTCGATCTCTCCTCCACTTTGAGCCAGGAGAGATTGACATGCATATTATTGATGTTAGCTGTCTGTGTACATCAAAGGGCCTGTTGTGCTGCCCTGTTCTGAGCCAATTGCAATTTTCTTAAGTCCCTTTTTGTGGCACACGACTGAACAGTAGTCCAGGTGCGACAAAACTAGGGCCTGTAGGACCTGCCTTGTTGATAGTGCTGTAAAGAAGGTAGAGCAATGCTTTATTATGGACAGACCTCCCCATCTTAGCTATTGTTGTATCAATATGTTTTGACCATGACATTTTACAATCCGGGGTTACTCCAAGCAGTTTAGTCACCTCAACTTGCTCAATTTCCACATTATTTATTACAAGATTCAGTTGAGGTTTGGGGTTTAAGTGAAAGATTTGTCCCAAATACAATGCTTTGAGTTTTAGAAATATTTAGGACCAACTTATTCCTTGCCACCCACTCTGAAACTAACTGCAGCTCTTTGTTAAGTGTTGCAGTCATTTCAGTAACTGTAGTAGCTGACGTGTATTGTGTTTAGTCATTCGCATACATAGACACACTGGCTTTACTCAGACAGTGGCATGTCGTCAGTAAAGATTGAAAGAAAAGTAAGGGGCCGAGACAGCTGCCCTGAGGAATTCCTGATTCTACCTGGATTATCTTTGAGTGGCTTCCATTAAAGAACACCCCATGTGTTCAGTTAGACAGGTTATGATCGATAATGGCAAAAGCCGCTATGAAGTCAAACCCCACAATCCTTTTTATAATCAATTTCTCTCTGCCAATCATCAGTCATTTGTGTAAGTGCTTGTTGAATGTCCTTCCCTATAAGCGTGCTGAAAGTCTTTTGTCAATTTGTTTACTGTAAAATAGCATTGTAACTGGTCAAACACAATGTTTTCCAAACGTTTACTATGGGTTGGTAACAGGCTGATTGGTCGACTATTTGAGCCAGTAAAGGGTGCTTTACTATTCTTAGGTAGCGGAAGGACTTTTGCTTCCCTCCAGGCCTGGGGGCACACACTTTCTAGTACAGTGGTTTCTCCTTTAAACGTTGCGAGCTTACATCGCGGGATTTAGAGGTACCCAGCGTCATGACTTCATTGCTCCAGACGACCACAAGGGGGAGTTAGAGCACTCATTATGCATTTGGGTCCCAAGGTTTTTATATGACCAATCATATCGAGTGGTTCCAATGACGAATTTTGACACGAGCCACCCGTCCCTGGGTGAAGATGGCTGACAAAATGTACAATTGAGAGGAATATGTTAGTTAATGTAGAGACAAACGTTTGTGCATATTTTTTTGTCATAATGTTAATTTACGAAAATCGCTACTTAGCAAGTTCTCTGACTAGCTAACATTAGCCAGCTAGCTAGTGTTGGGAGAATGAATTTGCAATTCGTGTTGTTTAATGTTTTCGGGACTCCTGAGAACCAGCAAACCAGGCTGTTGTCTTGTGAATCAGTGGATGTAAAGAATCTAGCTAGCTAAAGCATTTACTGCAAATTGAATGTACAATTGTGTAAGCTTGCCTTGCAATGCAGCTGAAGTAACATAGCTAACTATTTATTTGCTTATTGTGTAGTGGAGGATAAAATAACTGTATGCCTATGGATGTGTAGCTAGCTACAACATGTAGCCGATCTGTGTATGGACTAGAGATCGACCGATTATGATTTTTCAACACCGTTACCGATTATTGGAGGACCAAAAAAAGCCGATAACGATTAATTGGCCGATATAAAATAATAATAATATATTTGTATTAATAACAATTACAACAATACTGAATGAACACTTATTTTAACTTAATATAATACATAAATAAAATCAATTTAGTTTCAAATAAATAATGAAACATGTTCAATTTGGTTTAAATAATGCAAAAACACAGTGTTGGAGAAGAACGTAAAAGTGCAATATGTGCCATGTAAGAAAGCTAACGTTTAAGTTCCTTGCTCAGAACATGAGAACATATGAAAGCTGGTGGTTCCTTTTAACATGAGTCTTATTCTCAGTTAAGAAGTTTTAGGTTGTAGTTATTATAGGACTATTTCTCTATATACCATTTGTATTTAATTTACCTTTGACTATTGGATGTTCTTATAGGCACTATAGTATTGCCAGCCTTATCTCGGGAGTTGATAGGCTTGAAGTCATAAACAGCGCTGTGCTTCAAGCATTGCGAAGAGCTGCTGGCAAACGCAGGAAAGTGCTGTTTGAAGGAATGCTTACGAGCCTGCTGCTGCCTACAACTGCTTAGTCAGACTGCTCTATCAAATATCAAATCATAGACTTAATTATAATATAATAAACACACAGAAATACGAGCCTTAGGTCATTGATATGGTCACTTATGTCATAATTATGTAAAATTCAGGCAAATTAATTAGACTTTGTTAGGAAGAAATGGTCTTCACACAGTTCGCAAAGAGCCAGGCGGCCCAAACTGCTGCATATACCCTGACTCTGCTTGCACAGAACACAAGAGAAGTGACACAATTTCCCTAGTTAATATTGCCTGCTAACATGAATTTCTTTTAACTAAATTTGCAGGTTTAAAAAATATATACTTGTGTATTGATTTTAAGAAAGGCATTGATGTTTATGGTTAGGTACATTGGTGCAACGACAGGGCTTTTTTCACGAATGTGCTTGTTAAATCATAACACGTTTGGCGAAGTAGGCTGTGATTCGATGATAAATTAACAGGCACCGCATTGATTATATGCAACGCAGGACAAGCTAGTTAAACTAGTAATATCATCAACCATGTGTAGTTAACTAGTGATTATTTAAGATTGATTGTTTTTTATAACCTAAGTTTGATGCTAGCTAGCAACTTACCTTGGCTCCTTTCTGCACTCGCGTAACAGGTAGTCAGCCTGTCACGCAGTCTCCTCGTGGAGTGCAATGAAATCGTCCATAATCGGCGTCCAAAAAGGCCGATTACCGATTGTTATGAAAACTTGAAATCGGCCCTAATTAATCGGCCATGCCGATTAATCGGTCGACTTCTAGTATGGACACTAAAACGTTAGGTTCTGAACTAATATTCATACCAATCTATGAACCTCAGCTATCATAGTTGTTGTATCAACTTCAAGTCTGAATGGCATTAATGAAACCTATGTGTAACCGGTGTGAAATGGCTAGCTAGTTAGCAGGGTGCGCGCTAATAGCATTTCAACCGAGGACGTCACTCACTCTGAGTCCTTGAAGTAGTTGTTCACCTTGTTCTGCAAAAGCCGCGGCTTTTGTGGAGTGATGGGTAACGATGCTTCGAGGGTGGCTGTTGTCGATGTGTGCAGAGGGTCCCTGGTTCGATCCCAGGTAGGGGCGAGGAGATGGATTGAGTAGAATATAATAACTTTGTGCCAAGGATGCAAGTCCTATATACATGTACTGTGGTTATTACCACACATGAGATCCCCACATTGTTGCCTGTACAATGAGGCTACAATGATCATGTACTCTTCCTTGGCAAATAAAGGTGCAGTTCAGGTATGAATCTCTGAGACATTATTTTTCAGTCATATCAAACTCCATTATTTGAATGATGCTGTGTCTGCATGTATGTATTACAATTATACACTTCAACAGTGTTTACCGCTCCTGGGATATCAATGATTACACATTGTAACTATGCAATAGACTAGAAACATGATTGATTTGTAATTCATATATACAGAAAAAGAACTATGCATATCGAACTCCATCTGCATTAATCTGAGGACACCGGATAGTATTTCAATAAGATACTTAATTTCAACCAGTGGAGACTGTGAAACGCTTTATTGAAAGAAGTTAATTATCCAGGTGTTATAAATACATAATAAATGCATTATAATTATGATAATTGTAATATTATAAATACAAGTTCTATCTGTACTTCAATGCACATATGGTGTGCATTATAAAACGAGGAAGAAAGACGAGGTGGGGAGAGAAGTGTAGAAGACAGAAAGGGAAAGAGGTAAGAACAGCGGCAGACAGCATATGATCCATTAATTACAGTGCTGCCCTAATATTCTCTGTTCATCACAATTGCGGTGTCTCCTAACCAGCCTTGGGCCCCCAGTTGGCCCCAAGGTTATCTTAAGAGCGGATGAGGTGGCGATGATGGGACTGGCTTTCTCTCTCACATCAAAACATACCTGCAGACGAGTGACAGATGGATAGAGAGAGAGAGCATGATTAAGCTTTGTTTTTATATTCTAACACGGTCAGTCACTCTGGGACTGCTACATTTCTGTCTGTATTTCAATGTAAAGCATCTCTTTAATAATATTCCTGTTGACACGACCAAGTGACCTCTCACCTATGATCATGTTGTGCCCTCTCTGTCAGCCAGTTCAGATGCGGGAGGGGTTCACCAATACAGCTGATATAACCTAGAGGATTTAGGGAGGAGGGGGAGAGGGATGAAGTGAAGAAGAGAGACTGTTATTGTGTGTGTGTGTGGTCTCACCTGGTGTCCACACTGAGTGGCTACAGAGTACTTTATGCTGAAAAACAGACATGAGGACAAACAATAGAAGATAATGTCAATAGAAGATACTGTATGTGACGCAGACACCTATCGGCGTGTACCTGAAACATTTAAATATAGAGGGTTATGTGTCTCACCACTTGGTTATTGCAAGCCTAACCCCCAGGGAAATCATGACCTGGCAACAACAGATAGCAACAGATGGTCCAGTGAAAATGGTTGTGTTTATGTGGTGTAAATCTGAAAATTAGCAGCTAACAAGCGGGTTTTTTAATTAATGCATGTGAGACAGGTTACATGTACAACAAGACAGGCAGAGATGGAGAAAAAGAACACAGAACAGTTTAATTACCTCTGGTTATGGACACTTTTGCCAGCGATAAAGCTTCCACGGCCTGTTCCTCAGACAGTGAACATCTGGCAATATCTACATTTTCCACCTCTTGATCAGCTCGCTCTCTGAAAGTAAAGAAAACAGCTTATTTTTTATAGATATGAAAACAATATCTGAGATATGACTGTTCAATCTAAAGCAGCAGATTTTTAGAATACGTCAATACAGCCCAGTGCTGCTTACCTGAGATGCCATCTTTGTAGGTGTCCGCTTTGACTTCCTTTGTGTCGGAAAAAAGTTGCTTTCATAACACTTATTTTTGATTAAAAATGTTTTTATTTTTTAAAGAGGTTTTGCTCTTGACAAAAATACCCAAATGTACTCCATAGCATATAACAATTTGCCTGTGAATAACCACACCTTCATACAAACGTGCTACTGTATGTAGAATTCTTGACGCACAACCGAAGATGCTGCCATATCCTGCCAGCACGCCCACAAGCGAGCCACTCAGGAGCAGAATGATGACGCGTAGAAGAGGGAAAGGAATGAGATGGGAACAACAATTTGTTGCAAATTGGGGAGGGGGGCTAATAACTGAACTACCTTTACTGAAGAATAGTCTAATAGCCGAGATAGGAGGAGGGGGGGGGGGGGGAGTTTCAAACCTATCACAGACCAGATTTGCCCTAACGACCAAGGGGTAGCTTGCTACTCAATGTAATAAAGTAATGACTTTTCAAATAAGTTACCTTACACGTTATGTTGGCTGACAATTTGTTAGCTACGCTGTCCTTACGAACCACATAGCATATCATTACAGCAGTATGTACCAGTATGTTAGCTAGCTACCTAACGTTAGTAGTTATACATCAAACTTGCCACTATATTAACTATAGGCTATCTAACTACCCAACGTTTATTGACTTGATTACTCTCATCATTCTTAGCTAAATGGTATAGTCGTTGTGCTTTCTCAATGGACATTTGGGTGCTTTCGTAAATTCGCTCTGGCTATCTATAGGCTGGATAATAGAACGAGTCAAAATTCACCCAAGGCTGAAAAACGGCTTAAGAACGTTGGCTAAACTGGAACACTAGCGTGAGCCCATAGCGAATTAATGGAGTCGAACGTTTGCAGAGCCTGTTTTGACTGGAGTGATGCTTAGAATTCTATTAAAAATGTATCCCTTTTTATTTTACCACTACAATCTGTTCGTCGGACGAAACTGGAAGAAAACAACTTGTGTAGAAAGTAAACATCCGCACCTCGATGGTGTCAACTGTGCTTATGTCTGCGTAATGAAAAAGTAGGGAAAAAATAAAAACGTCTATTTCTCGTCTAGCGCTCGATGACAAACGAGCTCGCTGCCCAGACTTACATAATTACAAAGAGGAGATTCTCCTGATTTTAAAATGGTGCCCGTGTAACAGTTTTGCGTCCGTCCCTCTCCTTGCCCCTACCTGGGTTCGAACCAGGGACCCTCTGCACACGTCGACAACAGCCACCCTCGAAGCATCGTTACCAATCACTCCACAAAAGCCGCAGCCCTTGCAGAGTAAGGGGAACAACTACTTCAAGGTCTCAGAGCGAGTGACGTCACCGATTGAAACGCTATTAGCATGCACCCCTCTAACTAGCTAGCCATTTCACACCGGTTACACCCGACTTGAAAAAAAACAAAATATACACAGTGAGATATTTGGGGAAATAGACCGGCATGCCTCTCCATAGGAAAACAATGGGGGAAGCTCAGCATTCCAAGGGCGAAAAGTATTTTGGGGCTAGCATTTGATGACAACCGAGCTAGCTGCACAGGCTTACATAATTAGAAAGACGAGATTCTCATGATTAAAATGGCATCCGACTTGAAAAAAATCTAAATATACACATTGCGAGATATTTGGCAAAATAGACAGACATGCCTATATTTCCCCCATATTTTTGTTGTTTACATTTTAACTATAAAACAACGTGAGCAGGTCTCATTGCCAACAATAGCGAAGCAGGCATTGTGACGTTGAACAATAAGCTGGGAATAGGACGTTCGGAAGGCGAGTTGGTGCCACGGTGCTCAATTGAACTAATAGGAGCTGGCAGGGTGAAAAATGCACTAAAATAAGGTTGAACTAATAGGAGCTGGCAGGGTGAAAAATGCACTAAAATAAGGCCTGTTTTTTCACGATTACTACAAAACGACGGCAAGCAGCTGGGAAATATGGTCATATTATGAAACTGGGCTCCACGGTGGATGCAATTAACTCGTTTTTATCAGAAAAGAATGTTGTTAAAAATTGCATGTGTCTAGCCTACTATCTACACGGATTTCAGAGCAATCTTGTCTGAGTGTACCAGAGCAAAGTAGCCTAATAAACAAATAACCACATTTCGTTAATAAAATAAAGATAACAAATACTCTTTCAAAATGCAGATGTTGATTTAGTTATGGATCCATAACAAATTACTATGGGAAATAAATATCACTGATTTACAGAAATATTGGAACAAAGTTGTCTAATGAAGGCAAACAATTTAGAATCCTGTAGCCTACTCCCGACCGTCATATTGTACTTCGCCATATTTTCCATTCCATCCTAACGGAAACCCTTAGGGTTCATACTTTGGTCAGATATACTTTGATTTGTAATGTCAGTGTTTGTTGCTGGCATGTCATGCCTATGTTTGCCAATCTTGCCAATGAAAAAATCATTAAAGTAGTTGGCAATATCAGCCGGTTTTGTGATGAATGAGCCATCTGATTCAATGAATGATGGAGCTGAGTTTGCTTTTTTCCCCAGAATTTCATTTAAGGTGCTCCAAAGCTTTTTACTATCATTCTTTGTCATTTATCTTTGTTTCATAGTGTAGTTTCTTCTTTTTATTCAGTTTATTTACATGATTTCTCAATTTGCAATATGTTTGCCAAACGGTTGTGCAGCCAGGCTTATTTGCCATTCCTACTGCCTCATCCCTCTCAACCACACCATTTTTCAATTTCTCATTAATCCACATGGATTTAACAGTCATTTTCTTAATGGTTGCATGCTTATTGCATGCTTATCAGTTTTTCACAATTCCTGACATTTAATCCTAGTAAAAATTCCCTGTCTTAGGTCAGTTAGGATCACCACTTTATTTTAAGAATGTGAAATGTCAGAATAATAGTACAGTGATTTATTTCAGCTTTTATTTCTTTCATCACATTCCCAGTGGGTCAGAAGTGGGTTACATACACTCAATTTGTATTTGGTAGCATTGCCTTTAAAATGTTTAACTTGGGTCAAATGTTTCAGGTAGCCTTCCACTAGCTTCCCACAATATGTTGGGTGATTTTGGCCCATTCCTCCTGACAGAGCTGGTGTAACTGAGTCAGGTTTGTAGGCCTCCTTTTTCTATAGGATGAGGTCAGGGCTTTGTGATGGCCACTCCAATACCTTGACTTTGTTGTCCTTAAGCCATTTTCCACAACTTTGGAAGTATGCTTGGGGTCATTGTCCATTGGGGTCATTGTCCATTTGAAAGAACCATTTGCGACCAAGCTTTAACTTCCTGACTGATGTCTTGAGATGTT
Organism: Salvelinus namaycush; assembly: GCF_016432855.1. NCBI lineage: Eukaryota > Metazoa > Chordata > Actinopteri > Salmoniformes > Salmonidae > Salvelinus > Salvelinus namaycush. Next base: position 25,313,423 of record NC_052322.1, read on the forward strand.
GCTTCAATATATCCATATACTTTCCTCCTCATGATGCCATCTATTTTGTGAAGTGCACCAGTCCCTCCTGCAGCAAAGCACCCCCACAACATGATGCTGCCACCCCCGTGCTTCCCGGTTGGGATGGTGTTCTTCGGCTTGCAAGTCTCCCCATTTTTCCTCCAAACATAACGATGGTCATTATGGCCAAACAGTTCTATTTTTGTATCATCAGACCAGAGGACATTTCTCCAAAAAGTACGATCTTTGTCCCCATGTGCAGTTGCACACCATAGTCTGGCTTTTTTATGGCAGTTTTGGAGCAGTGGCTTCTTCCTTGCTGAGCGGCCTTTCAGGTTATGTCGATATATAAGACTCGTTTTACTGTGGATATAGATACTTTTGTACCTGTTTTCTCCAACATCTTCACAAGGTCCTTTGCTGTTGTTCTGGGATTGATTTGCATTTTTCGCACCAAAGTACGTTCATCTCCAGGAGACAGAATGCATCTCCTTCCTGAGGGGTATGATGGCTGCGTGGTCCCATGGTGTTTATACACTGCTCAAAAAAATAAAGGGAACACTTAAACAACACAATGTAACTCCAAGTCAATCACACTTCTGTGAAATCAAACTGTCCACTTAGGAAGAAACACTGATTGACAATAAATTTCACATGCTGTTGTGCACATGGAATAGACAAAAGGTGGAAATTATAGGCAATTAGCAAGACACCCCCAATAAAGGAGTGGTTCTGCAGGTGGTGACCACAGACCACTTCTCAGTTCCTATGCTTCCTGGCTGATGTTTCGGTCACTTTTGAATGCTGGCGGTGCTCTCACTCTAGTGGTAGCATGAGACGGAGTCTACAACCCACACAAGTGGCTCAGGTAGTGCAGCTCATCCAGGATGGCACATCAATACGAGCTGTGGCAAGAAGGTTTGCTGTGTCTGTCAGCGTAGTGTCCAGAGCATGGAGGCGCTATCAGGAGACAGGCCAGTACATCAGGAGACGTGGAGGAGGCCGTAGGAGGGCAACAACCCAGCAGCAGGACCGCTACCTCCGCCTTTGTGCAAGGAGAAGCACTGCCAGAGCCCTGCAAAATGACCTCCAGCAGGCCACAAATGTGCAATGTCCACGCTTTTTGATGTATTTCAGAACTGTAGTTTCCTCTGCTTGGAGCAACAGTGAAGTGGGAATGGCAGTACAGATTTCTTCTCTTACATCTGCAAGCAGAGTCTGAACATCAAACAGAATGGCATTGTCTCTCTCAATCCACGCAATGGCTACTGCTATAGGTTTCAGGCTGCTTACCACTCTCTCCCAAAATACATCATCCAGGAGGATCTTCTTGATGGGGCTGTCCATATCGGCAGACTGTGATATGGCCATTTCTTGGAGAGACTCCTTCCCCTCCAGGAGACTGTCAAACATGATGACAACACCACCCCAACGGGTGTTGCTGGGCAGCTTCAATGTGGTGCTCTTATTCTTCTCATTTTGCTTGGTAAGGTAGATTGCTGCTATAACTTGATGACCGTTCACATACCTAACCATTTCCTTGGCTCTCTTATAGAGTGTATCCATTGTTTTCAGTGCCATGATGTCCTTGAGGAGCAGATTCGATGCATGAGCAGCACAGCCAATGGGTGTGATGTGAGGGTAGGACTCCTCCACTTTAGACCAAGCAGCCTTCATGTTCGCAGCATTGTCTGTCAACAGTGCAAATACCTTCTGATTCCAGGAGGACCATGAACTGTTGCTATCGATAAGGTGTCTGATTCATAATTTTCACCTCGAATAGATGTAGAGGGACTTTTGTCAGAGGTTGCTTGTTGTGAGCGCTGAGGGAACTTTATGCACTTGGCCTGATGATTCCACGTCTTTGTTGCATTCTTCACATATGATTTGGCCCAGTATCTGCAAATATACACAGCTTTTCCTTCTATATTAGTTGCAGTGAAATGTCTCCATACATCAGATAGAGACCCGTGGCGTTTTCCTATGAAGATTGGAAAAGTTAGATTAAACAACTCCTTTGTAAGATAAATGTTTTACAATGAAACATGTATGGAAACAGGTGAATTAACACTCCTCAGTTAGCAGGCTCAAGCATGCTAAAACGCACATGGTAGCAAAAACTAACTAGCAGAAATTGTTAACAAATTAGAAATGATTTAAACACACTTTGCTGTAGGCTACTATTTACTAGTTAGCAAAAGGTCATGTATGTCATATAAAATATATTCACCCCAGCCAGTATTGTAATCAAAACTAACCAGAAAGCATGTAGTCCTTGTCTCAGACAGTGTAGTAGTGTGGGCTCAATAGCATCTCATTAGTGTGCAAGATCTTGAGAGTGCACTGTACATGTGATTGAAGAGTGCACTGCACATGCAGAGGGTTGCAATTCCACTGAATTTGGGATAGTTTAACCACAATATGCTACAAGACCTAGAATTGCCTTATGTGTATCCCACAAAAAAAGGTTCACTGTTATAAGCTAACGTTTTGATGAATTTAAGTAAGAATTCCCAGGCTTAACTTCCCATGGAAAATTTCCCGGAAAGTTTCCGACCCTTTGCAACCCTACTCACCACTCATGGCTTTTAATAGCCATGTCTTGTGGATCTGACTCTTGGTTTGCGCTGTTAGAAGCTTGTGCCCGGCAGTATTGCCTTTAATGTCTAGTGTATCATTTCGAAAACCAATAAAGACTGCATATGGGTGAAGTAACTTTGATCCCTTTTCGGATGATTTATAAAATGGCATAATGCTAGAAGACTGTCAACTATATTCATTCCTTGTGTTTTAGCTGTGATGCAGAGACCACCAGTTCTACAGTCATGCTGAACACACTGTTGGATAGACACACAGACTGACGATGGACTGACCGGTCCTCTCCACCAGTCCCCTCCCCCTCCTCTCTGTATTTGTGCCTGCTGGAACCTGGTCAGTGGATCCTCGTGCGCTGTGCGTCATGGCGTCCAACGGTTGGGCTGGAAGACATTCCCTGTGGCGGTTCCTTTCGCTGTTTCGAAGCAGGCAGGAGCGTGTGGTGCTGGCACGCAGCGAGAGCATGCCGGGGGAACACGTGCTGAAGATCACCATCACAGAGACCACGATAATCGAGGCAGATTCAGGGGTATGGAACTCCAAGTCGCTGGTCTACCTGGGCCTGTGGTACTTCTTCAGCTTCTGCACACTTTTCCTCAACAAGTACATCCTATCTCTGCTAGAGGGGGAGCCAAGCATGCTGGGTAAGGAACAGGCATACACACACACACACACACACACACAATTTCAAATTGTCAATACTCCAATCAATAGATGATAGTTGGTTGATTCTAATCAGTGTACTAAGGGCCTCAAGGGTAGACGACTCAATTCCTACATGTTGTACCATGGTTTATTGTTTTTGTTTTGTTTTTTGTAGGCGCTGTTCAAATGGTCTCCACCACCATCATAGGCTTTCTGAAGATGTATGTGCCTTGCTGCCTATACCAGCACAAGTCCAGGACTGAGTACCCCCCCAACTTCCTCATGATCATGCTGTTTGTGGGGCTCATGAGGTGGGTCTGCACTCTAATGACTCTACTTTTAGCTGCATTGTTGAAGTTATTTGGTTGGTTTGTTTCCTTTTGTTAAGTTGGACTAATACATAACTAGCTTTTATTTCCGTAATGGCTTATGTTAATTGATCAATGTTTATCTTGTGATCATTTGAGTGTTGTTTCCATAGTAGAAGTATCAGTGCTACCAAAATGGTTGTTGAACTTAAATGGCCACTAAATGGGTATATTTTAGGGAAGTGAGATGCTGCACCTCAATATCAGCTCCTCTATCATTACAGGTAAACAGTTTGACAATCTGGAAAATTGAAACGGACTTTGTGTAGCAGAGGTTCAGGTTCAGAGTGGATGTAGTGTGGGATTGTCTTCTGGTCTGAATGCCACTGACCTGTTCCGTTCTGTAGGTTCACCAGTGTGGTGCTGGGTCTGGTGAGCCTGAAGAATGTGGCCGTTTCCTTTGCAGAGACGGTGAAGAGCTCTGCGCCCATCTTCACTGTCATCATGTCAAGGCTGATCTTGGGGGAATACACAGGTAAAGCACATACACACAGTGAAGTGCCTGGCTGAGTTCCAATCCTGAAAACCCTTCACTATCCCCTTATATGCACCCTTCATTATGTTCTTAGGATTCTGTCAGGGTTTCATTCTGTAAACATTCCCGTCTCTAGTATCAAATTGTATTTGTCACATGTTTCGTAAACAATTGGTGTAGACTAACAGTGAAATGCTTACTTACGGGCCCTTCCCAACAATGCAGAGAGAAAAATTGAAAAAGACAATAACACAAGGAATAAATACACAATGAGTAACGATAACTTGGCTATATACACGAGGTACCAGTACAGAGTTGATGTTCAGGGGTACGAGGTAATGGAGGTAGATGCAGTGCATTTGACTTTTTCCACATTTTGTTACATTACAGCCTTATTGAAAATGGATCAAATAAAAAAAAGCCTCATCAATTTACACACAATACCCCATAATGACACAGCGAAAACAGGTTTTTAGAAATGTTAGCAAATGTATTAAAAATAATAAACAGAACCTTATTTGCACAAGTCTTCAGACCCTTTGCTACGAGACTTGAAATTGAGCTCAGGTGCATCCTGTTTCCATTGATCATCCTTGACTTGTTTCTACATCTTGATTGGAGTCCACTTGTGGTAAATTCAATTGATTGGACATGATTTGGAAAGGCACACACCTGTCTATATAAGGTCCCACAGTTGACATTGCATGTCAGAGGAAAAACCAAGCCATGAGGTCGAAGGAATTGTCCGTAGAGATCCGGGACATGATTGTGTTGAGGCACAGATCTGGGGAAGGGTACTAAAAAAATGCAGCATTGAAGGTGCCCAAGAACACAGTGGCCTCCATCATTCTTAAATGGAAGAAGTTTGGAACCACCAAGACTCTTCCTAGAGCTGGCCGCCCAGCCAAACTGAGCAATTGTGGGAGAAGGGCCTAGGTCAGGGAGGTGACCAAGAACCGGATGGTCACTCTGACAGTGCTCCAGAGTTCCTCTGTGGAGATAGGAAAATCTTCTAGAAGGACAACCATCTCTGCAGCACTCCACCAATCAGGCCTTTATGGTAGAGTGGCCAGACAGAAACCACTCCTCAGTAAAAGGCACACGACAGCCCACTTGGAGTTTGCCAAAAGGCACCTAAAGACTCTCAGACCATGAGAAACAAGATTCTCTGGTATGATGAAACCAAGATTGAACTCTTTGGCCTGAATGCCAAGCATTACATCTGTAGGAAACCTGGCACCATCCCTATGGTGAAACATGGTGGTGGCAGCATCATGCTGTGGGGATGTTTTTCAGCGGCAAGACTGAGAGACTAGTCAGGATCGAGGGAAAGATGAACGGGGCAACGCACAGAGGTATCCTTGATGAAAACCTGCTCCAGAGCGCTCAGGAGGCAAAGGTTCACCTTCTAACAGGACAATGACCCTAAGAACACAGCCAAGACAACGCAGGAGTGGCTTTGGGTCAAGTCTCTGAATGTCCTTGAGTGGCCCAGCCAGAGCCTGGACTTGAACCCGATCTAACAATTCTGGAGAGACCTGAAAATAGCTGTGCAGCAACGCTCCCCATCCAACCTGACAGCGCTTGAGAAGATCTGCAAAGAATGGAAGAAACTCCCCAAATACAGGTGTGTCAAGCTTGTAGCGTCATACCACATTTACATTTACATTACATTTAAGTCATTTAGCAGACGCTCTTATCCAGAGCGACTTACAAATTGGTGCATTCACCTTATGATATCCAGTGGAACAACCACTTTACAATAGTGCATCTAAATCTTGCATCTACCCAAGAAGACTCAAGGCTGTAATCGCTGCCAAAGGTCCTTCAACAAAGTACTGAGTAAAGGGTCTGAATACTTATGTAAATGTACTTTTTCTGGCTATATATATATATATATATATATACACACACACAAAAACACACACACACACACACACACTACCGTTCAAAAGTTTGGAGTCACTTAGAAATGTCCTTGTTTTTGAAAGAAAAGCAAAAAATGTTGTTCATTTAAAATAACATCAAATTGATCAGAAATACAGTGTAGACATTGTTAATGTTGTAAATGACTATTGTAGCTGAAAACGTATGATTATAATGGAATATCTACATAGGCGTTGTTAGGTTCTTATTTTTAGAGTAAATAACTTGACGGACACTAGAAAAGCTTAACCAGGTGTAATTCTTCCCAAAGGGTCGTTACAGCTGCATTCAGACATCACGTTTCCACCACTCCAATTTAGACACTCCTCCTTCTCTCCAATCCTTATGTTTTATGGTCTGACAGGAAGACGAAGTAATAGAGTAATAAACCGTTCTGTCTCCCTTATGGTGACCTGACCTCAACCCCCTTGATGTCTAATCCAAAACTCTCCACCCGTATCACCTATAGCACTCCCGTGAGCACACCTATAGCACTCCTGTGAGCACACCTATAGCACTCCTTCTTCCCGTCCACCCAGCACATTCCAAAGCCATCTGTCTCCTACAGATAACCATTAACTTCTGATGTAACAACCATGTTCTATCACCCCGCAGATACTATAGTATTACTTCTGATCTATCATGTCTCTAGTATAGTAATGTTCAAAGTTTACCCAGAATCCAACAGCGTACAGAGGCGCATTATCAGCAACCATCACTCCTGTGTTCCAATGGCACGTTGTGTTAGCTAATCCAAGTTTATCATTTTAAAAGGCTAATTGATCATTAGAAAACCCTTTTGCAATAATGTTAGGACAGCTGAAAACTGCTGTTCTGATTAAAGAAACAATAAAACTGGCCTTTAGACTATTTGAGTATCTGGAGCGTCAGCATTTGTGGGTTCAATTACAGGCTCAAAATGGCCAGAAACAAAGAACTTTCTTCTGAACCTCGTCAGTCTATTCTTGTTCTGAGAAATTAAAGCTATTCCATGCGAGAAATTGCCAAGCGAGCCATTTAGCTCGTCTGGTCGGCTGCTGGGTTTCCCTTTGTATTCCTTGATAGTTTGCTAGCCCTGCCACATCCGACGAGCGTAAGACTAGCATCACTACTCTGGACGGTTCTGACCTAGAATACGTGGACAACTACAAATACCTAGGTGTCTGGCTAGGCTGTAAACTCTCCTTCCAGACTCATATCAAACATCTCCAATCAAATCTAGAATCGCCTTTCTATTTCGCAACAAAGCCTCCTTCACTCACGCCGCCAAACTTACCCTAGTAAAACTGACTATCCTACCAATCCTCAACTTTGGCGACGTCATCTACAAAATAGCTTCCAATACTCTACTCAGCAAACTGGATGCAGTCTATCACAGTGCCATCCGTTTTGTTACCAAACCCCTTATACCCCCCACCACTGCGACCTGTATGCTCTAGTCGGCTGGCCCTCGCTACAGGTCATCTACAAGTCTATGCTAGGTAAAGCTCCGCCTTATCTCAGCTCACTGGTTACGATAACAAAACCCACCCGTAGCACGCGCTCCAGCAGGTATATCTCACTGGTCATCTCCAAAGCCAACAGCTCCTTTGGCCACCTTTCCTTCCAGTTTTCTGCTGCCAGTGACTGGAACGAATTGCAAAAATCGCTGAAGCTGGAGACTTACATTTCCCTCACTAACTTTAAGCATCAGCTATCTGAGCAGCTAACCGATCGCTGCAGCTGTACATAGTCCATCTGTAAATAGCCCACCCAATCTACCTACCTCATCCCCATATTGTTTTTATTTACTTTACTGCTCTTTTGCACACCAATATCACTACTTACACACCATCATCTGCTCATCATCATCTGCTCATCTATCACTCCAGTGTTAATCTGCTAAATTGTAATTACTTTGCTACTATGGCCTATTTATTGCCATACCACCTCATGCCATTTGCACACACTGTATATAGACTTTCTTTTTTTCTATTGTGTTATTGACTGTATGCTTGTTTATTCCATGTAACTCTGTGTTGTTGTTTCTGTCGCACTGCTTTGCTTTATCTTGGCCAGGTTTCAGTTGTAAATGAGAACTTGTTCTCAACTAGCTTACCTGGTTAAATAAATAAAAAACGTTGTAGCATTCGATCTTAGTCCGTTACTGATGCTTTGCCTGTTTGATGGCTCGTCGGAGGTCGTAGCGGGATTTCTTAAAAGCGTCCAGTTTAGTGTCCCACTCCTTGAAAGCGGCAGCTCTAGCCTTTAGTTCAGTGTGAATGCTGCCTGTAATCCATGGCTTCTGATTGGGATATGTATGTTCGGTTAATGTGGGGACGACATCATCGATGCACTTATTAATGAAGTATGACTATGTCCTTAAGTGCTGTGTGTGTGTGTGTGTGTGTGTGTGTGTGTGTGTGTACACGTACGTAAACTACTGTAGGTATGTGGGTGAACCTGTCCCTCTTTCCTGTCATGGCTGGTCTGGCCCTCTGCACGGCAACAGAGATCAGTTTCAACATGCTGGGCTTCTCCGCAGCCCTCTCCACCAACATCATGGACTGGTAGACACAGTAACACACACACAGTAACACACACACAGTAACACACACACAGACACACACACACAGTAACACACACACACAGTAACACAGTAGTACCCGTGTGCAGCCCTCCACCAACATCATGGACTGGTAGACACAGTAACATACACACAGTAACATACACACAGTAACATACACACAGACACATACACACAGTAACATACACACACAGTAACACAGTAGTACCCGTGTGCAGCCCTCCACCAACATCATGGACTGGTAGACACACACACACACAGTAACACAGTAACACAGTAGTACCCGTGTGCAGCCCTCCACCAACATCATGGACTGGTAGACACACACACACAGTAACACAGTAACACAGTAGTACCCGTGTGCAGCCCTCCACCAACATCATGGACTGGTAGACACACACACACACACACACAGTAACACAGTAGTACCCGTGTGCAGCCCTCCACCAACATCATGGACTGGTAGACACACACACACACACAGTAACACAGTAGTACTCGTGTGCAGCCCTCCACCAACATCATGGACTGGTAGACACACACACACACACACACACAGTAACACAGTAGTACCCGTGTGCAGCCCTCCACCAACATCATGGACTGGTAGACACACACACACACACAGTAACACAGTAGTACCCGTGTGCAGCCCTCCACCAACATCATGGACTGGTAGACACACACACACACACAGTAACACAGTAGTACCCGTGTGCAGCCCTCCACCAACATCATGGACTGGTAGACACACACACACACACAGTAACACAGTAACACAGTAGTACCCGTGTGCAGCCCTCCACCAACATCATGGACTGGTAGACACACACACACACACACAGTAACACAGTAGTACCCGTGTGCAGCCCTCCACCAACATCATGGACTGGTAGACACACACACACACACACACAGTAACACAGTAGTACCCGTGTGCAGCCCTCCACCAACATCATGGACTGGTAGACACACACACACACACACAGTAACACAGTAGTACCCGTGTGCAGCCCTCCACCAACATCATGGACTGGTAGACACACACACACACAGTAACACAGTAGTACCCGTGTGCAGCCCTCCACCAACATCATGGACTGGTAGACACACACACACACACAGTAACACAGTAACACAGTAGTACCCGTGTGCAGCCCTCCACCAACATCATGGACTGGTAGACACACACACACACACACAGTAACACAGTAGTACCCGTGTGCAGCCCTCCACCAACATCATGGACTGGTAGACACACACACAGTAACACAGTAACACAGTAGTACCCGTGTGCAGCCCTCCACCAACATCATGGACTGGTAGACACACACACACACACACAGTAACACAGTAGTACCCGTGTGCAGCCCTCCACCAACATCATGGACTGGTAGACACACACACACACACACAGTAACACAGTAGTACCCGTGTGCAGCCCTCCACCAATATTATGGACTGGTAGACACACACACACACACACACACAGTAACACAGTAGTACCCGTGTGCAGCCCTCCACCAACATCATGGACTGGTAGACACACACACACACACAGTAACACAGTAGTACCCGTGTGCAGCCCTCCACCAATATTATGGACTGGTAGACACACACACACACACAGTAACACAGTAGTACCCGTGTGCAGCCCTCCACCAACATCATGGACTGGTAGACACACACACACACACAGTAACACAGTAACACAGTAGTACCCGTGTGCAGCCCTCTCCACCAACATCATGGACTGGTAGACACACACAGTAACACAGTAGTACCCGTGTGCAGCCCTCCACCAATATTATGGACTGGTAGACACACACACACACACACACACAGTAACACAGTAGTACCTGTGTGCAGCCCTCTCCACCAACATCATGGACTGGTAGACACACACACACACACAGTAACACAGTAGTACCCGTGTGCAGCCCTCCACCAACATCATGGACTGGTAGACACACACACACACAGTAACACAGTAGTACCCGTGTGCAGCCCTCCACCAACATCATGGACTGGTAGACACACACACACACAGTAACACAGTAGTACCCGTGTGCAGCCCTCCACCAACATCATGGACTGGTAGACACACACACACACACACAGTAACACAGTAGTACCCGTGTGCAGCCCTCTCCACCAACATCATGGACTGGTAGACACACACACACACACACACACAGTAACACAGTAGTACCCGTGTGCAGCCCTCCACCAACATCATGGACTGGTAGACACACACACACACAGTAACACAGTAACACAGTAGTACCCGTGTGCAGCCCTCCACCAACATCATGGACTGGTAGACACACACACACACACAGTAACACAGTAGTACCCGTGTGCAGCCCTCCACCAATATTATGGACTGGTAGACACATACACAGTAACACAATAGTACCAGCGTTGATAACTTTTCTCACATTTCACAGTTTTGTCTTTTCAAGGTAATGTAACACCACATGTTTTCATTGTTCTCTTCGTATTCCCTTTCAGTTTACAGAATGTTTTTTCAAAGAAGCTACTAAGTGGAGACACCTACAAATTCAGGTAAGTTGTTTTTAGTTCTTCCATATTTTAGTAAATGAATGTAGGCCTATTATGCCCAGTTTTATATCCTGTACTAGATTATAATACCTGTTTAATTGTATCATAGGAATACAAAAGCACAATATATCAGTGTATTAACCTGTCTAGGACCCCCCCCCACTGAAAAGCCAGGGCGCGAAATTCAAAAAATATATATTTTTTAAAATATTTAACTTTCACACATTAACAAGTCCAATACAGCTAATGAAAGATACAGATCGTGTGAATCCAGCCAACATGTCCGATTTTTAAAATGTTTTACAGGGAAGACACAATATGTAAATCTATTAGGTAAACACCTTAGCAAAAGAGACCATTTTTTCTTTGTCCACCAACACCACTAGCTATCACCAATTCGGCTAAACTAAGATATTGATAGCCACTAACCAAGAAAAAACCTCCTCAGATGACAGTCTGATAACATATTTATGGTATAGGATAGGTTTTGTTAGAAAAATGTGAATATTTCAGGTAGATATCATAGTTTACAATTGCACCCACCGTCACAAATCGACTAGAATAAATAGATAGAACAACGTGTCTTACCTAATTACTAATCATAAAACATTTCGTAAAAATACACAGCATACACTAATCGAAAGAGACAGATCCTGTGAATACAGACAATATTTCAGATTTTCTAAGTGTCTTACAGCGAAAACACAATAAATCGTTATATTAGCATACCACATATGCAAACGTTACCCCAGCATTGATTCTAGCCAAAGAGCGCGATAACGTCAACATCGCCAAAAGATATTAATTTTTTCACTAACCTTCTCAGAATTCTTCAGATGACACTCCTGTAACATCATATTACAACATACATATACAGTTTGTTCGAAAATGTGGATATTTAGCCACCAAAATCGTGGTTATACAATGAGAAAAGTAGCCGAGCTGGTCAGAAAATGCCGTGCTCCATATTAGACAGTGATCTAGTCGTATACATAAATACTCATAAACGTGACTAAAAAATATAGGGTGGACAGCGATTGATAGACAATTTAATTCTTAATACAATCGCGGAATTACATTTTTTAAATTATCCTTACTTTTCAATACAGTTTGCGCCAAGCGAAGCTACGTCAAAAAAGATGGCGTCCTAAGCCACTAACATTTTTCGACAGAAACACGATTTATCATAATAAATTGTTCCTACTTTGAGCTGTTCTTCCATCAGTATCTTGGGCAAAGGATCCTTTCTTGGGTGTAATCGTCTTTTGGTGGAAAGCTGTCCTCTTGCCATGTGGAAATGCCAACTGCGTTCGGCATGAACTGGAAGCGTGCCCAGAGATTCACAGCGTCCCAGAAATAAATGTCCCAAAATCGCACTAAACGGATATAAATTGCTATAAAACGCTTTAAATTAACTACCTTATGATGTTTTTAACTCCTATAACGAGTAGAAACATGACCAGAGTAATATTACTCCCTACACTAATGCTTGGAACAAGTGCGGGTCGGTGGCCGCCACGCGCATGACGCAGCAAGAAAAGAGTTCCTACCTACAGGGTTTTTTTATTTATAGTGCCTGTGATTGCGCAATCGACCCCATTCAAATCGTCATCACGTAAAGGCATCCAGGGGAAGACGTAAGCAGTGTCCGTATACTCATAGGATAAACATTGGCCTTAAAACTGACTCCAGAACAGGGGCCAACATTTCTGAAATCTGACTCCATGTCAGGGAAATTGCTGTAGAATGACTTCTGTTCCACTTAGAGACAAAATTTCAACTCCTATAGAAACTATAGACTGTTTTCTATCCAATAATAATAATAATATGCATATTGTACGATCAAGAATTTTGTAGGAAGCCGTTTCAAAAATTACACGATTTCCATAAATAGTGACAACAGCACCCCCTATCCCCATCAGGTTAACAGATGTGTAAAGAATGTGAGGTGTTGAGGAATTTCATGTTGACTGTAGATTATAGTATGTGAAATCGGTACTGAATAAAATACTTGTTCCTGTGTCCTGTTTAGCCCTCCAGATCTGCAGTTCTACACCAGTGCAGCTGCAGTCATTATGCTCATACCTGCCTGGGTCTTCCTCATGGTCAGTCACATATACAGTACAGTGCCTTCAGAAAGTATTCACATCCCTTGACTTTTGGTTGTTACAGCCGGAATTTAAAATGGATTACATTGAGATGTTGTGTCACTGCCCTACACACAATTACCCCATAATGTCAAAGTGGAATTTTGTTTTTAGAATTGTTTACAAATTAAATGAAAAGCTGAAATGTCTAGAGTGAATAAGCATTCAACCCCTTTGTGATGGCAAGCCTAAATAAATTCAGGAGTAAAAATGTGCTTAACAAGTCACATAATAAGTTGCATGCATGCACTCTGTGTTGCAATAAGTGTTTAACATGATTTTTGAATGATTACCTCATCTCTGTACCCCACACATACAATTATCTGTAAACGCAGATTCAATCACAAAGACCAAGGAGGTTTTCCAATCCCTCGCAAAGAAAGGCACCTAATTTGTAGATGGGTACAAACATTTTAAAGCAGACATTGAATATCCCTTTGATCATGGTGAAGTTGTTAATTACACTTTTGATGGTGTATAAATACACCCTGTCACTACAAAGACACAAGCGTACTTCCTAACTCAGTTGCCAGAGAGGAAGGAAACCGCTCAGGGATTTCACGATGAGACCAATGGTGACTTTAAAACAGTTACAGAGTTTAATGGCTGTGATAGGAGAACAGTGAGGATAGATCAACAACATTGTAGTTACTCCACAATACTATCCTAAATGACAAAGTGAAAAGGAAGCTTGTACAGAATAAAAAATATTACAAAACATGCATCCTGTTTGCAAATAAAGCACTAAAGTAAAACTGAAAAAAAATGTGGGAAAGAAATTAACTTTGTGTAATCGCTGCCAAAGGTGACTCTAACATGTATTGACTCAGGGGTGTGAATACTTCAGTAAATTAGATATTTCATTTTCAATAAATCTGCTAAAATGTGTAAAAACATGTTTTCACTTTGTCATTATGGGTACTGTGTGTAGATGGGTGAGGAAAAATATATTTAATCCATTTTGATTTCAGGCTGTAACACAACAAAATGTGGAATAGGGGGTATGAATTCTTTCTGAAGTCACTGTACTATTGAGTATAGTACATTTGTAAATGGCCTAATACAGAAGCTTGTCTGTTCTACGAAATATATTCCCAAATGTATTCACAAATATTTTATTTTCTTTGTTACGCTGTGTGCTCTGAACTGATATGCATGATTGTTGCTGACACTCCAATGTTCAGAAGAATAATTAGTCTATAATACGCATCACCGCGTGGCGCTCAACTCAACAGTGGTGTGTAGCTGCTGGTAAAGCAATTCAAAGCCTTTACTTCATCACTCAGAATGCAACTTTCCAGTGCTACTATTTTTCCCATGTAGCCTGTTGTTATTAAAACTAAATCAGACAACTCCATAGTAGAATATTTGACCTATTTACCTGGTCAGCCTGTGTGTTCTATGTGAGAGAAATACTCCTCAAGGCGCATTGAATTTGTGAGAGCCATACGGAGGAAAACATGTATTTTGACAAGCGGTCAATGCACAACAATTCTTAATGCAATCGTGGAAAAACACTTTTGAAGACAGTTTTGGCCATTGTTAAGTCAAGAGGGGATCCCGGTTTTCCATTGCTACTACATTTATTTCTAAACTCCTTCAATTGCACAAGTGGCATTGTTTTTACAAATGCAGTTACAACCAGTGTTTCAAGCATTGTTAGGTGTAGCTTGTGGTAGAAATTCTATTGGAAGAGAGACTGCAGATTCTTACAAACAACAAATTTATTATAAGATTTGCAAAAAATGAAGCAATCAACCATTACTAAGAATAGTTCAGAGTTGAATGCTCAACGATCTGAGTTGTCTCTCTCCTCTTATAGAAATTACATTCTTTAATCTTTATGACAGTTAGCAGATGTGCAGAAACAGGCCCTGGGAACAGAGTTTTAAAAAGTAATTTAGCTCTTCTGTGTAGATCAAGATAGCTAATATGGCCACCATTCTCTGTTCCTTCTGCCGATCATAAACACAGGTCGTTACATACTGCGGTCGCGTCCAAGTGGCTCATAAATCTTAGATTTATGACTACAGTACCAGTCAAAAGTTTGGACACACCTACTCATTCCAGGGTTTTTCTTTATTTTGAATATGATGTCTGGCAAGTTTCTTCGTCTTTTTACACCAGTAACAAATTAACTATATACTGTACAACACAAAACCCTCAACACAGTTTTAGCGATTGCTTCATTGCGGCGTGATACAAAGTTGGACTATTTGTAAACATAAAACACAATATACTAACAATTTTAATATGTTACCTATTAGAATACACTGTCTTTGAATCTCGCAAGGATTATCCAACCCCAATATCAGCTCCAATTCTGTTGCCATGTAACATTATCCGGGTATTGTTACTGGTCCTATGGGTAGTAGTCTTATTGCTTTCGATTCTGTCCGTTTCCTCACTAAATATAATACTTTTCCTGTCGTAAATTTAGCCAATTTCAACTCTATTGCCTCTCACTTTTCCAATGACCAACGGCCCCACACCTAAAACAGGGTGACTTTCACTGTGACTGTATTAACCACACACACGGCTATCAAGTGAGCGGAATTGGATTCTACTCAAAACCTCCTTTACTATTTCATTCCAATGAAAAATGTTTCTAACCTCCTGTCAAAGCATACGTACACATTTTATTAACATACTCACATACCGAAGCTGTGTTCGAATACAATTACATACCGGCCATGTTCAACGGGTGTTGAGCATTAGTAAATTCAACAGTTAATCTGTGCTCTGGCACATTCAGACTAGAATGCTCTGAAATCGGAGCAGATAGCCAGAGCGAATTTACATAGCACCCGATTTTACAATGTTCATTGAGAACGCACAATGACTATACCATTTAGCTAAGCTAAGAATGACATAAATAATAAACGTTGGGTAGTTAGCATATAGGTAATATATCAATTTAACACTCAGAGTGCAAAATTGGGGCCCACTATACATGTTACTGCACAGTAGGCTGTCTTTGGGTATGGTCCCTGTCAGCCAATTCTGTTCATAATATAAATCTCTTGTCAATGGTGAGAAATTTGCAGTGCAATGTAAGCCAGTCTGTGACATAACTGCCTTTCTGTTTCCAACAACTGCCAGCAGTTGAGAACATTTTGTCAATAGGGTCATAATGTGACCGCTCAATATCCTGTATGTCCCATGCATCGTACCAATCACATGTTGAGACCGTGTCGAACAGCATCATGAGATGACATGTCATGAGGCTGTACAACACTGAGGCCTTTTCCTTTACAAAGAATATTAATCCCCAATTTACAGAAAGGTCTCTTCCTGCCAAATTTATAGGACAACATGCAGAGTAAATTAATTGATGTATGTGTTATCAACTTTAACAGGTAGGGGCATCGTGAGCAACTCTTTCATAGTCACTCCTGAGGCTCCCACAGTGCTGACTGATTCATTTGACATGGGACGTTCGGACATAGATTTAGAATTTATGACGGACATTGCAGCGCCAGTATCTACTAGAAAATCGATTAACTCACCATTGACGAAAAAACAAACCATCAGCTCCTCACAGGGTTTAAAAAAATCTTGAAATGCTGTCCAAGGGTGTCAACTGTCTCTACCTTGTGTCAGTCCATATGTGGGTTGTAAAGGGTTGTTATCGGTGGAGGTCCGGTTTTCCAACATTCCCCTGCTGCCCCCTGTTTGTTTCAACATGTTCTGGCGAAATGTGCCTCCTTTCCACAGTTGTAACAAGCAAAGTTCCTACCCAGTAGTGGTTGTCGTCCAGCCCGTCTGTCAGCACTGTCTCCCCTTTCCTCTACCCCTTCCTCTTCCCCTCTGTCCATCGTCCAAGCCAGAGTCGATGTGTACGGAACGGATTTCCACTGCTCATGGGCCACCTCCTAGGGGTTTGCGGGTCCCGCAGTTGTATAAGGTCTTGTTGGGGGTAGAGCTGCGGCTGGGGTGACAGCTTAGCGAGCTGCTGTCGGACAACCAGGGCTGGTGCAGTGGATACGGGTATAATAGGGGGGTGGAAAGTCATTATCATCAACATCCCTGTTTCTTCTTCTTACTTTCTTTCACCAATATTCCTTTAACTTTCCTGTCTGTGTTTCGGCTTCCCTCTCCCACTTTCTAAACTTGCCCCAATCTATTTGACATTTCTTGCCTTTCTTGGTTTCCTCAAACTTCTCTAACTTCTTTCTACATTCTGCTAATAAAACTTCACTCAATGTGCCTTTTAATGGAAAATATGCTACTTTGTGCCAGAGCGGTACCTGTGTCCCTGCCCCATTTAGCTGCCAGTGCCTTCACCGGTCAAATCAACGGATCGGGCAGACAAGGTTCTCCCTTACTGCTTTTGGCTTCCATTGTGTCCAAACAAAACCCTGTCCAAACACACACACTCAGACACACACACACACACAAAGCGATAGTGTTTAATTAGGAACGTCTCCCTTTCTTATAATTCAAATGATATACTACCGTTCAACAGTATGGGGTCACTTAGAAATGTCCTTGTTTCCCATTGAAACATACATGAAATGAGTTGCAAAATGAATAGGAAATATAGGCAAGATGTTGACATGGTTATAAATAATAATTTTTAATTGAAATAATAATTGTGTCCTTCAAACTTTGCTTTCGTCAAAGAATCCTCCATTTGCAGCAATTACAGCCTTGCAGACCTTTGGCATTCTAGTTGTAAATTTGTTGAGGTAATCTGAAGAGATTTCACCCCATGCTTCCTGAAGCACCTCCCACAAATTGGATTGGCTTGATGGCACTTCTTACGTACCATACGCTCAAGCTGCTCCCATAACAGCTCAATAGGGTTGAGATCCGGTGACTGTGCTGGCCACTCCATTATAGACAGAATACCAGCTGACTGCTTCTTCCCTAAATAGTTCTTGCATAGTTTGGAGCTGTGCTTTGGGTCATTGTTCTGTTGTAGGAGGGAATTGGCTCCAATTAAGCGCCGTCCACAGGATATGGCATGGCGTTGCAAAATGGAGTGATAGCCTTCCTTCAAGATTCCTTATACCCTGTACGAATCTCCCACTTTACCACCACCAAAGCACGCCCAGACCATCACATTGCCTCCACCATGCTTGACAGATGGCGTCAAACACTCCTCCAGCATATTTTCATTTTTTCTGTCTCACAAATGTTCTTCTTTGTGATCCAATCACCTCAAACTTAGATTCGTCTGTCTATAACACTTTTTTCTAATCTTCCTCTGTCCATTGTCTGTGTTCTTTTGCCCATCTTAATCTTTTCTTTTTATTGGCCAGTCTGAGATATGGTTTTGTCTTTGCAACTCTGTCTAGAAGGCCAACATCCCGGAGTCGCCTCTTCACTGTTGACTTTGAGGCTGGTGTTTTGTGGGTACTATTTAATAGCACAGGATGTGCTACCTGTCCCAGACCTGCTGTTTTCAACTCTCTAGAGACAGCAGGAGCGGTAGAGATACTCTTAATGATCGGCTATGAAAAGCCAACTGACATTTACTCCTGAGGTGCTGACTTGTTGCACCCTCGACAACTACTGTGATTATTATTATTTGACCATGCTGGTCATTTATGAACATTTGAACATCTTGGCCATGTTTTGTTATAATCTCCACCCGGCACAGCCAGAAGAGGACTGGCCACCCCTCATAGCCTGGTTCCTCTCTATGTTTCTTCCTAGGTTTTGGCCTTTCTAGGGAGTTTTTCCTAGCCACTGTGCTTCTACACCTGCATTGCTTGCTGTTTGGGGTTTTAGGCTGGGTTTCTGTACAGCACTTTGAGATATCAGCTGATATAAGAAGGGCTATATAAATACATTTGATGTAATGAAGCTGCCAGTTAAGGTGTCTGTTTCTCAAACTAGACACTCTAATGTACTTGTCCTCTTGCTCAGTTGGCCACTGGGGCCTCCCACTCCTCTTTCTATACTCGTTAGAGCTAGTTTGCGCTGTTCTGTGAAGGGAGTAGTACGCAGCCTTGTACGAGATCTTCAGTTTCTTGTCAATTTCTCGCATGGAATAGACTTCATTTCTCAGAACAAGAATAGACTGACGAGTTTCAGAAGAAAGTTCTTTGTTTCTGGCCATTTTGAGCCTGTAATTGAACCCTCAAATGCTGACGCTCCAGATACTCAACTAGTCTAAAGAAGGCCAGTTTTATTGCTTCTTTAAAAAGTTTTCAGCTGTGCTAGCATAATTGCAAAAGGGTTTTCTAATGATCAATTAGCCTTATAAAGTGATAAACTTGGATTAGCTAACACAACGTGCCATTGGAACACAGGAGTGATGGTTGCTGATAATGGGCCATTTCCAGCTTTATAGTCATTTACAACATTAACAATGTCTACACTGTATTTCTGATAAATGTTATGTTATTTTAATAGACAAAAAATTAGCTTTTCTTTCAAAAACAAGGACATTTCTAAGTGACCCCAAACTTTTGGTCAAAAGTTTTAGAACACCTACTCATTCCAGGGTTTTTCTTTATTTTTACTATTTTCTACATTGTAGCATTATAGTGAAGACATCAGAATTATGAAATAACACATATGGAATCATGTATTAACCAAAAAAGTGTTAAACAAATTAAAATACATTTGAGGTTCAAATAGCTACTCTTTGCCTTAAGTGTACCCCTGTCACTGACCAGGATACTACTAAGTTATACTAAGCTATATGGAATTGTTTTAAGAAGGTAATACCAAGGATAATGTAGCTATTTGATTTAGAATTTTAAGACCCCTTGAAGTATAAAAAAAAAAAATGAAAAGGTGATTTGAGGATAAATACATTTAGGCTTTACTGCTATTAGCCCATACACATGCTTTGAATAACAGATGGACCCCCCCCAACAATCTAAAGAAAGTTTGTTCTGAAGTGTCTGTCCTATATCTGAGAGATGTAAAGAAGATCAGGATACATTTTTTATTTAACCCCTTATTTTTGGCACGAAAGAGTATACTTCCATTTTTTTTTTAAATCAACTGGTGCTGGGGTACCTTCAGATGAGTCTTGTGAGGCCTGTGGGCATCCTAGAGCAAAACAAGTGATATGTTCGTGAGAGTCTCACCATCATATTAGTGTGTAGCCCAAACTGTTCGGACGCTAGATAGATCGGCTGTACCCACCATCATATTAGTGTGTAGCCCAAACTGTTCGGACGCTAGATAGATCGGCTGTACCCACTTTAGAGCAAAACTGAGAACAACCATTGTGTTTGAGAGAGTCTAATTTTCCCATAGAGGGGTCATAATAGTTTGTAGGCCAAACCGATCGGATGCTACAGACGATTTTGTGAGGAGGCCGATTTTTGGGAAGTCTCATCTAGCTCTGTCACCTTTCACCGCAGATGCTGAAGTGCAAAAAAACATATCTCTATCTTAAACTGACAGATTTTATGGTTATTTTTTTCATTTGTATTATTATGCTAATTCATTTTTAGCGGGAGCGTGGACATCGACTAGGGGTTAAATGGGCAATGGTGTCTTAAATGGCCAATGACATAGGCCTACTTTATAATAAAAACCAAACAAATATAGTGAATAATTAATTCAGAATTATATTATAACAATTATTAATAATAACAATCAGGATATCCAATTTTATTGGTCACATACACATGTTCAGCAGATGTTATTGCGGGTGTAGCGAAATGCTTGCGTTTCTAGTTCCAACAGTGCAGTAATATCTAACAATTTCACAACAATACACACAAATCTAAAGTAAAGGAATGGAATTAAGAATATATAAATATTTGAATGAGCAATGTCAGAGCAGCATAGACTAAGATACAGTAGAATATAATACAGTGTATAAACGTGTGAGTTGAGTAATGCAAAATATGTAACCATTATTAAAGTGACTAGTGTTCCATTATAAAAGTGGCCAGTGACTTCAAGTCTATGTATATAGGGCAGCAGCCTCTAAGGTGCTAGTGATGGCTATTTAACAGTCTGATGGCCTTGAGATAGAAGCTGTTTCTCAAAAAACAAAATACTGCATAGTTGCCTAGAAGCACGGCTGCCCTACATTTTCATGTGAAGTTGTGTCCAATGGAGTAAATGCAGATGGACAAACCCCATGCTTCAGCCTATGTACATGTTTTATAGCCACTATGCTGCATCAGTTGGGCTACAGGTGATAACTGGTGACGGGGGAAAAAAATGGATAGTTACATATTGCAATATTTTAAAAGTGTGCTGTACCTGTGCCATCTTCTTTTGAAATGGTGAACCAACATGTTTCAGACACACATAGCCTGACTGCCATTAGGTACCGAGATGAGATCCTCAGAGCCCTTGTGAGACCATATGCTGACACATGCACATTTGTGGCCTGCTGGAGGTCATTTTGCAGGGCTCTGGCAGTGCTCCTCCTTGCACAAAGGCGGAGGTAGCGGTCCTGCTGCTGGGTTGTTGCCCTCCTACGGCCTCCTCCACGTCTCCTGATGTACTGGCCTGTCTCCTGGTAGCGCCTCCATGCTCTGGACACTACGCTGACAGACACAGCAAACCTTCTGCCACAGCTCGCATTGATGTGCCATCCTGGATGAGCTGCACTACCTGAGCCACTTGTGTGGGTTGTAGACTCCGTCTCATGCTACCACTAGAGTGAGAGCACCGCCAGCATTCAAAAGTGACCAAAACATCAGCCAGGAAGCATAGGAACTGAGAAGTGGTCTGTGGTCACCACCTGCAGAATCACTCCTTTATTGGGGGTGTCTTGCTAATTGCCTATAATTTCCACCTTTTGTCTATTCCATTTGCACAACAGCATGTGAAATTTATTGTCAATCAGTGTTGCTTCCTAAGTGGACAGTTTGATTTCACAGAAGTGTGATTGACTTGGAGTTACATTGTGTTGTTTAAGTGTTCCCTTTATTTTTTTGAGCAGTGTATATAGTGCCTTGCAAAAAAATTCAGACCCCTTGTTTTTTTCCACATTTTGTGTTACAAAGTAGTATTAAAATGGATTTTGTAATTTTTAGTCAACAATATTCACAATACTCTGTCAAACAAAACATAAATACAAAAATGCATAACTAAAATATATATATATTGCAAAAGTATTCAGCCCCTTTGTTTAAGCAAGCCGAAATTAGTTCAGGAGTAAAAAGTTACATGGACTCACTCTTAGGGTTTGACATGATTTTTAAATGACTAACCCTTCCTCTGTCCACAATACATTTCAAGCATAGATTCAACTACAAAGACCAGGGAGCTTTTCGAAAGCTTCAAAGAAGAACAGTGATGGGTAACAATAACACAATTGAATATCGCTTTAAGCATGGTCAAGGTAATAATCATGCTGTGAATGATGTATTAAACTACCCAGACGGAGTGAAAAGAACACAAATGTACAGAATAAAAATGATCCAAAACATGCATCTTGCGACAAGGCAATACTGTAATACTGGAGGGGGAAAAAATGACAAAGGAATAAACTTTGGTCTAAATGCACTAGCACTATGTTTGAGGCAAATCCAACATATTGATGAGTAACTGCCTCATTATTTTCAGCATGATGTTGGCTACATCATGGTATGGGTATGCTTGACATTGGTAAATACTGGGGAGTTTTTCAGGATAAAAAGAAGCAGGATAGGGCTAAGTACAAGCAAAATCCTATAGCAAATCTGCTTCAGCCTGCTTTACACTAGGCACTGGGAGAAGAATTCACCTTTCAGCAGGACAATATCCTACAACACAAGGCCAAATCTACACTGGAGTAGCTTACCAAGAAGATGGTAAATGTTCCTAAGTGGCCAAGTTAGTATTTCAAGCAGATTTTAGTAAAAACTATGGCAATACTTTTGTCTAGCCATGATCCCCATCATCTTGACACAGCTTGAAAAATGTTGAAAAGAATAATAGGCAAATCTTGCACAATCCAGAATTCGTTCTTAACTGACTTGCCTAGTTAAATATTTTTTTGCGGTAATTGAGAACACACATATAGGCACACTTGATCTCGCATGCCCAACAAAAGATAAGAAAGGTAGGCTACTGAACATAAATCAGCAAAAAGTAGGTTATTAGCGTTTGTGACTATTCCGTTTAATACAATAGATAAGGAATAGCCTACAAAACAAAGAAACGTTTTGAAATAATCTGGCATAAATTTGATAGAAGCGGGACAATTTGCAGGCAGACGTGTTATCAATATTTATTTTCCAGTCAATCCTGGAGTCTAAATTATAGCCTATTATGTTTAGGAAGTTCAGGTCCATGGGAAAACTACTGTGCAGGGCCCACAATGCAGCTCTCTACCCTGGAGTATATTGTGTAGCCTAGTGTGTACCGGTCTCCATTTGTTTTGAATATACACTGAACAAAAATATAAACGCAACATACAACAGTTTCAAAGATTTTACTGAGTTACAGTTCATATCAGGAAATCAGTCAATTTAAATAAATTCATTAGGCCCTAATCTATGGATTTCACATGACTGGGAATACAGATATGCATCTGTTGGTCACAGATACCTTAAAAAAAAGTAAGGGTGTGGATCAGAAAACCAGTCAGTTATCTGGTGTGACCACCATTTGCCTCATGCAGCGCGACACATCTCATTTGCATAGATTTGATCAGCCTGTTGATTGTGGCCTGTGGAATGTTGTTCCACTCCTCTTCAATAGCTGTGAGAAGTTGCTGGATATTGGCGGGAACTGGAACACACAGTCGTACACATCAATCCAAAGCATCCCAAACATGCTCAATAGGTGACATGTCTGGTGAACATGCAGGCCATGGAAGAACTGGAACATTTTCAGCTTCTAGGAATTGTGTACAGATCCTTCTGACATGGGGCCATGCATTATCATGCTGAAACATGAGGTGAAACATGAGGTGGCAGTGGATGAATGGCACGACAATGGGCCTCAGGATCTCGTCACGGTATCTTTGTGCATTCAAATTGCCATTGATAAAATGTAAATGTGTTTGTTGTCCTTAGCTTATGCCTGTCCATACAATAACCCCACCGCCACCATGGGGTACTCTGTTCACAACATTGACATAACGTTGACATCAGCAAACCTCTCTCCCACACAACGCCATACACGCTGTCTGCCATCTGCCCGGTACAGTTGAAACTGGGATTCATCCGTGAAGAGCACACTTCTCCAGCGTGCCAGTGGCCATCTGCATTGCTTGCTGTTTGGGGCTTTTGGCTGGGTTTCTGTATAGCACTTTGTGACATCGGCTGATGTAAAAAGGGCTTTATCAATACATTTGATTGATTGATCGAAGGTGAGCATTTTCCCATTGAAGTCAGTAACCAAGCCGAACTGCAGTTAAGTCAAGACCCTGGTGAGGACAATGAGCACGCTTCCCTGAGACGGTTTCTGACAGTTTGTGCAGAAATACTTTAGTTGTGCAAATCCAGTTTCATCAGCTGTCCAGGTGGCTGGTCTCAGACTATCCCGCAGGTGAAGAAGCTGGATGTGGAGGTCCTGGGCTGGCGTGGTTACATGTAGTCAGCATGCCAATTGCAAGCTCCCTCAACTTGAGACATCTGTGGCATTGTTTTGCACATTTTAAAGGGGCCTTTTCTAGTCCCCAGCACAAGGTGCACCTAATGATCATACTGTTTAATCAGTTTTTTTATATGCCACACCTGTCAGATGGATGGATTATCTTGGCAAAGGAGAAATGCTCATTAACAGGGATGTAAATTAATTTGTGCACAACATTTTAGAGAAATAAGCTTTTTGTGCGTATGGCACATTTCTGTGATCTTTTATTTCAGCTCATGAAACATGGGACCAACACTTTACAAATTGCGTTTATATTTTTGTTCAGTGTAGTACTGTGTTGTGCAGCTAAAGCTACTGATGGCAGATACAAATTTTTAAATACTATTACTATCATAATGATCGCCAAAACACTGGTATTATGTTGACAAATTGTTGCTTTAAAAACAAGCAATGAAAATTGCACTGAGTGTGCCAGCCTTTTTTAAGTTGGAATGAAAGTGGTAAGTTAGCAACTTACCTGATATTTGGTTTTGGGGAGTCCCAACAAGTGAAGATGTTCTCCCATGCTCCTTTGTGTTTCCAGGACATTTCAGTGATTGGGAAGAGTGGGCGTTCGTTCAGCTGGAGTCCAGACATCGTTCTGCTGCTGCTGTTTGATGGGGCCCTGTTCCACCTGCAGAGTGTCACCGCCTACGCCCTGATGGGACGCATCTCTCCCGTCACCTTTAGGTAGGAGTCTGATACACACAGGCAGGGGGCATCTCAATACAGTTAACCATCATTCCCATCAGTTATTTTACCTCAGTACAGATGAAGGAAAGTAGATAAGGATAGAGAGACACGTGAATTTATTGAGATGCCCCACCCACTCACTTTCAGGTGGGACTATTGCACTTTCAGGTAGCACTATTATCCTTGACAGTCATTGCATTTAGACAGGCAGGCAGTCTGTCACAGACAGAAGCCACATTCAATAAATATTTAGTGCGGCCTGCAGCAGCGTCTAACACCCTCCCTTTGCCTCCACAGTGTAGCCAGCACGGTGAAGCATGCCCTGTCTGTCTGGCTGAGCATCATCTTGTTCAGTAACCACATCACGGTGCTCAGCGCTGCCGGCACGGCCCTGGTGTTTGTGGGCGTGCTGCTGTACAACAAGGCCAAGCAGTTTCAGAGACACACCTTAAAGGCCCTGGCCCACGCCCAGGCTCAGGGCCACAACTACAAACCACTACTGCAGGATCACAAGCTCAAAGCATCGGACCGATAGACTTCTCAGGAGACCAAGGGGGGAGAGACCAAAGAGGTCTCTTCTCTCTAACTTTGATCATGTAGAACCTGATACGCAGACGATTTGACTAGACCATGTTTTGACTCGCGCCAGCATTATGACGAATGAGGGAAGTCAGCGGTCATCATAGCACGGTAGAAGGATCTGTCACTCAAGTGAGGTTTCGTTCAGTAGGAATTGTCCATTTGAGAGGCTAGTTTCTCTTGAGGTTTCATTCGGCCTCACTGATGCATTCTCTGATACCTATGTGAACTTGTCTTAGTGTGTGGTCTGACCGCGGCCCACTGTTTGACTGTGGACTGGTGCAGGTGTGAGCAAACTTTTTGGCTTGAGGGCCACATCCGGATTTCTAAATTGAACGGGGGACACACAAAATCTATTTTTGGGCCAGAAACATTCCAGTTGTTTTTAAATATATAGGTCCATTTATATTTCGACATACTTTCTATCTAGTTTTAGACGTTCAAGTGTGGCCTGGAGTGTAATTTTTTTTTTTAACCCAAAACAATTTCCCCCCTCCCCAAAAAACGACTTATTTTAATTTGTTTATTTTTACCTCCTATGGGTCGGATTGAATGGGCTCATGGGCCGGATCCGGCCAGGCCGTAGTTTGCCCACCCCTGGGGCCTCATTTATCAAAGTTGCATGCGCACAAAAAAAGACTAAACTTTCCTGCGCCAGTTAGGCCTCAAAGTTTGGTGTTTATCCATTTTGAACTTGACGGGAAAGTGTGAGTATCTCCACGCAAATCTCAGGCCAAGCGTACACACTACTTCTAGTGGTTGATCAACTATATTGCAAGCAAATATTGTTATTTCTTTCTCGTCTGAGTGTGCCAGAGCGCAGAATAACTGATGAATTTACGAACGCTCAACACCCGTTGAATATGGCCGGTGTCAGTAAACGTCGGCAAAAAAACGTTATTAAATTGTTGCCAGCAGTACAGTTACAGTCACCAACCCTCTGGATAACATAAAAAGAGCCTAACCAGCTCTGCTAGGACCAGTAAAATGGTCAGAGTGAGGTGTTCTATCATTTGTGTCTGGAAGTAGCTAGCAAGCTAGCCAACTTTAGCCAGTTAGCTTGGGTGCTTGACTGCCATTGTGTGGTCAGAACGCTCGGATCAACCCTACTGCTTGGCCAGAACATCCAGTGTGCACTCTGAGAGCGAAACACTCTGAATTTACGAACGGACAATCTGACAACTCTCTGAATTTACGATCACCCTCTGAGCGCCCCCTCTGAGCTCCCCCTCTGACACTCTAGATTGAATTTTTGAACACACCCTTAATCCCCGAGCATACACCAAGGCAGGAGATAGAAACACAAACATGTATTTATAAACAAAATATTGAACAACAATTTGTATTTTTCATGGAAGCGTAGGCTATAGTAAGCATTTAATTTCAAATTGTTCAATAGACAATAAATCTTGCAGAATGTGCGACTAGTGTTTGGCACTCGCTATAGGCGGTATGCATTTTTTGTAAAGAAATGTCACTACAAAAGATTAAAACATTCTGCCCACACCTCTACAGAAATGTGATCACATTTGCCATTGCACTTTCTTTTGCAACTTTTGCAACTAACTATGGCCCAGTTCCAACATCTCCAAATCAAACAGCAAATGAAGGCGTTGTTGTTACCACAAGTGAATCAGGCAGGGTTGATCACGAACGCACAAATATAGTGTATTAATGAAAACATGATTATGTTCCATGCCACATTTTGATAAATCGCAATAATTTTGTTGCACAGGCAAATCAGGGCCGGACTACCTCATTTGGGCCCCCATAATTGTTTTAAATAGTAATAATTCTGTTTAATAATGCTAAACAATTTTTAAAGCTAATTTCCTGCAATTCTACACTATTTGACATGGGTCAGTGATAAATGTGCTTTTTTATAGCTCATCTCATGCTATTGGTCACATTTTCTCCATGAGGTTGAGAGAAAATGTTGCAGTTTAGTGCTTATTTCCTGCAATTGTACAGATTTGTTCTATCATATGCTGTCTGGGGGGCCCCTGACCTCCAGGGGACCCACAACCCAAAAAAGGTTGGGGGCACCTGGGCATGTGCCCTGTTTGACTGTTTGGTAATCCGGCCCTGACGTAAATTCTAGAATCTCCCAAGTATGCCAGAATTGAGTAAGAAATGTATGCATAGTTGATAAATGAGGCCCCTGGTCTGGTGTGCTTAAACAAGCACTCGTCAGATGGCCAGACCTTCAGACTTCACTTCACTGTTACACTGTCAATTCCTTTTGTTGTTCCATTCCTTCGCCTGTTTTCAAACAATGTGAAAACTCAGGATTTCTCTCAATGTTCATTGGTGGAAGTGGTTCAATACTAGTCAATTTTTTATGCATACTTGCCTTTATGATTTAATTTTTTTCCATTGGTCTTAAAAAAAAAAGTTATGGGCACATATTCTCGTTGACAAAACAGCTTTATTCTCCCGATTCATTAGCCACCGTCCATCATAATGTAGAACAGTTAAGGCATTTATTAATTCCAATAGGGCATTAGCTCAGCTGTTTACCAACTAGTCACAAGTGAAAAGCAAATATTTGAGGCATTAGCCTGACTACAAAGGTGTGTCTTACCCTCAGGGGAGAAGAGGTAGAGAGAGTAATGTTTATTTGTTTTCCCAAAGCTCACTTTTGACACTGAACTTCTCACAGCAATGTGAAATATTTGAAAGCCTTGCGTGCAGTCTGCAGAGATCATATCATCTGCAGTTCTTACAAATTCACCTATAAAAAAAAATATTCTCATAGCTTTCTCTGATAGTATTGTTGTTTGTTCTTTTTCTTGCACGAAACCTGAAAGGTTCCTTCAGTTTATTTATAGATAGATTGATTTGGGATGTTGTGGCATTGTGTAGCCTTCCACACCCATGTCTTACTTTATGTGCCACATTGAATCCCGTTATTTGCTATGAGTCAGTTGAATATTTGGCTTTAAAAGGGACTTCACTGTAAGGTGCCAATGACTTGATGTACTTTATTTGAAGTGTTGTCCTTCAAGTAGTGCTGTATTTCAAGTACTGTACACGAAACTGTTATTTGTCTTGAGTACATTCCTTTGTCTTTGCATTCTTTTTTAACAGCGCATTTAATTTTTGTCATTCGGGTTGTGAAATGCCCAAGGTCTCAACCATTTTAACCATTTCCTCTGTCATTTCTATATATTACCATTTGGGTGATGTAATCTAATATTTGCATTAAACAAGCTCAATTATATCAATTCTGTTGAGGAATCTACAAGTACTGGTTTACTCCACTGCCTGCCTGTAGACAGAGAATAAGCGAGCAGACAGTGGGTGTACATCTCCTGCATTCTATCCTGGTTCTCGTCCTTGCCTTGTAACTGAATAATACCGGCATAACCAGGTGTGTGACTTTCCTGGCGATTTGAGCAATTAAACACCAAGGAGAAACAAAAACCAGCAGTAAATTGGCCCCCAAGGACAGGCATATTCATTACAGAAACCGTTTAAGAACTAATCGGAAGCAAAATAAAGCAAAACAAGAGTTTCTATTGGACAAATTGAGGTAGGTCCCTCCGTTCTGTTTGCTTCCGTTTAAAAACATTTTTTCAACAAAATCGGCATAATGAATACGCCCTTGGAGTTGTGCACCCCTGGCATGGCCGGAATTCAACTCTTGCAGATTTTTTGGGTGTGTTTGATTTACACCCCAGAGTATTCTGGATTGATGGATTTGCCAACTTAATTAGAAAATGGCAGTCCTGTGGATTGAATGAGCTAGGTGCAAGGGTTGAATTCCAACCTAATCTTATTCAACCTCTCTATTGAGCTTAGGTTTAGTGAAACTGGATCTCATTTTTGTCCTTTGTCTATAGTGAAAGTGTGGTCAGTTGGATAGGATCAAGCGAAACTACAGAACTGACTACATTTTGTAAGGGGAAGCTGACATAAAAAGGAAATGTGTCTGTTTGCTTGAGTAAATGGCACTGGCATTTCCTTGGTTTTGTTATGGTGTGGTGCTTTTCTCACACTAACAACAAGTTCAGCAAAGGAAAGTTCCCAATATGTGGATGTCTCAAGTTTGGACAGATAATTTATGTGAATTTGACTAGAATGTAATCTTGTGTTCCCTGACTATTGTGATCAATCAATGTTTATAGCTACAAGTTGCAAGTTCTTTCTGACTCCTGTTGACTGATTTTGTTTTCTTAATTATTTTACAAGTGCCACTTTACTTGCACATGAATTGTGCCTTTAGGGCTGTTTCTCTGAATTCATGTTCTTGCCTAAATGTGATTTTCACTGATGGTCCAGTGTTGATATGATTACTGTAATTAAGATATTTACTGTAGACTTTAAAATGTTTAGCCGATGGGGTATATCAAAGGCTACATAATTTCTACTGTTAAGTGAAATTCTCACCAGGTGACCTTTTTCATCTCATTCTCTGAGAATTTGCTCAGAACCTCGTTTTTTGGTTGTATTTTCTAAGTACTGCATCACTCATAAAAGAGAGGCCTCTGTCGTTTTTTAAAGAAACATGTGGACTAAGATTTCATGTTGATGCATTCCCCAAAATGATTGTGTTGGTTGTCATATGAACCAGACATAGTTTTACACTGATTTATCACCACTTTTCTAATTTAATAGCAATATGTCACAATTCACAATATTATACCTCTCAAAATCTGTGAGTCACAAGGATAAAAGGGGAAAGTATTGTGTAGGAGTAAGCAGAGATTGACATTCAAGTCTGAAAGGCATTTACCCATCTGGCAAGACAGGAGTTTTGGCTGCCTGAAGGTTATGATCACTTGCTGAAAATGTAAATGAGCTATTTACTTGCAGAAATGCCGTATATTGTCTGCCTGGCATGTAAACATAGGGTAGCAATCAACAACAAAAAATCACCTACTCAATGGGGCAACCTCAGGGCAGGCTTGCACGACTACTCAATTCACTTGCCCCAGGCAATAGGGCAACCCTTAATTTCAATCCCTGGTAAGGGATAAAAATATATCCAAATAGACCTACTGCTAATATAACAAAAAATGTATTGTGAAAAGGGGAAATGTTCATTAAAATTGTCAATGAGGATCCTAATTGTATATTTTGGGGAGCTGTTCATGTGAATTTTATCTGAGATGTAATGATGTTTAATAATCGATAATGTTATGCACGTGATTAATAAAATATATTTTTCTTCTGCATTATATTGTTATTTGTTTGCTTGTACTGTATCTGTCGTTTTGCACCTAGAAACCGTTGCAACTCCTGTCCAGGTGATGGCAGTAAGGTGTTCTCTTAGCTTCAAAAACCAGCGAAGAAATATTAACTGGAAGTAATTGTATGACCTTTAGAAGAAGAAGGAAGCGTTTGAGTCTTCCGGTTGTCCAAGATTGCGCGGAGTATATTTCAGGTTTGTTTAATCATTTGTAATGCAAAGGATTAAAAAGTATTCAGTTAACCCACTTCAGATTTATTGAGAGGAGACGAATTATAATTTTCTCATGGGAAAAAAAACTAAAACCTATTGTCACCAGCGCCTTCATTTCTCGCCAATGCTAATGTTAGCTTATTAGCATACGTTAGCACCTAACCAGAACTCTCTCT
This sequence comes from Salvelinus namaycush, assembly GCF_016432855.1. NCBI lineage: Eukaryota > Metazoa > Chordata > Actinopteri > Salmoniformes > Salmonidae > Salvelinus > Salvelinus namaycush. The sequence continues at coordinate 25,345,064 of NC_052322.1, forward strand.
CTCTATATATATATGTGGCTCTGACTGCACCTGACTAGCTTACTAGTTACAAGACGCATGCAGCTAGGTACACTTTCAGATGTTAATTAACGACCGCCACGGGTTAGTATACAGTAGCTAACTTAGTAGTAATTGAGCATTTTTCTTACGCTACCGTTAGCTGTAAGCTATAGTACGTTAATTGGTATCACGTAACGTTTAGAGTTGGTTTATTTATGACAACGGGCCTAGCTAGCTAACTAGTGAATTAAAGCTAGTTATGCAGTATACTTATAATGTAACGTAGTGACGTAAGGAGTGTCGGCGAGTAATATTTCATAGATTCATTTCACATTTAGCATTACACAGTGCGGTTTCACGCAACGTGTGTGTAGATCTCTCTATTTGACTTGGACGTATGACTTCTCTCCCCCTTCTATCACACCGACGTTTTCCTTCCATTTTGGGATTTATTTTTATTTTGTACCAGTGAAACTGCTATGGATATGATACGAGGCGCTACTCAGGTAACAACAGAAATTATAGGCTACAAACTTGAGCCTCTCCCATACAACCCTTATACGATGGGAAAAAAATTCTATATCCTGGGCAAGACCCATCTTGACTATCACCCATCAAATTCTTATTCGTACAACCCTCTTGTCCCGAGGTGTGAAATAGTGTGTGTGTGTGTAACTATGTACACCTTTGCGCAAATCATGAAACGCATGCATTGAACTGTGGAATGTACTGTCCAAAGGCAACATGCAGGCCTACATCACATACCTAATGAACAGAAATTAAATCTTTGCACATAAATACCACAGTTGCCACTAACATGACACCAGTGCACACTGCTCTTCCATTGCCCTCCATGTTAGTCTGAAGCAGGGGGTCTCTGTCTCTGTAGCAGGTGGCGGCGAGCGGGTGCTGATGGGGGACGAAAAGGACACCTGGAAAGTGAAAACACTCGACGAAATTCTCCAAGAGAAGAAACGCAGACGGGAGCTGGAGGAGAGTACGGAGCCCAAACGTCTGAAAAATGTAAACGGAAGAGAAATGCTGTGGTGCCCCAAACTGACCCTAGTACACCCTATACACTTGGGGAGATATGAAAAGAGTTTGGGATAAGGAATGTGGAAATGGCTCCACCTTGCCCCCTGATTAACTAGGTGAAATGTTTGCCATAGTGCTTACACACATTCGATAGCTCAGATCTCCACCTGACGATGGTCTAGGGGTTGATTTGGGGCACATTGTTTCTCTTCCCCATCAGAGGATGCTGGTTCCCATTTTGATTTGATCATGTTTATCGAAATGTATCACAGACTAGAGCTGTACCAGTGCCTCAAACTTTATCGTAATCTTACCATATTTGCAATCAATCATTGTTATGGTTACCATACTTTTTTTTTTTTTACATGTTTTTGGGGTGGAATGGGTATAATGTCCCCTCTTTCTCATGTCTTGTCCAGTGCGTTCCGTGCCCTGTTCCACAGACGGATGATCGGGAAGCCAAACGGGACACTCCGGAAGAAGGAGAACTACGGGATAAAAAAATGGAAATAACAATCCGGAATTCCCCGTACATACGGGAAGATTCCACAGAGGACAGGTAAAGGGGATACGAAAAAAGAGCCGTGGGAATTGGGGTCACGTTCAGGCGGGCCAGATAATGGAAAAAAAATGTGTTTCAAAACTGAACTTATTCCTTTTGAATACATTTTCTCCCATTTTTGTCCCAACTGAACGCCACCCTGCTATGCACAGGGGCAGCCTGTTTGTTGAGCCGTTGGCACTAGACAGTCTTCCCAATTCCAGGGGAGAAGAGGATGAATCGCTGGCAATAAAGCCTCCCCAGCAAATTACCAGAAAAGACAAATCTCACCACAGAAAGGAGGAGAAAAGAAAGGACAAGAGACGCCGCCGCAGTCACTCTGCTGAAGGAGGTACGTTGCCATCCTGGGACGTGTATCGCTGTAGAATGCTGCATAGAGCCTGGATCAGGTAGTGTTAAACTGTATTTATGCATATGTAGCACCTATTAGCACTCTATCACATTTTGTATTTATCACAGCAGCAGGGAAACGCGTTCGGCCCAAAGACAAGGACAGGGAGAGTGAGCGCAGAAAGCGGCAGTGGGAGGAGCAAGACAAGGCCCGGCGAGACTGGGAGAGGCAGAAACGCAGGGAACAGGCCAGAGCACAATCCCGCAGAGAGAGGTGACCACCGACTACTGTGACCATACACGCACACACACACACAGTTGGGTGTATTAGCGTGGATTGTATTAGCAAATGTGTACAACAGAACAAATCACTTGTGTTCAAAAATATGAAGTTCTCAACATGTCTGTTAATCAGTGGCATCTCATACTGTACACCTCTATCAGAATATGACCTTTAAGAGTGGGGCAAGTTGGAACAAAAGTTTCAAGAGCAAAGACTACCAAAAAACAACATCTGCATTTTTTTATTAATGCGTATCGCCCCACTGTCTTGTGATGTCATATTGCTTAGTCTACTTTTAAACTTGCAGATCCTCAAACAATCACTGCTCAGTCATCACGTTTACTGTGCAGTTACCTGTCACACTGTATACTGTACTCTTCCCCTTCCCTGAAGCAGACATTAACGGTGTGGGGTGGGTGGCTTTTGGGTTTCTGGAGAGCTCCTGACAGGATTCCCCCGTCTTCCCCGGACTACAGGGACAGGTTGGAGCAGGTGGAGCGCCAGCGCGAGAGGGACCGCAAGCTCCGCGAGCAGCAGCAGAAGGAGCAGCGTGAGCAGAAGGAGAGGGAGAGAAGGGCAGAGGAGCGCCGGAAAGAGCGCGAGGTGCGCCGAGAAGGTCAGGCTTCACACATGCGTATTCGCACACACACACAAGGCTAAAGTTTATAGCTTTAGAGTGTGCGTGAATGATGTACGTCTTTTGATGTATGTAAGGGCACTCTGTTGGTGAGGGAAGCTAAATGTGTTGTTCCCCCTCTGACAGTTCCGTCCCACCACCGTGCGCTGCCCGATGAGTACGGTGACAAGCCCAAACAGAGCCACCGCAGTCGCAGCCCTAACCAGGCTCCCCGGGATAGACTGGAGCAAAACAGCGAGCCACACAGAACTGGTGATGAGACTAACCAATCAAGTTGGTTTTAGAAAATATTGCTTTGGTGGTAGTTAGCCTCAAAATAAATTAAATCCATGACTTATAATGGGGTGCTTGTGTTTGTTGTCCAGCGGCAAAGGATGAGAAGCCTGAGGACAAGGACCTTCTCTCTGACCTCCAGGACATCAGTGACAGTGAGAGGAAGACCAGTACAGGAGAGTCCTCCTTAGGTAGACACACTCATTTACAGTCGCAACATACCCCACTGTCACTTTACACCAGATTGGCATCACAAAAAAGGAATGAAAACAAAGCACACTCCTACTGATGTTTAATCAGTAACAGAGTTCTGTTATAGATATTCAGTCAAGACACATCTCCTTGTGTTATGTCAATGTGGGTAGTTTGGCTGTGACACGGAGTGGATTTCTCTTTCCTAGGTTCAGGGTCAGGCTCGGATGATGAGGAGAATGATGATGGATCTAGCAGCGAGGAAGAGGAATCGGGTTCGGGCTCAGGAGAATCTGACCAGACTGCAGGTCTGCTGAATTTATGTCTGTCTCTGTTATTGTGATTGTGTGCGTGATCGTGCGCATGTCTTATCCCTGACTATCATTACGGTGTTGTCACGGTGACATGGCTCTGACCCACCCATTGTCTGTGTTTCAGGTGACGTGAGTGAAGACGAGCGGTCTGAGGAAGAGTTTGAGGAAGAAAGAGAAAACAGCAACCATATTGCTCCAGGTAGGCATTTCGCACTCCATTTGTCTGGTGGCAGTCATTTGAACAGGTATTATTATGTCATGTCTAAGAGTAAAGTTTGTTTTGACTGGTCTTCAAGCTTGTTTATCTAAAAAGGTTAGGAGGTATTCTCAACCAGCTGCTAGATGCTATTTTGTCCTGTTTCTATAAGTTGTAACTGCCCCCTCATTAACCATCCCAGTGCCTGAGTCACGATTTGACCATGACACTGAGGAAAGTGGAGAGGAGGAGGAGGAGGAGGAGGAGGAAGCAGGGGAGGGAGACGTCACCCCCCAGTCGGTGTCCCACTCCCACTCAGCCACCCCTGAACCTGAGGAGAACTACAGCCCTGACTCTCCTCCCATCTCCCCGGTGGAGCTAAAGAAGGAGCTGCCCAAGTACCTGCCAGCTCTACAGGTCTGTGTTTGGCAGCACACCACACCTGGGTTAAATACATGTTTGTTTTATTTCAAATACCTGAGGTGCACTAGACCTAGCTTACCATGTATATTGGGGCTCATTAGAATATTCCAAGAAATGCTCAAGTATTTGACAGAAAACGAAAACATATTTGACCCAGACCTGTACACACATGCAAATCGTATAGAGACGTATTGATTGAGATTGGTTTCCTGTCTTTTCCAGGGGTGTCGCAGTGTGGAGGAGTTCCAGTGTCTTAATCGCATCGAGGAAGGGACCTACGGTGTGGTGTACAGGGCCAAGGACAAAAAAACAGGTACAGTGCATTCGGAAAGTATTCAGACCCCTTCACTTTTTCCACATCCTGGTTCTTTACAGCCTTATTCTAAAATTGATTAAATTAGTTTTCCTCATCATTCTACACACAAAAAAATTGTGCAAATTCAATAAAAATTGAAGAACAGATACCTTATTTACATAAGTATTCAGACTCTGCTATGAGACTTGAAATTGAGCTCAGGTGCATCCTGTTTCCATTGATCATCCTTGAGATGTTTCTACATCTTGATTGGAGTCCACCTGTGGTAAATTCAGTTGATTGGATATGATTTGGAAAGGCACATACCTGTCTATATAAGGTCCCACAGTTGACAGTGCATGACAGAGCAAAAAGGAATTGTCTGTAGAGTTCCGAGAGAGAATTGTGGAGGCACAGATCTGGGGAAGGGTACCAAAAAATGTCTGCAGCATTGAAGGTCCCCAGGAACACAGTGGCCTCCATCATTCTTAAATGGAAGAACTTCGGAACCACCAAGACTTTTCCTAGAGCTGGCCGCCCGGCCAAACTGAGCGATCAGGGAGAGGGGCTTTGGTCAAGGAGGTGACCAAGAACCCGATGGTCATCTGAAAGCGCTCCAGAGTTCCTCTGTGGAGATGGATGAACCTTCCAGAAGGACAACATCTCTGCAGTATTACACCAATCAGGTCTTTATGCTAGTGCACAGACGGAAGCCACTCCTCAGTAAAAGGCACGTGACAGCCCGCTTGGAATTTACCAAATGGCACCTAAAGGACTCTCAGACCAGGAGAAACAAGATTCTCTGGTCTGATGAAACCAACATTGATCTCTTTGGCCTGAATGCCAAGTATCACATCTGGAGGAAACCTGGCACCAACCCAATGGTGAAGCAAGGTGGTGGCAGCATCATGCTGTTGGGATGTTTTTCAGCGGCAGGGACTGAGACAAGTCGGGATCGAGGGAAAGATGAACAGAGCAAATACAGAGAGATCCTTGATGAAAACCTGTTCCAGAGCGCTCAGGACCTCAGACTGGGGCAAAGGTTCACCTTCCAACAAGACAACGACCCTAAGCACAGCCAAGACAACGCAGGAGTGGCTTCGGGACAAGTATCTTATTGTCCTTGAGTGGCCCAGCCAGAGCCCGGACTTGAACCCGATCAAACATATCTGGAGAGACCTGAAAATAGGTGTGCAGCAACGCTCCCCATTCAACCTGACAGAGCTTGAGAGGATCTGCAGAGAATGGGAGAAACTCCCCAAATACAGATGTGCCAAGCTTGTAATCGCTGCCAAAGGTGCTTCAACAAATTACTGAGTAAATGGTCTGAATATTTACTTGATATTTATTTTTATTACATTTGCAAACATTCCTAAAAACCTGTTTTTGCTTTGTCATTATGGGGTATTGTGTGTCAATTGATGAGGGGAAAAAACGAATCCATTTTAGAATAAGGCTGTGACGTAATAAAATTTTGAAAAAGTCAAGGGGAATGAATACTTTCCCGAAGTCACTGTGGGCTACCTTGCAATCGATTTCCAATCCATCCCTGGACTCAGACACACACTAAAACACACCTTTCCCTTTCAGATGAGATTGTAGCCTTGAAGCGTTTGAAGATGGAGAAGGAGAAAGAAGGTTTCCCCATCACGTCTCTGAGAGAGATCAACACCATTCTGAAGGCCCAGCACCCCAACATTGTCACTGTCAGGGTGAGGAGCATAGAAATACATATTGGTATTCTATTTCTATGGTGAGCGTCACACACCTGATTTAGAGGGAGCCCCCCTCCAATATTTAGAAATTAGTTTTGTTTAGCTCCTTTCATCTGAAAGTGTAGCACAAATTCAAGTAATAAAATGGATAAAAGAGCAATGTATACTAGTGATAGCTGAACTTGTACTTAATCCCGTTTTCTCCCATGTTAGGAAATCGTTGTTGGAAGCAACATGGACAAGATCTACATTGTTATGAACTACGTGGAGCACGACCTGAAGAGCTTGATGGAGACCATGAAACAGCCTTTCCTGCCAGGTAACTTTGTGGGGTACAGTTTGAGTTGGACTAAATGCGGTATACAAATGTCCACCAGCCATTTTCCCATATCATGTGGCTAGGTAAGTGGTGCTCTGTTTGGAATAGAAATGAAACGTGTGCTCTGGTGGGTTCCCTTTGTTTACCTAGCAAATGTTGTCATTCTTCTGTGGTGACCATGCTACCACAAGGGTTAGTCCTTCTTCCCAGACGATGTGGTCTGGGGTTTAAAGGATTGTTTTAATGTTTATGAACTCATGTCTCTTGTTTCCTCTTTTTCGTTGGCCTCAGGCGAAGTGAAGACCCTGATGATCCAACTGCTGCGAGGCGTCCGCCATCTCCACGACAACTGGATCCTCCACCGCGACCTGAAGACCTCCAACCTGCTGCTCAGCCACAAGGGGATCCTTAAGGTGCCATAGATGTCTTATTGTATTGTATTATGCTATGTCCCATTTATATTAACATTAAAACCACTGTGGGTTGGGAACTTCAGATGAGGATTAGGTCATCCATGGCTCGGATGAAGAAATTCTAGGCTTGTTGATGACAAAGAATAATGATGTTAATGTGCGTGAGAGGGTGTGCTTGCTTCATAGTCATCTTTGAAATGTTTGTTGCACTCTTCTAGGTGGGGGACTTTGGTCTGGCCCGTGAGTATGGTTCTCCCCTGAAGCCCTACACGCCTGTGGTGGTGACACTGTGGTACCGTTCTCCAGAGCTGCTGCTGGGAGCCAAAGTGAGTCGGAACTTGATCTGGAATCAGTTTACCCTCCCCAAATCCTAATGATTTGTTGGATGACATGCAAAACCGACCTTTTGATCAGTGTCTCGGGCAACATAGCCACACAGTAACTAACCTCGTTCCCAGGCTATTGAGCACATCGCATATACGCCTGGTACATCAACGATTCAAATTTGGCCTTGGTGGGAAAGACCATAGAATAATATGGGAGTGACATTACTGAGTAAAGTATTTATCATAATAACATTTTTGCGAATCACATGACTGCGAGATGTAGATAGCTCTGTGCTTGTGGTGTACTAGCTTATGGGGAGGGTTAGGGGGAAGGTGTTGTGGTAGACGATTGGTTGATAGATGAAGCCTATGCACCGGGAGCTTCTGATGGTCTTTCTGTATTGGCTAACGAAGGCCAAGTTTGGCGTGTTGGTCTACCAGACTCTTCACATTTGGGCAGAAGTGGCTGGGAACGAGATTACACACCTGTATTCGGAGACACAAGAATACTGTCAAAATACCTCTGGTCTACAAAGACGCAGAACAACTGAGTCAAAATGTCTCAAACATCAAAGACCCTCTACAGTCAAAATGGTGCCTTTCTAAACCCTAAACAAGTCCCTGCCTGACTGTGAACCTTACCACACCCAGACAACGCAACACATACTTCGTACACCTTCAAATATTGTAGAAGTATGGTTCTGAACATATCCCAAGACTACATACACACAGCACCAAGTCAAAGCTTGTCCTTGCCCAGACTAAACACTCTAACCCAGACTCATGTAGTGCTGTCTGTTCCTTGGAATACTGTGGTTTTAGCGTGTGTTTTTCTCTCCACAGGAGTACTCCACAGCTGTGGACATGTGGTCTGTGGGCTGCATATTTGGAGAGCTCCTTACCCAGAAACCTCTCTTCCCTGGAAAATCTGAAATCGACCAAATTAACAAGATATTTAAGGTTAGCTAATTCAAGAAGTCCCATTTTACTTCATACTGTCTGGAACGTAATAGCACTATACCCCACTCCTACAGTACCAGTCAAAAGTTTGGACACCGCTACTCATGCCAGGGTTTTTCCTTATTTTTACAATTTTCTACATTGTAGAATAATAGTGAAGACATCAAAACTATGAAATAACACATGGAATCATGTAGTAACCAAAAAAGTGTTAAACAAATCAAAATATATTTAAGATTCTTGAAAGTAGCCACCTTTTGCCTTTGACAGCTTGCACGCTCTTGGCATTCTCTCAACCAGCTTCATGAGGTAGTCACCTGGAATGCATTTCAATAAACAGGTGTGCCTTGTTCAAAGTTAATTTCTGGAATTTCTTTCCTTATTGTTTGAGCCAATTGGTTGTGTTGTGACAAGGTATGGGGGTGGTATATAGAAGAGAGCCATATTTGGTAAAAGACCAAGTCCATATTATGGCAAGAACAGCTCAAATAAGCAAAGAGAAACGACAGTCCATCATTACTTTAAGACATGAGGGTCAGTAAATCTGGAACATTTCAAGAACTTTGACATTTTCTTCAAGCGCAGTCGCAAAAACCATAAAGCGCTATGATGAAAATGGCTCTCTTGAGGATCGCCACAGGAATGGAAGACCCAGAGTTACCTCTGCTGCAGAGGATAAGTTCATTAGAGTTACCAGCCTCAGATTGCAGTCCAATTAAATGCTTCACAGAGTTCAAGTAACAGACACGTCTCAACATTAACTGTTCAGAGGAGACTGCTTGAATCAGGCCTTTATGGTAAAATTGCTGCAAAGAAACCACTACTAAAGGAAGAAGAGACTTACTTGGGCCAAGAAACACGAACAATGGACATTAGACCAATGGAAATCTGTCCTTTGGTCTCCACATTTGAGATTTGTTTTGTGTGACTGGATGTCTGCAAATGTGGTTCCCACCATGAAGCATGGAGGAGGTGTGGGGGTGCTTTGCTGGTGATACTGTCTGATTTTATTTAGAATTCAAGGCACACTTAACCAGCATGGCTACCACAGCATTCAGCGATTATGCTCTCCTTGTTTTTCAACAGCACAATGACCCAACACACCTCCAGGCTGTGTAAGGGCTATTTGACCAAGAAAGATAGTGATGGAGTGCTGCATCAGATGACCTGGCCTCCACAATCACCCAACTTTAAACCAATTGAGAGAGTTTGTGATGAGTTGGACCACAGAGTGAAGGTAAACTAGCCATCTCAAAATCAAGTCAAATTGTATTTGTCACATGCGCCGAATACAACAGGTGTAGACCTTACAGTGAAATGCTTACTTACAAGCCCTTAACCAACAACAGTTTTAAGAAAATTAAGTGTTAAAGTATTTACTAAGAAACTTAAGTAAACATTTTTACTAAGGAGCAACAATAAAATAACAGTAGCGAGGCTATATACAAGCTATATACAGCAACGGTTAGTCGAGGTAATATATATGCATGTAGGTAGAGGTTAAGTGACTATGCATGGATAATAAACAGAGTAGCAGCAGTTTCAAAAATTTACAAATGGGGGGAGGGGACAAGGCAAATAGTCCGGGTAGCCATTTGATTAGCTGTTCAGTCTTATGGCTTGTTAAGAAGCCTTTTGGACCTAGACTAGCAGAGGGAAAGTCTTGGACTATGGTTGCTGGGGTCTTTGGCAATTTTTTGGGACTTTCTCTGACACCTGCCGGGTATGGAGGTACTGGATGGCAGAAAGCTTGGCCCCGGTGATGTACTGGGCATACGCACTACCCTCCTGTAGTGCCTTGCGGTTGGAGGCCGAGCAGTTGCCGTACCAGGCGGTGATGCAACCAGTCATGATTCGATGGTGCAGTTGCCGTACCAGGCGGTGATGCAACCAGTCATGATTCGTTGGTGCAGCTGTATAACTTTTTGAGGATCTGAGGACCCATGCCAAATCTTTTCAGTCTCCTGAGGGGGAATAGGCATTGTCGTGCCCTCTTCATGACTGTCTTGGTGTGTTTGGACCAATGTAGTTTGTTGGTGATGTGGACACCAAGGAACTTGAAGCTCTCAACCTGCTCCACTACAGCTCTGTCGATGAGAATGGGGGCGTGCTCGGTCCTCCTTTTCTGTAGTCCACAATCATCTCTTTTTTTCTTGATCACGTTGAGGGAGAGATTGTTATCCTGGCACCACATGGCCAGGTCTCTGACCACCTCTCTATAGGCTGTCTCATTATTGTCGGTGATCAGTCCTACTACTGTTGTGTTGTCGGCAAACTTAATGATGGTGTTGGAGTTGTGCTTGGCCATGCAGTCATGGGTGAACAGGGAGTACAAGAGGGGACTGAGCACGCACCCCTGAGGGGCCTCTGTTGAGGATCAGCGTGTTGTTACTTACCCTTATTACCTGGGGGAGGCCCATCAGGAAGTGCAGCATCCTGTTGCACAGGGAGGTGTTTAGTCCCAGGGTCCTTAGCTTAGTTATGAGCTTTGAGGGCACTATGGTGTTGAACGCTGAGCTGTCGTCAATGAATAGCATTCTCACATAGGTGTTCCTTTTATTCAGGTGTGAAAGGGCAGTGTGGAGTGCAATAGAGTTGGCATCTTCTGTGGATCTGTTGGGGCAGTATGCAAATTGGTGTTGCTTGACTCGAAGCTAGCATATAAGTTATTTAGCTCATCTGATAGGCTCGTGTCACTGGGCAGCTCGCGGCTGTGCTTCCCTTTGTAGTCCGTAATAGTTTGCAAGCCCTGCCACATCCGACGAGCGTCAGAGCCGGTGTGCTCAGCATATGTGGGAACTCCTTCGAGACTGTTGGAAAAGGATTCCAGGTGAAGCTGGTTGAGAGAATGCCAATGTGTGCAAAGCTGTCAAGGCAAAGGGTTACTACTTTGAAGATTATCAAATATATATTGATTTAACTTTTTTGGTGTCTTCATGATTCCATGTGTTCATAGTTCTGATGTCTTCACTATTATTCTACAATGTAAACATTTTTTTTAAATAAAGAAACTCTTGAATGAGTAGGTGTGTCCAAACTTTTGACTGGTACTGTACGTCTGCATACATTCTTGATAGCCACCATGTTTTTGTGAGTTTTGCAGTTTTATGATCTCCCCACAGTGTTGCAGAGTTAGGAATATAATATAGTCAGATTAAATGGATTTAATTTGACGGCACAATCTATTTTTCACTGCGGTTCAATGACCCAGTCTCTTTTAGACAGTGTGACGTAACGGTCTTGTCTGTGGCGCTTGTCTGACTGGGCTAACCGTAAAACTCAGATTAAAAGATGTGGTCTTGACTGTGCTCCAGTACTCCTCACTTAGCAGTTCTGAACATACCAGACAAAATGGGGACCAACCCTCATATACACATAATAACTCTGTGTCGGTGTGTTGATGCGTGTTCTCACTAGGACTTAGGGTCGCCCAGCGAGAAGATTTGGCCGGGCTACAACGAGCTCCCTGCTGTGAAGAAGATGACTTTCACAGAGTACCCCTACAACAACATGCGCAAGCGCTTCGGAGCCCTGCTTTCAGACCAGGGCTTCGACCTCATGAACAAGTACGTCTACTCAACTTCAGACTTGCACTTACCCCAAACAATTTCAACCACATGGTTAGTTACAACACCATTCATTACTAACCTATTAAAAATCTGACCTAACTCACCTACACCAAACCTCAGACTTACTTGAAATTCAACCTCAACTGAGCAGTGTATCTAAAGTGAGAGAATGCTTTTTTTTTTGGTACCTAATTCTTAATTGTCCATCAACCTGAAAGACTATTGTGTGTCTGTGCCAATGTGGTCTTTACTCTTTCAGCGGGAGGTTTAACATCAGCATTGCTATGCCTTGATCTAATGTGTGTCTGCTGTCAGGTCTGCCCTGTGATATGCTCTCCATGTCTTCTGCTTCAGTCACTGCACTATTGGCAAGCTGACTATAAACAGGATGGAGAAGTAGCGTTTTGGCGTTGCATCAAAGTACCTCAGCCCTCCTCCAGACCTGTATTGCATTTCACAGCTTTGGTTTTTATATCTTGGCTTGCGTGTGTCTCACAACTGCATTAAAGCAGGGCCTATCATAAATGAATATGCTAGGATATTTTCAACGCAACTGACCGAAGACTGAACACACTCGAATCATCGGCAAAGAAAAGTAGCAGGCGAGCCAGCAAGATGGAGAGAGGATGAGGGAGGCAGAGCCGTGCGCATATGTCTTGGTAATCTGTATCTCGCATATTTACCAAAGTATCCTTAAGTTCACCTTTATTTAAATACACAACTTTCCCTAGGCCTTTATAGCGTATCATCTAGTTAGGCTATAACACGGCAAAGAGACTTAGTTTGTGAGAAATTGTTTTTCAGTTAGGTTTTTTTCTAAACGCCAACGATCTCAATTTAGTTTAAACATTCACACCCCTATTATTTGCGTCACACATGTAATGGGTGGCCATGTATGGCCACGGGAGGGGTTGGGGTCAGCTTTTGGGTGAAGTTTGACACCAGTCCAACTGAGTGGAATGCCGCAACAGTCACATGACCCAGGAAGTGTAATGACCCCTGGCCAGTGGCTGCTAGCCGTCTCATTAGACCCTGACCCCTGTGGTCTATGTTTGGACTGGAGGCTGGACCTCCTTCAGCCGCAGAACTGGACTGGCGTAAGTCTATTCATTGAGTGTGTAGGCTTTCTGGATGGACATGGCAGTCCTGTTTCAGTTTGGAACATCACACTCCTCCATGGCACCAGGCTGTAGGGGGGAGTTTAGAGCTGTGACCTGAATAATGACCTTGCAGACGAAGTATGCATCTCAATTAGGGATGTCCCTGACAAAAAAAAGTTATGTTCTTTCGACCAGTCGATTGGTATTTTTTCATATATTGACACATCCTATGTGTTTTAATCAAATCAACTATATTAACTGAGCTTGTCTGATGCTTAAATAATTAAGACACACAAATGACTAGAGGGAGTCCGACCAGCAATTCATTTGATTGTGCCGGGCTGGGCTCAGACTTGCTGCGCTGTGTAAAAATAAAAAAGACCGTGACTGACCAGCACCCGTTGTCTTTCTCCTCCCTGTTGCAGCGGCCACCATAGAACATCAGTGTTTATCGTGCTGTCCATGTTACTGAAGCTGCAACATAATTACAGACATTTCTGACTGAAAAATTCTGTTACCGAAATCTCTAATTTGTTTAGGAAAAATATTCCTTATTCCTTTAACCCCTGTTCTCTTTACGTTACATATGTATGCATCGCGTGCACGTGACTGAATAGCTATTTGCACAGGATTAGTATTACTAGAGAACGTTGGTTATGTAATTATTACTCCAGAATGTCCGTTATTCCAGAGGAGAATTCGGACGTGATTTAGTTTTTTCCAAATTGCCCCCTGTGATTTTTTTCAATATATTGACAGTTATGACGGAAGCCTGGAGGTTTTTATTCTAGCTGTGAATATACAGTATTTTAACATGTCCAGGTGATAACTCAAGCTTGGTTTGGTATGGTTTAGAAACCATCTTTCGTGTAGTGTCGTGATAATATTTAAATTGAGGAAGTGTGATCATAATCTTTAGCGATATGCAGTACGTCCTAAATGCCTCCCAGCCTTCAGATGTGAGCTGAACAGTGCAATTGCGCTTGCGATGCATTTTAAGTCTATGGATGAGAAAGTCTAACGCTTAGATCACACCGACAGTCATTGCTCAAAATAAGATGCAGCATCATATGGATGTGTGCAACAAAAGTTCAACATTCACCTTCTGCTACCAGTTCTGTCAAGCCGTATATGCATACAGTTTGACGTATACGTTCGATAAATCCAACGTATGCACTGCAACTGCAACGCAATGCTGTAAGGCAAACGCAGCGTTTAATTGGAAATTAATGTAATTCTGATGTACCAAAATGTAATGACTTTGACAGTGTGATTTTAAGCGTAAATATTAACAGCAAGGGTTGCATTAAATAGGTGCAATTTTGATGCATTTGGCAATATTCTATTAATACGCACAAAACATGTAAACAAAAGCATTCACTGTAAACATTGATAGGCTACATGTAGGCCATTTCATATATAGTTTATGCGAACTACTTAGTTAATTTATCGACTTAGTTACTGTTTTCATGCGCAAACCGCAAGCAACACCTGTCAAACTTTCTCACCTGTCAGACATTTCTCTCAAAACACAAGGATGTAGATTAGCACAGGTCTAGTATTATCAGAGGACCTTGGAGTAGCCCAGGACATCCAGTAGGCTATTCTGGCTGGAATTGTTACTCTCCTGCCATGTAAAAATTACTGACGGAGATTCAAACGGGACTAAAATTACAGATGTGGGTTTTTTGCTCGTGCACATAATTTGTTACCCGACCTCCCCATTAAAACTAATCCAGTCCAAATAGGGCACAATGGGGCCTGACCTATAGCATATCATAAAGCCTACTACTAATGATCCTAATAATACTAGTAATAACAAGAAGGAGATTAAGAAAGAGGAGAGATATTATTTTGGAACAGTGTAAACACTAAATGATAAATAATACCAGAGAGGCTGTTCTAAGGGATAGTATAAAACCTTTATTACAGCAAAGATTGTTTTTTTTAAAGCTGAATTTGTGAAATTGTTTACTTGACATGTCGTTGCATGAGGGTTGGCGCTCACGGAATCAGTAGGCTATTAAACAAACAGGCAACAGAAGCAGGACCTGTCTTATTTCTTTAGATATATTGATGATGTATAAAGCCAGGCATATTTAACAGATAGGTCTATAATCAATAACCTCCATTAAGTTCGGGTTTCCTCTAATTCTTCATCGACAATAAGGCAAGGGCTGTTTTCTCGTCTCCTCATTCTGCTGCTGCCTCCGCCGCATTGTTCTCAATACCAATATGCTGGTTAACTTTGCTATTAGGCACATGGCAACATGGTCTAGGGAAAGGCGCCAATTCAACAGCGCACAGATGTGCTTCTGAAACAAGGACAGCGACCACTATCCAACGCGGGAGAAGGCACATTTTGTTATAAAATAATTTTATTTGTGTTAGTGTTGCACCATTGTTCTTATGTAATATAACTGTATACAGTTTCAGTAGCATATGTTGTAGACTGATGGACTGTGCCATCCCCACGGCGTCCACAATAGATCAGTCCACTCACAGGCGCAAATCAGACAGGTGTGTTGTACACAATACTTTATTTAAAACATTTTTGCTACTGCTTAGCTAAATAAATCTTGATCGATCAAACAATCGACCAGTCGACTAAATATGGTCAGCCCTAATCTCAATAGTTTAAAGGGGACTTCTTCTCATCGGCTTTCTCCAACTTCTCTGATGTAAAATAACTCTTGGAAGGCGTACCCTTCAAAACAATTTTATTAATCCCGGAAGGTCAAAATGTAATTGTCAGGCTTGTTGCTTTCACTTACCCTGTGTGATGAGATGAGGGAAAGGACGCCGCTTTAGACTATGGAGAGGGACCCCATGTGCTCTGTGAAAGCTTTAATACAGATGACAGAAGTGCTGCCGTTTTGAGTGATTTCTGCCACCCCTGACCTCGACTTTTTCCCTTTCCCCAAGGTTCCTCACCTATTGCCCCAGCAAGAGGATCCTGTCGGATGAGGCACTGAAGCACGAGTATTTCCGGGAGACGCCGCAGCCCATCGACCCGTCCATGTTCCCCACCTGGCCCGCCAAGAGCGAGCAACAAAGGGTGAAGAGGGGCACCAGCCCGCGCCCCCCCGAGGGAGGCCTGGGCTACAGTCAGCTGGTGAGGCTGGGTTGAACTCTACATCCCTATGTCGACCAGGGTTTAACATCTGAGCTCAGTTTCTGTCCTACACAGATTATAGACCAACAGCACTCTACTATGTGTTGTCGAGACATCCTCCCAATGCTTACTACTTATGTTTCTAGAATACATTATTTCCGTGGCATAACAGCAATGTACCTCATCAGCTAACGTGTGTGGCTTGTCGTCTCTCCAGGGTGACGATGACCTGAAAGACACCGGCTTCCATCTGACCACCAGCAACCAAGGGGCTTCTGCTGTGGGCCCAGGGTTCAGCCTCAAGTTCTGAGCTGCACATGGAGGACAGGACACCCTGTGTATGCAAAAAGAGAGACTAGCATGGTCACCTGACCAGACAATGAGTCATGGGACATGTAGGTTTTAATGTGGCTGGGCTTATTGTGGGAATGGCCTCCGGTGTCAGGGGTCAGCTTACTGCCCTCACTGTGACCCTGTGAGGGTACAGACTGGTCATTACATGACATGAACCACGGACAAATCCGCTTATTGTCTCTTTCCGTATGGATGAATCCCAACAGTTAAACCGTCACTTCTTTTAACATTCTCGACTCTGACAAGTACATCGAAACCAAACTACAATTTGTAAGTAGCTTAGCTCATATTGGCTTTATGTTTTGTTTTCCGCCTTTTTTTTACACTGCGGAAAAGGACCAGATTTTAAGTGGTTGGTATTTGAGTACTGGAGCTACTGTATAATAATGAAGCAGCGTTAGATCCATGTCAATCCATCATATTGTAAGGACTTAACTGTTTGACTGACGGCTGACATACCAGGACATGTTTTTGCTAGAAATAAAATGTAAAACTCTTTTGCTGGCATTTATAAATGCTGTCTGAGCTAAGCAAACAGCACCACACACTGCCTGCCAAAGAAAAAAAGAAAGGACGTCGAGTCCAACACAAATTCCAGCCTTGAACTCGGCTCTATAGTAACCGTCCAAGAGTGATGTCCTCCTTTGCACTGCACACTTTGTCTCAGGACATTTCAGGGGAAAGAGCCCCTGATTGTCTTTGTTGTTGAAGTGGCTCATGATTTTTAGGCCTAAACCATCAAGTTATTTGATTTCTAGCTAGAGGAAAATAAACCATACATTCTCAATCTTGGGATACGGCTGGCTGCTCGGACTGGAACAGTTGAAAAACTTTCCCTCGTATGGGGTACTCCTTAGAATCAGCAGAAATTGACATGCATTAATCAGTTTATCTGCGAGTCCCCTCTAAGCCCTTCTGTGGAGTATTACACCTGATGTGTCAAATGAGTAGGCAAAGCATTGGGGCCACCTAAAGGATAACTAAACTAGCTGGATGTCTTAGGTGTTTCATATCTAAATAAAGGTTGAAACAGTTCATATGACTGCAAACAATGTTTTTTGTTTACGCATTTTCGATCCAGAGCATCCCAAATATGGTGACATGTCTGGTGAGTATGCAGGCCATGGAAGAACTGGGACATTTTCAGCTACCAGGAATTGTTTACAGACCCTTGTGATATGGGGCCGTGCATTATCATGCTGAAACATGAGGTGATGGCGGCGGATGAATGGCACGACAATGGGCCTCAGGATCTTGTCACGGTATCTTTGTGCATTCAAATTGCCATCGATAAAATGTAATTGTGTTGTCTGTAGCTTATGCCTGTCCATACAATAACCCCACCTCCACCATGGGGTACTCTGTTCACAACGTTGACATCAACAAACCGCTCTCCCACACAACGCCATACATGCTGTTTGCATCTGCCCGGTACAGTTGAAACCGGGATTCATCTGTGAAAAGCACACATCTCCAGTGTGCCAATGGCCATCGAAGGTGAGCATTTGCCCAATGAAGTCGGTTACGGCGCCGAATTGCAGTCAGGTTAAGACCATGGTGAGGACGACGAGCACGCAGATGATCTTCCCTGAGACGGTTTCTGACAGTTTGTGCTGAAAGTTTCTGGTTGTGCAAACCCCCAGTTTCATAAGCTGTCCGGGTGACTGGTCTGACGATCCCCAGGTGAAGAAGCCGGATGTGGATGTCCTAGGCTGGCATGGTTATAAGTGGTCTGCGGTTGTGAGGCCGGTTAAACGTACTACCAAATTCGAATAAATGACATTGAAGGCGGCTTATGGTAGAGAAATTAACAGTTCTGGTGGACATTCCTGCAGTCGGCATGCCAATTGTACGCTCCCTCAACTTGAGACATCTGTGGCAGTGTGTGTGAGACAAAACTGCTCATTTTAGTGCCCTTTTATTGTCCCCAGCACAAGGTGCGTCTGTTTTAATGATCATGCTGTTTAATCAGCTTCTTGATATTCCACACCCGTCAGGTGGATAGATTATTTTAGCAAAGGAGAAATGCTCAGTAACAGGGATGTAAATAAATGTGTGCACAACATTTGAGAGAAATTTGCTTTTTGTGCATATGGAACTTTTCTGTGATCTTTTATTTCAGCTCATGAAACATGGAACCAACATGTTGTTTATACTGTAGGTGTCATGCATTGATGCAGTAGCTTTTAGAATGCATTACCCATGGCATAAAGTAGCCAGGCTAGTTACATTTATTTGAAATTCCTGGACAATATTTAGGAAAGTTTGAGGCTACTAGCTACCCTGTAAGTGTCAGTGAGCTCTAACTTCAATGAACAGTCTATTGTTCACATAATACATAACAGAAACAATGCCAGCAGTGTATCTAATACTCACTTGGACACAATGTAGTTTTACATCTAGATTCTATATACTACTTACCACAGAACAAAAGGGTTTATTGTGCACATACGAAAATGCATTACAAAAAAACCTGAAACATGATTGTTTTGAGGGTATTGTTTAGACAATGTACATACATTAAAATATGTGCCCAAGTGAGTGAGGTCCCCGTTTTGAACAAGCAATGTTTGAGTGAAGGTGTGCTTTAAATAGAATTCCTAGAACGGACATCCCATTCAAATCAATGTGTGAAAATGCAGTTGTCTAAGGGCTTTTCCTCTTCTGGTAATTCTGTTTCTACGGTTGTGTGTTCTCTGTGCTAATACCCAGTGCTTCTATGTGCGGATGGGGGCATCACCCTCAGAAGCGCACTCGTACCCTCCAAGAGTAGTTGGTGAGGACCTTGTTCTTTTTCCTCACGATGCAGGTGTATGTGCCCTCGTTGATGGCGTTGGCCACGATACTGATGTGATCGTCTTTTAGGGAGATGTAGCCAGGGTGGGAGTACTCCAGAATCTCTCCGTCCTTGTACCAGCTACAGAAACAGTAAAAATACATTTAAATTCAGTCCATTGTTGGTATGATATCATGATTTATTAGAAGTGATATTGGGCTAAATAAGACACTCACTATACTTTGCCTGACTTTGCTGCAATTTTCTTTCCACATCGGAACGTGAGCTTCTTCCCCTCAGCCACCAGCTTGTGTTTGGTCCGTTGGGGGGTGGGGGTGGGGGCCATGGTGGGGAAGGGGAACTCTGAGGAAAGTTAGGGAACACAAGGTTAAAGGCTGGGGTATCCACTTCTGTATAGTCTTAGTCTTAACCAGACATGACTCAGTGTGGTATGGCTTTAATTTCACAAAATGATGTTAGTCTTTTCATGAAATGTTTACTCCAAAAAGTAAACAAAGAAGTGCCAAGAAAATGTCTTAGTTATTGTTTAATCTGATCTGAGTCGGAATTTAGGATCATATCATTATCCCCCAAGACATACACACTCAAACTAAGCATAAAAGCTCCTATCTGCCTACATGTGCATCAAAAAACTTCATGGCAACTCCATTGTAGATGTTTTAGGACATTCTCTATCTAGTTAATTTACCCAAGTGCTATGGCCATTCGATGTGTAAACACGATGTTGTGCCTCATGATCAGTTGGAAGTTTGTTTAAAAGGCAGCCACTAGTTTGGGCCGCAGAAATCCCAAATTGACCTTCCGCGTCTCTAACACTCAAGCCACAGTCTGAAATTCCAGTGGTTTGGAGTCATACTGGAATTTTCCACAGCCGTACAACGTCTCCCAATCAACAATGAGGAACAGATTAGGAGCCAGGAATGGTATCCTTTCTCCTCTCCACATTCTCCCTTGTTACACATATAAATCGGACAAACCCACAATCTATGGCTGCCGTGGCAAGGAGGAGTCATATCCTGTTGTGCAACCGGAGGCCTCGGCCGTGGTGAGACTGGTTGCGGAGGTTATGGGAATTTAAGCTGTCGAGGTGCTTCACTAAGACGCTCTGCTCGCTTACTATAAAGCAGACCAAAATACATCCAGAGGTAATTATTTCTGAATGAGTCTCATCCAGTGGCAAGTATCTAATCTGACTTTAAATCAGAAGGGCTGCAAACCCTCATCATGGTTCTGCATGGCTGGACTTTGTTGGCTGCGTTACGATGCATTGGCAAATGGTACAGATGCGATTCCTGCACCAGTAGATTGGGAGTAATCTTTTTTTCCTTTGCAGTGCTGCTCTTACCGTAACAGAAATCACAGCTCGAGGGGCAGTGCTTCTGCATGAGCTTTCGCTTGCTGTCGCAATAGCCTTTCCGCGCCCAGGCTGGACAGATAAATAATCTATCCAAACATCCTACAGGGGAGGAGGAAAGAGGGATGAGAGTGCTAATTTCAGTCTACAGAAAGGAATTTGGGATGACAATCTGTCTTCACATTTATAATGACTCACTCACTGTATTAAAGGTTCAACAATACTCATTAAGGCCACGTTTACTTGCAGCAGGTAGTAAATAAATTATTTGTGAAGCATCTATATAGTGCTTAGGAAGAAATCATGAATAGTCTATAAAGCCTGTATAAATTGGTTGTTTAAAGTGGGACCATTATTTTAAATGAGGATATATTTCATTTGAAAGATATGCTTCCGGTGATTGTTTTGTGCTACAAAACAATATGACACTGTTTATTCTGTCTGTTTTACAGGGCTCTTTGCTTGTGGGTGCTTGGCTTTACCATGGAGTCGGTGCAGGCCCCACACCTCGTCCTGTGTGATGAGCTTGCGCCCCGTTAGAGTTGCGTTCAGGTGCATGATGGCCTTGGGGTTCAGGGAGTGCATGAGGCCCAGGACGTGGCCAATCTCGTGAGCCGCTACATGGACCAAGTCTGTCAGCCACACCCCTGCACAAACCAACAACACAAAACTGTTCATTCTGTCTCAGTAATTGGGGTGCATCTCAATAGTAGCTACTTTCGAAAGTCCTTTCCCTCATCCACTGAACTATACACATGAAAGCTAGTTCTGAGTGGCATAACAACATATGGCTTTCACCTATACCTGTCTTTTCAGATCAGTGTCGATGAAGCAGATGGCTACTGAGACACAGTTGATCTAACAACGGCAAAATCTAACTACGCTTCTAAGTTCACAGTATCTTCCAACCATTACACATTTAGGCGCAGTATTACACTGTGGACTATTCCAGCTTCAAGACATAATTGCCAACTACAGTGTCCACGATTTTCACTTTTCAACCCTGTGCATCTGACTAATTCAACTGGACATCCAGCAAGTAGCTTTGGTGCTGAGTGCACAACAGCAGCTTACAAAAATCAGGAAAGAGATCACCCAAGGTGCCTGCCTTTTTTCCAGCTGAAGCGCATGTTTCCCAGAATCCAATACTCATGGTCGTCAAAGTGGATCTCGCCCGTCGGAGGGAAGAAAGCATGTGCCAGTTCGCCGGTGATGCCGTCGAAACAGTGGTGCAAGTAGGACTGCAGACAGTCTGTGTGGTTGATGGGGTAGAAGCCTGCCAAAAAGAGACAGACCTGTGCCTCAGACAGCGCAACCAAGAGGGGAAACTCTCCAGCCTCTCTCATTCTACATACAATAGAGTCTAGAAGATGATGGATTTTAAACTTCTTAACCCCACTGAGGATGACTGTCATTTTTCACACTTGCATCAAGTATTTATGCTGGAACAAGGATCCCAGATCATGGTGCTCCCACTCTGATGGCTTCGGCATTATTTAGATCATTTTAAAATGATTACACATGCTTGGAAGGTGTACAGGACTCTTTGTCATACAAATAAAGCCATGAATCATGCTGAACATTAGATAACTAGACAGTAGAGGGAGATTTGTTCATTTCAAATGCTGAAGGCATTTCAGACATGTCACTGTATAGTCCTACTAGATTATATGCCAGTCATCATGCCTGATATACTTTAGGTGGGGGCACAACAACATATACCTATCTTGATGTCTGCCTCCTGGTCAGCGGGCACCTCTCTAAAGCTGAAGGGCGAGACATCACTCCACATAGTGAAGGCTTTGGCAATGCCCCGGCGCGTGTCACTGGCATTCATCAGGTTCCTTGGAAAAGAGAGCAGCCTGCACAGACACAATGCCATTATCTGGGGAAACCACTTGGCATATTACAACAGCAGAAATCAGTAAAAGCAATTGGAGCTACCATAAAGCTCTAAGACAGCTGTCCCTTGTAAATATGTCTGAAGTCAATTCAAACAGCATTTCCTTTTGTTTTTAGACAGTAAATGTTTGGTAAGAAAGGAGGGTGAAATAAAATAATCTCCAAACTTGTAAGTGAGCTTGAACTTGTCCCATTTGAGTTTCTCAGGGGTGAGGGTGTAGCGCTTGTTCCTGGAGAGGTGGAGAACCTGCGTGCGGGCATCTTTGCGAATCCCAATCATTAACACACCAGAGGTGTGAACTTCTTCCTTGGACAAAAAAATTGTAGATTAACCACCAGAGATTTGGCGCTACCAGTTAGGAGCGAGGAGAGGAGTTTCAACCTACTGGACACATGTCACCTCAACATCCAGATGTAATTTATATCTATGATTGGGATCTGGATTCCCAGCAAACAAATGTTGGTTTCCAGAACTTTGTGTGAAAGTTATTTGTCAAAGGATAACCTTTAGGAAACGTTACAGATAAATTCTGTGTTCGCTGGGTTGGTCTTAACTTTATTTTTTATACTGAACAAAAATATAAACGCAACATGTAAATTATTATTCCCATGTTTCATGAGCTGAAATAAAAGATCCCAGAAATGTTCCACACACACAAAGCTTATTTCTCTAAAATGTTGTGCACAAATTTGTTTACATCCCTGTTAGTGAGCATTTCTCCTTTGCCAAGATAATCCATCCACTTGACAGGTGTGGCATATCAAGAAGCTGATTAAACAGCATGATCATTACACAGGTGCACCTTGTGCAGGGGACAATAAAAGGCCACTCTAAAGTGTGAAGTTTTGTCACACAACACAATGCCACACATGTTGCCAGAAAAATTAATGTTAATTTCTCTTCCTCCAACATCGTTTTAGAGAATTTGGCAGAAAGTCCAACTGGCCTCACAACCGCAGACCAAGTGTATGGCGTCGTGTGGGTGAGCAGTTTGCTGGTGTCAACGTTGTGAACTGAGTGCCCCATGGTGGCAGCGGAGTTATGGTATGGGCAGGCATAAGCTACAGACAACGAATACAATTGCATTTTATCTATATCAATTTGAATGCACAAAGATACCGTGACAAGATCCTGAGGCCCATTGTCGTGCCATTCATCCGCCGCCATCACCTCATGTTTCAGCATGATAATGCACAGCCCCATGTCACAAGGGTCTGTAAACAATTCCTGGAAGTTGAACATTTCCATGGTCTGCATACTCGCCAGACATGTCACTCATTGAGCATGTTTGGGATGCTCTTGATCAACGTGTACAACAGCGTTTTCCAGATCAACTTGTACGACAATGTTTTCCAGTTTCCACCAATATCCAGAAACTTCGCACAGTCATTGAAGAAGAATGGGACAACAGGCCACAATCAACAGCCTGATCAACTCTATGTGAAGGAGATATGTCTCGCTGCTTGAGGCAAATGGTCACATCAGATACTGACTGGTTTTCTGATCCACACCCCTACTTTCTTTTAAAAGGTATCTGTGACCAACAGATGCATATCTGTATTCCCAGTCATGTGAACTCCATAGATTGGGACCAAATTAATTTATTGCAATTGACTGATTTCCTTATTTGAACTGTAACTAAGTCAAATCTTTGAAATTGTTGCATGTTGCGTTTAGATTTTTGTTCAGTAGATAATTAACCTAGAATACAATTGTGTTTATGAACTACACATAGCTAGTGCTTAGTATTTTATCACTGTTAGTGTTCCTGTCTTCGTGGCTGACTGACAGATTATTATGATATGACTGACTTGATCCAGTGTCTGAACCAGACCAAAGAACCAAGCACCAAGGACCAGGAGAATATTGCTAACAACATGAGATGGAAGAACAGAAGTATTCATGGAAGGAACTTGAGAAACTGGACAAAAACAGTGGAGATCCCCGAGAAGTAAAAAGTAAAAGTTGTAACACTTTACTTGAAGGGGGTATACATAATGCATGCATAATACCTTTATGATACTAGTCATTACACCTTTATTCATGTGTCTGCAGTATCATTCATAAAAAATGTATAACACATTTATTCAACGTCATTTGTCTTTTTACTGCCACAGTACCCAACCCTCTGACACACTTCAAGTAGCAGGCGGAGAGCAGCACAGCGTTAACGTTGTACTGTAATCTACTTACACTGTTAGTTGAACTGACAGTTGTGATTCATGGTGTTAATTTATACAGTATTTATAGTTATAATGTTCAAAATCTAAACAATCAACAGTTCCATGCTGCAAGGGTTCTGGTTTGACGAGACCAGCTGAGGATACTCAACTCTAATTCTGCAGTTTCTAGAGGCTATTATCCCAATGCATTGCATGTGAATGTTACATGTTACATTTTCATGCAAGGGCATTCCATTTTGTAGAAAAAGGAAGTGGTCAGCAGTAAAACTGCTTTCCAAACTTTAAGTATGATACATTTTGCAGATACAATATGTCTGATGTCCCTTTGGGGAGGGGCAAATGAGACTCTCCAAATAATAACACCAGTATTCTATTCTTGTTTTACAGCTGTGAAAGGCCAGCTATAGGTGCTAACTGTTTAAGAGTGTTTAGAAATATGTTGTGACTTTGTTTTGATCATTAGAAAACCCTTTTGCAATTATGTTAGCACAGTTGAAAACTGTTGTTCTGATTAAAGAAGCAATAAAACTGTCCTTCTTTAGACTAGTTGAGTATCTGGAGCATTAGCATTTGAGGGTTCGATTACAGGCTCAAAATGGCCAGAAACAAATAACTTTCTTCTGAAACTCGTCAGTCTAAACACCAGTCTCAACGTCAACAGTGAAGAGGCGACTCCGGGATGCTGGCCTTCTAGGCAGAGTTCCTCTGTCCAGTGTCTGTGTTCTTTTGCCCATCTTAATCTTTTCTTTTTATTGGCCAGTCTGAGATATGGCTTTTTCTTTGCAACTCTGTCAAGAAGGCCAACATCCGGTAGTCGCCTCTTCACTGTTGACGTTGAGACTTGTGTTTTGCAGGTACTATTTAATGAATCTGCCAGTTGAGGACTTGTGAGGCGTCTGTTTCTCAACTAGACACTCTAATGTACTTGTCCTCTTGCTTAGTTGTGCACCGGGGCCTTACACTCCTTTTTCTATTCTGGTTAGAGTCAGTTTGCACTGTTCTGTGAAGGGAGTAGTACACAGCATTGTACAAGATCTAAGGTTTCTTGGCAATTTCTCGCATGGAATAGCCTTCATTTCTCAGAACAAGAATAGACTGACGTGTTTCAGAAGAAAGGTCTTTGTTTCTGGCCATTTTGAGCCTGTAATTGAACCCACAAATGCTGATGCTCCAGATACTCAACTAGTCTAAAGAAGGACCGTTTTATTGCTTCTTTAATCAGAACAACAGTTTTCAGCTGTGCTAACATAATTGCAAAGGGTTTTCTAATGCTCAATTAGCCTTTAAAAATGATCAACTTGGATTAGCTAACACAACGTGCCATTGGAACACAGGAGTGATGGTTGCTGATAATGGGCCTCTGTACGCCTATGTAGATATTCCATTAAAAACCTGCCGTTTCCAGCTACAATAGTCATTTACAACATTAACAATGTCTACACTGTATTTCTGATCAATTTGATGTTATTTTAATGGAAAAAAAATTTGCTTTTCTTTCAAAAATAAGAACATTTCTAAGTGACCCCAAACTTTTGAAAGGTAGTGTACACTTTGACTGATTATCCAATAACTTTAGGTGACTTTGTTATCGGGAACTTTTATGACAAGTGAATAAGCTAATTTAGCCTATCCACAGATCTACTCCACAGTCCTTATCATCAACGATAAGGGATTGGACCAACACGACCTGAACAAGTTCAACATTTACATACAAATACAGTGGAAATACAACCCCCAAAAATTGCTATTTCTAAACATATGAATTTATACTATTTAAATATCTATATGAAAATTAAATATTTTTTCGCAGAGAAATAATGTAGACACTATATGTAAAGGACGTCACACTGCTTGCCACGCTGCTCATTCAGACCATACCTGGCGCTAAGTCGGGACCTCTGCCATGCTAGCACACGTGACCGCCCTCCTGAAGTGTCTTACCAGTCGGAAAAAGCTAGCTATTCGCTGGCACAAGTGGGGACCCTTCAGGCTGAGGAGTAAGTTTCACACATCCCCATGTGCTACATATGCATTCCTTTTTTAATGTTCCTCAATCCTCAGGAAAACAAGGGCTTTGCCAAGAGCTGAGGCCTAGACACCCAGACGAACACCAGAGGAGCCCTGCAGAAGACTGAAGTCTTCCTGCCACACTGATAACAGAGTCAAGGAAACATACACTACAAAAGAAGAGGACATAGCCTAGAAGTTGGAGCAGGCATTCCACTTAAATTGGAGCAATGTGAGAACAGTCCATGATTTCTTGAAGCTACATGTTGTTCTAAGCTGTACCATTTACTACACCATTTCTTCCTATGGAAAACAACTGAAAATGTTCCAAAACAAGCGCACTGGAGATAACCTTTAGAACCTGATCATTCAGTGCTCAACCAACATGCTAAGCTCCTCTTACTGTGATCTCCTTTGAAGATTCCCAAACTGTTTGCCCCTGGTTTATTAATCAAGGATTCTGAGAAGTCTGCATTTGACTTAGTGTGAATTAATGAACAATATAAGATACTTTTAGAATAGCTAACTTGGTATAAGTGAGGGTTAAGACTTCATCCAGCCAGATCAAAACATTTTTATTGTGGCTACAATGCAATAAGAATAGTGTTTTTTTCCTCAACTGGGACAAAAATCAGGGCAAAACCAACCAAATTCTTAATTATTCTACAGAGATTGCATATCATACAAGCAAGTCTGGCTCCTGTGATGATATGTCTCTTTCAAAGAAAATGTCATAATGGATTTTTGTCCCTTATTCTATACTAACTGTAGGCTATTGGAAAGGTGTACAATTATATTCCTTGCATGCACCACCAAAACTAAAGAATTCCTCCAATTATATAATATGAATAGGCTACATTATAAATGATATGTATAATTACTGATTATATAAAGGAATTCCTGTCTGATGAAGTTTATCCAAAAATGTGATTCATATTACAATTACATTTGATTTATTTATTATTTGCTCATTTGTCACCAAGCAGATGTCTTGGTAGACACTGAAAAAAAACAAGTTAAAATAAAATGAAAATATTGTTGCCCTAAATGGGTTTAATCATCTAAAATCTTGATCATAATTTATTCCAGCATAACCTGTCCAGTATAGAAACTGAATGAAGTATTCAGCAGTGCAATTAAAGGAGGTATCAAGTTAGAAAGTTGAATTCTCACACCATACCTCTATTCTCCAGGTGGGAAATGCCGTGGTTTCTTGCATCCCTTCAAACAGAACCCCAAGCACCGCCACAGCCAGCAGAGCACTGAAGTCGCCTCTTTGTAAACTTCTGAACGTCTGACACACCATCGTTGCGATATCACCTTCCAGAAAAAATCCCCAAACAAAGACAGACTAGTCAATTTCACCACCATCTATCCGCATGGATATCAATGGCCATCCAATGCATCCTTTTATTTGACAAATTATTTTTAAATTGAGGATAACGGTGTTAAGGCTGGAATCCTTGGTCACCCGCCGCCAGCTCCAGGCTGCATCAAACTTTGCAGCTTTCTATACAACCTTCGGCCGCAGCGCTATTCCGCAGTCTGCCAAATGGTTTCACATTACTTTAAATGGAGGTCAGAGTTTGACAAGTTTAAATGGAAAGGAAACCAGCTGCACGTAGTCGACAATCTTAAAACTATTTTGATTCAACTATTATTTTTGCATGCTTATTAATCTAGAAGTGCATAACAGAGATTTGATCATGGATTTAAAAAATGTAGGCCTGCTCAAATACCTATGTGTGGGTCTCTCATTTTAGCTGAGGAATACGCATAGGGCAATAGGTTGACTTTGATTTATATTGAACCTTATTTAAATATGTTCTGACTCTTAATTAAAAATGCAATATTTTTTTGTTCTAATTGCATAGGAAAATAGTATATCTGTGACAGGCTATTGCCTGATGCAAGCAACAAATATTTCTCAAATTATATTTTAATTGGAGTAAATTACCTACATCAAATTAATTGTGAAAATGTATGTCAGTAGGCCTATGCTGATAGGCATATATTCTGCAGATCTGTGTAAAACCAGTGCGTTTGTGAAGGCCCAAAACACGCAATTTGAGTCTGGGCTGCATTCGTATTCAGCTACGTTCGAAAATAATTGGAAAACAAATTGCTTCACAAGTGTTTTTATTAAGAGAGTATGGTATTTGCCCTGAGATGATGGTCTGAATTTAGTTGAACGTTTTCCCCCATTTACGAATCTGGGTGGGATAGTGAGAGATCGCACTGAACCACCACCAGAGAATCAATAACTCCCTGGCCTGCCTTAGTATTTCTAATACATCCGTTGGTGCGAGTGTACAAAATAAGCGATATTTTAAATCCTAAATTTTTCCAGATATTTTTATTATTTTATTTAAATGTTCTTATTGAGGAAAGGCTTCTTCTTGCACATGTCATCTACAACACCCGGAACGCAGATCACATTGAAGTGTGTTTCTAACGGCGCCTATTTACGTCTGCACTCACTCAAGAGGGTTGGACGAAATGTCGTCCGTCAGGGTTAACTGTGATCAGCCAGTGAAATATTCTCGAAATTGACACGTAGCAAGTTTATCAAGGAGTAGGGTCAGCCCTGTGGTTAGGTAGCAGCCACATAAATCTGTTGTTACATGGCGTGAAATAGTTTATCAGATAACGGATACATAAAACAGGTAAAGTCTGGTTTCGGACATTTAATTTGGCCCTGGCTTTTGGCTTGCTAATAGCACACTGGATAGTTAGCTTTAATCCTTTAATCTATGTAGTTGACTATCCAGCAGTGCAATGCTCTAAATGCCA
Source organism: Salvelinus namaycush (assembly GCF_016432855.1). Taxonomy (NCBI): domain Eukaryota; kingdom Metazoa; phylum Chordata; class Actinopteri; order Salmoniformes; family Salmonidae; genus Salvelinus; species Salvelinus namaycush. The sequence continues at coordinate 25,374,512 of NC_052322.1, forward strand.
ATTTTGCGAGGTTGTAGGGAGCAAGCAATGTGGCCATCCAACAGGTGTGTTGTACAATTCACAACATGGTGCATTGAAATTCAGGTGGTCCAACTAGCATATTTCTAGCTACTCGGGAAATACTGTAAATTAACAGACTCGTTTGCTACCTACGTTTTAGCATGTAGTAGCACGCTTTAATCCTGCTCAACAACAACAAAACATTCTGGTCTCACGCTCTTGCAACCCTTCAATTATGACGGACAGATAATACAAAAACTACTCCATACTGGTTTTCAATAACTTAAAGAGCCTGTATTCTGATGCTCTTGTTCATTAAATGAGATGTTCATTGTACATAAATGACATTCTATGTGTGACCTCTGTAATTCTGTTACAGGTTTACCTTCTGTTTCTTTGTTTGTGGACCCTGGCAGAGGTATGGCTGTGGGGCAGAAACCAAGCAGTGCAGAGACATTTGTTTTGGCTGGATTGAATGGACATAGTGAGACAAGGCACACCGGTTTGAATGACACTGTGCAGAATCACACCGCTGACCAGCGAAGCTCGGGGAGGGCCAGAGTCGCGTCTGACATGAGGTACAAGTGTGCTGCTTATGTGCTGGCCCTGCGGCCGTGGAGTTTCAGCGCCTCCCTCACACCGGTGGCTCTGGGCAGTGCCCTGGCCTACAAGCTGGAGGGCTCTGTGGACTTGGTCATCCTCATGGTGTGTGCCGTGGCAGTGCTGGTGGTGCACGGGGCAGGGAATCTGGTTAACACTTACTATGACTTCTCCAAAGGGATCGACCACAAGAAGAGCGACGATAGGACTCTGGTGGATGAGATCCTGGCGCCGCAGGACGTGGTCATGTTCGGAGCGCTGCTCTACTCTCTGGGCTGCTTGTGTGCCACCCTGCTCTACTTTCTCTCCACGTTGAGGATGGAGCATCTGGCCCTTATTTATTTTGGAGGGCTCTCCAGCTCTTTTCTGTACACGGGAGGTGAGCTTGGCATTAACTTGTTTCAAAATGTACTGACATTATTTCCCTCACTTTATTTACAAGTACACACACACACACACACACACACACACACACACACACACACACACACACACACACACACACTAATATCCAGATTCTTACGATACCTTCCTTGTCCTGTTTCCAGGCATTGGTCTTAAGTACGTGGCCCTGGGGGACGTGGTGATCCTGATCACTTTTGGCCCCCTGGCGGTCATGTTTGCCCACGCCGTGCAGGTGGGCTACCTGTCTGTCCTGCCTCTGGTCTACGCCGTTCCCCTGGCCCTCAACACAGAGGCTATCCTACACAGCAACAATACCAGGGACATGGACTCTGACAAACAGGCGGGCATCGTCACTCTGGCCATTCTCATCGGGCCCACGCTGTCCTACATCCTCTTCAACCTCCTGCTGTTTGTCCCTTATGTGCTCTTCTGCATCCTGGCCACCCACTACACCATCAGCATGGCCCTGCCCCTGCTCACGTTGCCCATGGCCTTCCCCCTAGAGAGGCAGTTCCGCAGCCAGTGCTATTCCAAGATCCCCCAAAAGACAGCCAAGCTCAACCTCCTGATGGGACTTTTCTATGTCTTTGGGATCATTCTGGCACCTCAAGGCAGCTTACCGCTACTGTGATTGAATTGTAGCTTCTTTTATAGCTTTTTTTGTTGTTGAAATGCAGACTAGTTTATGTACATCTTTGTATTTGTAATTATTTACTTGAGTTCAAAGGCTTTAATGTATTGTCTAATTTATACGTCCAGAGAAACAGTTTAGTTACTCTTCTTTAATACTGACAGATATAACCAGATGCGTAACTGGTCCATTATTTTGCGTAGTTCTGTGTATCGATTGAAGTCTGAGGTGTGTTCAGACTCATTTGGTATAAGACTACAGTACAGAGGACATTTCAAGTCCTGATGCCTCAAAATGAGGACAGACATTGAAGAAACGGTTGCCATGGGTTGCGGCGGGCCCTCATACTTGCTACCGGTGATGCAATTCTTCAAAATGTCAATAAACCAAATCTAAACCATTTAATCTCTGTAAATTGAAATTAAATGTCAGTTTTTTTTGGTTATGTTAGGACAATAGCTTGATTTATTAGTCAGGGTTTGAGGTTAAAATTATGAATTGCAATAGTGTTTTTATTTGGAGGGGTATGAGATGGTAGCCTTGTAATTATCAGGTTTTGCAGTCAAGGTTTGGGAATTTCCATTTTATTTTGTTAGACAGAGGAGTGCAACCAATAATCGATCCAGTCTATAAACAAATACAAATTAATGTACATGGAAATGCCCCCAAATGTTCCAAATCTCAGCCTAATTTGCATCGGACCAGTTAGTGATCTTTTACATTTAATAGTAAAATTCTATGTTTTGGAAAGTTATGTATTCATTAAGAAATGACATGGGTGGGGGTATTGTCGGATGGAGCCACAGTGTCCCCTGACCCACCCCTGTCTAAGCCTCCAGTATCTATACGGCAATAGTTTATGTGCCAGGGGGCTAGGTCAGTCTGTTATATCTGGTGTAATTCTCCTGTCTTATTTGGTTTCCTGTGTGAATTTAAGTATGCTGCCTCTAATTCTCTCTCCGTCTCGGAGGACCGGAGCCCTACGATCATGCCTCAGGACTATCTGGCCCGATGACTCCTGGCAGTCCCCAGTCCACCTGGTCGTGCTGCTGCACCAGTTTCAACTGTTCTGCCTGCGGCTATGGAACCCTGACCTGTTCACCAGACGTGCTACCTTGTCCCGGACATGCTGTTTTCGACTCTCTACTGCACCTGCTGTCTCGACCTCTGAATGCTCGGCTATGAAAAGCCAAGTGACATTTCCTCCTGAGGTACTGACCTGTTGCACCCTCTAAAACCACTGTAATTATTATTTGACCCTGCTGGTCATCTATGAATGTTTGAATATCTTGAAGAACAATCTGGTCTTAATGGCCATGTACTCTTAATCTCCACTCGGCACAGCCAGAACAGGACTGGCCAGCCATCAGAGCCTGGTTCCTCTAGGGTTCTTCCTATGTTCCTGCCTTTCTAGGGAGTTTTTCCTAGCCACTGTGCTTCTACATCTACATCTGCATTGCTTGCTGTTAGGGGTTTTAGGCAGGGTTTCTGTATAACACTTTGTGACATCTGCTGATGTAAAAAGGGTTTTATAAATACATTTGATTGATTGACTTGTATCCATTTGTAAATAACTTGTGTTTTATATGGAACAGGACTGGGACATGACCATTGGACTTGTCAGCCAAACTACTCAGTCTGATGGTAAGAATTTGCATCATGTTAACTTACTAAATGTAGAAATGCCTTTGTAGACGGTGTTGTAAAAAGCCATACCGGTATAACTTAAAAGAGCAATCTGTAGTTGCTACATAGATGTTTTAAAACTAATAATTAATAATATTGTACCCTTTGATTCTTGAAGAATATAACTTAGAAATGCCTCATGAGCTTAGTTAAATTGTTGTACCCCATCAGAAGCCAACATAAACCAATGTTTGTAAATAAAGTCAATGTAAACCAACACTATACACTTGAGTGTACAAAACATGAATGCCAGCTCTTTCCATGACAGACTGACGAGGTGAAAGTTATGATCCCTTATTGATGACACTTGTTAAATTCACTTTAATCAGTGTAGATGAAGGGGAGGGGACAGGTTAAAGAAGGATTTTAAAGCCTTGAGACAATTGAGACATTAATTGTGTGTGTGCCATTCATAGGGTGAATGGGAAAGAAAAAATATTTAAGTGCCTTTGAACGGGGTATGGTAGTAGGTGCCGGGCGCACCGGTTTGTGTCAAGAACTGCAATGCTGCTGGTTTTTTCACGCTCAACTGTTTCCCGTGCAACTCGATATTAGGAAGGTGTTCTTAATGTTTTGTACACTGTGTATAGCCTCACTACATGGGTAAAACTAATGTTGAAAACATGGATGGTCAGTCCTTGCATCCATAGCTCTGTCTATTAATTTGAGAGTGGTTACATTTCTCCAACTCCATCCCTCAACATTTTACCAAAACTGGGGTGGGGATGAGCTTTGTTATTGTTTCAACTGCAGATTGCCTCTTTAAACGGCTGTTTATCGCCCCACCCTACCATTTAGTATAGAACTACCATTTAGTATAGAACTACCATTTAGTATAGAACCCCCTCTACTTATCACCTATCTGAATAAAAGGTACAAAGAGAGAAAAAAAGTTATTTGGTCAACCAAACCACAGACAACCTTTTGCAGTTCTAACGCTTCAGCCTCACCAGGTGCATAACAGCCATCCACCATTTCAATGTTTTACAACTGAAGTTGTATTTAATAATAAATAACAACTTTACAAATGCATAAATATGCCACTCAGCAGATGCTTGTATCCAAAGCAAAGTTTAATGAGTGCATACCAGTATGTGATCCCTGCAGGAATTGAACCCTCCACTTTGTCATTGCTAGCGCCAAACTCTTATAAACTGAGCCACACTGGACCAAATGCTCTTTCCTCCATCTTTGAGAAAATTATTCATCTGGTTAGGCTGGGGCCTGTTCAGGAATATCTAGTCCGTCTCAATAAAATATTTATACTCTCCTTGAAAAAAATGATCTAAACTCCATGATAAGAGAATCATCATGTCTCCTCTATTTCATTACATTTCTATCTGCACCGCTCAAAATGCTTCCACCACCTGAGTTAAGCCCCTGCTCTCATGTGGCTCTGTCATCATCCCCTCATGAGCAGTTTGTCATATGCAAGTCAATTTGTGTGCAAGTACCATATGTGTTCCTGATGAAGAAGGCATGAGGTTGTTATGTTCGGGCTAAGGACAGAGATGGTTTATGATACAGGCCTTGCTAAGAACAGGCTGTCTAGCCTCATCAATGTGCTCTGCAGCAGAGCGAGATAATTGACCCATTAAAAGCACAGATGCTGAGATGGGAATAGTGAGGCGATGGATTTCTACCGTTGCTTATTACACCATTATCCAACTCTACTGTCTCTAATTATCATTTCATTACACCGCTCTCTGAAATTATTAATAAGCAGAGGTCTAAAGTAACAAATTACAACTACTCTTATTACTGTTATTGAGTAGCTTTTCTTGTACTTTTTTTAGTAATTCTACTTGAGTAAAATGTCATTTAAGGAGCAGTACTTCTACTTGAGTAGGATATTTCAGTACTCTTTCCACCCTTGTTGACAGGTGACACCATTGACTCAAGACATCAATATTTGTCTTAACATCAAATAAAAATTATAATTTTGAAACAGTCTCTCAAATAATTTTCATACATATAGGTAGGGACCAGGAAATATTGGCCCAATGTGGAGACAGTACCATGTGTCGACATGGATAAACTTAAACAGATAGGCTGCGTTTACACTAATGTGGTCTCAGAGCATTTCGTCTTATTCTGTATGTAAATCTTGGACACTCCATTTAGTATGATATATTAGGTTACATTATGAAAGGAATAGCGGTCGTACAATATCATACATCTTACCTGGACGTAAAATAGCATACGAATTGGATGAGGTAACTTACCATACATCTTGGCAGACGAGACCCGGTTCCTTGTTGTGCTCTAACAACAAAGAATTACGGGGAGAATTTACGTTGGTGGTTAGGGGAACTAACGACAAATGTTAGGATTATTTGAAAAGGTTAGAACAAATCACAAAGGTTAGGTGAATTTACGTAGCTGATTAGGTGAATTGACCTACGCTTAGAATAAGGGCAAAGGTTAGCTAAAGTTGTCCCCGATGCGCCTCGAATATGCAACCTTTAGATTGCTAGAAGATCGCCAATTATGCCCACCTACCCTCTTTAACTTCTGTCTATAGTAACTAAACCATTAGTAGGTATCAAGTCTTGGAGGTGCGCAGAAATACATAGTGTTTCATATTGTAGGCTGTTTAAACAGGCAGCTCAATTGTGATCGATTGCCCAATTATTGGCAAAAGATTTGATCTGATTAGTCAAAAGATTAGGCTGCCTGTGTAAATGTAGTTGTAGAAGATCTGATCTTGACCACATGAACAAAAATGTTTTTTTGAAAAGACTATATGGATGGAATTCTGGCCTGAATGAGGAAAACTCATTTGGGCAGAATTCCAGGGATCTTTCTCAATTATTCTTCCTCAATTACTTACGGAGGTGATAAGGAAGGCCTAAATTCAATCGGATCAAGCAATAACCAGCGACAGCTGACACCCACATAGCTGATGTTTTGGCGGTGTTGGAGCGGTCAAATCTGTGAGCAGCTGCTCTTGTGATCATTGTCACAAATCTACACCCCTCCAACTCACAGAAGTTCCGAATTAGAAAGTCTAGGCTATATAGAAATAATGACGCTCAAATTGAAAATCATTACATTGAGGATTATATCAGTTTAATTGAGGTGTAGATTACATCTCACATTCCAGCGTTCAAACTTGTAAACAAGGCTACAAGGGATTTCCGTTCAGCCAATGGCAATGTCCGCGTTAGGTATGCCGGGAGCCGCTTGTGGATTTGAACATTAGAAAAAGTTACAATTTAACCTGGACCTCAGTCTCAAAATACGCATCAGCCAATTAAAATAGTTGATTTACTCGCACGTGATAGAACGCTACATTGTAGCTGGTTCCATCAGATAACCTGGCACACGTTAGCCCTATGCTAACCTCACCAGGTGGCAGTGTAGACAATTAGGCCTAAGAACTGGCACACAGCAGCATTTAGCTGAACACACTACTACTGATGTGTTCAAGGGAAACGCTTTAAATGTGGTCATTCAACGAGCATGAAACTTCAGTCACAAACCGTGGTTAAATTGAGCCAGAGTTACCCGGAGCGGGGCTCCTGCACCTTGGGCCCAAGGGAGAGCCAGGTGGATCCGAGCTCCAGCACATAACATATCCAAATATTAAAGTATGATAAACCATCACGTCAATCAATCAGTTTATCCAACTCAAAATAATACCTTTACCCAACTCAAATTACGCCAATTTACACTTATTGTGAGTAAACTAAATTTGAGTTAGAAAACATGAATATACTATTTGAGGATAAACATATTTCAAGTTAGATGGGTGACATGCCAATTACATTTTGGGTGGAGACAGTGACTTATTAAGCACAGAACACAATCCTTATAAAACAGTTCCATATTTATTGCAAAATATTTTTGTACAGAATACAACTGAAAAAAAACATGAACATAAGAATGGACAGTAAGGCCAACAAGAACTCCAAGTGCTGTACACACACCAATAGTAACATTTGTTGCTTAAATATTATGTATGTACTTCTCATCGCAAACCTCTAGTGGTATATTTCAAAACCTCCTGGCTCTTCTAAAGTATTATTACCTTTACCTGTGCACAGAGACTACTCACATGACCCCAGATGACTCTAATTCATTCAATCAGAAATGCTCGCTATATTCATGACTAAAAAAAATTAATGTTTGGGCTCCACATTTTTTTTGATTGATATACTTTGGATCAGAATTCTTTAATATCAGTTAATCAGAAGCACCGTCTCAAATGACATCCTATTCCCTATGTAGTGCACCACCTTTTACCAGAGCCACGCACATCCTTTTACCAGAGCCACGCACCACCTTTTACCAGAGCCACGCACCACCTTTTACCAGAGCCACGCACATCCTTTTACCAGAGCCACGCACATCCTTTTACCAGAGCCACGCACATCCTTTTACCAGAGCCACGCACCACCTTTTACCAGAGCCACGCACATCCTTTTACCAGAGCCACGCACATCCTTTTGAAGATTTGGCACTGGTGTAACGTTAGTAGTACTTTGAGTAAACCTTACTTTCCTCTCTCCCATGCAGCTTTACAAGGCAGAGTATGCAGGTTACATTTTTCTGACATTCAAATGTACATCTTAATTGGCTCTCCCAAAGTTGGGATCTAATGTTACAAAACTCCTGTCACTGGAAGTTTACAATAGAAAAATGAAATAGAAGATTAAAATAGATAATTTTTTTTAATGCATAAGCCCTTCGGAAAACAAACCAAACATTACAAAGGATGATTAACGATAAAGTACAATCCAAAATGCTTTGCCAAACACAGATTGGGGAGGGTTTCTTCCAGGTAGGATGACTATGATGTGAAACAGGTGCACAATTAACAATTATTAAATGTTTACAAAGACATCTTTTTGAGAGAAAAAAAGATACATGACAAGAAAACAGAGTGCAAAGGCTGCCAAAATTCCACATTGTGACGAAATAAGAAAGAAAAAGCAAATACATGCTAATTATTTTTCTGGCTCAGCTTTGGTAGAAGTTCACACACCTCGCTTGATCAATAATCCTTCCTGTTCTGTATTGGGAGGATTGATTCATCATGTACAGTATCAGTGTTCTTCCTCTATTTAGAGGACACAAAGGCCTCCAGAAGTCAAAAGTCATTCTGTCCAAAAAGAGTCCAAAGTTGACCTAAACATAATGACAAACATCTCTGCACCACCAAATGGGCTGAGCCTGAGTGTGATGATGCTAGCAAGTGGGTCTGTGGGCAGCTAATGCACTCGCTGTGTAGTACAACACTACACACTGAGGAGTAGGACAGACGCTCAGGTTCAGATGAACAACAGACACAGGCTTCGATTATGGTTTTGATACATATCTATAAAGAACAAAGCCGATGGGTATCTGGGTGATGGTATAATGAAAATTAGTTGCACTGCGTCATCTGACAAAGTCTTTCCTTTAAAGCAGCACGCAAACCACTCTCTACGATGGTGTAATTTAAACATTAATTTTATACCTAAAGCAGGAAAGGTATGTTGGACCAAAGTGAACTTATCCACAGGTCTATTCTGCTATAAAAGCTCTAGCTGTTGTGTTATGAGACATCAACTACAAGTCCCTTAATGAACACACATCAAATTGTCAGATGGCTCCAACGTAAAAAGGGTTGACAAAAAAAAACATTCCGTAACCTTTTTGATACTAGAAGTATTTCAATGAATCAGGACCCTGAGTAGAGAAGGACATAGGCTTGGGTGAAATTTCAGCAGAAATCCTTTTTTTACTGAGCGAACACCAAAAATAATGTGACTTTAGCTAAATAGAAACACTTTTAGACATAAATACCTCAGTACTAATTACTGGTACTTTTAAAACCACACATCTAACCAAACCCACAACACAGTCTTCAGCTTAGAATATGCATATACTCATGCATATATAAAGTGTGTATTTTCCCCTTGCGTACGTACGGCAAGCGGGAGGGGCTATACAGAGGAGCCTTTAGTTATACCATCACCCTCAGGAGACTAACACTGATAACAAAGAGTTTCATACGAAGGAGAGTAAACATAATACACCGGATTCAAGACAGGGAGACATCAGCCAGTTCTCTGCAGCCTTGTAAACAGGGTAGGCAAGACAGGCAAACAGGGGGAACAGGGTGGGATGCAATCTAACAGGGAGTAACAGACATCCTCTTAGAGCAGCACAGGTGAGGGACTATTCAGAGGGACTTCCTCCCTGGTTCGTAGGGATGTCCTCCATGTGGACCAATGGGAATGGAGCTTGCAGCACTACTGCCTCCTCCTGACGCAACCCGCTGCGGCCGCTACACACTGGGAGCCACGGACAAAGCATTGACAAGCATTTCAGGGGCCATGACTGGATTTTTTCCATGAAAAAACAGGCAACAACAAAACAAAAAAATCAAGTCAGTACAACCACATCCAGCTCATTGACACTGCTGGGAACCCTGGTGCACGTCACGTAATGGAACACAACAAAGCACAGCAGCTGAGCCAGGATGGACGATCGAGTGGCTAATCCCAAAGGACTGAGGAGCAGACTGACTGGGCAACTCCTCGAGGGGAAGAGAGGAAGAAAGGAGGAGGGTCTGGTTCAGACGAAGAGCTGGATGCGCTCCCGGATGGTCTGCCTGCAGATGGGGCAGGTCTTGAGGGCGGCGCTGCAGTCGATGCAGGAGGCGTGGCCGCACTGGAAAACCAGCTTGATATGGTTGTCGATGCAGATGGGGCAGGTGATGCGCTCCTCCATTTGGCGGTAGCGTGACTGCAGCTGCTCCAGCAGGTTGTGCTGCTCGGAGTTCTCCGAGCCCGGGCTGCAGTCCACCTCTGTCTGGTCTGGAGGGAGAGGAAGGGGATGCACATCATTCACTTCAACATCACACGGTATTGTGATCTGTACTAGTATTAGTATGACCCGGACATCTTCTATTTATCCATTTCTACCAATGCTCCTCCCCGACACACATCAATAAAAATCTGAAAACAAGACAGGCCTTCTACTCATCTGTGGTATCATTACCTTGTCTTATTTTCTTGGTGATCGTGACCTGGCATTTGATGCATTTCTTCATTCGATGAGCACACTCTGTGGAGAGATTAGGGAGAAGCACAAGGAGTTACCTCAGATCCCAAACATCAAGACCTCAAACCTAAAATAAGGTACCGAGTACAATTGTGGGAACATCAAAGGCCAGTTTCTCCAGACACAGACTAAACCTAGTCCTGGACTAAAACCACTTTCAATGGATCCATTTTAGTCCAGGACTATCCTTAATGCTCCAGATGCCCACCCCACACACACACCATCACAGGGCACCCACAGCAGGGCTTGGCATTAATTTTTTTTTGCCACTTACCCTTCTGACAAGTAGGACTGATATTTTTACTTGTCCGAAAGCTGAAGTCACTTGTCCCAACAAAAAAAGGTCCCTAACACCATCGGCCAAAATGGTGACTGAAAATGAGTAAAGTACATAGGAGGAATCTGAAATAATTTTCTAAGCTTGCCCATAGACTACATGTCAAAGTCGTTCCATGGAGGTCCGAGTGTCTTCGGGTTTTTGCTTCTCCTTTGTAATTAATTGATTGAATAAAAGTCACTGATTAGTAAGGAACTCCCCTCACCTGGTTGTCTAGGTCTTAATTGAAAGATAAAACCAAAAACTAGCAGACACTTGGCCCTCCATGGAATGAGTTTGACACCCCTGCCATAGACAATATTATTGTCCCCTAGCGACCATCCAAAATAATCTACAAAAAAATAGATAAAAAGAAAGATGACCGCTACACATTTGGCTGGCATGCTACGGGAGGGACGAGAGGAACCATGACATTGACCAAATATATTTAGTGGAGACAAATCTTTTCGAATAGCCTATTCCACTCTGGTGTAGCTGTGGCACGAAGGAGACGTGTAGTAGCCTAGGCCTATCTGGCTATCCGTGTGTACCGAAGCGTGCAGATGGAGCGAGTGACACGGTCAACGAGCCTCGCTGGCTGTGCGTCTTGTGATGGGTTGTAAATCATCATGGGCTGCAGAGCAACTCTGCTGTCCTCAGAACTGGATAATTATAAACGGATTTGCATTTTTGCCTCCTCCTTTCTTATTAGGCCTAGGCTACTCTGTGTTGTAGGTAGGTTGCACATTGCTAGAATAATATGTCAATAGGCCTGGGCCAACTGGGAATTTCTTTCATAAGCTTTCCTCAGCTGTAGCCTATTTCTTTTGATTCCTCATTAGATTTTTCTATTTTGGTATTGTTTGCTCAATTTCACTTCTTGTGGCCTAAAATATTTGTAATTTAAAATAAATCTGTGAATGAGAATAGCATAGACTCCGACGTTCATAATTATTCCCATTTAAAAGCTGCAACTTTAGGACATTAAACACTTTATTGGAATAGTTTGGAAAATACTCTTCATAACTTTAATTTGTCTTAATGCTTTTATGATATTTCAGTTAGTAGGATTAGGCTTTTGGTCATTGGGTCGCAATGGCAAGGAAGGATTTTTTTTCTGACCTCGCAACTAAAGTTTGTTCAAATTTCTAATTTGATCTTTATATCTTGCTATTGATTCTTCTAGCTCTCATTATTGCCTTAGGCCTCACCTTAAACAATGTAAAACTTTCTGAGATGACTAATTTATTATTTGATCATGAAATTGCAGGGCAAGACAGATCTAGCATGCATTAAACTGAAAGAGTGACTTAATAGGCCAAGTCATATTCATGTCAAATGGAGAGAAAATAGAACATTTGGGATCCTACAACAATAAGACACTGGAGTGTTGGATATAGGCAATTTACTGAGAATGTCAACCATGTACGCCCTGCTGTGCACTGCAGCATCGCCGCTGCCTTATCCAATTCTGATTCGACTAATTGTTTGATATTGTAATTTTTTACTTGTCCATTTAGACAACTGAAATCTATATTCTGGTTGTCCGACTATTTTTTTATTGCCCCGGACAAGCCTTTATGTCGAGCTCTGTACACTATCCATCTACCTTCGCAGGCAACAATGTGCTGGCAGGGGCAGAAGAGGACGAGCAGGGCCAGCTCGGAGCAGATGAGGCACTCGCTGGGCCCCGGCAGGGCAGGCATGGCCAGGTTGGTCATGGTGTTGGGCGTTGTGTGGACCCGCCGTAGGCTGGTGCTGCTCAGTGACGTGCCACACGTGATGGCCTGCAGCCGCTGCAACCTAAAAGGAACGGATGGATGGAAGACTGATTTGGTACACATACTGTATGATTAGAGGACAAATCCTATCTTCTTTCTTTTGGTTAGTTATTTGTTCTGGTCTTTTCTTTATCACTTATTTTAAAGCCCATTTATGTCTGATTGGGGCATTAATCTCCAGGCTGAGCCATCGGAGTGAGGAGTGTGAGAGGGGTTGTTATAATAGTCACTGGCTGCTGTATGTACCGGTACTTCTCGGAGAAGCTCTTGATGAGCTGCAGCACGGCTGTATCCGCCACCAAGTCCAGGGGGCTCTTGCCCTTGTGGTTCGCATAGTTGATGTCGGCGCCCTCCTGTGCCAGGAAACAGGCGATGGCCGCACCCACGCTCAGCTCCGTGTTACCCATCAGCCCCGAGCTGCTCAGCTACACAGGAGACATGAAGAGGGAGGGAGAAGGAGGGGAAGAAGAAAGAGAATTGAGTTCTGATGAGCCTTTAATCTGGTAAATTAAAGGAATCACATAAGTGAGCTTGAAAGCCGCACACATAAGATATAGCAGAGAGAGACAGACAGTACAGTGCACAACAACCACACCAAGATTACTGGGGACATAAGATTACACTAAAGCTAGTAATTGATCATTAGTATAAATTCATCAATAATCTTCTATTAATTATAGTAATCAGTGGCATGTCAGAGATGCAAGCTGCACACCTGTTTACTAAATTCAAAGGGCATGTCTGGTCCTCATACACAGACTAGAGTACCACAAGGGTGTGTTGTCACTAAACCCAATGCACCCCAGCTGGACAAATCCAGAACCCCCCCCCCTCCTTTGCTGACAATGTGAATACAGGGTACTAAGACTGGCCACCTTGAGATGTGCATGTGTGTGTGTGTGTTTGTGTTTGTTTACCCCATCCATCCACCAAGCCCCAAAAAAGGCTTGGCGGTTGGCCAGCATTGTTTGAGCGCTGCAGTGTTTGAGGTCGTGCCGATATGAGAGGATGCCCTTCGGCAGTGGCAGCTAGAACACAATGCTGATGATTTTCATTTACATAAAGCTCTTCTCAAAATAACAGTGCTTTATGTTGTAATTGTGCAGTTATTGGGGGGTAACTAATTCCTTCCACCAACAATCTGTTGCACCTACCTGGGGGTGCAGTCATACAAGGCTCTGTTGTTACCTTGTCCATATTGTAAAAGATAATTAATTCCCAATAACCTACCTAGCTAATAGAAGGAACACATTTTTTGAATAGAGGTGAGGAGTGATTGTGCCTACAGTGGGGAGAACAAGTATTGGATACACTGCCGATTTTGCAGGTTTTCCTACTTACAAAGCATGTAGAGGTCTGTCATTTTTATCATAGGTACACTTCAACTGTGAGAGACGGAATCTAAAACAAAAATCCAGAAAATCACATTGTATGATTTTTAAGTAATTAATTTGCATTTTATTGCATGACATAAGTATTTGATACATCAGAAAAGCAGAACTTAATATTTGGTACAGAAACCTTTGTTTGCAATTACAGAGATCATACGTTTCCTGTAGTTCTTGACCAGGTTTGCACACACTGCAGCAGGGATTTTGGCCCACTCCTCCTACAGACCTTCTCCAGATCCTTCAGGTTTCGGGGCAGTCGCTGGGCAATACGGACTTTCAGCACCCTCCAAAGATTTTCTATTGGGTTCAGGTCTGGAGACTGGCTAGGCCACTCCAGGACCTTGAGATGCTTCTTACGGAGCCACTCCTTAGTTGCCCTGGCTGTGTGTTTCGGGTCGTTGTCATGCTGGAAGACCCAGCCACGACCCATCTTCAATGCTCTTACTGAGGGAAGGAGGTTGTTGGCCAAGATCTTGCGATACATGGCCCCATCCATCCTCCCCTCAATACGGTGCAGTCGTCCTGTCCCCTTTGCAGAAAAGCATCCCCAAAGAATGATGTTTCCACCTCCATGCTTCACGGTTGGGATGGTGTTCTTGGGGTTGTACTCATCCTTCTTCTTCCTCCAAACACGGCGAGTGGAGTTTAGACCAAAAAGCTCTATTTTTGTCTCATCAGACCACATGACCTTCTCCCATTCCTCCTCTGGATCATCCAGATGGTCATTGGCAAACTTCAGACGGGCCTGGACATGCGCTGGCTTGAGCAGGGGGACCTTGCGTGCGCTGCAGGATTTTAATCCATGACGGCGTAGTGTGTTACTAATGGTTTTCTTTGAGACTGTGGTCCCAGCTCTCTTCAGGTCATTGACCAGGTCCTGCCGTGTTGTTCTGGGTTGATCCCTCACCTTCCTCATGATCATTGATGCCCCACGAGTTGAGATCTTGCATGGAGCCCCAGACCGAGGGTGGTTGACCGTCATCTTGAACTTCTTCCATTTTCTAATAATTGCGCCAACAGTTGTTGCCTTCTCACCAAGCTGCTTGCCTATTGTCCTGTAGCCCATCCCAGCCTTGTGCAGGTCTACAATTTTATCCCTGATGTCCTTACACAGCTCTCTGGTCTTGGCCATTGTGGAGAGGTTGGAGTCTGTTTGATTGAGTGTGTGGACAGGTGTCTTTTATACAGGTAACGAGTTCAAACAGGTGCAGTTAATACAGGTAATGAGTGGAGAACAGGAGGGCTTCTTAAAGAAAAACTAACAGGTCTGTGAGTGCCGGAATCCTTACTGGTTGGTAGGTGATCAAATACTTATGTCATGCAATAAAATGCAAATTAATTACTTAAAAATCATACAACATCATACGGCAGTGTATCAAATACTTGTTCTCCCCACTGTATATGAAGAAGGGGGAGAAGATCTCTCACACCGTCCTTCTCCTGGCCTGGTCTCCATCTTTATGTGCTTTAGCCAACGCCATTGGCTACCATTGTGAACAAAAGTCAGAGGAGTTTGGCTAAAGCACATCTGGGACCAGGCTACCCGGTTAAGGATGTGATCAGGACAACATAGAAGAACTAGTCTGATCGCTGTGTTCACCATTCTAGGAAAAGCAGGATTTTGGCTAGGGGATAGGTCAGTTTCAAATGTATATGAATGGAGGACAATGCTAGAAATGCAGGAATTCCTGACTAATCAAGAAGGATCACACCTCTCCTCACAGTCCTACCTGACAGTAGAGCGAGGACGATGATGAGCCCGGGCCCCCCTCTCCTCTCTCCTGCATGGTGGTTGTGGTGCTGGAGTTGGCCGGGGTGAGCTTGGCATTGGCCAGCTGCGGGCGGCTGAGGGCCACGTGCATGGCCGTGTCCCCGTCCTCGTCCTCCACGTTGACGTCGGCGCCCTCGGCCACTAGCAGCTGCACCAAGTCCCCGTGGCCCTGCGTCACCGCCAGCTGCAACGGCGTCTGGTTGCGGTTGTTGCGGATGTTGATGTCGCAGCGGCCCTGAGAGAGGGTGGGTGAGGGGTGAGGGAAAGTTAGTTGGTGTGCTCGTTTTGAAGCGTAAAGGTACACGTTGATTTAATATAACTTTGTGATCATCTTTAGGTATTGCTGTCATTTAAACAATTTTGGAAGGCTAAGAAGGTACAGATGTTAGATTGTATGCGTTTGCTTTTTATGTTACTGTCCTGTGACTGCCTGGTATCTGTAAGTATTTTACTGTGCTGTTGTGTTCCTATTATGCTGTACTGTACTAAGATTGTGCACGGAGGGGTCAATTGGCTGGAAGAATACAATATTAAGGACAAATGGCTGAGTTCGCTTTTCTGGGGCAGAAAAAAGTTAATATGCTTGTGTTTCTTGTCAGAAACATTTAGGTCTTTAGGCCTAAGACATGGTAAAAACAACTAGACCTAATGGTTCCTCATATAACTTTTTTATATAATTTTAAATGTAGCCTAAATTCAAATCCAGATGCATCTTATTCGAAAGAGATAGCCTATAGGATAGGCTAAAATATATTATTTTGTTTAGGCTACTTTATTTATTTTGTTACTTGTAGTTCTTATTTTAAGATTTGTACAGTTAGATAGGAAAAAGGAATATCCTAATAGGCCTATTTTTTTTTTTTTGGATAAGCCAATGTTCATTCGTTTTTAAGTGTTATAAAGAAAGTTCCAAATAATAATTTTGTTTTATCTGATTGTATATCTAGGATTTTTACAGTTCGAAAGGCATAGCCCTTTTGGGCTATAATGGGCCTATTCGTTTTTAGCCCAATGTTCATTTAAGTGTTATAAAGAATGTTATAAGCAAAATATTAATTTGTTTTATCCGATTGTTGTTGACTTTTATATAAATGCCAAATTTCTAAGCTATTGAAAATACAGACTCATCATTCATTTATTTTTTGTTCCTGATTATTGTAAGTGCTGCTGCGGGAGCACTTAAACTAATATTTATAATATTGTCGAAGTTTAACTTGAAGTAACGTTTATGCGACTTTAATTGACAGTAGGCCTAGCCTATGTGTAGACCTATATTATTGGCTGTTTGGTTTGCAAGGAGGGATTTTTTCCAACAGCACAATTGTTCTAGTACTTGTAATGTTTAGTATGGCATTTCTGTCCCAGTTTCAAAGGATGCTGTCAATGCAGAATTAAGGAAAGTTTCTTGGAAAGTTCATTTTAAGCGTTGAAAGTGTTGCATGGAAACAACAACTCTTCTAGCTGCTCCACAAC
Organism: Salvelinus namaycush; assembly: GCF_016432855.1. Classification (NCBI taxonomy): domain Eukaryota; kingdom Metazoa; phylum Chordata; class Actinopteri; order Salmoniformes; family Salmonidae; genus Salvelinus; species Salvelinus namaycush. Next base: position 25,391,622 of record NC_052322.1, read on the forward strand.
CAAACATGTCATATCTGTTAACAGCCACCAGGAGGAGGTCTCCTTCATAACTCTGGGGAGCAGAGAGCGAAGGGGAGACAGAAAGATATACAGGCTGGGGGAAACCTCTTTTTAGCCCCGTTCCTTACTTCTTTTACAAGGATCTCGGCCACGTCTCGGTGGTTGTTGAGGGCGGCCAGGTGCAGAGCTGAGAAGCCGTCCTCCTTCTTGACGTCCACCAGCTGACGCGCCCGAGCCAAGATCTTCTCCGTGGCCCTGTGGAAACAAATAGCCTTGGGTTCAGATGGGTTATATAGTGCACTACTCATATAATGTACATGTTTCGTGCCTTGGGGACAGAAGAGTGCTTTATGGATTATAATCACACACACACACACACACACACGGAAACCCTGGAATCAGAGAGACTGTGTTGTGACGTAGGTCAATGTGTCACATCGGTAGCTTAAGGGGCATTTGGATGATGGCACAGACAGCTGTTTCAGGAGCTAGAACTAAGCCGTCATAAGAAGGAAAGGAAACGACACAGCCAGCGAGCCCCAACATGGGTCAGGGATTTCCATTAGGCAGTGCTAAGCGTTTTACTAAGGAGTAGCAGCTCTGAACAGCATTGACCTTCAGCTCTCGGCTGAACTTGCATTAAAGGATTGCCGTTGCTCATTCCTAACACCCACCTCCTCCCCCGTCATACATCTCACTCTACCATCAGTCACTTCCTCCACCATTCCCACACTCAGATAAATCTTCCTCAAGCACTCATCATAATTCACTCTAATCCACACCACATATTCGTGCCACAAAATGTTTTCTATAACTACTTCCACAGACTTTCGCCAATCTCCATAGTGTGCAAAGTGAGAGGTGGTGGTGGTGGTGGAGAGACTGAGCTGGGGCTTTGAGGACGAATAGGACGGGTGTATTGAATAATCCTGCTTTGTTATTCAAGCACTGGGTTCTGATATTGCAGTCCGTCGAGGGGCTGGCTGGCTGTAAAGCAGGGCTGTCCGTGTCCATCCTCTGCGCCGGCTGCTTTATGGCGTGTGAAATTGAACTCAACAGACCTTAGTCAGTGCCCCAGTCCCTTAGCCCTGGCCTGTACAGTATTATTCAGTTCTCGGGCCACTGCAGACAGGCAGGCTCTTTCCCATTAGTCAGTTGTTTTTAACTTGCATCTCATTTTTAATAATCTAATGTCAACATGAAGCGTTTGCATCTCCAAGTTACTGTTAAATAATTTTAAATGTCATGAGGCATCTATAAATTATATTCTTCAAGAAAAATTGAAATGACCACTACTAAACAGCAGATTAGACATTTGAGTGTCGACTCTTGACTGGGTAACCGTTTAGTGTAAGTAATTACAGTAGTGTACAGTAAAAGCACGGTCAGAGGATGCATAGTTAAATTATTTCTGCTGCGGAGTGCAATAAGGGGGTTTAATGCAGCATTATTTATGATAGCAACAAAGTGGTGCTAATTGCAGCCCTCATTAACACATACTCATCTGTTTCAGACGCATTACTGTACACGACCAGCAGAGCTGGCTGGGACTAAACAAAAGGGCTGGGAATTGCCAGGGACCTCACGAAAAGATATTATCATGATGCTTAGGTGCCGATACGATATGTATTGCGATTCTCAAGATACTTAGGTGCCGACACGATATGTAATGTGATTATCATGACTCTACATGTATTGCGATTCGAATCCGAGATTTCCTTGCGATTTGATGTTCCATACATATTTCTCATTATGTCTGGTGCATAGAGACAAGAGAGCATGATAAAAGTTTGATCAGTCATGGAAATAAAAGTGCTGAAAACATGATGGCTCACTATTTTTTTTAAAGATGGAGAACAAGATATACGATGAAAAATACCAGAGTTTTGGTGCAGGTACAGCATTTATATTTTTTATATTTACAAATCAATATAATATCGTCCAAAATAATGTTGCGATATGTAACTGTATAGATCCCCCCCCCCCCCCATCCCTAGTAAACAACCAGCAGATGGGCATGGTCAGCCAGCCTTGCTAGAAGCAGCTCACCACATACTGTACTACTGGTAGGGGGGACATCCAGGTCATTTGTACCTGCAGTGCGGATCACATAGGAAGTAGGGGAGGCAGGATGGAGGGTGGATAGGGAGGTTGTCACGGCTGCCTCCCTCGCTCCTCCATCAAAACCGCATTTCTCAGATCCCCCCTACCCACTTCACAAGCTCATAGTCCCGCCCCCTCCCCTTGCAGCCCTTGGAAAGTGTTTCTGATTGGATTTTTGCCCAATCACTCCATCGCATCTTACCTCGCCTCCCCTCGGTTTAGATTTCTGCATCATTTCCATAATAACCCCTGCACATTCATTAATATTTCCATATCTACGAGGCATTACTGTCTTAACATGAGCTCATACAACACGACTTGAGGGCATTCCAACGCTATGATAATGACTTCACTAGAGAGCAAATGTATTTTTGGGTTCTCATCGTTTGGTATTAATCGTGGACTCATTCGGGAAATAAACATTGCTTCTAAGTGACATTGATTTGAGGAGGTGGAAAGAAATGTGTGTTCATTTGCTGAGGAATTATGTGACGTAGTTAGAGGGACAGAGGAAGTCATCTCAGATGTTTAATGTTGCTGTGGTTCGACTGTGTGTGAGGGATAAGGCCTAGCTGGGGTGCGTACGGACAGATGGACTGGCCATTGGTTGGGAGCCTGGCTGGGGACTCGGGAAGGAGCACTGAGAGCCCAGGTCACCAGATAGAGAGATGAAGAGAGAGATTGAGGAAGATTGGAGAGAGGGAAAGAGGGTTAGAAGAGACCGCGGCGAGCGAGAAAGAGGGAAAGAGAGAGAAAGGGCCTCTATGAGGCTCTCTGTCTCATTGTCTGCCTGTGTCTGGGGAGCTCGAGTACTCCTCTGGCTGCCTGCCTCTGCCTTCCGAGGATCCTTTTAGAACTAGGCTCTTTTTCCATTTCCTCAGATAAACTAAATAAATACCTTCACTCAAATAAACAAACGTACATTTCTATTGACAAAAACACCGAAATAAAAATCCAAATAACTAAACAATAAAAGAAACACAGACACTTGGGCATCTTTCAGCAAAAAACCCTAAAGGCCAAAAGCCGAAACGAGTTGGTTCTACTTTTAGCAATAAATACACTTAAAAAAAAATTGAATTCCGTTGTTCCCCACTATACATGCATACATACATACAAAACGTTTGAATACCACTGCTGTAATACATGTATGTGTACATTTATGGAATAGAGATACAAGCAGTATAGGGCAGATGTGTGTGTGTTTACTGTGGAGTTCAGGCTCGGGGGTGTAGTTGTCATTTAGTCCCCCCAGAGCTGTGGGAGTGAGCTGTGCCAATGTGATGAGAGAATCTGGGCCATAACAACTACTAGTGGCAATAACATCTGCTTAAATATGTGTATGTGACCAATAACATTTGATTTGGGGAGGAGGGTCCTGGCTTGTGGCACAAATCCCATACTGATAATATAATTTTTCGTGCTTCAGGTTTAAATCATCTATATGTGACTTTGTTGAGCTTCACAATCAACTGTATAAACTTTTGGATGCTTTGGACATGATTGCTGCCAAACCTTGTCCATAGACTGCTTACAGGGTAAGGAAACCAATATGTAATTTGGGCGAACTATCCCTTTAACAGTAACACAAGTGTCTTGCTATATGGTGTTGGGTTAAGCAAAGCCAGTTACTCTAGACCAGTGGTTCCCAACTCCAGTCCTCCAGTACCCCCAACAGCACACATTTTTGTTGTAGCCCCAGACAAACTCACCTGATTGAACTCATTGAGGGCCTGATGAATAGTTGACAACTTGAATCAGGTGTGCTTGTCTGGGGCTACAATAGAAATGTGTACTGTTGGGGGTACTTGAGGACTGGAGTTCGGAACCACTGGTTACGCCATAACTAACAGACTGTTCTGATGCCAATAGAATGTCTAACAGTTGCGTTCAGATGTACTTCAATCACTTGTTGGGTCTATAAGCATTTGTCTGTCCTCTATTTCAGTCCTATCACCCTGAATAAGGCACCGTGATGCCCATACGTTGGTGGTTTACCCAATAAATTACTGGGAGCTTGTATAGAGTGTGCAACTCTTTATTATTTTTTATAGCCTACAGTTTTCACTGTTTGTCAGCACCTTTACTAACTTTTTTGGGGTGTGCGCCAGCTCAAGCGTTTCACTAGACTCTGGGGTTTAAAGGCCTGACGAAGAACGAAACTGAAAGCAATGTTACAACTTTAAACACTGTTGGGCTGGGTATTCTAGTTATTGCCGAAACAAATGTATTTCACACTGGCTTTGGTAACTAAACTGATTTCAGATCAAAATCATTGTGGACTCTTTGCCAACACTAGGGTTTTTGTATCTGAAGTGAGAGCTGCGCCTTCTGTCTGTATCTAGTATGTACTTACTCAATGCAACACCGCTACCCTGATTGTTTGAGCACAAACTACCAGTTCATCATCACAAACTGGATGGACAAAGAATGTAGCCTAGCCATGAATGTGTGTGGGACGTCTTGAGTGTCTTCTCTCTCTGTGTTAATAGTGCTGGTGGGAAGGGGAGGGCGAGAGACAGGAGAGCCTGGCTGTTCTCAGTGCTGAGGCTCATGGGAACAGATGCTGTGTGGGAGCTTCCCATCTCAGCCTGGTGTGTGTGTGTGTTAGGGCTGGACGGTATACGGTATTTTATGATATACTGGTATTGATGCAGGGACCGGTTTGGGTTTTTACTTTACCTTCTATACCGGTATTTTAATGTTTCGTTCACTCTCGGCCCTTTCTCTCCGTGCCACTTTCCACAGACCTAGCCACGCCCCCTGTCACTCAAGGAGCGCATTTGATGTTCCTCAACCACGAGACACTTGTGTTCAGTCTGCATGGTCAATGCAGCACATGCAATAATGTTGATGACAATAATGCTGTTTTCACTTTGCTTCTTAATATAAATCCACTAGCATTCTATAATGACACTATTAGTTTGTGTTTCTTACATCAGCAAACAGCTATTTTTTCTTTCCTTAGCAAGTTGCCCTAAATCTTGTGAGACGCTAATTGTTGGGAATTGCCAGGGACCTCACGAATTGCCAGGGACCTCACGAAAAGATAATGCTAATAATAATGCCGCTAATGCTAATAGCTAACTACCTAGCAAATAAATGTACCGAGTAAGAGCAAACGTAGCTAGCTAATACAGCGTGATATTACCATTGATGGTGTAGACCTCAATCAGTATGTCGTTTGTGCAACAGTATCTTCCCAATCAAAGAGGAATATGCAAAGCAATAATATGTTAGCTACATGAAGTACGTAAGAGAAAATTGCAATGTAGCCAAAGTTTATAGGGTCCCCTAAGAAACACTTATCAGCAATTTAGTTCCTACCCTGTCAAAAAAACTCCTCCCTGGCATTTTAATTCATTAGAAGTCATTCTATTTCCATGATTTCAACAGTTTTGCACTAATTCGCAAGTCAAATCGCAATTGCAACATTTGGTTAAAGATAAATCCTAGATTATTTGCCCATATTGTGCAGCCCTACGTGGCAGTGTGTAAATTCTCTCAATTGAGCAGTGGTGTAAAGTACTTAAGTAAAAATACTTTCAAGTACTACTTAAGTCATTTTTTTGGTATCTTTACTTTACTATTTTTGACAGCTTTTACTTCACGACATTCCTAAAGAAAATACTGTACTTTTTACTCCATACATTTTCCCTGACACCTAAAAGTACTGTTTACATTTTGAATGCTTAGCAGGACAGGAAAATGGTCCAATTCACACACTTGTCAAGAGAACATCCCTGGTCATCTACTGCCTCTGATCTGGAGGACTCACTAAACACAAATGCTTTGTTTGTAAATTATGTCTGACTGTTGGAGTGTGCCCCTGGCTATACGTAAATAAAAAATAACAAGAAAATGGTTTGATTAATATAAGGAATTTGAAATGATTTATACTTTTACTTTTGATACTTAAGTATATTTAAAACCAAATACTTTTAGACTTTTACTAAAGTTATATTTTACTGGGTGACTTTCACTTTCACTTTAATCATTTTCTTTCTATCTTTACTTTTACTCAAGTATGATAATTGGGTACTTTTTCGACCACTGCAATTGAGTGCAGGAAATGCATAAATGCTAAAAGTGCTGAAATTTGTTTTGGTTGAAGTTGAATTGAACAGTATAAAACCATCAGAATGGAGAAAGACTCATTGATATCACTTAGAATGTATGTGTTGCCATCCTCGGATCACTCACTACTCATAAAGCAAATGTAGAACTTGTGTTATTCAAAAACTAAAAATACAGTCAAATACCGTCATACCGTCCAACTTTAAAAAAAACTACTGTGATATAATATTTTGGCCATATCGCCCACCCCTAGTTTGTGTGTGTGCGAAGAGTATGAGGGTTGTAGTGAGATGTAGCTAGTATGTGTGTGTAGTGTATAGTCTAGTAGTATGTGTGTGTATTGTCTAGTAGTAGTAGTGTTGATTGTACTCACAGCTTGTTGCCTTTAAGGGTGGCGTGGTGTGTGTAGTTTGTATGAGGTAGTGTGTAGTGTACAGCAGCAGTGTGGTACTCACAGCTTGTTGCCTTTAAGGGTGGCGTGGTGTGTGTAGTTTGTATGAGGTAGTGTGTAGTGTACAGCAGCAGTGTGGTACTCACAGCTTGTTGCCTTTAAGGGTGGCGTGGTGTGTGTAGTTTGTATGAGGTAGTGTGTAGTGTACAGCAGCAGTGTGGTACTCACAGCTTGTTGCCTTTGAGGGCTGCATGGTGCAAGAGGTTGAAGCCGCGGTTGTTCTGCTGGGTGAAGTCGATGTTGGGCACCACCGCCAGGATCTCAATGATGTTCCGGAAGTCTTTGGCGATGGCGTCGTGCAGTGGCGTGTCTCCATACGAGTCCTGGTGGGATAGGAGGAGAAAGAAGTTAGCCCTATAATAAATTATATGGGGTCAGTTTAGAGGATGGTAGCCCCTAAAGGAGAGGGTTATAACTTGGGCAGGGAGAGCTGATCCTAAATCTGTACAGCATCTTGTCCTAATAGCAGTCCTGGAGGGAAGTGAGATATGGGATATGGCCGTAATGGTACACATATTCGTACAAAACCATTCGGTACAGGGACCTCAGTTCAGTCAGCACTGTGAACCCAAATTGATAAATAAAAAAATATATAACAAATAAAAACACTAGGCTTATAGGCTATGCATACACTGCGTTGTAAGCCTCGAGTAAATCTGAGCTGAATTTTTTTTTCTTCTGGCTTATTCGGTTAAAAGAACTAGAGCCTATGCGCAAGTTGTAATCTAAATTAAAATCTTAACTGGCGCATTTCAAATTGTCCTTTTGTGAGGCGCAGTCCAGAACTCGTTCTGTACAATGGCGAGTGGTGGGGTCGATAAACCAGGATGATTCTCCATCATCGTTTAAATCTCCAGTTGGGAACATTCTGGCTTCCCAGTAGATTACAACGGCGATGGAAAGAGAGAGTACGTCACCACTGCTCCACGAGAATAGCCAATGCAGCTGCCAACACCTCAAACATGTTGCACATTTACGCCGACATAACCCAGTATCCGACTACCCGAGCAAGACATAACACACACAACTCCAGGCAGCCATTCCACTCCAACTGAGCACGCACACTGCACAAGCGGAAAAATGAAATATCCCGAGCCGTACACAAAACCAGAGACTTGTTGTGAGGCGTAAGGAGCTGTTTTGAGGTGTGGCCATTTGAGGAAAGCCCAGACAGAGAGCTGGAGAGATGTCTAAATGGCTTTAATGAGCTCAACAACTGGACCCAAGTGAGCAGAAAAATCACACAGCCCTTATAGAAAAATGAATCAGGCTGGTGGTGAATGTATCCATTTTAGATAACATAGTACTTTATTAATCACACAAAAAAGGAATACATTTAATTGTACCGGCCAATAGATATACCAACGATAAATACACAGTAAAAACACAACAAATGACAAAGACACTAAAAGCAGCACATAATTCGGAAAGTGTTCAGAACCCTTGACTTCTTCCACTTTTTGTTACATTACAGCCTTATTCTATAATGTATTAAAATAATAATAATTCTTATCAATCTACACAAAATACCCCATAATGACAAAGCAACAACAGGTTTTTAGAATTTTTTTTGCAAATGTATTAAAAATAAAAACAGAAATACCTTATTTACATAAGTATTCAGACCCTTTGCTATGAGACTCGAAATTGAGCTCTGGTGCATCCTGTTTCAATTGATCATCCTTGACGTTTCTACAACTTGATTGGAGTCCACCTGTGGTAAATTCAATTGATTGGACATGATTTGGAAAGGCAAACACCTGTCTATAGAAGGTCCCACAGTTGACAGTGCATGTCAGAGCAAAAACCAAGCCATGAGGTCGAAGGAATTGTCCAAAGAGCTCCGAGACAGGATTGTGTCGAGGCACAGATCTGGGGAAGGGTACAAACATTTCTGCAGCATTGAAGGTCCCCAAGAACACAGTGGTCTCCATCCTTCTTAAATGGAAGAAGTTTGGAACCACCAAGACTCTTCCTAGAGATGGCTGCCCGGCCAAACTGAGCAACTGGGGGAGAAAGTCCTTGGTAAGGGAGGTGACCAAGAACCCAATGGTCACTCTGACAGAGCTCCAGAGTTCCTCTGCAGAGATGGGAGAACCTCTGCAGCACTCCACCAATCAGGCCTTTATGGTGGAGTGGCCAGACGGAAGCCACTGCTCAGTAAAAGGCACACGACAGCCCGCTTGGAGTTGCCAAAAAGGCACCTAAAGGGCTCTGACCATGAGAAACAAGATTCTCTGGTCTGACAAAACCAAGATTGAACTCTTCGGCCTGAATGCCAAGCGTCACGTCTGGAGGAAACCTGGCACCATCCCTATGGTGAAGCATGGGAGAAAGGGAAAGGGGGATACCTAGTCAGTTGCACAACTGAATGCATTCAACTGAAATGTGTCTTCCGCATTTAATCCAACCACTCTGAATCAGAGAGGTGCGGGGGATGCCTTAATTGACATCCATGTCATCGGCGCCCGGGGAACAGTGGGTTAACTGCCTTGCTCAGGGCCAGAACGACAGATTTTTACCTTGTCAGCACGAGGATTCGATCCAGCAACCTTTCGGTTACTGGCCCAACGCTCCTACCCGCCAGACTACATCCCGTCCCGCATGGTGTTGGCAGTGTCATGCTGTGGGGATGTTTTTCAGCGGCAGGGACTGGGAGACTAGTCAGGATCGAGGGAAAGATGAACAGAGCAAATACAGAGAGATCCTTGATGAAAACCTGTTCCAGAGCGCTCAGGACCTCAGACTGGGGCAAAGGTTCACCTTCTAACAGGACAATGACCCTAAGAACACAGCCAAGACAACGCAGGAGTGGCTTTGGGACAAGTCTCTGAATGTCCTTGAGTGGCCCAGCTAGAGCCTTGACTTGAACCCGATCTAACAACTCTGGATAAACCTGAAAATAGATGTGAAGCAATGCTCCCCATCCAACCTGACAGCGCTTGAGAAGATCTGCAGAGAAGAATGGGAGAAACTCCCCAAATACAGGTGTGTCAAGTAGAGGTCGACCGATTATTCGGAATGGCCAATTAATTAGGGCCGATTTCAAGTTTTCATAACAATCGGAAATCTGTATTTTTGGACACCGATTTGGCCGATTAAAAAAAATATATATACTTTTTTTTAACACCTTTATTTCATCTTTATTTAACTAGGCAAGTCAGTTAAGAACACATTCTTATTTTCAATGATGGCCTAGGAACGGTGGGTTAACTGCCTCGTTCAGGGGCAGAACGACAGATTTTTACCTTGTCAGCTCGGGGGATTCAATCTTGCAACCTTACAGCTACCTAGTCCAACGCTCTAACCACCTGATTACATTGCACTCCATGAGGAGCCTGCCTGTTACGCGAATGCAGTAGAAGCCAAGGTAAGTTGCTAGCTAGCATTAAACTTATCTTATAAAAAACAAATCAATCAATCAATCATAATCACTAGATAAACTAGTAATATCATCAACCATGTGTAGTTATCTAGCGTGTCCTGCATTGCATATAATCGATGCGGTACGTATCGTTGCTCCAATGTGTACCTAACCATAAACATCAATGCCTTTCTTAAAATCAATACACAGAAGTATATATTTTTAAACCTGCATATTTAGCTAAAAGAAATCCAGGTTAGCAGGCAATATTAACCAGGTGAAAATGTGTCACTTCTCTTGCGTTCATTGCACGCAGAGTCAGTGTATATGCAACAGTTTGGGCCGCCTAATTTGCCAGAATTTTACGTAATTATGACATAACATTGAAGGTTGTGCAATGTAACAGGAATATTTAGACTTATGGATGCCACCCGTTAGATAAAATACGGAACGGTTCCGTATTTCACTGAAAGAATAAACGTCTTGTTTTCGAGATTATAGTTTCCGGATTTGACCATATTAATGACATAACGCTCGTATTTCTGTGTGTTATTATGTTATAACTAAGTCTATGATTTGATAGAGCAGTCTGACTGAGCGGTGGTAGACAGCAGCAGGCTCATAAGCATTCATTCAAACAGCACTTTCCTGCGTTTTGCCAGAAGCTCTTCGCTGTGCTTCAAGCCTATCAAATCCCGAGATTAGGCTGATGTAACCGATGTGAAATGGCTAGCTAGTTAGCGGGGTGCGCGCTAATAGCGTTTCAAACGTCACTCGCTCTGAGACTTGGAGTAGTTATTCCCCTTGCTCTGCATGGGTAACGCTGCTTCGAAGGTGGCTGTTGTCGTTGTGTTCCTGGTTCGAGCCCAGGTAGGAGCGAGGAGAGGGATGGAAGCTATACTGTTACACTGGCAATACTAAAGTGCCTATAAGAACATCCAATAGTCAAAGGTTAATGAAATAAAAATGTCAGAGAAAGAAATAGTCCTATAATTCCTATAATAACTACAACCTAAAACTTCTTACCTGGGAATATTGAAGACTCATGTTAAAAGGAACCACCAGCTTTCATATGTTCTCATGTTCTGAGCAAGGAACTTAAACGTTAGCTTTCTTACATGGCACATATTGCACTTTTACTTTCTTCTCCAACACTTTGTTTTTGCATTATTTAAACCAAATTGAACATGTTTCATTATTTATTTGAGGCTAAATTGATTTTATTGATGTATTATATTAAGTTAAAATAAGTGTTCATTCAGTATTGTTGTAATTGTCATTATTACTAATAGAAAAATTTAATTAAATAAAAATCGGCAGATTAATCGGTTTCGGCTTTTTTTTGTCCTCCAATAATCGGTATCGGCGTTGAAAAATCATAATCGGTCGACCTCTAGTGTCAAGCTTATACACACACACACACACACACACACACACACACACACACACACACACACACACACACACACACACACACACACACACACACACACACACACACACACACACACACACACACACACACACACACATACATACATACATACATACATATATATATATACATACATACATACATACATACATACATACATATGTGTATATATGTATATACGGTTGTGTGTGTGTTTATTTATATATATATAGCACATTTTTTATCCATTAAAATAACATCAAATTGATCTGAAATACAGTGTAGATATTGTTAATGTTGTAAATGACTATTGTAGCTGGAAACTGCAGATTTTTTATGGAATATCTACATAGGCGTTATCAGGTTCTTATTTTTAGTGTAAATAACTCGACGGACACTAGAAAAGCTTAACCAAGTTTAATTCTTCCCAAAGGGTTGATAGCTGCATTCAGACATCACGTTTCCACCACTCCAATTTAGACACTCCTTCTCTCCAATCCTTAGGTTTTATGGTCTGACAGGAAGACAAAGTAATAGAGTAATAAACCGTTCTGTCTCCCTTATGGTGACCTGACCTCAACCCCCTTGATGTCTAATCCAAAACTCTCCACCCGTATCACCTATAGCACTCCCGTGAGCACACCTATAGCACTCCTTCTTCCCGTCCACCCAGCACATTCCAAAGCCATCTGTCTCCTACAGATAACCATTAACTTCTGATGTAACAACCATGCTCTATCACCCCGCAGATACTATAGTATTACTTCTGATCTATCATGTCTCTAGTGTAGTAATGTTCAAAGTTTACCCAGAATCCAACAGCGTACAGAGGCCTATTATCAGCAACCATCACTACCATCACTAACAACAGTTTTCAGCTGTGCTAACATAATTGCAAAAGGGTTTTCTAATGATCAATTCGCCTTTTAAAGTGATAAACTTGGATTAGCTAACACAACGTGCCATTGGAATAGAGGAGTGATGGTTGCTGATAATGGGCCTCTGTACGCCTATGTAGATATTCCATTAAAAATCCGCCGTTTCCAGCTACAATAGTCATTAACAATGTCTACACTGTATTTCTGATCAATTTGATGTTATTTTAATGGACAAAAAAAATTAGCTTTTCTTTAAAAAACAAGGACATTTCTAAGTGACCCCAAACTATTGAACAGTAGTGTAAAGTGTTTGTTAAAAAGCTCCATAGCAGAAGGTATGGAGGATCTGAAAAAAAGGATCTGCGGTAAAATTCTGTTTTTAGGTAAAATAAATCTGTCTGCCATTGCACTCTCTATGCTGTTTATTTCGAGAGACTTGTGAGAGTGTGTTTGTGCGTGAACGTGTGTGTTTGTATGTATGGGCAGTGAGCATGACAGGTGAAAGCACGAACAAAAGTAGTGAATTATATCGGGAAAAGGATGCCATTTCAGGCACAGGTAATGTAAATCTTATTAGTCGGTACTGACCTGCAGGTTGATGTCGGCCAAGTGTTCTGACAGCACGCGCACCACGTCGGTGAAGCCCTTGTTGACGGCTATGTGCAGCGCCGTGCACATGGAGTTGTTCAGTAGGTTCACATTGGCCCCTTTGCTCAGCAGCAGCCGCGCAATCTCCGCCTGATTCCTGCACACACACACACACACTTAGGCCTAAGCATAATAATTTTTCATATCTAGTTAGCATATTAATTTCAATATGCATTACTCGATGCATTTTCATATAATTGTTGTGTTTTTATTTTTTATTTACTCATTACTGATAACAAATTTCAGCTTTGGCAATATTTACCAATGAGTTCCACAACAATAAAGCCTCACTGGATTGGACTGAATTGAAAATGGAGAGTGAACCACTAAAACACGCAGGCCTGAATAACAAACCCACAGCACGAGGCTCATAACAGATCCATCCCAAAGCTGATGCTTGTTTACATGCCATGTAACCACTGAGCAACCCAAGGGATACTTGTAAATCCCATCGATGGCTCATTTTCTCATAGATGGAATCTAAAGCTGCCTATCTAATCCCTGTTCTCTGTCGTGTGGAGGATTAGGGACAAAAGTAATGCCTGTCTGTGTGTGTGTGGAGTGATTTTACTGAACCCAATGCACACCACCTGGAGAAATGGACAAGTCCAAATCCAATTAAATCCAGATAACCCCTCCCCATAACTTGTTTGCTTACAATGTGAATACAGGGTTAAGACGGCCACCTTCAGATGGCCCGTGTGTCTGGGTGTGCTCCTCTCACCCAAAGGCTGTGTAGTGCAGGGCAGTGTCTCCGTCCTCATCCTTCACCTTGATGGAGCTGTTGGCCTGCAGCAGAGCCAGGACCACCTCCATGTGGCCCTGGTGGGCTGCCACCTGCAGCGCCGTCTTGCCCTGGTTCCTTATATCCACCTGGAGAGATGTAACACACACAATCACATTAAGAGATGTAACACACACACACACACAGTCTGCGGTGGGGAGTGAGCGCACCTTGTCAGGGTATTTCTGCACTAGCTCTCTGACTTTGCTGGCACTGCCATGCGCCGCCTCGATGACCAGCCGGCTGGGGTTGTCCTGCTCTGTAGACTGAGACAGCAGCTTTTCCAGGACTGAAATGACTGTGTCTGGAGATGAGAGAGAGGGAGAAAGAAAGAAAGAAAGAAAGAAAGAAAGAAAGAAAGAAAGAAAGAAAGAAAGAAAGAAAGAAAGAAAGAAAGAAAGAAAGAAAGAAAGAAAGGAGAGAGAGATGGAGAGAAGATCGGGAATAGAGGCCAAAGAAAAAAAGGGGAGAGGGACAGTGAAAGAAGACAATGTAGAGGAGCAAAGGAAGGAGAAAGAAGAGAGTGTGTGTGACATGTTAGTGATGGATTCGAGAGCGTGGGAAACAGTTTGTGCTGCGTTGCCCTCCAGGCCCCTCTAAACCCAGAGAGCACATACATACACACAGAGTTACCAAGACGGTTTGTAAAGTCAAGTCAAAGTACAATCATTGGAATGGGTCAAAATGTCCTCGTGCACCCTAACCCAGCATTATGAGCCTCTCGTCCCCATCTCTGTGCCATCATTATGAATATGACAGACATAGAAAGAGGGGGGATTGAGTCAGGGCACTCAAGACTGGTAGGAGAAGCACACATTCATATACACACATGAGGAGCAGTAGAGGCACATATGCTGATGAGGCCTGTGGAGCTTCCCTCCAACATTTGTTTTATTTTTATTTGACCTTTATTTAACTAGGAAAGTCAGTTAAGAACAAATTCTTATTTACTACATGCATGGACATGATACGGAGAGAGAAACCAGACATTTCAGAGACATGCAAATGAAACCCGTTGGCCATGCATGCGGAGACAGTGACCAGGAGAAACAGAGTTATGATTGGCTGTCTATGCAACAGACAGCCACTGTCACAGTCCTTGGCCAGTAGTGCATGCATGGCTTGCAGCAAGAGTGCTGGAAGAAGAGGGAGGGGTGGAGAGGGGGAATAAGGCGAAGGAAGGACAAAAAGCAGAGGTCGCTGGAAGACTGTTGGATAAGAGGCCCACTTCCTCCTTTTTGCGAGGTCTAAGTAGTCCTTACTTCCGGATTCATTGGGGTTTTCAGCAGTCATGAGGTTGGCATCCACCTCCGTGGTTTGGGCTGAGAGGCACGCCGGGTTAAAGGTCCACGTCTGGCCGCCGAAGGCCACGCGCAGGTCCCCATCTGCGTACACCTTCAGCACCTTGCCCATCTGCCCCAGGGCCTGATCGGAGGAGAAAGGAGGGGGTGTAAAAAACAGGAGGAGGAAGAAGGGTGGGAGGGCAGAGGAGAGAAGGAGGAGAGTGAAAAGACAGTGGTATTGACAGTGTTAGGACACCAGATAGGTAAGCAGGACTATGGATTCTTTCCCTTTACACTTTCCTCACTTTGTCTCCTTTCCATCACGACCATTGATATGACAAGATTTTAGGTATAAACACTTATCACTGGCCATGAATGAGAGAAGGAGCGTTTCAAAGAACCTCCATCAAACCATGATTCATCTTGCCATCTCAAATGCACTCTTTTCAGTTACCCATGCCACTCAGGGAAATTCTCAGGGCTTTTATTTATAGGTAAATAAGATGCTTTGTTTTCGCAGAAGCCTTAAAGGCCCAGTGAAGTGAAAAACTAGCTTTTCCTGTGTTTTATACTATATATCTCCACACTATGAGGTTGGAAAAATACTGTGAAATTGTGAAAATGATAATGCCCTTTTAGTGTAAGAGCTGTTTGAAAAGACCAGGACGGTAAATTAGTTAATAGACTAAAGGCATCTGCATGCTTCCCAGCCGAAACAGTTCGGTAGAGTTTGTGCATATATTATGACGACATTTTGTGACGTTTTTGTTCGTTTTGGACTTCGGTGAGGGTAATGACAATTTTTTCTGGAGGCAAGCCTAAGTTCGAAGCAGAAGTCTATGCCCCAAGTCAACAGTAAAGATTCTTCAATAAAGTCTTTGTTGTCATTCAACAAGAGATAATTCGTTTTCATGCACATTTCTTCATAAAGAAATACTGCCCCAAACATCTTAGATGTAAAATTGCTAAGATTGACTAAGATCTCTTCGGCAAAAACGTCAACATTTATGAGATTTCTTGAGTTATCTTAGATTAATTCTGACTATTTTGAGGAAGTGTATTCTGGCTATGGCATCTCAAAATGGACAAACAGTAACTATTGCCGCTTTTTTCAAGTGAAGAGGTCTTTTAAGAGAGTATGCGAGCACACTCGTTCGGTTCGGCTAGCCGAGTTCGGCTAGGTACCTGCTTAACTGAAGCATGCTGATGCCTTAATAAGAAAGGGAGTTCGAAACTTCTCTGGCAATAACAGCTAGTTTTCAGTTTCCCTCTCCCCACTCAGTTAGGCTACAGGAAGTTAGCGTCAGGCTACAGATAGTTAGCCTCAGCTTATGTCAACGTACTGGTGTCATGCTGTCTGTCCATTCTCCGTGGCCAGCCTGAAGCCTCTTTACACTGTCTATGTCTTCCAGTACTCGCACCAGCTCGCCCACACCAAACGTGTTGACCTACGGCAAGAAAGGGGAAGAAGACAGCAAATTGTTAGCGATGTGATGCTAATGCTAATCTGTCAGCATCCAGGACACCTACAGCACCTGATGTCAGAGGAAGGCCAAAAAGATCATCAAGGACATCAACCACCCGAGCCACGGCCTGTTCACCCCGCTGCCATCCAGAAGGTGAGGTCAGTACAGGTGCATCAAAGCTGGGGCCGACAGACTGAAAAACAGCTTCTATCTCAAGGCCATCAGACTGTTAAATAGCCATCACTAGCCGGCTAACACCCGGTTACTCAACCCTGCACCTTAGACATGGAATCACTGGCCACTTTAATAATGGAACACTAGTCACTTTAATAATGTTTACATACTGATTTACTCATTTCATATGTACATAATGTGTTCTATGATTGTATTTTAGTCAATCCCACTCCGACCATAGCTCGTCCTAATATTTATATATTTCTTAATTCATACTTTTACTTTTAGATTTGTGTGTATTGTTGTAAATTGTTAGATACTACTGCACTGTTGGAGCTAGAAACACAAGCATTTTGCTACACCCACTATAACATCTGCTAAATATGTGTGTGTGACCAATACAATTTGATTTGATTAGCATCACATCGCTAGCTAATGCTAACCTACAGTATAAGACCATGCTGTGAGCCTGTATTCATTTCTCACTGGTAGAGCTAGAGTACCTTGGTCAGGGCACCTGGGTGGAAAGTCCAGCGGATGTTGTTGCTGTACTGGACTCTGACATCTCCCCGGTCAGTGATTCTGTGTACCGTCCCGATTTTGCAGATGTACTGTAAACACACAAATCAGATTTGATTTGCAGTTGCCGATTGTGGCCGGCCTTGGCATTGTCATTTCGCTGGCTCCATTGATTTGAAAGTAATACGTGCTTGTTGATTTTGTTCTATTGCACACCAGAGACCATTCACGCCGGCAACGTTACATAAACCTGGGTTCAAAGGTTCAAAATGGGGATACGGTACTCAGAATTTGAACCAGTACTTGCCTAACATAGCACATGCAGTGACAACGTGGCATACACTTCAAAGTAGTTCTACGACTGGAGAAAGCTTGGAATGAGGTAAGACTCTTTTGATAAGATTATGTCAGAGAAATTCCACCAATTGACTTGGAGGGAGTTTAGTTTAGTACCTCTGCCATTTTGGGGTTCCACCCTCCGTGGCCCTCTTGCATCTGTCTGAGGATGTCTACTTCCAGGAGACACTTCACCTTGTCCCCCTGGTTGAAGGTGTGGCCTTCTGCACTCTCCTGCCTCTGCAGTTCTGCGTGCTCACCTGTGTACACACAAACCATAGATAAAAACACACACACACACACGTGACAACATACTCTACTGCAGTGCTTTCATATTGATCTGTAGGATACATACACTACCGGTCAAAAGTTTTAGAACACGTACTCATTCAAGTGTTTTTCTTTATTTTTACTATTTTCTACATTGTAGAATAATAGTGAAGACATCAAAACTATGAAATAACACACATGGAATCATGTAGTAACCAAAACAAGTGTAAAACAAATCTAAATGTATTTTAGATTTTAGATTCTTCAAATTGCTACTCTTTTCCTTGATGACAGCTTTGCACACTCTTGGCATTCTCACAATCAGCTTCTCCTGGAATGCTTTTCCAACAGTCTTGAAGGAGTTCCCACATATGCTGAGCACTTGTTGGCTGCTTTTCCTGAAGGCCAGGTCATCTAATGCAGCACTCCATCACTCTCCTTCTTGGTAAAATAGCCCTTACACAGCCTGGGGGTGTGTTGGGTCATTGTCGTGTTGAAAAACATATGATAATCCCACTAAGCCCGAACCAGATGGGATGGCGTATCGCTGCAGAATGCTGTGGTAGCCATGCTGGTTAAGTGTGCCTTGGATTCTAAATAAATCACAGACACTGTCACCAGCAAAGCACCCCCACACCATAACACCTCCTCCTCCATGCTTTACGGTGGGAAATACACATGCGGAGATCATCCGTTCACCCACACCACATCTCACAAAGACATGGCGGTTGGAACCAAAAATCTTGTGTTTCTTGGCCCAAGCAAGTCTCTTCTTCTTATTGGTGTCATTTAGTAGTAGTTTCTTTACAGCAATTCGACCATGAAGGCCTGATTCACCCAGTCTCCTCTGAACAGTTGATGTTGAGATGTGTCTGTTACTTGAACTCTGTGAAGCATTTATTTGGGCTCCAATTTCTGAGGCTGGTAACTCTAATGAACGTATCCTCTGCAGCAGAGGTAACTCTGGGTCTTCCATCCCTGTGGCGGTCCTCATGAGAGCCAGTTTCATCATAGCGCTTGATGATTTTTGCGACTGCACTTGAAAATGTTCAAAGTTCTAGAAATTTTCCGTATTGACTGACCTTCATGTCTTAAAGTAATGATGGACTGTCGTTTCTCTTTGCTTATTTGAGCTGTTCTTGCCATAATATGGACTTGGTATTTTACCAGATAGGGCTGTCTTCTGTATAACCCCCCTACCTTGTCACAACAGATTGTCTCAAACACATTAAGAAGGAAAGAAATGTAAAAAAAAATGTACTTTTAAGAAGGCACACCTGTTCACACCTGTTCTACAATGTAGAAAAAAAAATTTAAATAAAGAAAAACCCTTGAATGAGTAGGTGTTCTAACTTTTGATCGGTAGTGTATACAATTTGATGAATTGTTTCCTTAACAAGAGGTAGAAACTTAAAATCTATCCCCCTTGGTTCATACCAAGCTTTGGTAGGTGGTCTTTGTAGTAGAAGCCTCCCTGGACTTCCGACACGTATTTGAGGTCTACCTTGCCCTTGTGACCCAATCGGTAGACGTTGGTGGTGCCATTGGACCAGGTGACACTGGCCACACTGCGACCAGACTCTGTGTCCCAGCCACGGATGTCCACCACCTTTCCAACCTTACCCTCTCCTCCTGCACACGCACACACGGTGTAGGAGTATGAGAGAAGAGAAAAACCGAAGAGAGCAAGTAAAATAGGCTTATTGGGGAAAAATTAGGAATAATGAGAAGATAGTTAGGGTGAATATATCAAGCACAATGGAAACAATTATGTTTTATGTAGTTTGATTCTGTGCACAGGCAGGACATTACCCCTTCAAAGACACAATAGGTATGTTTGTAAATGCATTTTGGATTGCCAGACTGCGATCAGAGTGCACTTTGGGTGTTTGTAAATTCAGAGGGTTGTCAGACTGTCCGTTAGTAAATTCAGAGTGTTTCGCTCTCTGAGCATTCAGAGCGCACACTGGACACTCTGGCAGAGGAGTAGGGTTGATCCGAGCATTTTGACCTCAACGGCAGTAAAGCACCCAAGCTAACTGGCTAAAGTTGGCTAGCTTGCTAACTATTTCCAGACACAAATGAGAGAACAGCTCACTCTGACCATTTTACTGGTCCTAGCAGAGCTGGTTAGGCTGTTTTTATGTTAGAGCGTTGGTGACTGTAACTGTGCTGAAGGCAACAATTTAGTTATATTTTTTGCTGACATTTACTGACACCGGTCATATTCAATAGGTGTTGCAAGTTAATAAATTAATCAGTTATTCTGTGCTCACTGACGAGAGTGCTCTGAAATCGGAGTAGATAGCCAGGGTGAATTTACAAACACACCCAATGTTAAAACAGGAGATGGTACCCATCAGTGTTTCACATCCACATGTTCAACCTTATTGTGGGAACGCACAGCACAAAGACCATACTCTGGTACAGGAATCTTGTCAATTATAAACTTGGCTAATTCAACATCACATACTGAAAGTAAGAAACAACAAGTAGGATCATGACTCCAATCTGTGCTCTGGATGCTGAAAAGGTTTTCAAAGACCAATCTAAATGGATAATCTAAACAAGGTTTCTCCAATCATCCCTTTGACTCTGGTTAGAAGTGAGAGATCAAACAAAGAAGAACACAAAACAAAGCACACTTAGAGGCTGGGGCTAGCACCCCTCACATTCTCAACTACTGTACCGGACACAAGATACAATACAATAAAATACATTGATTTACTACCACGGCGTTACGCATCTACTTTATTACATACTGACTTGCATCAAGGTCAAATGATATCAAATACTACATTCAGTTTCCACCACAAACTTAGAGAACCTGACATTGTATAGCCTAGTTTATGCAGGTTAACAGTTATATCAAGGATTACACAGAGTCTCAGTACAGGACAGGACTCGGGTAAGGGACAGCCTCTCTTCTAAGCATACCCAGAATGTCCCTATGCACTTACCGCATGCTGCTTAAAGACTGATGATGACTTAGACCCCAGTTCACCTTCGAAGACACCATAGGACATTTTGACTCATTCGCCAGTGCTTTAGCACAGAGAGGACCCAATGCCATTCCCGGTGCTGACCCCACATGAGGTAATACAAAGAGCTAATGACAGCTTTCTCCAGCCCTAGAGGCAATGATATTCAAGGGTTTTGAAATTGAAAGGAACAATTATCAAACTTTCGGAGATCCTGCAAAGAGTTAATTTAGTACTTGTATGGAAAATCTGTTTCTTTCCTAATAATTTGCCATTGAGAGACAAATTCTCTTGACTCTTGATTCGAAATGTTATGCGAACCCACAGAAACCCAACAGCACAGTAGCCGCAAAACCCATGTCCCAAAATGAACTTAATAACCCCAAAGACATTTTTTTCCTCCCCGGAATTGCAGCACATTCTATAATTAGAATTCATGTGACTTCTTGGTATATTCCACTACACTAGAGGGGAAACGGTACGAAAGGAAAAATAAACCTGATCGTTAAGAAACATCTGTTAAACAGACTCAATGAGACACTTTTGGGTTGGGAAAGAATCTTGAAGCACAAACACACCAGTTCACACTGTCACTTTGCAGGGTAATTAGAGAACATTAGAGTATAATGGAATGAGGTTAAGGGGTCATGGTGAAACAGTTGAAACAACAACATTGCCACACTGGTAAACAAGAGGCCCTGGTCGGTATGGATGGATTGCTCCGCTCACTCCCTCACCGTCTTGGTTTCCCCAGTCCCAGTCAGGTCCGCGTACCACTTTCACCCCTTGAAAGATTCCTTTGAGGATGATCCGTGGGAGATTCTGCCTCGGGGCCAAGCACACTCTGTGAAAGGCAAAAAGTACAAACCACATTCTCAATGAAACACTATGGCAAGAAGATAGCATTATGACTTGTGATACAACATCATGGAGTGTATCCAGAATGTTCTGTCCAAATGACATTGTGCAGTTTCAGAAACATAACCACTGACTGACAGAAGCTTGTTCGAAATGCTTCTCTTATCGGCCACCAGAAAAACCCAAGCTAAAACCCTTTAAAACGTACAGCTATCTCGAATAAGTAAGCCAACCGTCTGGCCTACATTATAGTCCAACTAAGTGGCACAGGCAAACAGCCCAGATGTAACAGCTCTCTGGCTTAGAGACACGCTATGTCACAGACACAAGCCTAAAAGTCAGAGAGGGTTATAAGATACAACAATGTTGGGGAAACAATGTTACTGAGACACACTCAGAAGACACTTGAATCAGTAAGGGAGGTGGGGAGACAAAGGGGAGTCTATTCTGTGGTGGATGCTTGCCAAGGGGAGATGGCATACATGCGCTCGATTGCTCATCCAAATTATACCTGTTGAGGACAGAGGGCGCTATTTTCACTTTGGGGGAAAATCGTGCCCAATTTAAACGGCCTCGTACTCAATTCTTGCTCGTACAATATGCATATTATTATTACTATTGGATAGAAAACACTCTCTAGTTTCTAAAACCATTTGAATTATATCTGTGAGTAAAACAGAACTCATTTTGCAGCAAACTTCCTGACAGGAAGTGGAAAATCTGAAATCGATGCTCTGTTCTAGGGCCTGCCTATAAATGTGCTTGATATATATTAGTATACATGCACTTCATACGCCTTCCACTAGATGTCAACAGGCAGTGAGAGAAGAAATGGAGTGTATAACATGATCTGAGGTGGAATAAAAGCTCTTGGCATGACGTGACACCCATTTTCTGTTTCCTGGAACGCGCGAGAAGGGACCTGGTATTGCCTTCTGTAAAGCTGTCGTTATAGACGACTAATATCTCCGGCTTTGATTTTATTTGATAAATGTGACAATATCATCGTAAAGTATGTTTTTTCAAAATAGTTTTATTAGATTATTGAAATTTATTCGGGACGTTAGGCGTGTTGCGTTGTGTGCCTTTGTTCAGAAAGGAGAGCTTCGCGCTACTTTGCTAGCTTTCCGTGCTAATTGACTGGAGAAGAGGACATTCTAAAACCAAACAACGATTGTTCTGGACAAAGGACCCCTTGTACAACATTCTGATGGAAGATCATCAAAAGTAGGACCCATTTTATGATGCTATTTCATATATCTGTCGAACATGTGAACTAGTAGTTTGCGCCCAGATTTTGGGCACTCTCTCGCTATAACTAAGCTGGATGTCGTAATGAAGTTATTTTTAGAATTCTAACACGGCGATTGCATTAAGAACTAGTGTATCTATCATTTCCTATACAACATGTATTTTCTAGTAACGTTTATGAATAGTTATTTGGTCAGAATAGTTGAGTGTCATAAAAATATCCGCACATTCTGGGAAAAAGATGCTACGTTAGCACAATGTATAACCACTGATTTCAGCTCTAAATATGCACATTTTCGAACAAAACATAAGTGTATGTATAACCTGATGTTATAGGACTGTCATCTGATGAAGGTTTATGAAGGTTAGTGAAAATTAATATATTTTGCTGGTTTATTCGCTATCGCTAACGTGCCTATTGCTATCGCTAACGTGCCTTGATGAATGAATGCGGTAGTGTGGTAGGCTATTGTAGTAAGCTAATATAATGCTATATTGTGTTTTCGCTGTAAAACACTTAAAAAAATCGGAAATATTGGCTGGATTCACAAGATGTTTGTCTTTAATTTGCTGTACACCATCGATTTTTCAGAAATGTTTTATGACGAGTATTTAGGTATTTCACGTTGGTCTCTATAATTACTCTGGCTGCTTCGGTGCTATTTTTGATGGTAGCTGTGATGGTAGCTGCAATGTAAAACTGATTTATACCTCAAATATGCACATTTTTCGAACAAAACATAGATTTATTGTGTAACATGTTATAGGACTGTCATCTGATGAAGTTGTTTCTTGGTTAGTTTGGTTGGATCTTGGTTAGTTATGTTGGTTTTGTGCATGCTACCTGTGCTGTGAAAAATGTCTGTCCTTTTTTGTATTTGGTGGTGAGCTAACATAAATATACGTGGTGTTTTCGCTGTAAAACATTTTAAAAATCGGACATGTTGGCTGGATTCACAAGATGTGTATCTTTCATTTGCTGTATTGGACTTGTTAATGTGTGAAAGTTAAATATTTCTCAAAAATATTTTTTGAATTTCGCGCTCTGCCTTTTCAGTGGAATGTGGGAGGAGTTCCGCTAGCGGAACCCCGGAGCCAGACAGGTTAAGGAGAGGTCTTTATTTTTGATGGGTCGTTCAGCTTCGCTGAGGGCTGAGAGGCGTCCTAAACTGAAAAAACATGCTGCAAAACCCTTAAATTACTCAACAGGGGACATCAATGTCATCACAACCACAAGACTAAGCAGAATATGGCTGCCAAAAACCCAGACCTGTTTGACAGGTTCAAGCAGGCAGTTATACTAAATTCCTCAGAAATCAGAAGGGGGGAGGGGTCTAGGAGGAGCCGTACCTTATGGTAAAGATTTGGTCATATCTCAAAGGGGCAAATTAACTGCCTATTCCCATTTGCCATACTTTCTCTGCGAGGTCAGCATTGAGGTTTCATTCTGCCATGAAGCTTGGGGAAAGACTGGAAACTTGACTTGAATTTCTCTCAATCCACTATAATCAAAGTAAAACAATCCTCCCGTGGGTGGTCTTCCTCTGGGATGAAGAGAGGCTTTGCTACACCTACGCGTCACTCTCCCTTCGGCCTCGAGTGGTGTCCATCAACGCAAACGTGGGGGAAAAAACGAAGCTAGCCCTGGTTATCTTCCAAACTAATCAGGTCAGATTGTGAGGCACGTTGGCCTTAGAAGAAGAAGCCGGTGGCACCTTTGCTTCTTGGAGGCTTACTGTAGACTGACAGTAAATCCTGGTGTGGGCTGTGTGGCCACGGACAATGGGGAGGTGAGGTGGCATGTGCCTAAAATCAGAGATTTGAGGACTAATCCCTAGACAGCAGCGCAATCAGGAAGCACAATGTCAGACAGCACAGCTAAGAGAGTGCGTGTTACAAAAATACATCTGCGTCACCACGGAGATAACATATGGCCCTTATTAAGCTTTCTGTGCCAAATGGTCCTGTGAGCATACGGATGTACATTTATACAGTTGAAGTCTGAAGTTTACATACACTTAGGTTGGAGTCATTAAAACTCGTTTTCAACCACTCCACAAATTTCTTGTTAACAAACTATAGTTTTGGCAATCTACTTTTTGCATGACACAAGTAATTGTTTACAGACAGATTATTTCACTTATATTCACTGTATCACAATTCCAATGGGTCAGAAGTGTACATACACTAAGTTGACTGTGCCTTTAAACAGCTTGGAAAATTCCAGAAAATGATGTCTTTAGACGCTTCTGAAAGGCTAATTGACATCATTTGAGTCAATTGGAGGTGTACCTGTGGATGTATTTCAAGGCCTACCTTCAAACTCAGTGTCTCTTTGCTTGACATCATGGGAAAATCAAAAGAAATCAGCCAAGACCTCAGAAAACAAATTGCAGACCTCCACAAGTCTGGTTCATCCTTGGGAGCAATTTCCAAACGCCTGAAGGTACCACGTTCATCTGTACAAACAATAGTACGCAAGTATAAACACCATGGGACCACGCAGCTGTCATACTGCTCAAGAAGGAGACGCATTCTGTCTCCTAGAGATGAACGTACTTTGGTGCAAAAAGTGCAAATCAATTCCAGAACAACAGCAAAAGGACCTTGTGAAGATGCTGGAGGAAACAAGTACAAAAGTATCTATACCCACAGTAAAACGAGTCCTATATCGGCATAACCTGAAAGGCCGCTCAGCAAGGAAGAAGCCACTGCTTCAAAACCGCCATAAAAATGCCAGACTACAGTTTGCAACTGCACATGGGGACAAAGATCATACTTTTTGGACAAATGTCCTCTGGTCTGATGAAACAAAAATAGAACTGTTTGGCAATAATGACCATCGTAATGTTTGGAGGAAAAAGGGGGAGGCTTGCAAGTCGAAGAACACTATCCCAACCGTGAACCACGGGGGTGGCAGCATCATGTTGTGGGGGTGCTTTGCTGCAGGAGGGACTGGTGCACTTCACAAAATAGATGGCATCATGAGGGAGGAAAATTATGTGGATATATTGAAGCAACATCTCAAGACATCAGTCAGGAAGTTAAAGCTCGGTTGCAAATGGGTCTTCCAAATGGACAATGACCCCAAGCATACTTCCAAAGTTGTGGCAAAATGGCTTAAGGACTACAAGTCAAGGTATTGGAGTGGCCATCACAAAGCCCTTACCTTAATCATATAGGAAATTTGTGGGCAGAACTGAAAAAGCGTGTGCGAGCAAGGAGGCCTACAAACCTGACTCAGTTACACCAGCTCTGTCAGGGGGAAAGGGCCAAAATTCACCCAACCTATTGTGGGAGCTTGTGAAAGGCAACCCGAAATGTTTGACCCAAGTTAAACAATTTAAAGGCAATTCTACCAAATACTAATTGAGTGTATGTAAACTTCTGACCCACTGGGAATGTGATGAAAGAAATAAAAGCTGAAATAAATCACTCTATTATTCTGACGTTTCACATTCTTAAAATAAAGTGGTGATCCTAACTGACCTAAGACAGGGAATTTTTACTAGGATTAAATGTCAGGAATTGTGAAAAACTGAGTTTAAATGTATTTGGCTAAGGTGTATGTAAACTTCCGACTTCAACTGTAGGCCTTTGCTGTAGACACTGTGTTTACTGTGTACGGCCACAGGCGGTGAAAGGGTTGGTACGCAACATGATTTTCAGAAAATTCCATGCAAAGATGATGATGCGGTGGGGATAAGACCTGAATAAAACAATGCTGGCTTATACAGCAGGATTTCCTGAGTTGGTAGATTAGGGTGGAGGTTGTTAATGGGCTGCTTTCAACAATAGATTTTAGCAAGATTAAAAACACCACTTTAAGGAATTTATGGGTCCAGATACCATTGGGCAAAATATGTAAAGGGTGGGGGGGGGGGGGGGGGGGGCAGAACTATCCAAAACAGATCTAGTAGAGAGTAAATATAATGATGCATGAATGGTACAGATGGCATTAGTGAAGACAGCAACTATTTTGACATATTACTGTTGTTGGTGTTGTCGCTGTTAAACACTTATACTTTGAGAGAGAGAGCGAGCAGCTCTTTAAAAGGACCTGGACGTCTAATCCTGCCTGACCAACGGTCTCTCTGAGATAGAGGATGTGGTGAGCTGAAACATGACCAGTAGGAGGTAGAGGTGCTGAATTGCCAGATATGCAGGATAAGGATTAAACTGAGCCTACTTGACAGGGCCTCTGCATCTGTGTGTGTGTGTGTGTGTGTGTGTGTGTGTGTGTGTGTGTGTGTGTGTGTGTGTGTGTGTGTGTGTGTGTGCGGGAGACGATTAGCCAACCGCGAAGTTGTTGTTGCGTTTCCACCCCCCCCCTCAGTAAACATATGGACACCCATATGCTGCACAGGGCACCGTCAACACGCCATAACCTACACAAACACGGCAAGACAATACACACCACTTACCATGAACAACGGTGACCAAACATGTCATTGTGAACACTTGGTTATTATACACACACACACACACGTGACAAAACACTCTACAAAACACATTCACATGTGACTACATTATTAGAGAGTATCCAGATGACCCAGCCTCTATCCAGATGATCACAGACTGGGCACACATACATGGTAATGAACATCCTGTATTAAGGAAAATCACAGCACATCCACTGGCACCTCACTTCCCCAAATCTGTATTCACACTCAGCCACTATTAATTACCTTATAACACACTTCAATGAGGAGGAACGTGAGACTTGTGAGGGAAAAAACATGTATTTGCAGGATCTATTAGATGTACCTATATAATTATCTGTAGCTTCATAATAGGAGCTTAGTATAGGAGCTTAGTGATCGTAAAGAGCTCTCTGCTTAAAGGAATAAAGGCGGCATATTGCTGTGCACATATGGAGGGTTGAAACTACAAGATAGTTTCACCACTTCCCCCGCCTCAGGGATGGTTCCTCTCTTCCACGTTCACTCACCGCAGCTGGTCTGGGCGTGTAGTTAAGGACATGGGATAGAGATAAACTTGAGGAACAGAATAGACCTGTATTGTTTCCAATCATCTTTGCTTCTGAGTAACTTGGTCACAAGGCATAAGACAAAGAAGAAACCACAGTAGCTTATGATGCCCCGATCTGCTGGGGAGGGGTGGAACCAACCATGACTAAGCAGGTTTGGGGTTTCTATATAAACCTCTTGCGTTTTCTGTATTATTGGGCTCTCAATGATCACCTATGGGTGGTCGTTGACCAGATCCATTATTGCAATAATTAAATCGGTATTAAAGGTTGATTGTTTGAAGAAATTGAAAGTCTTTTCTCCCTTGCTTGATTAGAATTTACATGACATTCTGCTAACATGCTAATCCCATTATTAAGTGGGTTAATTACAATACAGCAAAACTCTGGCACTGCAAGGCCTGTACTACTCGATAAGAACCCCCCGACCCCATGGCAGTGTGTGCCTAACAGTGGCTCTCTCTCTGCTTTAAGCCCTCAGCTGAGCCACCTGCTCGGCTACTCTCTCGGTCTCTGACATTAAATGAATCCCATTAGCTGTGCTGCTGAGCCCAGATCCAATCCCTCCATCACAAATGATCAGTAAAATAAAGCAGGGCCTCTCTCATCATGGAAGCCAGCCAACTTCTTGGCTCCCCCAATATCAGTTTGGGACAGATTGAATGCCTGCATTTTTCTTAAGACGGACCAGGTCTTATGAGACGCGAGACAGACTGTAGCGCTTTGGATGACATCACTGAGGACTCACTCACTCACTCAAGAAAGTATTCATACCCCTTGACATATTCCACATTTTAATGTGTTTCAGCCTGAATTCAAAATGGATTCTACCTACATGTACATATTACCTCGACACCAATGCCCCCGCACATTGACTCTGTACGGGTACCCCCTGTATATAGCCCCGCTATTGTTATTTACTGCTGCTCTTTAATTATTTGATATTCTTATCTCTTACTTTGTTTTTGTATATTCTTAAAACTGTATTGTTGGTTAAGGGCTTGTAAGTAAGTATTTCACTGTAAGGTCTACACCTGTTGTATTCGGCACATGTGACAAATACAATTTGACTTTACTTGATTAAATAATCCATAATGAAAAAGGGAAAACATGTTTTTTGAAATCTTGGCAAATTTATTGAAAATGTAATACAGAAATATCTAATTTACCTAAGTATTCACACCCCTGAGTCAATACTTTGTAGAATCACCTTTGGCAGCGATTATAGCTGTGAGTCTTTCTGGTTAAATCTCTAAAAGCTTTCCACACCTGGATTGCACAACATTTGCCCATTTATCTTTTCAAAATTCTTCAAGCTCTGTCAAATTGGTTGTTGATCATTGCTAGACAACCATTTTCAGGTCTTGCTATAGATGTTCAAGTAGATTTAAGTCAAAACTGTTAGGCCACTCAGGAACATTCACTGTATACTCACTGGTCTTTGTGGTTGAATCAGTGTTTGAAATTCACTGCTCGACTAAGGGACCTTACGTGTGGGGTACAGAGATGAGGTAGTCATTCAAAAATCATTTTAAACACTATTATTGCACACAGAGTGAGTCCATGCAACTTATTATGTGACTTGTTAAGCAAACTTTCACTCCTGAACTTATTTAGGCTTGCCATAACAAAGGGGTTGAATACTTATTGACTCAAGACATTTCAGCTTTTAATTAATTTGTAAAAACAATTTAAAACATAATTCCACTTTGACATTATGGGGTATTACGTGTAGGCCAGTGACAAGAAATCTCAATTGAATTTATTTTAAATTCAGGCTGTAACACAACAAAATGTGGAAAAAGTCAAGGGTGTGAGTACTTTCTGAAGGCACTGTATAGAGGGGCTCTGTTGTGTTTTGCCCCATGCACAACAAGCATGAAGAAGAACGAGGGGTTGCGGGCGTTACTTTCATATGATGTTTTTCCCCTTTGCTTTAGAGCTGGGTCTTGGAGCACCAACAGTCAATGTATCTTCACTGTGTGTAATGAATGACATCAAAAGTACATCTAAACCAGAATTGTGATCAAATGGTTGGATATAAACTTTGACTAATTTATTCACCATTTCCCTACCTTGATCTACTCCTGTATTTCCTAGAATAAGGCTGTAACGTAACAAAATGTGGAAAAACTGAAGGGGTCTGAATACTTTCTGAATGCACTGTATTACAAACTTGCACAACTTACAATATGTTACGAATTTGCAAAACGTATGATATGTTATGAATTCCAATTTGTTGTGGCTAACGTTAGCTATGTGGCTAGGTTGCTAACGTTAACTAGCTGGCTAACGTTAGCTAGGGGTTAGGAGTTAGGTTAAAGGGTTAAAGTTAGGGGAAGGGTTAGCTAAAATTGTTGCTATACGTTCGCGTTATACATACACCCCGACCAACCACCCTCCTTTTGTTTTTGCCTTAATTAACCTTCGGTCTTTTATAACCATACCAAACTTGACATATCAAAACGAACTTGAGTGTCCCGATTTACTATGAGACCAGGCGGATCAATAAACTGTTGGATTCATAATGAAACCTTATACGCATATGCTTATTGCAACGGACGAGTGCAATGTTTCGTAATCTTGTACAGTAAAGATGGAATGTTGTGTGTGTAAGTATGTCTAAAATGCTAATGGCGTGATCTAATGAAGTATGGATGAGTTTTGGTATGATGAGGTGTAGAAATATAAATGACTGGCTATATTTCGTGCATATGGCATATTTGGTCAAAGGAGAACTGAAACCGACTCAGCCTCCTGCTTGACACCAATCTAGCGAATTCAAAACAACGCCAATGGGATTCATAGTTCAAATAAACTAATTACGACTCAGTGGGTTTCTCTAAAGACGTCTGCTCTAGCACATGAGCTGTGTGACTACAAAAGGCATAAGTGTCTGAATTAGGCTAAGTAGCGAGGCCTAAACAGAACTGAGAAAGACCATCAATGGCTCTTTGTATCATCCATTTCTCCTAATCTCAGTTACCAAGAAGTAAAACTGTCCACGTGAGATTAGTTTCTCCAAATCCTCAGTGGTAATGGCGGGAACACATTAGTAGATTCATCTTAATGAATGTTCTGTCGGGATGAGGGTTGCGTAAGAGCCCGTCTGTTCACTCAGTGGTTTTCCTCGTCACGTCTGCCCTCCATTCATCACGTTACTGTATGTCCTCTCTAGCCAAGGCCAGAGATGTCTAAAGGGTCCATCACATCACTGCAGGCCAACTGACTTCAGCTGAGTCACATTCTTTCATTCCACTTAAGACTAAATACTCCATTACTTAAAGGTGTCTCAGAGAGATGTCTCAGAGAGATGTCTCAGAGAGATGTCTCAGAGAGATGTCTCAGAGAGATGTCTCAGAGAGATGTCTCAGAGAGATGTCTCAGAGAGATGTCTCAGAGAGATGTCTCAGAGAGATGTCTCAGAGAGATGGCTCAGAGAGATGGCTCAGAGAGATGGCTCAGAGAGATGGCTCAGATTAATAACGTGTTAGTATTGGAATGACAGAGATCCCTCCAAAAGAACCACTTCATATTCAAACAATTCCCTGCATGGACCACACACACTAAACGTGTGTTGACCATCAGCCATTTTGGGCCAAATCCCCCCATTTCAAAACCTCCATTATCATTCATGTACAGGACTCAACTACTGAGATATCTAATCCTGCATTTGCCTTTACCTGTCTGTACTGTTTGTTGATATAGAGAAGTTAATGTGTGTGTGTGGGAGTAATTTCATCAATAGTGAACTAACTAAATAATAGGCTTTTATTTCCCTCACCACAAAGTGGCAGCGTGGTGGTCTGTGTGTTTACTACTATCCCATCACCACACCCAGCATATGTATCAATCTCCTTACTTGTAATAAGTAGAGGATATATATTTTAAAAAGGTAGTTTTGCAGTCTCATCAGGTAGCTAGCGTAAGTCCTACTCTGGGGTTGAGTAGTTTGTAAACAACCTGCAAATAACAAAACCAATAAGACGATTGGATCTTATAGTGGTCTTATGGGACACACTGCTGTCCACTAGTGTTTTCAAAGGCCAGAAATAAAACATTTGGCCTTGTGTTTACTCTCTGGACAGCTTTCAGGCCTTCAAGTCCAGACTTAACTACTTTGTTTCAAATAAAGAGTTAAGTATAAATCCAACCTTATAACTTTTTCACTCCAGACGTAGCCCATCTCTTTATGTGATAACGCAAAGTAATTACCTTTAAGTTTAAATCAAACAACCTTGAACATTTTAAAAACCAAACAACCTTAATCAAATCACATTTACCACAATAAGAGAAATGAGTAAATGGCAAGCATCCTGTCACTGAATCTACTAAATGTATCTTTACTCGATCAAGTGAGTGGGATGAATCCCTGCATTCCACTAAGAAAGCACTGGCCACTGTTCTTGGCCTGAAGTCTCCAGGAACAGCAGAGCCATCCATCCTGAGGACTGTCTGAAGGGCTCTCTTCTAATGAAGGATGTTGCTGAGCCAAACAGCATACATGCCCAATGTTTAATCAATACTGTAGAGAAACTGAGGTGGGAGTCCAAGTGAGAGGGGGAAGGAGTCTGTCAGACTGTATTGTACTGCAGTAGTTCCCAAAATTTGTGGTTATTGTACCACCAACTGAATTTTGCTCTGCCCCCAGAAGTACCCCCTCATGTGCATTTTACCAGTAGGCCTGTGGTCTCATGAGTCTTCTCAAGTACTAATTTTTTTTACATTTTACATTTTAGTCATTTAGCAGACGCTCTTATCCAGAGCGACTTACAGTAGAGTGCATACATTTTATTACATTTTTACATTTCATTACATTTTTACATACTGAGACAAGGATATCCCTACCGGCCAAACCCTCCCTAACCCGGACGACGCTATGCCAATTGTGCGTCGCCCCACGGACCTCCCAGTTGCGGCCGGCTGCGACAGAGCCTGGGCGCGAACCCAGAGACTCTGGTGGCGCAGCTAGCACTGCGATGCAGTGCCCTAGACCACTGCGCCACCCGGGAGGTTACTCCCTGTGGATAGAGGTCCTAGTACCCCTGGTTGGGAACCACTGTTGTACTGTACACACAGGGTTCTACACTAACCTTTTACACTGGTGGCACCTACTATTTTTGCCATCTTTTAAATTAGCATGTCCTTGTGTTCTTACATTGATTTTGATATATTTACTGTGACAGCAAAGAAAAGAGACTGTTAAAATAAAGTGCAAAATGTATTTATTGCCAATTTCAAAGTGCCATGTGTTCTTTCCTGCGAAATCCTGCAGAGGGCAGAATTGGAAAAACGATACTTGATACCAAAACAATAACACAAAAAAATATATATTTCCCCCAGTTTTTACAGGTTTTCACTCTCAAAATGGGATGTTCGAAGTCCATAACAATGCTTAAACCATATTCTTTGTTGTTTTGTAGTTACCCTTTAATTCAGGTGTGCACCAGCCAGACAGTTGTGTTTGGCCAGCAGTGTTTCTATAGCACACACAATTTTCAAAAGAAAATGGTCACTGGATTGATGCAAATAATTATGATTATGCCAGGTAGACATAGGCTACTTTGTAGTTACCTTTAAATTGCCTTTCAATCTGCCTGAAAACTGTTATCATTAGCATCGCTAACAGCTACACAAAGTGGTAGCCATATAGGCCCTACGCGCACTGCACACATCAGGGCTCGACATTCAGGTAAATTTGCCAGTGTCACACCGGTCCAGTGCCAACTGAAAGCTACTGGCTCGAATGAAAAAAATACTGGCCCGGGTCAAGAGCTGACAGGAAAGCAAATTATGCTTTCATAGTTTTAAGAATATATTACCTTTCATTTACAGGCTGAGCAAGTAGCCTTTACAGGGTCAAATTCAAGGACATTTTCAAGCACTTAATTGTATTTTCCAAGGACCAAGATTGTATATTTGTTGTAATAGCCTACAGAAAAAACACCCTTCAATTGAAACGGCGGGAAACAAATGAAAGTGCCTTCATCTCTCATTAAAACGGATCAGAAATGAAAACATGAATAATTATATTGGAGCAGTAGAACTTCTAAATCAGCTACCATAACTTCAATGACTTTTCAAAAGATCAAATAACCAAGAGGAAATGTATGATTTTCAAAAGTACGCCATTCCATGATGACTGAATTGTACATCGCAAATATTCAACCAAGACTTTTTAAATACCTGGTTTGCATACCCATTCTTGCCTCATAACTTGGAACATCTTTCCTACCGCTGTCGTTCTTCATTGAGTTGCTCAATTATATAGCCTAGGTTAAAAATAGCATTATTGCAATATTTCTTTCACCGGCCCACTGATGGGGATGATCGACCTCCCCTGTAAGTCGATCTCTGACGCTTCATAAAGTTGGGTTAATTTTTGGTCAATTGCACATTACTGTTTGAATAAAACATGATAAAGAGAGCAAATTGTGATCCAAAAACGAACATGACCAGGTAAAAAAAATGTTTGCTGGCACCCTTGCGACCAAATAAAAATGTGTGTTGCACTGCCAAGTCAAACAGTTGCAAATGCGACTGTTTTAGTTGCAGTACTGAACCCTGGTACAGAATATGAGAGCTGGCCATCAGTGTCAAATACATTTGATCTATTCTCTCGTTATGAGAGAAAAATGTAAACCGGGGGTCCTACTATCCAAACTGCTTATTGTTTTTTTTTGAATTTCAAGATGAAGACTGAACTTTTCAGTAGTTCAGGCTACTCTAACCCTAAGAACAGAACAACCAGTTTTAATTGAATAGCCCTAAACCTAAGCAGCAGGGGCATACAGCCATTGAAGGGTTGGTAAGCTTGTTCTCTTGACACAGTTCCTCTATCTTCACCAAATGTCTTTCGCAATGTCTATGATCTCCAAAAGGCTTCACTCATTTGAGGAAACTAATTATGCGATGAAATGTGTGCCGATCACAGATAAGAGGGAATCGGTTCCACATAAGGAATTACTGTACTATTGGCCAACAGTATTCTGCTTGGCATCATGGAACATATTTGCTTAAGTGTCGTTCTACCATTTTGAGTTTTAGCTCCTGGCCAGATGATCAGCCCGTGTCTGTGTAATACTAAGTGTATTATACTACATGAATGGAGAATTCTTGAGAAATTCAGTCTCAAGCTTCAAAAAGCCCAGAAACACACTCACCAGCGAGCACACAAAGGAATACAGGGGTTTGAGCTGGCTCTTCACTGGTGGACTAGTAGAAGAATTCTGTGCCCCATTTTAAATTCAGTGTGCCATGAGTATCACCCAATATTATAAAGGGAACTGTCCACCCAGCTGACATTCAGACAGTGCCTGTATCGGTTCCACATCGCTTTACTGTGAACTGATACAGAAGACTGGATGAGGAGAGAGGAGGGGATAATTCACGTACTTGTATAAAATTGATAATGCCCTCGAAGCCATTGTTTGGAGGATATATTGGCACGGTTTTCCGGCCCTCGACGACAGCCATGCCAATATATCCTCCAAAGATCGGCAAATCTCTGGCATGATCACTTAATTAGAGAAGGCGGGCAGAGCAGACAATGGGAATCAACTTAGGGGAGTCGGGGACACAGGGACAATTAGAACGGTCCCTTTCAAATTAATCTGGCACAAGTTATTATTTGAAAAGTAAAACAAATTGTAATCAAATTCAGCAAATCACACACTGTATTTTGAAGCTAATTTTAATACAAATCAACCCAAGTGAATCTGGAGATAGGGTTTCGAAGGAATGGAGAGTTTGTGGGGGGGGGGGGGGGGGGGCATGGTACTCACGGTTGGGAATGGGCTGTCTCATAGCGCTCAAATGCGTGGCCCAGGTCGTGTTTGTTGTTCATGTAGCACTGCGTGCACAAGTCGTAGTCAAAGCACACCTTGCACTTCCAGCGCATTCCCATGATGCCATGCTTCTTGCAGCTGTCGCAGATGATGTTGGAGTGGCGCACACCTGAGACAGAGAAAAGGGGAAAGAGAGAGAGCGAGAAAGTCAGAGCGAGGTTGAAGGAGGTTAAGACAAGCCAGTCCAGAATTAGTTCAAAGTACAGCAAATGAGAAGAGTTGACTGATGACAGATGATGAGAAATGCTGATCTTCCTCCCCCTTCTCACTCTCCTTCTCCTTCTCTTTGCTTTCGCTACATTAATTGAAGCCTTATTGACTTCTGAGGTAGAACAATTCTGTTTTAATGGAGCAAAATGCAGATGAATCCTGCATTAGCACTTGGCATTAAATTCTAATACAGCCGATTCTAAAACAGGGCTGTATTGCCTGTCTCCTGCTTGAGTCAAGAGAAATGGAGATGGAGAGAGATGCCCTTTGCTCTGCGATGGTAAGTAAACATGAGCTTGAGGAACCTTGCTTGAGTCACAAAGATGAGACCAATACCTAAAAATAACAAATGATATACAAACAATACATTAGATACAGTGCATTTGGAAAGTATTCAGACCCCTTCCCCTTTTCCACATTTTGTTACGTTACAGCCTTATTCTAAAAATTATTAAATTCGTTTTTTCATTCATCAATCTACATACAATAGCCCATAATGACAAAGAGAAAACAGGTTTAGACATTTTTGCACATTTATAAAAAAACAAAAACAGAAATACCCTATTTACGTAAGTATTCAGACATTTCCTATGACACTCCAAATTGAGCTCAGGTGCATCCTGTTTTTATCCAGTTTTGATTTCCATGTTTCACACAAGTTCTGAACCTTTCTATTCTCATAGTTTCTACAGATTGTAAATTAAAGATTTTTTTCTTCTAAAAGTATTATATTATAATACTTATTATTATCTACTTTGTGCACGACACCAGTAATTTTTCCAACAATTGTTTACAGACAGATTATTTCACTTACAGTGAGGGGAAAAAGTATTTGATCCCCTGCTGATTTTGTATGTTTGCGCACTGACAAAGAAATGATCAGTCTATAATTTTAAATGGTAGGTTTATTTGAACAGTGAGATACAGAATAACAACAAAAAAATCCAGAAAAATGCATGTCAACAATGTTATAAATTGATTAGCATTTTAATGAGGGAAATAAGTATTTGACCCCTCTGCAAAACATGGCTTAGTACTTGGTGGCAAAACCCTTGTTGGCAATCACAGAGGTCAGACGTTTCTTGTAGTTGGCCACCAGGTTTGACCCAATTTCAGTGGGTCAAAAGTTTACATACACTAAGTTGACTGTGCTTTTAATCAGCTTGGAAAATTCCAGAAAATTATGCCATGGCTTTAAGAAGCTTCTGATAGGCTAATTGACATAATTTGAATCAATTGGAGGAATACCTGTGGATGTATTTCAAGGCCTACCTTCAAATTGAGTGCCTATTTTCTTGACATCATGGGGAAATCAAAAGAAATCAGCCAAGACCTCAGAACAAAAATTGCAGACCTCCACAAGTCTGGTTCATTCTTGGGAACAATTTCCAAACGCCTGAATGTACCACGTTCATCTGTACAAAGAGTAGTATGCAAGTATAAACACCATGGGACCACGGAGCCGTCATACTGCTCAGAAAGGAGATGCATTCTCCTAGAGATCAACGTATTTTGGTGCAAAATGTGCAATCAATCCCAGAAAAATAGCAAAGGACTTTGTGAAGAATACTGGAGGAAACAAGTACAAAAGTATCTATATCCACAGTAAAACGAGTCCTATATCGACAAACTGAAAGGCCGCTCAGCAAGGAAGAAGCCACTGCTCCAAAACCGCCATAAAAAAGCCAGACTACGGTTTGCAACTGCACATGGGGACAAAGATCATACTTTTTGGACAAATGTCCTCTGGTCTGATGAAACAAAAATAGAACTGTTTGACCATAATGAACATCGTTATGTTTGGAGGAAAAAGGGGGAGGCTTGCAAGCCGAAGAACACCATCCCAACCGTGAAGCACGGGGTCAGCAGCATCATGTTGTGGGGATGCTTTGCTGCAGGAGGGACTGGTGCACTTCACAAAATAGATGGCATCATGAGGCGGGAAATTTATGTGGATATATTGAAGCAAGATCTCAAGATATCAGTCAGGAAGTTAAAGCTTGGTCGCAAATGGGTCTTCCAAATGGACAATGACCCCAAGCATACTTCCAAAGTTGTGGCAAAATGGCTTAAGGACAACAAAGTCAAGGTATTGGAAAGCCCTGACCAAAGCCCTGACCTCAATCCTATAGAAAATTTGTGGGCAGAACTGAAAAAGCGTGTGCGAGCAAGAAGGCCTACAAACCTGACTCAGTTACACCAGCTCTGTCAGGAGGAATGGGCCAAAATTCACCCAACTTAGTGGGAAGCTTGTGGAAGGCTACTCAAAACATTTGACCCAAGTTAACAATTTTAGGCAATGCTACCAAATACTAATTGAGTGTATGTAAACTTCTGACCCACCGGGAATGTGATGAAAGAAATAAAAGCTGAAATAAATCATTCTCTCTACTATTATTCTGGCATTTCACATTCTTAAAATAAAGTGGTGATCCTAACTGACCTAAAACAGGGAATTTTTACTCGTATTAAATGTCAGGAATTGTGAAAAACTGAGTTTAAATGCATTAGGCTAAGGTGTATGTAAATTTCCGACTTCAACTGTATACAGTATATATATAACATTCTATTAGTTGCAAGAATCTGGTAAAATTCTGGTATCAATTAAATTGGAAAATTTGAAATTTTCAATCCGGCATCGTTTTGTGTATCAGCTCATAAACCATGTGCCATGAAATCGGTACATCGAAAATTTATTCCCAATAATTTTGCAATCTATATGGCACAGCTGTCAATGTTTTGGTCCTTAAATTAAACTGGTATACATTTTTATTTAATCTCTATTTTCTTTAACCAATTTTTGTCTTTAATGCAGGGTCGACAGACAAGTTCCTTACTTTTTCCCCCCTTCCAATTGCCTCTTCCATTTTTGCGGTAATGCTGCAATTAGGACGCCTGTATCTTTGTAGGGACTGTGTAATTAAGTGTAATTAATAACTTAACCATTCTCAAAGGGATATTCAATGGTCTGTGTTTTTTTATACTGAACAAAAATATAAACGCAACATGTAAAGTGTTGGTCCCATGTTTCATGAGCTGAAAAAAAAAGATTCCAGAAATGATCCATACACACAAAAAGCGTATTTCTCTCAAATATTATACACAAATGTGTTTATACCTGTTAGTGAGCATTTCTCCTTTGCCAAGATAATCCAGCCACTGGACAGGTGTGGCATATCAAGCAGCTGATTAAACAGCATGATCATTACACAGGTTTTGGAGAATTTGGCAGTACGTCCAACCGGCCTCAGACCACGTGTAACCACGCCAGCCCAGGACCTCCACATCCGGCTTCTTCACCTGCGGGATCGTCTGAGACCAGCCAACTGGACAGCTGATGAAACTGTGGGTTTGCACAATCGAAGAATTTCTGCAAAAACTGTCAAAAACCCTCTCAGGGAAGCTCATCTGCATGCTCATCGTCCTCACCAGGGTCTTGACCTGACTGCAGTTTGGCGTCATAACTGACTTCAGTGAGCAAATCCTCACCTTCGATGGCCACTGGCACGCTGGAGAAGTGTGCTCTTCATGGATGAATCCCAGTTTCAACTGTACCGGGCAGATGGCGTGTATGGTGTCGTCAATGCTGTGAACAGAGTGCCCCATGGTGGCGGTGGGGTTATGATATGGACATGCATAAGCTACGGACAATGAACAAAATTGCATTTTATCAATGGCAATTTGAATACCTTGATGATACCTTGATGAGATCCTGTGGCCCATTGTTGTGCTATTCATCTGCTGCCATCACCTTATGTTTCAGCATGATAATGCACAGCCCCATATCGCAAGAATATGTACACAATTCCGGGAAGCAGAAAATGTCCCAGTTTTTCCATGGCCTGCATACTCACCAGACATGTCACCCATTGAGCATGTTCGGGATGCTCTGGATCGATGTGTAAGACAGCATGTTCCAGTTCACACCAATATCCAGCAACTTAGCACAACCATTGACGAGGAGTGGGACAACATTCCACAGGCCATAATCAACAGATCAACTCTATGCAAAGGAGATGTCGCGCTGCATGAGGCAAATGGTGGTCACACCAAAAACTGACAGTTTTTTTTATCCATGCCCCAACCTTTAAAAAAAAAAGTTATCTGTGACCAATGGATGCATCTGTATTCCCAGTCATGTGAAATCCATAAATTAGGCCTAATGAATTTAAACAGACTCCATGAGGGTGGTAAACAGACAGAAACAGACTCCATGAGGGTGGTATGAGGGCCCGACTTCCACAGGTGGGGGTTGTGCTTACAGCCCAACACCGTGCAGGACATTTGGCATTTGCCAGAGAACACCAAAATTGGCAAATTCGCCACTGGCGCCCTGTGCTCTTCACAGATGAAAGCAGGTTCACACTGAGCACATGTGACAGACGTGACAGAGTCTGGAGACGCCGTGGAGAACGTTCTGCTGCCTGCAACATCCTCCAGCATGACCGGTTTGGCGGTGGGTCAGTCATGGTGTGGGGTGGCATTTCTTTGTGGGGCCGCACAGCCCTCCATGTGCTCGCCAGAGGTAGCCTGACTGCCATTAGGTACCGAGATGAGATCCTCAGACCCCTTGTGAGACCATATGCTGACACATGCACATTTGTGGCCT
Organism: Salvelinus namaycush; assembly: GCF_016432855.1. Classification (NCBI taxonomy): domain Eukaryota; kingdom Metazoa; phylum Chordata; class Actinopteri; order Salmoniformes; family Salmonidae; genus Salvelinus; species Salvelinus namaycush. The sequence continues at coordinate 25,432,135 of NC_052322.1, forward strand.
GCTGGAGGTCATTTTGCAGGGCTCTGGCAGTGCTCCTCCTTGCACAAAGGCGGAGGTAGCGGTCCTGCTGCTGGGTTGTTGCCCTCCTACGGCCTCCTCCACGTCTCCTGATGTACTGGCCTGTCTCCTGGTAGCGCCTCCATGCTCTGGACACTACGCTGACAGACACAGCAAACCTTCTTGCCACAGCTCGCATTGATGTGCCATCCTGGATGAGCTGCACTACCTGAGCCACTTGTGTGGGTTGTAGACTTTGTCTCATGCTACCACTAGAGTGAAAGCACCGCCAGCAATCAAAAGTGACCAAAACATCAGCCAGGAAGCATAGGAACTGAGAAGTGGTCTGTGGTCACCACCTGCAGAACCACTCCTTTATTGGGGGTGTCTTGCTAATTGCCTATAATTTCCACCTTTTGTCTATTCCATTTGCACAACAGCATGTGAAATTTATTGTCAATCAGTGTTGCTTCCTAAGTGGACAGTTTGATTTCACAGAAGTGTGATTGACTTGGAGTTACATTGTGTTGTTTAAGTGTTCCCTTTATTTTTTTGAGCAGTGTACATTGCATTCAGAAAGCATTCAGACCCCTTGACTTTTTCCACATTTTGCTATGTTACAGCCATTAAAAAAAAAAATGTATTAACCCATTTTCCCCCCTCATCGTTTTTAGACATTTCTGCAAATGTATAAAAATAAAAAATAAACTGAAATATCACATTTACATAAGTATTCAGACCTTTTACTCCGTACTTTGTTGAAGCCCCTTTGGCAGCGATTACAGCCTCAAGTCTTGGGTATAACGCTACAAGCTTGGCACACCTGTATTTGGGGAGTTTCTCCCAATCTTTTCTGCAGATCCTCTCAAGCTCTGTCAGGTTGGATGGGGAGCGCTGCTGCACAGCTATTTTCAGGTGTTCCATCAGGTTCAAGTGCAGGCTCTGGCTGGGCCCCTCAAGGACATTCAGAGACTTGTCCCAAAGCCACTCCTGCATTGTCTTGGCTTTTGCTTAGGGTCGTTGTCCTGTTGGAAGGTGAACCTTTGCCCCCAGTCTGAGGTCTTGAGCGCTCTGGAGCAGGTTTTCATCAAGGATCTCTCTGTACTTTGCTTAGCTAATCTTTCCCTCGATCCTGACTAGTCTCCCAGTTCCTACCGCTGAAAAACATCCCCACAGCACGATGCTGCCACCACCATGCTTCACCGTAGGGATGGTGCCAGGTTTCCTCCAGACATGACGCTTGGCATTCAGGCCAAAGAGTTCAATGTTGGTTTCATCAGACCAGAGAATCTTGTTTCTCATGGTCAGAGCCCTTTAGGGGCCTTTTGACAAACTCCAAGCGGGCTGTCATGCCTTTTACCGAGGAGTACCTTTCGTCAGGCAAAGGCCTGATTGGTGGTGTGCTCCAGAGATGGTTGTCCTTCTGGAAGGTTTTCCCATCTCCACAGAAGAAACTCTGGAGCTCTGTCAGAGTGACCATCGGGTTCTTGGTCATCTCTATGACAAAGGCCCTTCTCCCCCGATTGCTCAAATTGGCCGGGCGGCCAGCTCTAGAAAGAGTCTTGGTGGTTCCAAACTTCTCCCATTTAAGAATGGAGGCCACTCTGTTCTTGGGAACCTTCAATGCTGCAGACATTTTTTGGTACCCTTCCCCAGATCTGTACCTCGACACAATCCTGTCTCGGAGCTCTACAGACAATTCCTTTGACTTCCTAGCTTGGTTTTTGCTCTGACATGCACTGTCAATGTGGGAACTTATATAGACAGGTGTGTGCCTTTCCAAATCATGTCCAATCAATTGAATTTACCACAGGTGGACTCCAATCAAGGATGATCAATGGAAACAGGATGCACCTGAGCTCAATTTCGATTCTCATAGCAAAGCGTCTGAATACTTTTGTAAATGTATTTATGTTTTTTATTTTAATTACATTTGCAAATATTTCTAAAAACCCATTTTCACTTTGTCATTATGGGGTATTGTGTGTAGATTGATGAACAATTTAATCATTTTTAGAGTAAGGCTGTAATGTAACAAAATGTGAAGAGGTCTGAATACTTTCCGAGTTCAATGTAAGTACATAGCCTATATGTGTGTAAACAGCTGAGGTGGGGTGTTATGCTCACCGATCTGGGCATTGTCGTAGAGCAGCAGGTCGTAGGAGCCTTGGTATCCTGTGCGGTAGTTGGTGCGCGTGCCGCTGTCCCACTGCACCACCACCGTCTTATCAGGCGTGGTGGTGCTGCCTTGCCGCCCGATCTCCACCACTGTGCCCACGTGACCCTCACTGTCGTCCTGGTTCCCCCACTTCCAGTCCAGGCCGCGCACCACGCGCATGCCCACCTCCATGCTGCCTCTCGGGCCAGCTGGGCCCGAGGGCCGCGGCCTGGTGAGGTCGCTTCCGCTGCTGCTGTTGTTGCGCCTCTGGGGCCTGTGAAGGGCAGGCCGGACCCGCACAGAGGGCACCACGGGTAGCACCAGGGGCTCCGGGACCAAATCAGGGGTGACTGACGGGAGAAGGAGAGAGAAAGAAAAATATGTCTAATCAATTGGGGCGCCGTCGACTAGCAGAGATGTGAATGAGAACTGGCAATTTAGTTTTCATTTTGTGAGAAATAGTTATTGCAGCCAAGCATCTTTTTCCGTAAATAGGCTAGCTCAGATTAGCCATTCACCGCCACTTCTTCATTGGTAAACAATTTCATGATCTTGACAATTTTTTAAAAAGAAGTCAGCCTAAGCCCTAAAACAATAGTCTCAATCATAGAATTAGGAATTAGAACACTAGAATGGACATGGACCGTCTTATGATGGGATAAATGTCAGCCATGTTTGTCAGGGAATTGGTAAACCATAAACCAATATCTAAGATATTTTCTACATTGTAGAATAGTAGTGAAGACATCTAAACTATGAAATAACACATATGGAATCATGTAGTAACCAAAAATGTGTTAAACAAATCAAAATATATTTGATATGAGATTCTTCAAAGTAGACAGCTTTGCACACGCTTGGCATTCTCTCAACCAGCTTCACCTGGAATGCTTTTCCAACCGTCTTGAGGGAGTTCCCACATATGCTGAGCACTTGTTGGCTGCTTTTCCTTCACTCTGCAGTCCAACACATATTGCCCCCCCACACACATTGTTGTGACTAAGACGAAGATCAGATCAAATTTTATGACAAATTTATGCAGAAATCCAGGTAATTCCAAAGGGCTTACATACTTTTTCTTGCCACTGTATATATATATATATATATATATATCACAGAACATTTGTTTAAAACCCATATAAACCGTATTTATAATTATATGACTTTATTATTGGGTAACAATAATTCTATTACACATTTTCTGATAGATCACATGCCTTACTTAAATTTTCCTGCGTAAATAAAATCCGGATTATGCCTCTACTGCCATTCATTCCAATTAAATTTGTTTGGATTTCTCCCTGACCAATATGGCTGCCATTTTCACCACATTCGGGGACATTGACTGTTTATGACATAGCCAGGATCTCTATGGTCTCAATACTCAGAGAGCTTTACACCACTCCCAGAGATACTGTCAGTGACACTGCAGCAGCATGCCTTTTGTCTCATTAACCAATGTACTGAAGCCCTGTGAGTTTATCCTGTCCCTTCTTCAACATTCACTGAGTCCCATGCTATGTGACATGGGCTGACTCAGAGAGGAGCAGCTGGACATTAGACTCCCCTAACACGCTCACTGCTTTCCTCTGTACCCCTAACATGACACAGCAGTCACAGTCTGCCACACAGTCATGGCCTCATCATGACACTATGGCATGTAGCATTAGCGCCCGGCAGCCACCTGTAACCCCAAAAACGCAGGAAGGAAGTGCTTATTCATGTGGAGGACTGAGTCGGCAGAATGGCAGGAACCTTCACAAATAAGAGAGGTATGCCAATCAGACAGCCCACCAGTCAGACAGCCAGCCGGTCAGACTGCATACATGGCCTACTTTAGCCCAGTCTTGCATAGGGAAAGGGGATATCTAAACTATATATACAAAAGAATGTGGACACCCCTTCAAATTTGTGGATTTCGGCTATTTCAGCCACACCCATTGCTGACAGGTGTATAAAATTGAGTACAAAGCCATGCAATCTACATAGACAAACATTGTCAGTAGAATGGACTTACTGAAGAGCTCAGTGACTTTCAAAGTGGCACCGTCATAGAATGACACCTTTCCAACAAGTCAGTTCATCAAATTTCTGACCTGCTAGAGCTTCCCCAGTCAAATGTAAGTGCTGTTATTGTGAAGTGGCAACATCAAGGAGCAACAACAGATCATCCACGCAGTGGTACGCCACACAATCTCACAGTAGGGGACCACAGAGTGCTAAAGCGCGTAAAAAACGTCTGTCCTCAGTTGCAACACTCACTACCGAGTTCCAAACTGCCTCTGGAAGCAACGTCAGCACAAGAACTGTTCGTCGGGAGCTTCATGAAATGGGTTTCCATGGCCGAGCAGGCGCATACAAGCCTAAGATCACCACGCGCAATGCCAAGCATCTAAGATCACAGCGTGCAATGCCAAGCGTCAGCTGGAGTGGTGTAAAGCTCACCGCCATTGGACTCCGGAGCAGTGGAAACGTGTTCTCTGGAGTGATGAATCACGCTTTACCATCTGGCTGTCCGATGGACGAATCTGGGTTTGGCAGATGCCAGGGGAACACTACCTGCCCGAATGCATAGTGCCAACTGTAAAGTTTGGTGGAGGAGGAATAGTGGTCTGGGGGTGTTTTTCATGGTTCGGGCTAGGCCCCTTAGTTCCAGTGAAGGGGAATCTTAACGCTACAGAATACAATGACATTCTAGATGATTCTGTGCTTCCAACTTTGTGGCAACAGTTTGGGCAAGGCCCTTTCCTGTTTCTGCATGACAATGCCCCCATGCACAAAGTGAGGTCCATACAGAAATGGTTTGTTGAGATTGGTGTGGAAGAACTCTACTGGCCTGCACAGAGCCCTGACCTTAAACCCTTCGAACATCTTTGGGATGAATTGTAACGCAGACTGAGAGACAGGCCTAATCGCACAACATCAGTGCCCGACCTCACTAATGCTCTTGTGGCTGAATGGAAGCAAGTTCCCGAAGCAATGCTCCAACATCTAGTGGAAAGGCTTCCCAGAAGAGTGGAGGCTGTTATAGCAGCAAAGGGAGGATCAAGTCTATATTAATGCCCATGATTTTGGAAAGAGATGTTCGACGAGCACGTCCACATACTTTTGGTCATGTAGTGTAGTCAGGTGAATCCATTCATAACGGAATGGATTCAACCAAAATGTGTCTTCCGCTTTTAACTCAACCCCTCTGAATTAGAGAGGTCCGGGGGGCTGCCTTAATCGACGTCATCGGCACCCGGGGAGCAGTTGTTGTTGGGGGTTAACTGCCTTGCTAAAGGACAGAACGGCAGATTTTTCCACCTTGCCGGCTTGGAGATTCAAACCAGCGACCTTTTGGTTACTGGCTCAATGCTCTTAACCACTAGGAGGAATGTCTCAGTTGACCGGTTGTTGAAACACTGTCTGTCTACACAGCCACAACAAGAGGCTAAAGCACAGTCACCTTTTTTAAACCACTGAGTTAACCACGGTCAATGAATTTACAATGCTATTTAGCAATGGTATTGAACCAGTTTCCCTACCGTTGTTGAGGCGGTGGAGCCCTACCTCAGTTGCCCCTCGGCCAACAAATGCTTGGCTTTGGTTGATTTACGTTGATCATGTTGGTGATGGCATTCCTGGATGCTGCTTCGGTCTGTGTCTACAGTACACAGGGGAATCGAGGTTGGAGCTACTGCATAGATAGAGGCAGGCAGTCCAGCCGCCTGTAGTTGTGGAGCACACTAGATCAGCCTGTCTCTCTGCATCCTCCTCATCTGCCTGCCTGGGCTGCGTACTGCGGGCTTGCAGCCTTTACGTAACGGCCTACAGAATTTTGTTTGTGCATTTGTGTGAGGACAAGAAAAAAGCAGAGACAAATCCAATAAAAACAGTCACAAATGGATCGGAAAGTGAAACACTCAAATTTGACATTTTCCCTTGTTAAAACCAAGCATGTAGCCTAATCTACAGAAGTTCTGAACTTTTGACAGCTCTCCCTTTAATTGTCACTTCTCACTGGAAAGACTATTTCACACTCACTGGTTCCAATAACAGAGAGAACCTGTAACTATTATCTACCTATGAAGCTTTATGCTTACAAACAACATTTATTCACCCTGGGTGATACAACTGACAATGTAGACCAAATGCATTTTTTGTTGGTGCCTATTCAGTCTTAATCACATGATAAGTATTCAGATACTTGGTTTAGTATAGGCCTAAATCCATCTTAATCCAGCAGCAATAGGACGAACAAAATTATTATACTACGTTTGAGATTATATTTGTATGTTTACAGAGATTACTGTGTCATTTGTGTATTAAATGTATCTGCTTAAGCGTGAAAACATATGGAGTGAGGGGGGGGGGGGGGGGGGGGGAGAAATCAGAGAGAGAACAAGCAGGCTGCTCATACTCTCTTTTTCCAGCCCTAAAATCACAGTTAGCCTGCCTTCACTGGATTAATAGCTCTGGCCAGTCATCTGACACTGTGTTAAAGGGGAGCCTCAGGGTGAGTATCGATAGTCTAAAGTAGCTTCCTGTCCTTGGCTCCTCTTCTCCTTTTGCTCTGATCTACCGGTGATGTGAAAGCAATAAGTTAGAAATCCTAGCAGTTCTTTCAGATCACCCTTGATACAGGAAAATAAACTAGGAGAAAGAGATCGTCTAGGCCAGTTGTTTTCTACTGCAGGTGGTCCGAATGTTTTTAACATATGTTTCGTCCAAAAATAATAGGCCTCACAGTTGGGACATGGGAGTATTAGGCTAATAGAATTATAAGCAATTTTACATTACTTTTCACAATGCAAATTGTTTATAATAATAATAAAACCTTTAATCTGTTATATTCGCTGATAAAATTGACTGGTTGTCCTAAAGAGATTGACAGTGATTTGTTGGTCCCTGGAAGCGAAAAGGTTGGGATAATTGAATGACTGAGATGCACCCTTTGGATGGAGAGATCTATGGAGATTAGGGAAAGGAGACATTTGCCTACCAATCTCCCTCCATGCTTGTGCATCTTGATCAGGCAGGGATTTCACCAGCCTGCCAGTGTATACTGATATCTAATCAGAATTAAAATTGGACTAGGACTGACTGTGCCAAGTACACTCCCAGCATGGATGAGTCTGGGGGTGACTACCTACACAACAAGCCCTTATCCTGGCTTTAAAAGAACACTGTTCCACAGTGGGAGCTTAGCTCAACCCAGTAGGATACAGTGGCTAGTTGGCTGACATCGGACCAAAGAAGAAAAACTGGGAATCGATATTCACAATCAATGGGTTACATTTGTGGCATGCTAAACGGATCTTCCCACAAAGGTGTGCAGCAGACTTCTGGGTGGACCATGTTTAGGACCTAATCAATAAATCAACATGAAAAAGAAGTAAGAAGTAGGGCTGCCATAAAGGACAACCAGGTTATTCAAAAGGATTCTCAGCCACCAAATTGTACCCTACTATAATTACTGTAAGCAAGCAAGCAAGCAAGCAAGAGTGCAAACAAGCCAGCAAGAGCGCAAGCAAGCCAAAACCCAACAACACCAACACAGGTCCATATTATTTTGTGGGCCCTACAGGGGCCTGTGGTTGGGTGATTCGCATGAAATCAGTTTTATCCATGGCAGTAACAAATCGTTAGAAAACCATGATGCATCTGCCACAATCAACTATCATCCTGAAGACTAAGATGCTTAGTTTATGGCAGTCTAAAAAGAAGTCCCTAGAATTTTGTACATTTTCACCCCAAAATTGTCATTACCGAAATGCGCGCAGTTTAAATTCTTGGGTCACTTATAAAATGTTACTTTAGAAAAATCTAAATTATTTGAATAAAACAAAATATGTTGCTGTAGTTTGTCCATAAATCATACTACTTGAAGTCTACATTAAACTATAATATTTATTACGTAAAAACACTGTATCTGTGGCCATGTTTCTCATTACCGCAACACTTTAAGTTGCTGTAAAAACGCCAATATTTTATTTCTAAATATTGTTATTCAACCATGATGCATCATCTAGAGGAGTAGTCCTTAGATGAGCACAAGTTAATTTAATTACTTCACTTATATGCCTTCAGAATGAGGATCTTATTCTTAAACACCCCCTTTACGACACCTGACCTTCTCATTACCGAAATTACTAAAAAGCTCAAATTGGGAAATCTTAGAGAACCATTACCTTACCAACATGGAAGGATGAATAGGGTTTATTGATGTGGTCAATTGTTTGCTGACTCATAATGGCTGTCTGCTATTACTTGCAGTTCAGGGTCTTTCATTACCGAAACACACATTTTTCACAACCACATCATTTTTGGGGTCCATTTCGGTAATGAGAACCTTAATTTCAGTAAGGATAATAAGCTAATTTTAATGTATAGTCAATGGGTGTGCTGTGCTGGTAACTTGAATGATTTACTAGGACCACTACTTATACCTATAGTATATATTTTTTGTGAAACATCAGTTATTTGATTAAGTAGGGGTTGTCAGGAAATATGGGTATAAACCCCATTTTAAATTTACTTAAAGCCACAATCTGGAGTTTGCGTTTTAGCACTAAAAGGAGGATATCCTTCATTTTGACATGTGTACCTGTTTTTGGTCCATACCCCACATACAGTACCAGTCAAAAGTTTGGACACACCTACTCAATCAAGGGTTTTTCTTTATTTTTAATATTTTCTACCTTGTAAAATAATAGTGAAGACATCAAAACTATTAAATAACATGTAGTAGTAACCAAAAAAAGTGTTAAACAAATATATATAAATATTTTATATTCTTCGAAGTAGCCACCCTTTGCCTTGATGACAGCTTTGCACAATCTTGGCATTCTCTCAACCAGCTTCATGAGGTAGTCACCTGTAATGGATTTCAATTAACAGGTGTGTCTTGTTAAAAGTTAATTTGTGGAATTTCTTTCATTCATAATGCGTTTGAGCCGATCAATTGTGTTGTGACAAGGTAGGGGTGGTATACAGAAGATAGTGCTATTTGATAAAAGACCAAGTTCATATTATGGCAAGAACAGCTCAAATAAGCAACGAGAAATTACAGATTGTGTTGCGGTAATAAGAAATATACACTACCGTTCAAAATTTGGGGTCACTTACAAATGTCCTCGTTTTTGAAAGAAAAGTAATTTTTTTGTCCATTAAAATAACATCAAATTGATCAGAAATACAGTGTAGACATTGTTAATGTTGTAAATGACTATTGTAGCTGGAAATGGCAGATTTTTTATGGAATATCTACATAGGCGTACAGAGGCCCATTATCAGCAACCATCACTCCTGTGTTCCAATGGCATGTTGTGTTAGCTAATCCAAGTTGATCACTTTAAAAGGCTAATTGATCATTAGAAAACCCTTTTGCAATTATGTTAGCACAGCTGAAAACTGTTGTTCTGATTAAAGAAGAAATAAAACTGGCCTTCTTTAGACTAGTTGAGTATCTGGAGCATCAGCATTTGTGGGTTCGATTACAGGCTCAAAATGGCCAGAAACAAAGAACTTTCTTCTGAAACTTGTCAGTCTATTCTTGTTCTGAGAAATGAAGGCTATTCCATGCGAGAAATTGCCAAGAAACTGAAGATCTCGTACAACGCTGTGTACTACTCCCTTCACAGAAGAGCACAAACGGTGTCTAACCAGAATAGAAATGTGAGAGGCCCCGGTGCATAAATGAGCAAGAGGACAAGTACATTAGAGTGTCTAGTTTGAGAAACAGACGCCTCACAAGTTCTCAACTGGCAGCTTCATTAAATAGTACCCGCAAAACACCAGTCTCAACATCAAACGTGAAGAGGCGTCTCCGGGATGTTGGCCTTGTGAAGCTGACGTCACCAACACACACACAGACACACGCGTACACACAGACGCTCGGACAGAGACAGAAATAGCATACCTCCAAGGTAATACTCTCTAGGTGCATAATAAGAGTGTAAATTAAAGGGCATTTTCTGATAACAGTGCACAAGACACATAGCCTACCCTAGTCTCCAACCCTGTATAGGTGGATTAATCATAAACATTACTAATGAAATCACTAATTTGAAAGAGAGTGGCCCTTCCCCACAATTCTAAGCATTATATATGAGGCAAGGTGCATGGGCTGAATGCAAGTTGACACAGATTTATCAATAGCGAAATATTCAAAAAGTTACCCAAGCCTAAATTACATTTTTCTGATTCTTTGCCCGTCTATAACAACAAATATCGGAAGAAAAATGCTATATCTGTCCAATACCTTACTGTGAACATTTGATTGACTTGACTAAATTTCAACAGTGTGATAATGTGAAGCACTGGTAAAGGTAGGATTGAGTGCCCACACGGCCATGTTATCATATTCTATCACACTAACATCTGATGCCCATCTACATCTAGACCGCTGTAATAATGTGGTTTATTTACATTCTATCTGGATAATAATTGATTTAATCATATAGGCCTATGCTAGGGCTAGGCATACACACATTTTTGAAGTAGGTAGGCCTTTGTATATAGGCTGTGTGTATTGCTAGAATTAGGCTAGGTACTTGGTGGAATCTTGATGGAACTGACGCATGTCAGAAACATCTGGTGCCGCAGGGTTTTCTGAAAATTAATATGGATACTGGATAAACAACCCATCTGGCAAGATTGCATCACCTAGCTCACCCTGGCTAAAACACTGGACCAACTTAATTTGCCGTTTTCCATTTCAGGCTCGTGACTTCCCTGGTTTTGATTTGATGTAGCTTGCTGTACAATGTAATTATTGACTGTTTACATTGTATCAGTATATTCCAACTGGAGTAAAGCAGTGTTCCTCATATATATATATTATAAATATATATATTTTTTTTTACAATTTGGTGTGTAATTAGACCTAAGTCATATTGAAAATTGCCAGAATGTGGCAAAAACTCTATGTACTCTCACTGGACACCCTGTGACTGAGAAAGAAGCAATTGTCGCATCCCAGAGCCTCTGAACCATTATCACAAACCACATAACAATCCTAAACACAATATCTGAACAGAAGCCTGAACAGTACCCAATCCTACTGAGTATTCTATTTCTGTATTATATAAGCTCCAAATAATGCAACATTGAGTCAGTATATCCACTAGTTGGTAAAAAGAGAGAAGTAAACTCACTCCCCATGATCTTCATCACACTCCTGAACATCTCAAAGAGCTCTATTCCAGAGTCGCAGGACACCATGAGCAGCTTTGTGCTGTGTCACTGCCTTGTCAATGTGACTGTCTTAGCACTATGGACCAGTCATCCTGCTATCAGAGGAATAAACACGTTCAAGCAGTTTCTGTCCTACAGTATTTGCTTTGGGGTGAAGTTTGCTCTTTGTTTTTGGAACGGAACATGCTGGACTCACTATCTGTGACAAAAAACAAGGTAAAGAAAGTCTGTCAAAGGGTTGTAGCAATAGCCCCGTGGTAGTCCTGTATCACTAACTGCATTCATATCACTGATGAGTTACAGAAGTAGGCCTACTGATGATAGCTTTGAATATTTAGAGTAGGCCCTTAGATCAACCCACATTTTGAGGGAATTAAATTACACGTGTAAAATTATTCTCATAGCTGGGCACATGTATGATCAAATAGCATACCTTTCACGTGAGAAATTTGTCTAACTCAAAATTTCTAAACAGTTTTCAGAGATTTGCTATCTCAATCAATAAAATATTATTATTGATAATATATAATATTAAAATATTTCACTGGTTCACCTTTCATTGTGCCCTACTGGAAAAGAGACAGACAGTCCTGTCCAATTTATCAATAAAGAAAGAAAATCAAATAAGATGGTCACCATGCTCCATTTCAGAGTAAAAAATACACAAACGTTTCCAGGATACAGCTATGTTTTCAAAAGACACTCCCCTAATTTGAGTGATCCTTCAAACCGAAACAATTAAATAGCTATAGCAACATTAAAAGCAATACATGCACTGCATTACCAGAAATGTGATAAGGCACAATATTACTGTCAGAATTTCCAAATATCATTCTCATATCGCCCTGAAACTAGCGCCAATTTTGTGAAATATTGTGTCACGGCTACAAATTTGTGGCGCGGTTCGTAGGTTTACCTGTTGGAATAGACGCGTGCGGCACAGTCAGCGATAGACAAAAAAAAAACGGGGGAGGAGGAGAGGAGGCCTCCTCAGATCAGCGCAAGATGGTGAGAAGAAAGAGACCATGCAGCGGTTCCACCAGCAGCCTAGGAACACCTCCAGTGAGAGGAATTGAGAGGGGGGAGGATCCTGGGGCTAGAGCGCTGTGCTGTGGTGGAGGGGGACTGGACCAGCAGAATGGACCAGCAGAGGAGAAGGTGAAGGAGGAGGTAGCAGCCAAGTAACAAGAGGTGATGTAGCAGCAGGCATACAGCGTTACGGCAGCAGCATCCTCCCTGTAGCCAGCCTGGGTGTGGGTAATCGGAACGAGACAGGCAGAGAAGCAGAGTGAAGAGGGTCTTTCTGGAGGATGCGGCCAGCGTTCAGTCCTTTGTGTGGAGTGTCAGCAGGGATTATCAGAGGAGGAGGGCAGTGAGGAAATTGGCTGCCCAGGCAGGCCATTCGGGTTGGCGTGCATGCATGCACACGTACACACCCACTCTCACACACAGGCGGATGGGATTCTCTTCAGCTGCTAAATCCGTTGTTACTGTCGAACACCGGTGACACACACGGGTATGCGTTGTCTCCCTCATCAACACACTATGCCTGTGTGCGTATTTTACACACTGCGCTGCACAGCTTCCTTTCCATACCCAGGGACACCTCTCTCGCTCTTTCTGCTGCCAGTGAACAGACGACCAGAGAACCGAGATGAGGGGGAGGGGCAGCGAGAGCAGGGGGAAGGGAGGGGAAGTGTGTTTGGAGAAAGGCTGCGCTTTTCTGTGTTAGAAAAGGGGCAGGATGGATGGGGACTTGAAGAATGAGCACCTGGCATTGGTTCCAATTTTCAATCACGGACTGTGTGTAGACCTGAGTGTGTTTGTGTGTGTGCGTGTGTGTTGAGGTATAGCAAGGGAAGTGGAAGAGAAATGGGGATAGTGTGTGTTCTCACAGCCTTGAACAGCACAGTAATACAGTAATGGGCATGGACCGGACAGGACAGTGCATTTTGCAGCCAGCCATTCTACTAACAGTCACTGGCTCATGAACAAGCTACCTAATATGCAGCTGACATTCCTACTGCCAACTAGCCAATGAAAAGGAGGAACGGGGGGTTGTGGTGCGCCACACAGCAGATTGAGATCGACGGGGCCGCAGTGGAGAGGGTCAAAAGCTTCAAGTTCCTCAGCGTGCACATCACTGACGACCTGAAATGGTCCCTTCACACAGACAGTGCGGTGAAGAAGGCGCAACAGTGCCTCTTCAAATTCAGGAGACTGAAGAAATTTGGCTTGGCCCCTAAGACCATCACAAACTTCTACAGATGCACCATTGAGAGCATCCTGTCTGGCTGTATCACCGCTTGGTATGGCAATTGAACCTTCCGCACACCGCAGGGCTCTCCAGAGGGTGGTACGGTCAGCTGAATGCATGAGGGCACACTGCCTGCCCTCCAGAACTTAAAACAGTCTCCTGTGTCACATGAAGGCAAAGAAGATAATCAAGGACCCCAGCCACCCCGCTACCATCTAGAAGGAGACAGTAAAGGTGCTTCAAAGCTGGGACCGAGAGACTGATTGAAGCTGTTTATCTCCATCAGATTGTTAAATTGTCACCACTAGCCGGCCTCCGCCCAGTGCCCTGCCCTGAACCTTAGTCACTGTTACTAGCCGGATACCTCCCGATACTGGTCCCTTCAAACAGACACACCCCAGGGGTCTCGTTAATGCAGAATTCTGTGTTTTTCACACAGAAAACAAAAAAGAGATCAAAATATACATTTCCCCTCAGAACAGCCTCAACTCTATAAGGTGTTGAAAGTGTTCCACAGGGATGCTGGCCCATATTGACGCCAATGCTTCCCGCAGATTTTTTCAAGTTGGCTGGATGTCCTTTCGGTGGTGGACTATTCTTGATACACACGGGAAACTACTGAGTGTGAAAAACCCAGCAATGTTGCAGTTCTTGGCACACTCAAACCGGTGCGCCTGCCACCTACTACCATACCCCGATCAAAGGCACTGAGATCTTTTGTCTTGCCCAGTCACCCTCTGAATGGCACATATACACAATCCATGTCTAAATTGTCCCCAGGCTTAAAAATACTTCTTTAACCGGTTCCCTCCCCTTAATCTACACTGATTGAAGTGGATTTAACAAGTGACATCAATAAGGGATCATTTGACAGAACTTGAATAATTTTTTCAAGAATAATGGGCAAAATGTTGCACAATCCAGGTGTGGAAAACTCTTAGAGACTTACCCAGAAAGACACACAGCTGCAATAACTGCCAAAGGTGATTCTACAAAATATTGACTAAATGGTGTTAATAGTTATGTAAACGAGATATATATATTTCATTTGGAATACATTTGCAAACATTTCTAAAAACCTGTTTTCACTTTGTCATTATTGGGTATTGTGTGGAGATTGGTGAGATATATATATTTTTTCATTCATTTTGAATTCAGGCTGTAACATCAAAATGTGGAACAAGTCAAAGGGGTATGAATAGTTTCTGAAGGCACTGTATGTATGTATGTATGTATGTATGTATGTATGTATGTATGTATGTATGTATGTATGTATGCATGAATGTACAGTTGAAGTCGTAAGTATACATACACTTAGGTTGGAGTCATTAAAACTCGTTTTTCAACCACTCCACAAATTTCCTGTTAACAAACTATAGTTTTGGCAAGTCGGTTAGGACACCTACTTTGTGCATGACACAAGTCATTTTTCCAACAATTGCTTACAGACAGATAATTTCACTGCATAACAATTCCAGTGGGTCAGAAGTTCACATACACTAAGTTGACTGTGCCTAACAGCTTGTAAAATTCCAGAAAATATTGTCATGGCTTTAAGAAGCTTCTGATAAATTATGTCAATTAGCCTGAGTCAATTGGACGTGTACCTGTGGATGTATTTCAAGGCCTACCTTCAAACTCAGCGCCTCTTTGCTTGACATCATGGGAAAATCAAAAGAAATCAGCCAAGACTTCAGAAAAACAATTGTAGACCTCCACAAGTCATCCTTGGGAGCAATTTCCAAATGCCTGAAGGTACCACGTTCATCTGAACAAACAATAGTACGCAAATATAAACACCATGGGACCACGCAGCTGTCATACCGCTCAGGAAGGAGACGCGTTCTGTCTCCTAGAGATTAACGTACTTTGGTGTGAAAAGTGCAAATCAATCCCAGAACAGCACCAAAGGACATTGTGAAGATGCTGGAGGAAACCGGTACAAAAGTATCTATATCCACAGTAAAAATGAGTCCTATATCGACATAACCTGAAAGGCCGCTCAGCAAGAAAGAAGCCACTGCTCCAAAACCGCCATAAAAAAGCCAGACTACGGTGTGCAACTGGACATGGGGACAAAGATCGTACTTTTTGGAGAAATGTCCTCTGGTCTGATGAAACAAAAATAGAACTGTTTGGCCATAATGACCATCGTTATGTTTAGAGGAAAAAGGGGGAAGCTTGCAAGCCGAAGAACACCATCCCAACCGTGAAGCACGGGGGTGGCAGCATCATGTTGTCGGGGTGCTTTGCTGCAGGAGGGACTGGTGCACTTCATAAAATAGATGGCATCATGAGAAGGGAAAATTATGTGGATATATTGAAGTAACATCTCAAGACATCAGTCAGGAAGTTAAAGCTTGGTCACAAATGGGTCTTCCAAATGGACAATGACCCCAAGCATGCTTCCAAAGTTGTGGCAAAATGGCTTAAGGACAACAAAGTCAAGGTATTGGAGTGGTCATCACAAAGCACTGACCTCATCCTATAGAAAATGTGTGGGCAGAACTGAAAAAGCGTAGGCGAGCAAGGAGGCCTACAAACCTGACTAAGTTACACCAGCTGTCAGAAGGAATGGGCCAAATTTCACCCAACTTATTGTGTGAAGCTTATGGAAGGCTACCTGAAATGTTTGACCCAAGTTAAACAATTGAAAGGCAATGCTACCAAATACTAATTGAGCGTATGTAAACTTCTGACCCACTGGGAATGTGATGAAAGAAATAAAAGCTGAAATAAATCATTCTCTCTACTATTATTCTGATATTTCACATTCTTAAAAAAAAGTTGTGATCCTAACTGACATAAGACAGGGAATTTTTACTAGGATTAAATGTCAGGAATTGTGAAAAACTGAGTTTAAATGTATTTGGTTAAGGTGTATATAAACTTCCAACTTCAACTGTACATGATTCCATATGTGTTATTTCATAGTGTTGATGTCTTCACTATTATTATACAATGTAAAAAATAGTAAAAATAAAGAAAAACCATTGAATGAGTAGGTGTGTCCAAACTTTTGACTGGTAGTGTGCATTTTGGGGGATTTGTGTGCCCATGAAAACTGTTTTCACCCCATCACATAAGGAGACACGAAATGTAGTTACACTTCATTTCTGAGATCTCTATACAAAAAAACTGTCCAATCTCTAGAGCCAGGATTCTTAGTGTTAAAGTTCAGTGTCTAATTTAACTGATTAATGCTTAATATATGTTATAACGACAACTTACACTGTCATAAATGCTAGGACAGAAAAGTAATGTTTAATGTCACACGATTTTGGACAAATCCGTCAAGACACCAACCATGAGAAAGGGTTAAACATAGGTTTTAAATCAACTGGTGAATTTGATTGAATATAGCTTTTAATGTAATGACATGAGAGAAAAAAATCTGATTATTATAAATGACATATCAGCAGCTGTAACAAGTTGTCCAGTGTAGGAAATCCTCACTGGTACCCTAGTTTATAGAAAGACCACAAGTCATATTCTGCACTTCCAAGTTTCAGACAACATTCAGCAGCAGCATCTAGGCAATACACATAAACTGGATAGGCATAATGCCTGTGATTTTTCAACAATCAACAATCAGAGATGTCTGATCAATGTCAATAAATGAAAAAACAGCTTAAATGTATACTAGACAAGAAGGAACACTCAAACAAACCCATGAGGCATAGCTCAAGCATAGGGGCACATAGGATTCATTTTTGAGTAATACAGAGCAAATGATCACATATCCTGTATGGTAGGATAGACAATGATCACCTAATTTTCCCAAAATAGCCAAGCTATTAGCCAAGCTAATATCAAACAATGGTGACAAACTAGACAGAAACAGCAACGCAGTCCAGTCAAACACCACTCAAAAACTATTGATTCTAAGACCTCTGTTTAGAGAGAATGTGTGCTAATAACAGCACCTGAACCACCACACCTCAAGGCTAGAATAGTCTACTCAAAATTAAATCTTATTGGTCACATACACGTGTTAAGCAGATGTTATTGCGGATGTAGCGAAATGCTTGTGTTTCTAGCTCTAACAGTGCAGTAATATCTAACAAGTAATATCTAACAATTTCACAAATTATACCAAAACACAAATCTAAGTAAAGGAATTAAGAATATATAAATATATGGACGAGCGGCACTTAGCAAGTATTTCTTCTGCCTGAGGAGTGTGCAAATATCTGTATTTGTATCACATTTTTTGCAAAGTTTCACAATAAAACATACATTTAGCAAGACTAGACATCATTTTTCCCTATGATTTTTTTCAGCAGTGGTGGCAATGGGGGGTGTAACACCTGCATCTTTGCAGTGGACTGAGCAAATATTTATTCTGGCTGAGGAGTATGCAAATCAATGGGTCACCCCAGAGAGGGGTCATTGCAAATCAGGGGCATTGGGCAGCAATGAGGAAATGTTATCATCAAAATCTGGAGTTTATCTTTAACAGTTATCACACTTCTGATACCAGTGAAGAAGCAGGCTCACACCTGCTATTGAAACCAAACATAGTGTGTAAGGTAATTGTCCTTATGGTGCGATGTTAGGCTAAACAGAGATTTTCATGTATATTTTTTTTAACCTTTATTTGACTAGGCAAGTCAGTTAAGAACAAATTCTTATTTTCAATGGCGGCCTAGGAACAGTGGGTTAACTGCCTTGTTCAGGGGAAGAACGACAGATTTTTACCTTGTCAGCTCAGGGATTCGATCTTCCAACCTTTCGGTTACTTGTCCAAAGCTCTAACCATTAGGCTACCTGCCACTCCTGATAAAGGCTTTGGGCTAACTAAAGGCATAGGCCTACTTATTATGTAGCCGACTTCATTTATGCAATACAACCATATTGAGGCTTTGAGGCTATTCTTTGGCAGCAGGTCTAATGTTGCTAGTTTAGCCAATCAGCCTACAAAAATGTAATGAATGTGGCACCAAATAAACATAAACTACTTGACTGACACACAATGTAAACACTTTGGCTACTCCTGAATTTCAGGAGGTATAGGTGTAACGTTAGACCTACGTGGGTTTTAAATGTGTGAAAGTAAGTGGATATACATTCAAGTGCAATCCACATAGCTGTTTAAAATTTCCGGAATTCTATCCTTTTCAATGGCCATAATGACATTAGGCGACAACAGCTGCCATGCATGGACTGAGGTTTATTGATTACGTCGTGAAAATGTTTACCGTTTAAGATCCAAACAGAACCAACCTGAACGAAACGGGGAGGGACCTACCTGCATTTATCCAATTGAAACGTTTTCCGTTTGGAGTAAACGGTTTCTGTTGCAAAACGTTTACGAACAGACGAAACGTTTTGCAACAGAATCGCCTTAATGGATCATTTACACCCCTGATATGCATTACGTTAGCTACATTCATTGGTACAGCTGGTAGTCCTGATAAGCTAACGTTAGCTAGCTAGCACACATTTAGCTAGCTAACTCTAAAAACTTCTAGCTAACATTTTAGCTAAGCTACTAGCTCGAAAACATTGTTTTCTCGTGCTTTCCTTACCCGACTTCAAATATTTAATCGGTGTTAACGTGTAACTCCATATGGGTGTCTATGGTCATGGTTGACGTCTGCTGTGCTCAGGACGGAAGTTGATTGGCTAACTAGCAAGTAGCAACCTAGCCAGTCAGCCACACGCCCATACCAAAGATTTCTTATAACTAACCCAAGATAGCCCACAGCCTGTCGTTTCCAATGGGGACAAATGAACCATAGTGGGCAGAACAAGCAAGGAGGTGGGCCGAGCCAGGCACTAGCTAGCGTGATCCTATTGGCGCGTTCTTGCATCTATTTGCATATTTTGGTTAGGGAACTCTGAAGTGGGCATGTGCATTAACTCAATTTGCCCTTGAACTCCTTCTAAAACAAGCAATTTAAAAAACTTTGGCAAAGGGTAATGTCTACTAAACGTAGTCCACTGTCCGTAACAGAGTGTAGTTTGGGGAACAGAAAACTGTACTGAGACCAAATGTTTCATAGATGAGAAAATAAGCAGAACATCGGCCAAAATCGTCTCCTTTTAAATGTTTTTTAAAACATGATCAACTTTAAAGCTTTAAAACCAGAGCTCACTGATACTTTTCGCTTTCAAGAGATACATACATGTGTTTGCATTCTCTTGTTTTGTTGCATTTATGATTTTTTTTTCTTTAAAAATATATTTATTTAAATATTCAATGGACTAAATATGGACACGTTTCGTTTAGATTGTTCTTCTCCTTTTCAGTTCTGTTTTAATTTGTTTAAAAGCTGTCTCAGTGGAAAACAAAATATTTTCAATTGTCACTTGGCACCGGGTTTTCTATATTTGTGCTCCATCTTCTCCCACCGCCAGCCACTGGGCTTCCTCTCATCACCATATTTGGTGGTGGGTGAAAAAGCCAACTGGATGCTTCAGATTTACACATCCGGTGAAACATCTGGCTTATTGTTCTATCTGTGCCCGTAAAATGAATTGTAAAGGAAATACAGTGCGTCACTTCTTGTTTTCTCATGCACAGAAATAGCTGGGTTGCTAACCCCTGCATAAAATGTATTACATGTATTTATGTTTCCTGTAAACATTAAATAACAATAGCCTGCTCAGAGGACATAGTTTGTCACCTATCCAGTAACGTAACTAGCAGATTGACTCCTTGATCAGACCGACAGCATCATTGATTCAATGCTGGGTAATAAATTCTGCAGTCAAATTTTTTCAACATTAGTGCTGAATGATTAACCGAAATGTCTGTTATTTTTGGGGTTTTAAATAACTAATTGACCTACATTGGTGAAATTATTTGAATTCCATTTCGTAGGTTTTTTTCTGTGAGCTTGATGCTCAGTTTCTGTAAAGATAAATCAGATCAACCCCAAACCGTGCGATGTAGTAGGGAGGTGAAGTTTCAAACAGACCAATATTCTACATAGTTTAGCACAGAAAACGTGGTAATCCACTACAATGGCCAAAATCCATTGCGTGCTCACTTACTGTCAGGTCTGTGTGGAGCAGACAGAGAAGAGAGAAAGCGTAAGCGTGATAATTTACAAATGAAGCATTTGTGTTTAGTGAGTCTGCCAGATAAGAGGCAGTAGGGATGACCAGGGAGGTTCTCTTGATGTGTGAATTGGACCATTTTCCTGTCCTGCTAAGCATTCGAAATGTAACGAGTACTTTTGGGTGTCAGGGAAAATGTATGGAGTAAAAAGTATATTATTTTATTTACAGTGGCTTGCAAAAGTATTCACCCCCTTGGTATTTTTCCTATTTTGTTGCCTTACAACCTGGAATTAAAATAGATTTTTTGGGGAGGTATGTTGATTTACACAACATGCCTACCACTTTGAAGATGCAAAATATTTTTCATTGTGAAACAAACAAGAAATAAGACAAAAAAAACAGAAAACTTGAGCGTGCATAACTATTCACCCCCCCAAAGTCAATACTTTGTAGAGGCACCTTTTGCAGCAACTACACCTGCAAGTCTCTTGGGGTATGGCTCTATAAGCTGGGCACATCTAGCCACTTGGATTTTGCCCATTCTTCAAGGCAAAACTGCTCCAGCTCCTTCAAGTTGGATGGGTTCCGCTGGTGTACAGCAATCTTTAAGTCATACCACAGATTCTCAATTGGATTGGGGTCTGGACTTTGACTAGGCCATTCCAAGACTTTTAAACTGTTTCCCCTTAAACCGCTTGAGTGTTGCTTTAGCAGTATGCTTAGGGTCATTGTCCTGCTGGAAGGTGAACCTCCGTCCCAGTCTCAAGTCTCTGGAAGACGTACATAGCTTTCCCTCAAGAATTTCTCTGTATTTAGCGCCATCCATCATTCCTTCAATTCTGACCAGTTTCCCAGTCCCTGCCGATGAAAAACACCCCCACAGCATGATGCTGCCTCCTCCACAGTGAAGCATGGCAATGGTAGGCTCGGGGTGATGAGAGGTGTTGGGTTTGCCCCAGACATAGCGTTTTCCTTGATGGCCAAAAAACTAAATTTTAGTCTCATCTGACCAGAGTACCTTCTTTCATATGTTTGGGGAGTCTCCCACCCTTTGGAGAACACTAAACGTATTTGCTTATTTTTTTCTTTAAGCAATGGCTTTTTTTTCTGGCCACTCTTCCGTAAAGTGTACGGCTTAAAGTGGTCCTATGGACAGATACTCCAATCTCAGCAATGGAGCTTTGCAACTCCTTCAGGGTTATCTTTGTTGCTTCTCTGATTAATGCCCTCCTTGCCTGGACAGTGAGTTTTGGTGGGCGGCCCTCTTTTGGCAGGTTTGTTGTGGTGCCATATCATTTCCATTCTTTAATAATGGATTTAATGGTGCTCAGTGGGATGTTCAACGTTTCAGATATTTTTTTATAACCCAACCCTGATCTGTACTTCTCCACAACTTTATCCCTGACCTGTTTTGAGAGCTCCTTGGTCTTCATGGTCCCCCTTGCTTAGTGGTGTTGCAGACTCTGGGGCTTTTCAGAACAGGTTTATTTTTACTGAGATCATGTGACAGATCATGTGACACTTAGATTGCACACAGGTGGACTTTATTTAACTAATTATGTGACTTCTGAAGGTAATTGGTTGCACCAGATCTTATTTAGGGGCTTCATAGCAAAGGGGGTGAATACATGTGCACGCACCACTTTTTCTTTTATAATTTTTTGAAACAAGACATTTGTTTTATTTCACTTCACCAGTTTGGTGTATTTTGTGTATGTCCATTACACAAAATCCAAAATCCATTTAAATTACAGGTTGTAATGCAACAAAATAGGAAAAACGCCAAGGGGGTGAATACCTTTGCAAGGCACTGTAGGAATGTAGTGGAGTAAAAGCTGTCAAAAATATAAATAGTAAAGTACAGATACCCCCCCAAAAAATACTTGAGTAGTACTTTTTACTTAAGTACTTTACACCACTGGTATAATTACCTGAAAATACATTATCTAAGTGTTTGATACTTTGGCATTCATCAGTCATATAAAAGCATGCCTTTTTTACTTTGAAGAACTACTAAAATAGTGAATTTGTCAGACAGCATAGGCAGCAGCTCTATAGAGATGAGATGACTTGGAATGAAAAAATTAATGTATCAAATAAAACAAATTTCATGTGAATAAATTATGGTTAATAAGTGATAAGCAGTAATGGGTAGTCACTGCTTTTGTTTTATTTTGTTATAGCATTCAACCCACATAATGCATAGTGCATTTACTGTCTACAAAATTATCGAAATTGAAAACAGTGATTATTTTAATAATTGAACATAAACGACCTCAAAAATAACTAATTGTTCAGCACTATTCATTATGTAATCCAAAATTTTTACTGGATGTGTGCCCTCCAAGGACCATTCATAGCTGCACCCCTGCCGAGTCATGTGAAATCCATAGATTAAGGCCCAATTTATTTATTTAAATTGACTGCTTTCCTTATAAGATCTGTAACTCAGTAAAAACTTTGAAATTGTTGCATGATGCGTTTTGATTTTTGTTCAGTATACTTCTGGTGTACCAAACAAAACTCAATGACTCTGTCGGTGTGATTAAGGGAAGCTTGAGGCAGCAACTAAGCAAGTCACCTAGCTAGTCAACCTCGGTAGGTAGCTAGCTAAACGCTGCATCAACCTTTCGCTTAACTTTTCTCTTCAAAACAAAAGTGTCATTGAAGCGTCGTCCTCACAACTAACAAAATAAACACATCAAATTGCGAACAGAGTGGCGGTCCAGGCTAGTTGAGGTTAAAGTGGAAATAGCGCTCTCTGATGGTGGCAGAAAAACAGACCATGTGTACTGGATATTTAAAAAATCATTCGTTTTTTGTGTCATCAAATGACTCGATAGAAGTTGTACTCCATTCCATTGTCATGTTACACCAAATCTGTTTATTTAAAAAAGGTGCATCCAGATCACTATACTATTCATTACCACTTTGTTGATTCGGTCTGTCTATAGTTAATCTACAGGTACTTTACAACTGAGAGAATTAGTCGTTTTCAACGTTATTACGAACAATGCAATGATGTTCAATGTTTTTTCAGCAACAGTAACTGAGTGATGCAAGTGCTTTATCATAGGAGTCCAACAGAGGGAGTATGTGTTGCTTGTGGCCATGGTCCCCAAAGAGGTGCCACAACTTCTGAGTCTTTATTCTCATCCATGCTTTCCCACTTTACTGCACATATTATTATGCATATATATTTTTAAATAAATTATGTAAAATATAACATCTCATCTTGTACAATGAGTTCCAAATATTTGCGCAGCTTTGGCATCATTGCTTTATAGCATATTTTATATATACACAACAGGACACCAAAAATGCATAGTATTTAAAAAATACACTAAAAACAAGAGCAGAACTACAGCCCAATACAGTAATTACAGATAAGTTTAGGTGGGATGCACAACCAGTACATAGCACTTATGCTAATCTCCATATAGCCCAAGCCCACTCATGTGGTTTTGGAATTGTGTGCTAAGCTGAAGCCCACCCCTCATTGTGAGGGACCTGCTGTTGGGTTGGCCCAGTCAGTCCCTGACACTCTGAGGCTTGGTTAAGGAGGTTACTATGGTGAATAAGTCCCATCTGTAGAGTCTACAGAGGATATCTGAATGTCTAGCATCTGTTTAAAGCTATAGAGCCCTGTACAGTTTTAATATAAATGTCTTCTGTGAATTCATAAGGGCAGACAAATTTAAAAGACTAATATAAAATATCTATATTTATTTGATGGTGGTTCTAAATCAGGGCTCTCCAACCCTGTTCCTGGAGAGCTACCATCCTGTAGGTTCACTCCAACCCTAACCTAGCACACCTGATTCTAATAATTAGCTGGTTGATAAACTGAACTAGGTTAGTTACAACTAGGGTAGGAGCATAAAGGGTAGTTCTCCAGAAACAGGGTTGGAGGGACCTTAATTGGGGATGACGGGCTCGTGGTAATGGCAAGAGTGGAACAATATCAAATACATCAAACACATAGTTTCAATGTGTTTGATACCATTCCATTTGCTCCGTCCTGGCCATTATTATGAGCCCTTCTCCCCTCAGTATCCTCCAGTGTGTTCTACATGATCTTATGCTGAGCCACACTGTCTGCGTTTACTCAGACAGCCCAATTCTGATATTTTTTCACAACAGAGCTGATTGATCAAAAGACCCATTAGTGAAAAAATATCAGAATTGGGCTGCCTGTGTAAATGCAGCCATAGTCCTTTATCTGGCTTCGGTACACTGTCAATTGTGTTTGGCATGGTGCACTGGGGAAGCGGAGACTCTTTGTGCTATGGCGATGGGCTTGTCCTGTCTGCGGTGAATGGCCAGCTGGATAAGGCTCTGCCGAAAGTGGTGTAGGGCTTCTTAACCACCAACTGTTTGGTCCTCTTGCAGAATATTTCCTGGTACTGCACATCTCCTGGAAAATACATGGTTGTGGTGTTAGCATTTTACACTTTGTGGAAGGGATGTAGGGCAACACGCCTTTGGTGGAAAAAGTATCAACCGAATGGGACCGGCTAGCGTATTGTTTAGGGAACATTGGGAGCTGCTTTTGAGAGGAAAGTGAATGGGCTGGGGCGGGCTCAAGGAAGTGTGAAAAGTCTTTGAAAGGCAGTCCTTACACAGTATGAATTGTTGTGTATGGGAGATTGAGGAGAAATGGTACCTCAATCACTCTCATACACAGTGGTGTAAAGTACTTAAGTCGTTTTTGGGGGTATCTGTACTTTACTATTTAGATTTGACAGCTTTTACTCCACTATATTTCTAAAGAAAGTAATGTACTTTTTACTCCAAAAATGTTCCCTCACACCCAAAAGTATTTGTTACATTTCGAATGCTTAGCAGAACAGGAAAATGGTCCAATTCACACACATCAAGAGAACATCCCTGGTCATCCCTACTGCCTCTGATCTGGCAGACTCAAACACATGCTTCATTTGTAAATGTTGTCTGAGTGTTGGAGCGTGCCCCTGGCTAACCGTAAATAAAAATGGTGCCATCTGGTTTGCTTAATATAAGGAATTTGAAATGATTTATACTTTAACTTTTGATACTGTAATGACCTGACTAGATCATAAAAGAACAACTGTCCAGACAGAGGATTGAGTTTACGAATGGACGGTTTATTAAACCAACTTTACACAGGCTACTGTTTGGCCGTAGCCCACGCCAAATAAATGAAAGATAACCCACAAGCCAATCGTGACCTTCTCTTGTGAAGCCCAGACGTAAGAGAGAGAACAAAGGCAAAACCTGGTCTTAACTTCCAATGCTCCATCCCCCTGCCCAACCCCCCTCCACGCCACTCCGCCAACCGCCAGGATGCCCGGCATCAGAACATTCCAGGCATTCCCGTGATTGGCAGATAGCAGGTTGACTGACATGTCGGACCCCGCGAACACAACCACCTACTAGCCTAACACATAACACACAGCTGTCTGTGCGGGTCGCTACACAGCCCCCCCACCACAAAGTCCCTCGTCCCCGAGGGAACAAACAAAGTCTCTGAAGCGACCCGGAGGTCTCCTTTGCCTGCGTGGCCGTGATGGTCGCAGAGTGCCCCTCTGGGAACCAGGGGATGAAGGCAGGGATATGGGGGACAAGGAAGCGGGAACGGGTAATACAGTCCGTGGCTCTGGGGAACCACGCGGTGACACAGGGGGGGAGACAGGGGGAGTGGGCTGTCTGGAGCCTTGTCTGCGGCACCTGGGGGTGGGTGCCTGGAGAATGGCATTGCCAGAGAGGGGAATTGTGGGGGTTCCTGGGGTTTGGGGAGAAGAGGCCCCTCTGTATGGGGCTAACCTGTCCCGGTGCAGTGCCACCTTTCTCCCCCTGGGAGGAAGCTGCACCCGGTAAACAACCTCCCCTACCCTCTCCAGGACACTGCAGGGTCCCACCCAGTGACTGTCCAACTTGGGGCATCTGCCTTTTTTCCTTAGCGGGCTGTAGACCCAGACCAGCTCCCCAGCCACAAAGTGCCTTCCCCGGGTGTGCACGTCATAGTTCCTCTTCTGCCTCACACCTGCATTCACCAGCTGCTCTCTGGCGAAGGTGTGGGCTGTCTCCAGGCGGTCCTGGAGTCTCCGGGCATACTCCGGCCCCGGGGGAACATGAGGGCTATCCAGGGGCCGACCAAACGCCATCTCCGCAGGGGTGCGGATCTCTCTCCCCAGCATGAGGAGGGCAGGCGTGCAGGAGGTGGAGTCTTGGACAGCGGAGCGGCATGCCATGAGGACCATAGGCAGGTGCTTGTCCCAGTCACGCTGGTGTTTGGAAGAGACGATGGCCAGCTGCTGTCCAAGCGTTTTGTTGAAGCGCTCCACAAGGCCATCACTTTGAGGATGGAGAGGAGTAGTGCGGGTCTTGTGCATACCCAGCCTCTCACACATGGTGGCGAACACACGGGACTCAAAGTTTCTGCCCTGGTCGCTGTGGATGGACTCTGCAGCTCCAAACCTGCTGAACATCCCCGCTGTCAGGGCGTCGACGATGGTCTCTGCCTCCTGGTCAGGCAGAGCATAGGCCTCGGGCCATTTTGTGAAATAGTCCATGGCCGTGAGCACCCAGCGGTTTCCACTGTCTGTGGTGGGGAACGGCCCAACTACATCCACTCCCACCCTCTCCATGGGAGCCCCCACTGGGAACTGTTGGAGCTGAGCATGAGAGCGGCCTGGGGGGCCCTTTCTCGCTGTGCAGTTGTCACAGCGGCGACAAAAGTCCTCCACATCCCTCTTGTGCTGCCCCCAGTAGAAGCCCTGACGGAGACGGCGCAGTGTTTTTGTGACCCCAAAGTGTCCAGTCCCCACCCCGCCATGAGTACTCTGGAGCACAGCCTCCCGCAATGCTTTTGGGACCACCACCTGCCACCTCTCCTCTCCCGTAGCTGACTCCTTCCATGCCCGCTGTAGCACGCCATCAGCCAGCCGCAGTCGCTCAAACTTTGACCACAACCCTTTGGTCGCGAGTGAGAGCGCTGTCACCTCTTCCCATGGTGGCCTCACCTGCGCCTCTACCCACTGTAGCACTGGCTGTAGGTCTGAGTCCCGTCCCTGCTGCTGCCGCCATTCAGCCACGTCGACAGTCTGCAGCTCACAGCAGACAGGCCCGCTCGCCCGACACACTGTGGCACAGACCCCCTCTGCACACAGCTCTCTCTCCCGTCCCTCTCTCCGTTCACAGTGGCGGCAGCCGTCTGCAGTACAGGGCCGACGGGACATGGCGTCGGCGTTGGAGTGGCGTGCCCCTGCCCTGTGCACCACCGTGAAGTCATACGGCTGAAGCTCCTCCAACCAGCGTGCCACCTGGCCCTCTGGCTCTCTGAAAGACATGAGCCACTGGAGAGCAGAGTGGTCAGTCCTTACAGTAAAGGGCAGACCACCCAGGTAGTACTTGAAGTGTTTGACGGAAGCCACAACAGCCAAGAGCTCCCGCCGGGTGACACAGTAGCGGCGCTCATGTTTGTCAAATGTTTTGCTGAAGTACGCCACCACTCTCTCCCCCGCTGGCCCCACCTGGGCCAGCACCCCACCCATGCCCACATTGCTCGCGTCTGTGTCCAGGATAAAGGGCAAGGTGAGGTCAGGGGGGGCGAGCACGGGGGCCTCGATCAGTGCACGTTTGAGGGTGTTGAACGCCTCCTCACACTCCACTGTCCAAGTGAAAGCTTTGTCCTTCGGCAGCAGGCGGTTCAGTGGAGCAGCAACGCTTGAGAAGCCCCGTACAAACCTCCTGTAGTACGAGGCCAGGCCCAGGAAGCTCTTCAGCTGACGCTGGTCGGTGGGGGTGGGCCAGTCTCTGACAGCCCCTACCTTGTCCTCCATGGTGCTGATCCCCTCCTTCCCCACTCGGTGGCCCAAGAAGGACACCTCTCTCCTCATGAAGTGGCACTTCTCGGGGTGGAGCTTCAGACCTGCGGCAGCCACCCTCTCCAGCACACGCCGTAGCGCCCCCAGGGCTGACTGGAAGGAGCTGCCATGGGCCAGGATGTCATCGAGGTATACCAGACACTGCTGTCTGGGGATGCCATCCAGCACCCTGTCCATCAAACGCTCAAAAGTAGCTGGAGCGTTGCACAGGCCAAAGCACAGGACCTTGAACTGCCAGTGTCCTCTGTTAGTGGAGAATGCAGTTTTGGCTCTGGCCTCTGGGGAGAGGGGCACCTGCCAGTAGCCACTGCGGAGGTCTAGTGAGGAGAACCAGGAGGACCCCCTAACCAGGTCCAGCGACTCATCGATACGTGGTATGGGGTATGAGTCCTTCCTGGTTACCTCATTCAGCCGCCTGTAGTCCGCACAGAACCTCAGCTTGCCCCCCTTCTTCGGAACCATGACGACTGGCGCCGCCCAGGGGCTGTCTGAGGGCTCAATGAAGTCTGCCCGCTGCATCTCCAACACAGCCTTGTCTGCCGCCTCCTGGCGTGCCAGCGGGATACGGCGGGGACGCATCTTGATGGGTCGAGCATCACCTGTGTCGATCTCATGCTGCACCAGATGAGTCTGACCCACCTCTTCCTCACTCAGCGCAAAGCTGTCTCTGAATTCAAACAGCAACTGCCACAACCGTTCCTGCTGCTCGGGGTCAAGACCAACACAGTTCCTCCCCCATATCTCCCTCACTGCAGACAGTGTCCTCTCCTCTCCCATCTGGGGTAGATGGGCTGGGGGGGCGCGGCCTGGGCTCACAGAGGGCTGTGTCATGGAGGTAGCTGGGGGAATGTAACACACCGCAGTAGGTGACAGGGGGGCTGGGGAAAAGTCACACACAGCTGTGGGGGAGGGGGGGCAGCCATGAGTCTCTGCTGCTTTAACTGTTGGAGTAAAGGGTTTGTTGGGTTGAGTGAATGTGACATTAGGGGGGGCCATGGTGACTTCCGGCCCTCCCTGGAAGCTCAGTGTGCCCCTATTTAGGTCTAACTGGCAGCCTGTGCTCCTAAGAAAGTCCAACCCCAGAATACAAGGGTCCTGCACAGCCGCCACCCACACAGGATGACGCACAGTCCTGCCCCCTACTGTCAGAGTCATTATTCCCTTCCCTTTCATGGGTGCCAGCTCACCTGTGACTGTGCGGAGCTGCACAGTTGTAGGCTCACACTGAGTCCAACCTGGCACAATATCTGGCCTCACCAGGGTTACTGTGGACCCAGTGTCCACCAGGGCGGAGCAGGGCACACCCTCCACAGTGACAGGGACATGACAAAAGTCCCCAACACAGGTCCGGCCCACCACAACAACAGGCTCCATCCGCTTGCTCTCGTCTGCTTCTGGGGGAAGTGGAGCCTTGCTTCCCCGTCTGTGCCGGTGGGCTCCTCCTGAAGATGATGGTGGTTGGGATAGAAAGCCAGGGGTCCGCACTACCCGGTCTATGCGGACCCCGAGCCGTTTCCCTGAGCTCTGGGGGACATGGGGCAATTTCGGCACAGATGGCCTGGCTGGCCACAACCCCAGCAGACCCTGGGACCAGGGTGTGTGTTTTGTGCCGCCTGTAGCGACACAGCACGAATGAGTTCTGTCATTTCAGCCACCCATGCAGGCTTTTCCGGCTCCGGGCTGCTCTGCCCCCCAGCTCGCACAGAGGGTGTGTC
Source organism: Salvelinus namaycush (assembly GCF_016432855.1). Lineage (NCBI taxonomy): Eukaryota > Metazoa > Chordata > Actinopteri > Salmoniformes > Salmonidae > Salvelinus > Salvelinus namaycush. Next base: position 25,462,321 of record NC_052322.1, read on the forward strand.
TCCCTGCACCCCCACCAAAGCCCCAGCTGAAGTCCCAGCCCACACCAGCTCCCTCTCCAAAGCCATCTCCAAGGCTATCTGCAATGACTCAGGATGAGCCAGCTGGGTCTGTATGCGCAGCTCCGTAGGAGAGAGCGCCTGTATGAACTGGTCCCGTGCTAGCTCGCTCTGCACGGAGGGGGGCATGTGAGCATATGCCCGCCGAGAGAGGCTCTCAATGTCATTAGCTAACACCCGTAGAGGCTCTCCAGGCTGCCTGCGTCTATTACTCAGTTCGGAGCGCAGTAGCCCGGGCTGTACACACTGTCCATAGCGCCTCCTCAGTGCTCCCACTAAAGCGCCATAATCATGTCTGTCCTCGGGGCTAATCAATATCAAACAGGACAGAGCTTCATCCGTGAGGCATAAAGCCAACTGCAGTGCCCTTTCTTCATCCGACCACCCCCTAAAATGAGCTAACAGTTCAAACTGAGCATGAAAAGCTTCCCAATCCGCCTTACCGGAATACTTCGGGGTCTTAACAGATACGGACGCAGCCGGGAACTGGGCGCCGCCATGTTTGTTTACATCCTGAGCCCCAGATTCCTCGTCCCGCCGCGTCGACGTCACCACTTCGGCCCGCCCACCAGAATCCGCGCGAAACACAGTCGACGAGGCGCTCATGCCCGCTTCAGCCGCCATCACTCTAGCGTCCTCCCTCAAGCGGCCTCTGCGCTCCGACGCCCTGGCGATCTCCTCAGCCAGAACCTCCGACGTCCATTCACACGTATCTCCTTGGCCATAATCGTCCCCTACCTCCACCTTCACTTTCGGATTCCCTCGAAGCATTTTCAACCCCCGTTCTCACCTACGGTAGCTAGCCACATAAGTCAGCTAGCTAGCTGGCTAACTTTTATCAACGTTTTTACTTCTGACACCAATGTAATGACCTGACTAGATCATAAAAGAACAACTGTCCAGACAGAGGATTGAGTTTACGAATGGACGGTTTATTAAACCAACTTTACACAGGCTACTGTTTGGCCGTAGCCCACGCCAAATAAATGAAAGATAACCCACAAGCCAATCGTGACCTTCTCTTGTGAAGCCCAGACGTAAGAGAGAGAACAAAGGCAAAACCTGGTCTTAACTTCCAATGCTCCATCCCCCTGCCCAACCCCCCTCCACGCCACTCCGCCAACCGCCAGGATGCCCGGCATCAGAACATTCCAGGCATTCCCGTGATTGGCAGATAGCAGGTTGACTGACATGTCGGACCCCGCGAACACAACCACCTACTAGCCTAACACATAACACACAGCTGTCTGTGCGGGTCGCTACAATACTTAAGTATATCTAAAACCAAAACACTTTTAGACTTTTACTCAGGTAGTATTGTACTGGGTGACTTTCACTTTTGAGTCATTTTCTATTAAGGCATATTTACCTTTACTCAAGTATGACAATTGGGTAATTTTTCCACCACTAACAATATATTAACTGTCTAAGCACAACATAAACCCCCTTCCTCATCTCAAAGTACTGTCTGTAAACATCCCCCAGCCCATTGACTTTGACAAATCATTATTGTCAATAGTAGCCCTTTGCATGGGAATTTTGTAAACATGTCTTTGTATTGTGTTTTCTGCAGAGAGACTAATGAGGTGGTTGTGTCATTACTGTTGTAGTTTCAGTGTCCCTTGCTGGTTTCTGTCCCACAAGCTTGTTGTGCTCCATAACCGCAAGGTGTGTCCACTCCCTCATGCTTGTGTAGCCAAAATGCCCCTGCTTTGGGGTATTTTAACAGCAGGACACTGTGGAATGAGTCCAGATAACCAGAGTTTTACAAAAAGAAAAAGGTAAAAAGAGAGGAGGGGTAGACTATGGTCTGGAAGGTACTCTGTGGTCCTCAGGCTACCTCTAACCACCTGTAACCCCATAACACAAACACTGCCCAATTCATGTTAATACCATACTTACTGTAAATTGAGCTATCTTAGCCAACTTACCTTCACCTTGTGCTGAGCCAGGGGTTGGAAGCGCATCATGGTGGAAGATTCTATACCACATGCAACAAAATATAGAACAATACACAACTTAACCACCCCACCAATTGTATTGATCTCTATTAGACTGGCTAACTAAGCATACCGAACATGGACATTTCAATATTGTCAGTTTGCTGTTAGCTAACTAGCGTCACTAAATTGGCACCACGATTGTTAGCCAACTATAGACGGTTTATACACATTCATCATTAATACCAACACACAAACAAAGCGTGAGTTAGCTATATCGACAATTCTATTTTTAATAACATAGTGTTTACCACACAAGGGTGAATGGGTCGCTACCAAATTAAAACACCAAATAAGAGTAACATTAGCTAGCATCAGAACGAACAAACAAACATGTTCACCCTGCTGAAGGTAACTTAGCTAGCTACCAGTCTAGCAGTGATTACCATGGCAGCCATTAGCGTAACGTTAATTGATTGACAGTGTATACCAAAAGATAACTTAGCGATATGATTTAACGTTAGCTGATGGCTTTCAGAGTTCAATAGGACTGTAACGTTAGCTAGCTAATTTACCCAGATAGTCCAACTAAGCTAGCTAACGTTAGGTTACTTCTAATTGAGAATCTTCCATTTTGTTGTGAAGGAAAGTATATCGATGGTATCGCATCACTTCTCTGCTGTCGTCGAAATGCATCACCCATCAGTTCATCTCAAAGGACATGTGATAATGTACTCTGTGTTACTCAAAAATTATGTCCAAAATCGTGTGACGTAAAACATTACTTTTCTGTCCTAGCATTTATGACAGTGTAAGTTGTCGTTAGATATTATTAATATATTAAGCATTAAGCAGTTAAATTAGACACTGAACTTTAACACTGTAAGAATCCTGGCTCTAGAGATTGGACAGTTTTTTTGTATAGAGATCTCAGAAATGAAGTGTAACTACATTTCGTGTCTCCTTATGTGATGGGGTGAAAACAGTTTTTATGGGCACACAAATCCCCCAAAATGTACATTACCAGTCAAAAGTTTGGACACACCTACTCATTCAATGGTTTTTATTTATTTTTACTATTTTCTACATTGTATAATAATAGTGAAGACATCAAAACTATGAAATAACACATATGGAATCATGTAGTAACCAAAAATGTGTTAAACAAATCAAAATATATTTGATATGAGATTCTTCAAAGTAGAAGAATCTTGTAGTAACCAAAAAAGTGTAAAACAAATGTATTTTATTTCACCTTTATTTAACCAGGTAGGCCAGTTGGGAACAAGTTCTCATTTACAACTGCGACCTGGCCAAGATAAAGCAAAGCAGTGTGACAAAAACAACAACACAGAGTTATACATGGGATAAACAAACGTACAGTCAATAACACAATAGAAAAATCTATGTACAGTGTGTGAAAATGTAGAAGATTAGGGAGGTAAGGCAATAAATAGGTCATAGTGGTGAAATAATTACAATTTAGCAATTAACACTGGAGTGATAGATGTGCAGATGATGATGTGCAAGTAGAGATGCTGGGGTGCAAAAGAGCAAGAAGATAAATAACAATATGGGGATGAGGTAGTTGGGTGTGCTATTTACAGATTAGCTGTGTACAGGTACAGTGATCGGTAAGCTGCTCTGACATGCTTAAAGTTAGAGGGAGATATAGGTCTCCAGCGTCAGTGATTTTTTGCAATTTGTTCCAGTCATTGGCAGCAGAGAACTGGAAGGAAAGGCGGCCAAACGAGGTGTTGGCTTTGGGGATGACCAGTGAAATATACCTGCTGGAGCGCGTGCTACGGGTGGGTGTTGCTATGGTGACCAGTGAGCTGAGATAAGGCGGGGCTTTACCTAGAAAAGACTTATAGATGACCTGGAGCCAGTGGGTTTGGCTACGGATATGTAGCGAGGGCCAGCCAACGAGAGCATACAGGTTGCAGTGGTGGGTAGTATATGGGGCTTTAGTGACAAAACAGATGGCACTGTGATAGACTACATCCAATATGCTGAGTAGAGTGTTGGAGGCTATTTTGTAAATGACCGCCTAAGTCAAGGATCGGTAGGATAGTCAGTTTTACAAGGGTATGTTTGGCAGCGTGAGTGAAGGAGGTTTTGTTGCGAAATAGGAAGCTGATTCTAGATTTAATTTTGGATTGGAGATGCTTAATGTGAGTCTGGAAGGAGCGTTTACAGTCTAACCAGACACCTAGGTATTTGTAGTTGTCCACATATTCTAAGTCGGAACCGTCCAGAGTAGTGATGCTAGTCGGGCGTGCGGGTGCAGGCAGCGATCGGTTGAAGAGCATGCATTTAGTTTTACAAGCATTTAAGAGCAGTTGGAGGCCACGGAAGGAGTGTTGTATGGCATTGAAGCTCGTTTGGAGGTTTGTTAACACAGTGTCCTCAGAAGGGCCAGATGTATACAGAATGGTGTTGTCTGCGTAGAGGTGGATCAGAGAATCACCAGCAGCAAGAGCGACATCATTGATATATACAGAGAAAAGAGTCGGCCCGAGAATTGAACCCTGTCGCACCCCCATAGAGACTGCCAGAGGTCCGGACAACAGGCCCTCCGATTTGACACACTGAACTCTATCTGAGAAGTAATTGGTGAACCAGGCGAGGCAGTCATTTGAGAAACCAAGGCTATGTAGTCTGCCGATAAGAATGAGGTGATTGACAGAGTCGAAAGCCTTGGCCAGGTTGATGAAGACGGCAGCACAGTACTGTCTTTTATCGATGGCGGTTATGATATCGTTTAGGACCTTGAGCGTTGCTGAGGTGCACCCAGGACCAGCTCGGAAACCAGATTGCATAGCAGAGAAGGTATGGTGGGATTCGAAATGGTCTTTGATCGGTTTGTTAACTTGGCTTTCGAAGACTTTGGAAAGGCAGGGAAGGATGGATATAGGTCTGTAACAGTTTGGGTCTAGAGTGTCTCCCCCTTTGAAGTGGGGGATGACCGCGGCAGCTTTCCAATCTTTAGGGATCTCAGACGATACGAAAGAAAGGTTGAACAAGCTAGTAATAGGGGTTGCAACAACTGCAGCGGATAATTTTAGAAAGAGGGTCCAGATTGTCTAGCCCAGCTGATTTGCAGGGGTCCAGATTTTGCAGCTCTTTCAGAACATCAGCTATCTGCATTTGGGTGAAGGAGAAGCGGGGGGGCTTGGGCAGGTTGCTGCGGGGGGTGCAGAGCTGTTGGCCGGGGTAGGGGTAGCCAGGTGGAAAGCATGGCCGGCCGTAGAAAAATTCTTATTGAAATCCGCAATTATCGTAGATTTATCGGTGGTGACAGTGTTTCCTAGCCTCAGTGCAGTGGGCAGCTGGGAGGAGGTGATCTTATTCTCCATGGACGTTACAGTGTCCCAAAACTTTTTGGAATTAGTGCTACAGGATGCAAATTTCTGTTTGAAAAAGCTAGTCTTTGCTTTCCTAACTGACTATGTAAATTGGTTCCTGACTTCCCTGAAAAGTTGCATATCGCGGGGCTATTCGATGCTAATGCAGTATGTTACAGGATGTTTTGTGCTGGTCAAGGGCAGTCAAGTCAGGAGTGTACCAGGGGCTATATCTGTTCTTAGTTCTACATTTTTTGAATGGGGCATGCTTATTTAAGATGGTGAGGAAATCACTTTTAAAGAACAACCAGGCATCCTCTACTGACGGGATGAGGTCAATATCCTTCCAGTATACCGGGCTAGGTCGATTAGAAAGGCCTGCTCGCTGAAGTATTTTAAGGAGCGTTTGACAGTGATGAGGGGTAGTCGTTTGACCGCGGACCCATTACGGACGCAGGCAATGAGGCAGTGATCGCTGAGATCCTGGTTGAAGACAGCAGAGGTGTATTTGGAGGGCAAGTTGGTTAGGATGATATCTATGAGGGTGCCCATGTTTACTGATTTAGGGTTGTACCTGGTAGGTTCCTTGATAATTTGTGTGAGATTGAGGGCATCTAGCTTAGATTGTAGGACAGCCGGGGTGTTAAGCATATCCCAGTTTAGGTCACCTAACAGTACTAACTCTGAAGATAGATGGCGGGCAATCAATTCACATATGGTGTCCAGGGCACAGCTGGGGGCTGAGAGGGGTCTATAACAAGCAGCAACAGTGAGAGACTTATTTCTGGAAAGGTGGATTTTTAAAAGTAGAACCTCAAACTGTTTGGGGATAGTAAGACCTGGATAGTAAGACAGAACTCTGCAGGCTAACTTCGCCCCCTTTGGCAGTTCTATCTTGACAGAAAATGATGTAGTTGGGGATGGAAATTTCTGAATTTTTGGCGGCCTTCCTAAGCCAGGATTCAGACAAGGCTAGCACATCAGGGTTGGCGGAGTGTGCTAAAGCAGTGAATAAAACAAACTTAGGGAGGAGGCTTCTGATGTTAACATGCATGAAACCAAGGCTTTTACGGTTACAGAAGTCAACAAATGAGAGCGCCTGGGGAATAGGTGTAGGACTGGGGGCTACAGGGCCTGGGTTAACCTCTACATCACCAGAAGAACAGAGGAGGATAAGGGTACGGCTAAAGGCTATAAGAACTGGTCTTCTAGTGCGTTGGGAACAGAGAATAAAAGGAGCATATTTCTGGGCGTGGTAGAATAGATTCAGGGCATAATGTACAGACAAGGGTAGGATGTGGGTACAGTGGAGGTAAACCTAGGCATTGTCACGTTCCTGACCTGTTTTCTGTTGTTTGGTATGTGTTTATTGGTCAGGGCGTGAGTTTGGGTGGGTAGTCTATGTTGTGTGTTTCTATGTTTGTTAAGGGTGACCTGATATGGCTCTCAATTAGAGGCAGGTGGTTTTCATTTCCTCTGATTGAGAGTCATATTAAGGTAGGTGTTTTCACACTGTTTGTTTGTGGGTGGTTGTCTCCTGTGTCAGTGTTATGTTACGCCACATGGGACTGTTTCGGTTTTGTTTGTTCGTTCGTTTTATGTAGTCAGTTTTCCTGTTCATGCGTTCTTCGTGTTTCATGTGAGTTCGTCGTTCAGGTCTGTCTACGTCGTTTATTGTTTTGTAACTATTCAAGTGTTCGTCGTGTTTTCCTGTTTTGTTTATTAAACATTATGAATTCACACCCCGCTGCACTTTGGTCCAATCCTTGTTACTCCTCTTCGGATGAAGAGAAGGAGGAAGCCCGTTACAGGCATTGAGTGACGATGAGACAGGTTGCGTCTCTGGAGGCACCAGTTAAGCCAGGTGAGGTCTCCTTATGCGTGGGGGGTGGGACAAAAGAGCTATCTAAGGCATGTTGATCAGGACTGGGGGCTCTACAGTGAAATAAAACAATAATAACTAACTGAAACAGCAGTAGACAAGGCATATTGACATTAGAGATAGGCATAAAGCAATCACGGGTGTTGATCGGGAGAGCTAAGACAACAACGATGAATGGGCATAGAGGGTCAGTTAGGTACACACAGGACCTGAGTTCGAGGCTGGGACTGACAGATAAACAAAATGAGGTACAGTGTTAATGAACAGACCAGCAGGCATCAGCTGTGTAGCCGAGTGATCATAGGGTCCAATGAGCAGCAATAGGTGAGTCAGGGAGCCGTTCAGTAGTCGCTTCTACGCTAGGCGAATGGGAGACACTGCGTTCAGAAAGCTAGCGGGCCGGGGATAGCAGATGGGTCTTTGGCGACATCGCAACGGAAAAGCCTGTTGAAATCACATCGGATGATTACGTAGGCAGACCAGTCGTGATGGATCGGCGGGGCTCCGTGTCGACAATAAAGGGTCCAGGCCAATTGGTAAAAGAGGTATTGTGGCCCAAGAATTAGCTGGTATACTCCGTCAGCTGGCCGGGAGATTGGCCTAGCTCGAGGCTAGCTCAAGGCTAACTGGTGCTTGCTTCGGGACAGAGGCGTTAGCCAACAGTAGCCACTCGGTTGCAGCTAGCAAGCTGCGATGATCCGGTGTAATGGTCCAGAGCTTGCGGCAGGAATCCGGTGATGTGGTGGAGAAAAGCAGTCCGATATGCTCTGGGTTGATATCGCGCTGTGCAGACTGGCAGGTAATTGTCTGAGCTAAAGCTGGCTAGTGTCCGAGCTAAAAGGTGAAGACCGCTAGCAGGGGCAAACAATGACTAGTAGCTAATAGCTAGTTTGCTGGCTAGCTTCTGATGGAGGTTCCAGTTATAAGGTATGAAAAAATAGCAGATACGTGCCACATTGGGTGAGGCGGGTTACAGGAAAGTATATTTCGTTTGTAGATGGAAAGTGAGATTAAAATATATACGGAAAAAACGAAAAACACACTATTTACAGACTAATTAACACGGGACAAGACAAACACACGTCCGACTGCTACGCCATCTTGGATACGATAATGATATCCAGCTTCTTTGATTTCTTAGACACTTATGCTGTACAATTAATCACTGTGGCAATAAATGCCACAAAATCCACCTTCTTCACAATGAGTGCATACAGATCACTCATTGACTTAAAACACTAGCAACTGGTTGCAATGCATCCACTGCCATTATTTTCAACACTGTTACCTCTTGCCCCTTCGACTTTCTTCACCGCCTCCACATAGGAGATCCGCTGCGCAGCCCTGATCCTTGACACCTCGACCTCCTTCACCCGAATCTACGACAAATTTTGCTCATTTTTTTCCATTCTTTGATTTCACTATTTTCCATTCTTTATCACACATTTCACCTCTGCGCGGGGCGTTGGCAGGTATGCGCACCTATGTGGTGGTCGTTCGAAGTAAACAACGCCATCATTCAAGTTTGTGAGCACGTCCCCTCTACCTAGCGGGCAGTATCAGCATTCGCTATGAATGCCGGACCTTGTGGTTCACTGTGCAGACGAATACACAGGGAGTCGAAACTTCCAGATTCTACCAGTGAAATGAAAATGTGAGAGTTCTAGCTTGTGGTTTGGATCATTGTGATTTTTATGATAAAAACGTAATGTTGTGAATATAGTAACAACTATATGCCGTGGCAGAGCCAGGGTGAAATTCCTGTAATCAGTTATTTCCCAACCCTGGTGTCAGTGCAAGACCCATGTGCTTAGTTAGTGCAAGACCCATGGCACAGAAACTGACCTAGAGTTTGTCGTTATCTGTTGATATCCTATGTTTGAGCCCTAATGGAGGGTGAGTGTTGACTAAGGGCCCTGTGGAAGGTTGCTTTGCATCTTGGTTTGGTTTTTACTGGGGCAGGGACAGGGTGGTACAGAGCACCCTTGTCTCCTAACCCAGCACAGCATCCGCTCAACTAATGCAAAGCTATTTGCATAGGAAAATGTAAGTGTAGTCTTTGAAGGCTGGAAAGTTAGGCATATATTACTTTTGGATCTATTCGACATTGAAGTAAACATAACTATTTAGTACTAACCGAACCTGGATCTCTTGGCTTGCGAGACTAATACTAACCTATTCTACAAGAAAGAGTTGAAAATGTGTCTGTGCACGAAATCATTATCTGATCGATGTATTTATTGATAAGTAAATCTTAGATTGTGGGTTATACACCCTCCAACCCATGTTATTATAGTACTGTCCAACCTCATTTACAGTCAACATTAATTACTACTCAAAAGATGAAATTTACATTATGCTCATTGTATCATGTTCAGATAATTGTATGTCTGTTTAGTCATCCCTCTGTCGGAGTATATGTGAAGCCCTATACACTCTCCACAGTTCCACACCCCTAATTGCACAGGAAGAATACCAGACTTTCTCTGTGGACAGAGACAGATTTGCCTCGGATGCAAATGTCAACTGTTGTGCTTGGCATGGAGGCTCAAGCTGCAGGCAGCACGATACAGAAGACTGGGACATTTTAATCTCAACAATGGAAAGGGCTTTTCATATTCTATGGGCCTATCCTTGGTTGTTTTTCAAACATTTGAATTCACACTATTCTTGAACCATGAGGGGATGCATGATGTCATTGTTAAATACGTGGTTATTTTAGCCACAGTACTAGACTCAATATTCTGGCTGTGGTGTATGATACATTAAATTACATTCCTTACAATCCTTAGAATTGTCTGATTTTGAAAGTCCTGAATCTGCCGCACACACACACGCACGCACGTATACGCACGCAAGTATACACACACACACACACCTCTCTCTTCCTTTAAAGTGTCTGTGCCCCACCACCACATGAATAGGCCCAGGCTCTGTGCAGTAGGCAGCTGCTTCCTTTGAACGACCAAAGACAAAAAGCCTTAAATCTACAGGCCACCTTTCATCTGTACATTTGATTGCCACTTTACTCACCCCATTGTCACTGCAAAAAAAGGTATATCTCCCTGGGCTCAAAGTTACTACTACACTGCATCCTGTAAACTCAATTTTTAATATGCAGTTGGCCACAAATAATTCATGTTGCTGGTGTTACTTGCTATCACACACCATCCAAGGCAAGAACATACCTAAATAATGTTGCATGAAGATAGATATGAAGATTTGATGGCAAAGAAATATAAAACCGGTTTGTGTAAAATCTGTATATACAGTTGTGACAACCCTCCCACTCTGTCTGCCGAATTCTTTCTCTTTGTTCTTGTTTTCCTTAATAGGATGTCAGTGGGCGGAGCCCAGAGGGTCATCAGCTAAATGCGACACACCTGGGTTCGGATGTGTCCTGGGGACAAATACACATTTTCCCCCATTCATTGGAGAGACTCTCCACGCAGACAAACGGTTGGATTTTGGTTGTGGCTGTTTTGTGGCTGTTTTGTTTGGCACCTCTCAACACCCCTCATTATCACATCTATACACACATATCTATACATCTATCTATACTCATTTACACTACTGACTACACACACACACACCCCATTGTTACTTGTTTCTAATTTACTTTAGTTAATAAATATATTTTTGTTATTCCTTGACCTCCACATTGTCTCCCTTTTTGTTACGGGCTAAGCGCCGGTTCATGATACAGGGCATTCGGAAAGTATTCAGACTCTATGACTTTATCCACATTTTAATCCATTTCAGAATAAGGGGGGGGGGGGGGGGGGGGCGATTTAATCCATTTCAGAATAAGGCTGTAACCTAACAAAATGTGGAAAAAGTAAAGGGGTCTGAATACATTCCAAATGCCCAAAAAATAAGTGTTTGAAAGTATCAGTCAGGATTTCTGCTGGGCTCCCCAGAGGAGGAAGGGGAAGACTATCCTCCTCAGTGAATTTCAGAAGAAAAAAAGTGAAACATTAAAAAAGTTATCCTTTTTATACTGAACAAAAATATAAATGCAACATGTAAAGTGTTGGTCCCATTTTTCATGAGCTGAAATGAAAGATCCCACATAAAAGTTAGTGAACATTTATCCTTTGCCAAGATAATCCATCCACCTGACAGGTGTGACATATTAAGAAGCTGATTAAACAGCATGATCATTACACAGGCAAGGGGACAATAAAAGGCCACTCTAAAATGTGCAGTACAACCAACCAGACGTGGCAGTACGTCCAACCCGCCTCACAACCGCAGACCACGTGTTTGGCGTTGTGTGTGCGAGCGGTTTGCCGATGCCAACATTGTGAACAGAGTGCCCGGTGGTGGACGTGGGGTTATGGTATGGGCATGCATAAGCTACAGACAACGAACACAATTACATTTTATCGATGTCAATTTGAATGCACAGAGATACCTTGACGAGATCCTGAGGCCTGTTGTTGTGCCATTTATCCACCGCCATCACCTCATGTTTCAGCATGATAATGTACGGCCCCATGTCGCAAGGATCTGTTCCAGTTCCTGCCAATATCCAGCAACTTCACACAGCCATTGAAGAGGAGTGTGGACAACCTTCCACAGGCCACAATCAACAGCCTGATCAACTCTATGTGAAAGAGATGAGTCGCGCTGTATGAAGAAAATAGTGGTCACTCCAGATACTGACTGGTTTTCTGATCCACGCTCCTCTTTTTTTTAAGGTATCTGTGATCAACAGATGCATATTTTTATTCCTACATTTAAGTCATTTAGCAGATGCTCTTATCCAGAGCGACTTACAAATTGGAAAGTTCATACATATTCATCCTGGTCCCCCCGTGGGAATTGAACCCTGGTCCCCCCGTGGGAATTGAACCCACAACTCTGGCGTTGCAAGCGCCATGCTCTACCAACTGAGCCACACGGGACCGTCCTAGTCATGTGAAATCTATAGATTAGGGCCTAATTTATTTATTTCAGTTGACTGTTTTCTTATATGAACCGTAACTCAGTAAAATCTTTTAAATTGTTGCAAGTTGCATTTATTTGTGTTCAGTATAGATAAAACTATACTAAATATATTCACAAGTCACCAAATAATTTATTAAAACACTGTTTTACAATGAAGGTGTACAGTAGCCTCAGCAGCACTCTGTAGCGTAGCACCAATGTGTAGTTGGAGGACAGCTATTTTCTGTTCTCCTTTGAGTACATTGACTTCAATACAAAACCTAGGAGGCTCATCCTTCTCACCCCCTTCCATAAACTTCCACAGTAACTATGACTAAGACTAATTAACATAAACATGTTTAGCATCTACAGGCTCCACTCATACAAGCAGCATACAAGCCTCTGATGCACGCGTTTGGAACATCTACATTTAAATAACTATAATAAATCAATTGAATATACACCATCACATGTCTAAAGGAACAGTATTATTTTAAGAAAATGTATTTCAGAAGAACAGAATATGAGTTGGCCTACTGTATGTTATCTGGCTATGCATCATGCAATAGGCTGTAGACTTGTACACAAGATATGCTTATACGTCCCGTGCCATTATTTTATGACGTTATCGTAAGAATAATATATTTGAATTTAGCTTAATAAAATATAATGGATATTTTTCCCATTCCCGAGCGAGGGTGCGCGCATATGAAGTGGCTACGTTGAAACAGGTCATATATGCTAGATTTAGAGTTATTTGGCAACTTTAGTTGTGAATGATACAAACCTTAGAATGTCTTAGAAATCACAAGATATATGGGCTGCATGATGCGACAATAGGCTCTTGATTTGTGAATGTTCCAACAAAAAAAATTGCGCTCTGTTCCTTGCCTCAGGCTGCACACGGAGTTCTCTCATCAAGTGATCATATTTCCACCGGTCAGACTATTCTCAATTTAATCTTGTTTTTACTAATATGTGAAATAAGTTTCGATTTAGAATGGCCCATTATCAAATGGGCAAGAACAGGTGAAAGACAAAAAAGACATGTCATCCGTTTGCGCTGGAATAGCGAATGGAGCCCCCTTTTCCGCAAGTAATTTTTTTAATTTAACCTTTATTTAGTAGGTTAAGAACAAATTCTTACAATGACGGCCTACCCCGGTCAAACCCTCCCCTAACCCGGGCGACGCTAGGCCAATTGTGCGCTGCCCTATGGGACTCCCGATCACGGCCGGTTGTGATACAGCCCGGGATCGAACCAAGGTCTGTAGTAACGTGGTAATTTCGCTGTGCCACAGGTGATATTCCGCCCAAAATCTGTATGCCATGGGCTCTCCAACCCTGTTCCTGTAGCTACTCCAGTGCTTAATTTGGGAAACCAAGTGAAATCTGTTCGGGAACATCGATAGTAACATGTTTTCACAACGAACGTAGCCCATTTGATTAAACTGTTGACAGCCACTCTCTGCGCGCTGGAGAAAGGAATGAAGGAGAGAGGGAAGGATATGGAAACTCACGGTGGTGAGATATTCTGTAGCTATAGGTAATGTGTCAGTCTATAATTAATTATGAGGGGGAAAATGCCGTTGTACTAGACTATTGAATGTTATTATGGCATGTGTAATATGCGGCACAATCATTGTTTTTATTCTGTATTTTTTGTCGGGCTTGGACTCATATATGCTTATGCGTAAACTAATATGCATAAGCATAGTGTTTTGAATGAATCATCGCCTTAGAAAGCGCTGTCCATTTCGTTGTGTTAGGCTTTGAAACAACATCCACAACGACCATGTTTACCATTCAGTTTCAACCTATATTGTTGAACTTCTTTCTTCAAATTGATCAATCACAATGAGATGAGTTTTAAAAGCACATACTGTTTTGGTGTTTGATGTGATTTTCGAATGCTTTTGCATTGATGTTAGAGTGGTTAGAGGGACAATAGAGCCCTGAGTCCCAGGCCATTAGCGACCTGATGATCGTTACATGCTGACCAGACCGGACACGTCGCGTGCGCGAGCGTCGCAAAATAAATTTAGAAATCCATGTTATTCAATTATTGCACCCACACTGCTCGCGCCGCCAACGAGCGTCTGCGACGCCAAGGGCTAAAATATAACACGGAACCCAAACCGGCTGTGCGCGTGCGCCATCTGCATAAATTTATTTTGCCCCCCCCCCCACACCAAACGCGATCAGGACACGCAGGTTAAAATATCAAAACAAACTCTGAACCAATGACATTAATTTGGGGTCAGGTCGAAAAGCATTAAACATGTATGTGTAACAGGGTTGGTTATGTTTCCACTTGCCTCTAAAGAAATGTGTATTTAATGTTCAAGCATTCTTATTGGTTAGTTCAACTCTGATGACAATAAGGTGTGTTGTGATTGGCCCCGCTTGCAGATAGGGGGAGATCGCGAACGTCAGGTCTTCCCAGTAGGAAAATGTGATGCAAGGGGTAGGTCACGTTCTGAATACTGTTTTCTATTTTCTATTTTACAATGTGTACAAGTTTGCTGTACGTTACTGATTTATACATGTGTGGGTATATGGTATCTGTTAGGGATTGAGGGGCTTTCTGGGATGTGCTTTGGCATATGATTGCTGTAAATAAGTGTGTTAGCTAGCATACACCGATGTCATGGTCACATAAGCCACTGCTAACACAGTTGTCTTCATGCTACAGATTTTGCCATCGACAGCCATCAATACTGTTAAGCCCTGCACAACTAACGTGCTGTTTCCCATTTAACAACAGGTATTTACACATGTTATATTTTGTATTGTATTTTTGTATTTTGTTCGCCCAGTAGGAAAATGTGATGCAAGGGATTTTGCCATCGACAGCCATCAATACTGTTAAGCCCTGCACAACTAACGTGCTGTTTCCCATTTAACAACAGAAATAAATTATGCTCAACTGGGACCACTGGCCGAAGTGATTTATTTTGAGAAAACACAACGCATGGAGAGTACATTATACATCTGTTACATATGGCAATTTAGCTAGTTAGCTTGCACCTGCTAGCTAACGTTAATTTGTCCTATTTAGCTAGCTTGCTGTTGCTAGCTAATTTGTCCTGGGATATAAACATTGAGTTGTTATTTTACCTGAAATGCACAAGGACCTCTACTCCGACAATTAATCCACACATAAAACAGCCAACCGAATCGTTTCTAGTCATCTCTCCTCCTTCCAGGCTTTTTCATCGTTTAAGTTATATGGTGATCGCATCTAAACTTTGTATTACCACGACTACCGGCAAAACAGTTCGTCTTTCATTCACCAACGTGGGTATAACCAATGAGATGGCACGTGGGTACCTGTTTCTATAAACCAATGAGGAGATGGGAGAGGCGGGACTTGCAGAGCGATGTGCGTCAGAACCGTTTGCAATCGCAACAAATAATCTGCTCAGACCCCAGCCAAGGATCATCAAAAGTCGTGCTATAAATTCTCAGACAACCCAAAGATTCCTAGATGCCCTTCCAGACTCCCTCCACCTACCCAAGGACGTCAGAGTACAAAAATCAGTTAACCACCTAACTGAGGAACTCAATTTAACCTTGCACAATACCCTAGATGCAGTCGCACCCCTAAAAACAAGAATAATTTGTCATAAGAAACTAGCTCCCTGGTATACGAGCTCTGAAGCAAGCTTCCAGAAAATTGGAACGGATATGGCGCTACACCAAACTGGAAGTCTTCCGACTAGCTTGGAAAGACAGTACCGTGCAGTATCGAAGAGCCCTGACTGCTGCTCGATCATCCTATTTTTCCAACTTAATTGAGGAAAATAAGAACAATCCAAGATTTATTTTTGATACTGTCGCAAAGTTAACTAAAAAGCAGCATTCCCCAAGAGAGGCTTTCACTTCAGCAGTGAAAAATTCATGAACTTATTTGAGGAAAAGATCATGATCATTAGAAAGCAAATTACAGACTCCTCTTTAAACCTCCGTATTCCCCCAAAGCTCAGTAGTCCTGAATCTGCACAACTCTGCCAGGACCTAGGATCAAGGGAGACACTCAAGTTTTTTAATATGATATCTCTCAACATATTGATGAAAATAATCATGGCCTCTAAACCTTCAAGCTGCATACTAGACCCTATTCCAACTAAACTACTGAAAGAGCTGCTTCCTGTGCTTGGCCCTCCTATGTTGAACATAATAAACGGCTCTCTATCCACCGGATGTGTACCAAACTCACTAAAAGTGGCAGTAATAAAGCCTCTTGAAAAAGCCAAACCTTGACCCAGAAAATATTAAAAAAACTATTGGACTATATCGATTCCCCCATTCCTCTCATACATTTTTGAAAAAGCTGTTGCGCAGCAACTCACTGCCTTCCCGAAGACAAACAACGTATACGAAATGCTTCAGTCTGGTTTTAGACCCCATCATAGCACTGAGACTGGTAAATTAGCTTTTAATGGCGTCAGACCGAGGCTCTGCATCTGTCCTCGTGCTCCTAGACCTTAGTGCTGCTTTTGATACCATCGATCACCACATTCTTTTGGAGAGATTGGAAACCCAAATTGGTCAACAAGGACAAGTTCTGGCCTGGTTTAGATGTTATCTTTTGTAAAGATATTAGTTTGTCTCTGTAGATGGTTTGTCCTCTGAAAAATCAACTGTAAATTCCGGTGTTCCTCAAGGTTCCGTTTTAGGACCACTATTGCTTTCACTATATATTTTACTTCTTGGTGATGTCATTCAGAAACATAATGTTAACTTTCACTGCTATGCGGATGACACACAGCTGTACATGGTGAAGCCCCAAAATTGCCCTCCCTGAAAGCCTGTGTTTCAGACATAAGGAAGTGGATGGCGACAAATGTTCTACTTTTAAACTCGGACAAAACAGAGAGGCTTGTTCTAGGTTTCAAGAAACAAAGAGATCGTCTGTTGAATCTGACAATTAATCTTGATGGTTGTACAGTCGTCTCAAATAAAACTGTGAAGGACCTCGGCGTTACTCTGGACCCTGATCTCTCTTTTGACAAACATATCAAGACTGTTTGAAGGACTGCTTTTTTCCATCTATGTAACATTGCAAAAATCTGAAACTTTCTGTCCAAAAATGATGCGGAAAAATTAATCCATGCTTTTGTTACTTCCAGGTTAGACTACTGCAATGCTCTACTTTCCAAATACCCGGATAAAGCACTAAATACATTTTTGTTAGTGCTAAACACGGCTGCTAGAATCTTGACTAGAACCCCCAAAAAATATCATATTACTCCAGTGCTAGCCTCTCTGCACTGGCTTCCTGTTAAGACAAGGGCTGATTTCAAGGTTTTACTGCTAACCTACAAAGCATTACATGGGCTTGCTCCTACCTATCTTTCTGATTTGGTCCTGCCGTACATACCTACACGTACGCTACGGTCACAAGACGCAGGCCTCCTAACTGTCCCTAGAATTTCTAAGCAAACAGCTGGAGGCAGGGCTTTCTCCTATAGAGCTCCATTGTTATGGAATGGTATGCCTATCAATGTGAGCGACGCAGACTCGGTCTCAACCTTTAAGTCTTTATTGAAGACTCATCTCTTCAGTAGGTCCTATGATTGAGGGTAGTCTGGCCCAGGAGTGTGAAGGTGAACGGAAAGGCACTGGAGCAACGAACTGCCCTTGCTGTCTCTGCCTGGCCGGTTCCCCTCTCTCCACTGGGATTCTCTGCCTCTAACCCTATTACAGGGGCTGAGTCACTGGCTTACTGGTGCTCTTCCATGCCGTCCCTAGGAGGGGTGCGTCACTTGAGTAGTTTGAGTCACTAACGTGAGCTTCCTGTCTGGGTTGGCGCCCCCCCTTGGGTTGTGCCGTGGGGGAGATCTTCGTGGGCTATACCCGGCCTTGTCTCAGGATGGTAAGTTGGTGGTTGAAGATATCCCTCTAGTGGTGTGGGGGCTGTGCTTTGGCAAAGTGGGTGGGGTTATATCCTGCCTGTTTGGCCCTGTCTGGGGGAATTGTCGGACGGGGCCACAGTGTCTCCCGACCCCTCCTGTCTCAGCCTCCAGTATTTATGCTGCAGATGTTTATGTGTCGGGGGGCTAGGGTCAGTCTGTTATATCTGGAGTATTTCTCCTGTCTTATCCGGTGTCCTCTGTGAATTTAACTATGCTCTCTCTAATTCTCTATTTTTCTCTCTTTCTCTCTTTTTTTCTTTCTCTCTCTCGGAGGACCTGAGCCCTAGGACCATGCCTCAGGACTACCTGGCCTGATGACTCCTTGCTGTCCCCAGTCCACCTGGTCGTGCTGCTGCTCCAGTTTCAACTGTTCTGCTCTGACCTGTTCATCGGATGTGCTACCTGTCCCAGACCAGCTGTTTTCAATTCTCCAGAGACAGCAGGAGCGGTAGAGATACTCTGAATGATCAGCTATGAAAAGCCAACTGACATTTACTCCTGAGATGCTGACCTGTTGCACCCTCGACAACCACTGTGATTATTATTATTTGACCCTGCTGGTCATCTATGAACATTTGAACATCTTGACCATTTGCTGTTATAATCTCCACCCGGCACAGCCAGAAGAGGACTGGCCAACCCTTGTAGCCTGTTTCCTCTCTAGGTTTCTTCCTAGGTTCTGGCCTTTCTAGGGAGTTTTTCCTAGACATCGTGCTTCTACACCTGCATTGCTTGCTGTCTGGGGTTTTAGGCTGGGTTTCTGTACAGCACTTTGTGACATCAGCTAATGTAAGAAGGTCTTTATAAATACATTTGATTGAGTAGTACACAGCGTTGTACGAGATCTTCAGTTTCTTGGCAGTTTCTCGCATGGAATAGCCTTCATTTCTCAGAACAAGAATAGACTGAGTTTCAGAAGAAAGTTCTTTGTTTCTGGCCATTTTGAGCCTGTAATCGAACCCACAAATGTTGATGCTCCAGATACTCAACTAGTCTAAAGAAGGCCAGTTTTATTGCTTTTTTAATCAGGACATCAGCTTTCAGCTGTGTTAACATAATTGCAAATTGATTTTCTAATTATCAATTAGCCTTTTAAAATGATCAACTTGGATTAGCTAACACAACATGCCATTGGAACACAGGAGTGATGGTTGCTGATAATGGGCCTCTGTACGTCTATGTAGATATTCAATTAAAAATCAGCAGTTTCCAGCTACATTAGTCATTAACAACATTAACAATGTCGACACTGTATTTCTCATCAATTTGATGTTATTTTAATGAACAAAAAATGTGCTTTTCTTTCAAAACAAGTTTCTAAGTGACCCCAAACTTTTGAACGGTAGTGTACATATTTTTTTACTTTCACTTACTTACTAGTGAATGCAGCTAGCTAGTTTAGCTTGCTCAAACAAAGGGATGCTATGTTAGCTAGCTGGCTATGACTATCCAACACGGGAACTCTTCCAAGTCAAAGTAAGCTTTCGATTTTAGAAATGTATTGGCACCGGGGCCTGCCGGTGTAACTGCTAAACTGCTTGCTGTACACTGTACTGCATGATTTACTAACGTGTTAGTTCTAGTAGCTATGTTGACTATGACATTAATATGGTGAAAATAGATGTAGACTGTGTGTAGCGTTTGGCTTGGAAAGGTTTTTTCATCTGGTCACAGACAGCTGTTGTATTGTGCACTGAAGTCCACACAAGAAGGGAAAAGGTGAGAGGAGGAGAGAGTGTAGATGCGAGAAGGAATTATATATACAACGAAAGTGATCATGCGGTTTATATTATATTAAATGGCAATGCACTGCAGTTCAGGGGGAGGGAAAATCCCTATCTAACTGTAAATGCTTTTAAGGGTTTTTGGCTCATGCTATACAGTACAATGATGGAGTCCATCCTCATGCCTCCCATACACCTAATGCTTGCAGTTGTCAAAAATAAAGCCTTAAACATGAAATCTAAAAATAGTAACGTTGGGAAAAAATGGAGGCCCGTGGAGCATGTGTGATAACCCAGGCAGAAGACCCTGGGTGAGTCCGACTTCTCTGACAGCCTCCCGTTCAGGAAGGGCAATTAGGAATTCTTCAGGGCAGGATTCCTTGGCCACGTGGAGGCTGGGACCCAGCGCTGTACCAGGCAAAGGTTTCCACCAAGCTGTTCTTGCATAACCCACAGTGATAACGCTGGTGCATTCTTCTCAACACCCATCACAGCTGCCAACATCTCTCTTCCCCCCCAAGCCTTCTTTCTTTAGCTCTTGCTTAGATCCAAGTAGGCTAAGTAAATGTATGCAGTCTTTGGAGTTTTTGGAGAGTTTGAAATTGGCATATGAGGTTGGATATCAGAAGTAGTTGTTTCAGGGTGGAGCATGGTGGTGTTGTCTTTGTTTTCCTGGGGAACAGGAGACAGCTGGATTTGTTTCTCTTCCAGGGTACAGGTCATGTTCATCAAGAGGTAGGTCACCAGGAGTTAAGGCAGAAGGTGGTCTCACACCTACCGAGTGTCTACCTGTCACTATGAAAGGAAACAGGCATGTCTTGGAATAATAGAATATAATCATTCACATGCATTTTACTGTCATATAATTATTAGTGAGTATAATGGAATGACTTGTTGAAACCATTTTCTGTCAAAATAAGTTGTTTGAAAATAATGTAGGAGTCTTTCCACGAATATAGTACATTTTGGGTAGTTAACTTGGTTACAAAACAACCATTAATTTGACCTAATTTTATAGGCCCAGTGCATTCAAAATTCAGGTTTCCTGTGTTTTATATCATACTGTACAACAGCTGACAAAACTAGTGTTCAAACATATTTGATCAGTGTTATTTCCTGATTTTAATATATATTTGCTTTAACCTTTACTCATCCAGGTTAGTCTCATTGAAATAAAAATCTATTTTTCAAGAGAGACCTGGTCCAACCAAGACAGCAGCAGGGGGAAACAATGTTTGAGACATATCAGACATACTGTAACAACTTACAGACATGTAGTTGCTAGTTGAAAATATAATCTACACAGGACTTTCTAATCAGCAGGTTTACATAGTTTCGGCTTTCCATGGTGACATCAACATGCGGTAAATTGGTTAATAGACCAATAACAAAGAGTTCCAAACCTCTCTGCCTTTAACAGCTAGTTTCACCCCCCCACACTCAGACCAGTCCCAGACAGTCCTAGCTCAATTCTTGCTTGAACAATTTATTTTTGCCCCAATTCCCCCCCCCCCCCCCCCCCTTTTTAATGGAAAGTAAGGTACTTAATTGTAACCCAAAAATGATTTTATATTTACACTACTGTTCAAAATTTTGCGGTCACTTGGAAATGTTCTTGTTTTGAAAGAAAAGCTGATTTTTTTGTCCATTAAAATAACATGAAATTGATCAGAAATACAGTGTAGACATTGTAATGTTGCAAATTACTATTGTAGCTGGAAATGGCTTATTTTTAATGGAATATCTACATAGGCGTACAGAGACCCATTTACCAGCAACCATCACTGTGTTCCAATGGCACGTTGTGTTAGCTAATCCAAATGTATAATTGTAAAAGTCTAATTGATCATTAGAAAACCCATTTGCAATTATGTTAGCACAGCTGAAAACTGTTGTCCTGATTAAAGAAGCAATAAAACTGGCCTTCTTTAGACTAGTTCAATATCTGGAGCATCAGCATTTGTGGGTTCGATTACAGGCTCAAAATGGCCAGAAACAAAGAACTTTCTTCTGAAACTCGTCAGTCTGTTCTTGTTCTGAGAAATTAAGGCTATTCCATGTGAGAAATTGCCAAGAAACTGAATATCTCGTACAATGCTGTGTACTACTCTCTTCACAGAACAGCACAAACTGTCTCTAACCAGAATAGAAAGAGGAGTGGGAGGCCCCGGTGCACAACTGAGCAAGAGGACAAGTACATTAGAGTGTCTAGTTTGAGAAACAGACGCTTCACAAGTCCTCACCTGGCAGCTTCATTAAATAGTACCCGCAAAACACCAGTCTTAACGTCAATAGTGAAGAAGCGACTCCGGGATGTTGGCCTTCTAGGCAGAGTTCCTCTGTTCAGTGTCTGTTTTCTTTTGCCCATGTTAGTCTTTTATTTTTATTGGCCAGTCTGAGATATGGCTTTTTCTTTGCAACTCTGCCTAGAAGGCCAGCAAGTGTTAAACAAATCAAAAATATATTTTGATTTAACACTTTTTTGCTTATGATTTCATATGTGTTATTTCATAGTGTTGATGTCTTCACTATTATTATTATACAATGTAGAAAATAGTCCAAATAAAGAAAAACCCTTGAATAAGTAGGTGTCCAAACTTTTGACTGGTACTGTATACTATACTAAGTGCCATTAAAGTAACAGGTTGACTGTAAAAGTTGAGGTTTTTATCTCAAAGGGCAGCTTAATGCAGGCTTCACAATTAAAAAACAACATTTAGAGCCTATCTATCTTTGGGTAACAGGGTTGACGTGTTACACTCGATGCGCTAAATTTTCCACCACAAAACACCAGAAAATGGCCAAAGAGTAGAACCAGCTCACCTGCTTTTACACTATAATTTGAATATGTTAAAAAATAAATGTTTGGGGGGGAGGGAAATCATTTAAAAAGGAATAGTTTCACCATAATAAAACGGGAGTTCAGTTCACGTAACAGGGTTGACTTTAAATTGAGGGGCCGACGTTAATTAATCACATGACATAAATAATCATCTTCAGAAATCACTTTCAAAGTAAAAACATAACTAGGGCTTTACAATGATTGTGAAACCTTGGGTACAGTTTGTGGTTAAGTCGGTTAAAATCTTCCTAGAAGTCTGAAAAACATGATGAGGGTCATGTCAAAATGCTGATTATTGGCACTTAAATCCGGTTTACAATATGAATAGAGACTTATTTAATTTTCCATGTGGTCTATACTAAAGGGCACTTTAATATAACAGGCTTGTAAAATTCTATATTGGTGTACAATTTCCACTTATAAGAGGGACGCAAAATGTACTCTATTCGTATCTAGATGGATTGTTGTGCCATTTCAAATTTCTGTTAAATGTACTTGCAACACCAGTACCAAATATTGTATTTTAGATAAATAAGCATTTTTCACAATGTTTTATAGCTCTAAATATAATAAAATACAAACAAATATTTGTTTTGTTTGCATATAACAGAGTTTTTGATGTTTGTATCATATAAGGCAAACCTTTCCTATGAGAGGAAATTCTTAGGTTAAACCAGAGTACTGATGTATAGCTACATAAAAGGAAAACCACCCAAAAATGACATTTTAGTATTTGTTTCATTAGTTCATTGTTGATATAGTCCCAAAATGTTTTGCGTGTCAGCATCAAGTTTTCAAGATACATAACCTTTGAGAATACAGCCAGTATGATGTATTTTGCATCATATGATTCTGCGTTTTGCATCATCATTGCAATATTTATGTATTTTGAAAGTGATATCTTAGACTTGATTGCTGACATACAAAACATTTTGGGACTATATCAACAATTGACTAATGAAACAAACACCAAAAGATAATTTTTTCCCTAAAAGATATGCTTATCAGATAGATACCTCTTAACTCACTTGACCAGGCTACATGCCCAACCCAAATACTATGCCGTCTGTGCCATACATGTACTGTAGCACCATGTAGCATCATTAGCGTGAATTACCAGCTGCTGGTCACCTTAGCTCCCATTCCCTGAAAGGCCCTTCTGGGACTGTGTTACGGCTATCTGGGTTTGGATTGGGCAAAGGTGTGCATGGAGACCTCTTTATTGACAGAGTGGCGCCCAAACCGAAGGGTGTGTTTGAAGCCGTAAAACCCCCTGCCAGGGTTGAGCAACAGTCCCTGTTCTATTAACACACACTGCAAAATGTGTTAATGTATAGCCCTCTCGCAGGCTACAAAGTGTTTTATGATAGTTAGATAATACGTAGGCAGGTCTGTGGACTTTGATACCTAATTTCTTTCTGAATCATAACAATCTGTCCAATTTGTAAGTCGCTCTGGATAAGAGCGTCTGCTAAATGACTTAAATGTAAATGTAAATGTAAATAATTTACTCGGCCTGAAAGCCTGTGTGGACAATGTTAAACTTGAAAGAAAGAGTCTAGATGATCATATTTCTTGTTATAATAGGTGATCAAAGACAACACATATATTTATCATTGTGTGTATCCGTGCATGCTCCTCAAATGTATTTGTTCATGAGGGACACTCCCTCATGAATATCTTGGTTTCCCCCTACTCACTATAATGCTTAGGTCCAATGTATTTTTTGGCGAGGGCTCTCAGTATTTCTCAGTAAATCACTTTTAATTGGGACCTTTAACGCTGTGCTCAAGTAAATCATGTTAGTCACTGAACATGAAGAGGAACCAGTTGTTTTACACCGCTCATTGGAGAACAAAGAGTCCCGTGCAGCCAGCAACAAACACGTCCATCATTTCAATTCAGAAATGTACTAAGGTATTAAGGCAGTCAGTTTTATTCAGCTGTACCCTTCTGGCTAATGGCTTTTATTGAGGATCCGTGGGGTCTAGGAATGTTCCTAGAGAGGAGTTATAGTCAAGAGAACATTGGACTGCTTTAAAATTTCCACATATCTGACACCTATGTCCATTGTGTATTTGTATTTTATGATAACATGAGTTGTACTTATTATTTTACCTATACAACATTTGTTTGAGAGTGTTAGTTGGATTTATGATCATTTTTACCCCAATATTCATATTTCATATCTCTGTAATGCTGTTAAAAGATGTACTGAGGATTTCTTTCAATTGATCTTGGTATCATCTTTGTTTGTCTTAAATGACATATAGTTTTTTAGAATGTTCCTGGGGGCTTCTTAGTACAGTGGAAGTGAAAGTAATGGAAGGGCGTTAGGTGTACCATGTTGTTTGGATCCCCTCCTTGGCAACCAATCCCTGTGGCCTCAGCGATGACTGTATCTTCACATGAGCCCAGCTCCTCAAGGGCCCTCATCACAAACACATCTTACATCATTATCTAGACCTGCTGTTACCCTTCACAAAAAAAATAAAAGTCCCGATGATACATTCTATGGGAGAGATTTATTTGCACTATCATATTCCGTTGTACAGGAGATCTCATAATGCATATCAAATACCACACATCCAGTGCCCAGCCAGTGAGTCAAGTAAATCAAATTATACTCCAAAATCACATTTTTTCCACAGTGATTGGTTGCCAAGTAGGGGACTCAACCTCCATGGTACAACTAACGCCCTTCCATTACCTCCACTTCCATTGTACTAAGAAGCCCCCCTTTCCACATTTTGTCAAACAAAAATGTTTGATGTTTATTTACTGCATTTCTATGCAACTAAAAAACTTTACGATGCTATTTGGAGAACAGCAAAAACAAGCAAAAAAGACCCCATCCATTATCACCATGGATGCTGTAGGTTCATTCACCTCAGTTAATCTACAAACACATAGCCTATTAGCTATACAATTGTAATGTTATACCCCTGAATAGGGGGAAATATGATAAATTATTCACACGGACACTTAGCATCAGCAACTGTTCACTCAGTTGTAATGATGAATTGCATAAAATCATCAACTCTCTTTTCTCAAATTACATAGCGTTCACATTTTGTATTCCTAGGCATTACTAATCAACTTCTGCACAAACAGACATCAATGGAGCACACAGACGATCGTATTGTCACATTCACATGAATTATTATAATGTTGCTTATGATTCTGTGTTATCAGTGATGTAGTGGTAAAAACAAGTTGGGTATGGGTAAACTCTAAACTCCAGTGGGCGATTGAGATAAGACAAACAACCACCGATATAAATGCATTTTAATGTAGGCCTAAAGGGAAGATGGGCCATGTGGAGATGTTCATATTGAAATATTTTTTTTTACAGTTCCTAATATGTTTGATAAGATTAGTAAAGATTTTCTCAGGGGATGACCCCAAGTTTGGGAACCACTGTACTAACCTCCCGCTCGCTTGCTCCTCTGCTCTGCTTACTCCTGTATGCATGTCTGTCTCACCACTAATCGCTACATCACTGTCTGTCTCAGTAGCCCACTCTCTGTACAGCAAAGCTATTATGATCACTTAAGAAGCCTGTTTTTTGCTCCTGCTGAGGTAGTCTCTGTTTAACGTTAGCTTCTAACTTCATCCTTCTAGCTGGCTAATACTATCCAGAGCCCTTCAAGTTTACTGCAATAGAAGTCTCTGCTGGCAGCTAGCCACCTGACTAACTGACATATATATCAGCGCCTATTTACCAGTTGTGCACTCATTCTCCAAGAGTCGTTTGTTTGTTTGGGGGATGTCTGTTGACACTGACATTTAAAAAAAATGCTTTTGGCCCAGCATCTCGCAAACACACCATAGGCAGCGTCTCAAGTTGCTTACTTGAGCTGGGCAGTGGAAGCTGCTGGGAGGAGGATAGCTCATAAAACGCGCAAATGGAATGGCATCAAACTACGTGTATTTGATACCATTCCATCTATACCGCTCCAGCCATTACCACGAGCCCGTCTTCCCCAATTAAGGTGCCACCAACCTCCTGTGGAGCTGGGGTAGTTCGTTTCACGTCTCAGGCTAAAAGCAAATCCAGGAGGCTCATCCGGGGGGCGCAGGCAACCATAACAAACAAACCGCTGTTGATGACTCCACTAATTCGCAAAGAAGCAGGCGTGATTAGAACTGTTTCCTCCAGCATCTTCACAAGGTCCTTTGCTGTTGTTCTGGGATTGATTTGCACTTTTCGCACCAAAGTACGTTCATCTCTAGGAGACAGAACGCGTCTCCTTCCTGAGCGGTATGATGGCTGTGTGGTCCCACGGTGTTTATACTTGCGTACTATTGTTTGTACAGATGAACGTGGTACCTTCAGACGTTTGGAAATTGCTCCTAAGGATGAACCAGACTTGCTGAGGTCTACAATTGTTTTTCTGGCTGATTTCTTTTCATTTTCCCATGATGTCAAGCAACGAGACACTGAGTTTGAAGGTAGGCCTTGAAATACATCCACAGGTACACCTCCAATTGACTCAAATTATGTCAATTAGCCTATCAGAAGCTTCTAAAGCCATTACATCATTTTCGGGAATTTTCCAAGCTGTTTAAAGGCACAGTCAACTTAGTGTATGCAAACTTCTGGCCTACTGGAATTGTGATAAGGTGAATTATAAGTGAAATTATCTGTTTGGAATCAATTGTTTGAACAAAGACTTGTCATGCACAAAGTAGATGTCCTAACCAACTTGCCAATACTATAGGTTAAGAAGAAATTGGTGGTGGTTGAAAAACGAGTTTTAATGACTCCATCCTAAGTGGACTTCCGGCGCCGACAGAGATGGCCACCTCGCTTCGCGTTCCTAGGAAACTATGCAGTATTTTCTTTTTTTATGTGTTATTTCTTACATTGGTACCCCAGGTAATCTTAGCTTTCATTACATACAGTTGGGAGGAACTACTGAATATAAGAGCAACGTCAACTCACCATCATTACAACCAGGAATATGACTCTCCTGAAGCGGATCCTGTGTTTTGCCTTCCACCCAGTACAATGGATCTGATCCCAGCCGGCGACCCTAAACAACGACGCCGTAAAAGGGGCAAACGAAGCGGTCTTCTGGTCAGGCTTCGGAGACGGGCACATCGCGCTCCACTCCCTAGCATACTACTCGCCAATGTCCAGTCTCTTGACAACAAGGTTGATGAAATCCGAGCAAGGGTAACATTCCAGAGAGACATCAGAGACTGTAACGTTCTTTGCTTCACGGAAACATGGCTCACTCGAGAGACGCTAACGGAGTCGGTGCAGCCAGCTGGTTTCTTCACCCATCGCGCCGACAGAAACAAACATCTTTCTGGTAAGAAGAGGGGGTGTATGCCTTATGATTAATGAGACGTGGTGTGATCATAACAACATACAGGAACTCAAGTCATTCTGTTCACCTGATTTAGAATTCCTCACAATCAAATGTCGACCGCATTATCTACCAAGGGAATTCTCTTCGATTATAATCACAGCCGTATATATTCCCCCCCAAGCAGACACATCGATGGCCCTGAACGAACTTTATCTGACTTTATGTAAACTGGAAACCACACACCCTGAGGCTGCATTCATCGTAGCTCGGGATTTTAACAAGGCTAATCTGAAAACAAAACTCCCTAAATTCTATCAGCATATCGATTGTGCTACCAGGGCTGGTAAAACCTTGGATCATTGTTATACTAACTTCCGCGACGCATATAAGGCCCTCCCCCGCCCTCCTTTCGGAAAAGCTGACCACGACTCAATTTTGTTGCTTCCAGCCTACAAACAGAAACTAAAACAGCAAGCTCCCGCGCTCAGGTCTGTTCAACGCTGGTCCGACCAATCTGATTCCACGCTTCAAGACTGCTTCGATCACGTGGATTGGGATATGTTCCGCATTGCGTCCAACAACAACATTGACGAATACGCTGATTCGGTGAGCGAGTTCATTAGAAAGTGCATTGACGATGTCGTACCCACAGCAACGTTTAAAACATTCCCAAACCAGAAACCGTGGATTGATGGCAGCATTCGCGTGAAACTGAAAGCGCGAACCACTGCTTTTAACCAGGGCAAAGTGACCGGAAATATGACCGAATACAAACAGTGTAGCTATTCCCTCCGCAAGGCAATCAAACAAGCTAAGTGCCAGTATAGAGACAAAGTAGAGTCGCAATTCAACAGCTCAGACACAAGAGGTATGTGGCAGGGTCTACAGTCAATCACGGATTACAAAAAGAAAACCAGCCCCGTCGCGGACCAGGATGTCTTGCTCCCAGACAGACTAAATAACTTTTTTGCTCGCTTTGAGGACAATACAGTGCCACTGACACGGCCCGCTACCAAAACCTGCGGGCTCTCCTTCACTGCAGCCGAGGTGAGTAAAACATTTAAACGTGTTAACCCTCGCAAGGCTGCAGGCCCAGACGGCATTCCCAGCCGCGTCCTCAGAGCATGCGCAGACCAGCTGGCTGGTGTGTTTAAGGACATATTCAATCAATCCTTATCCCAGTCTGCTGTTCCCACATGCTTCAAGAGGGCCACCATTCCGTCATGAAGTGCTTTGAGAGACTAGTCAAGGACCATATCACCTCCACCCTACCTGACACCCTAGACCCACTCCAATTTGCTTACCGACCCAATAGGTCCACAGACGACGCAATCGCAACCACACTGCACACTGCCCTAACCCATCTGGACAAGAGGAATACCTATGTGAGAATGCTGTTCATCGACTACAGCTCAGCATTTAACACCATAGTACCCTCCAAACTCGTCATCAAGCTCGAGACCCTGGGTCTCGACCCCGCCCTGTGCAACTGGGTCCTGGACTTCCTGACGGGCCGCCCCCAGGTGGTGAGGGTAGGTAACAACATCTCCACCCCGCTGATCCTCAACACTGGGGCCCCACAAGGGTGCTTTCTGAGCCCTCTCCTGTACTCCCTGTTCACCCACGACTGCGTGGCCATGCACGCCTCCAACTCAATCATCAAGTTTTCGGACGACACTACAGTGGTAGGCTTGATTACCAACAACGACGAGACGGCCTACAGGGAGGAGGTGAGGGCCCTCGGAGTGTGGTGTCAGGAAAATAACCTCACACTCAACGTCAACAAAACAAAGGAGATGATTGTGGACTTCAGGAAACAGCAGAGGGAGCACCCCCCTATCCACATCGACGGGACAGTAGTGGAGAAGGTGGAAAGTTTTAAGTTCCTCGGTGTACACATCACGGACAAACTGAATTGGTCCACCCACACAGACAGCGTTGTGAAGAAGGCGCAGCAGCGCCTCTTCAACCTCAGGAGGCTGAAGAAATTCGGCTTGTCACCAAAAGCACTCACAAACTTCTACAGATGCACAATCGAGAAAATCCTGTCGGGCTGTATCACCGCCTGGTACGGCAACTGCTCCGCCCACAACCGCAAGGCTCTCCAGAGGGTAGTGAGGTCTGCACAACGCATCACCGGGGGCAAACTACCTGCCCCCCAGGACACCTACACCACCGATGTCACAGGAAGGCCATAAAGATCATCAAGGACAACAACCACCCGAGCCACTGCCTGTTCACCCCGCTATCATCCAGAAGGCGAGGTCAGTACAGGTGCATCAAAGCAGGGACCGAGAGACTGAAAAACAGCTTCTATCTCAAGGCCATCAGACTGTCAAACAGCCACCACTAACATTTAGTGGCCGCTGCCAACATACTGACTCAACTCCAGCCACTTTAATAATGGGAATTGATGGAAATTATGTAAAAATGTATCACTAGCCACTTTAAACAATGCCACTTAATATAATGTTTACATACCCTACATTACTCATCTCATATGTATATGTATATACTGTACTCTATATCATCTACTGCATCTTGCCATCTTTATGTAATACATGTATCACTAGCCACTTTAAACTATGCCATTTTATGTTTATATACCCTACATTACTCATCTCATATGTATAGACTGTACTCTATACCATCTACTGCATCTTGCCTATGCCGTTCTCTACCATCACTCATTCATATATCTTTATGTACATATTCTTTATCCCTTTACACTTGTGTGTATAAGGTAGTAGTTGTGGAATTGTTAGGTTAGATTACTCGTTGGTTATTACTGCGTTGTCGGAACTAGAAGCACAAGCATTTCGCTACACTCGCATTAACATCTGCTAACCATGTGTATGTGACAAATAAAATTTGATTTGATTTTGATTTGATTAAGTGTATGTAAACTTCAGACTTCAACTGTAGTACCAGTCAAGAGTTTGGACACACCTGCTCATTCAAGGGTTTTACTTAATTTTGATTATTTTCTACATTGTAGACTAATAGTGAAGACATCAAAATGATGAAATAACACATGGAATCATGTAGTAATCCAAAAAAGTGTTAAATAAATCAAAATATATTTGAGATTATTCAAAGTAGCCACCGTTTGTCTTGATGACAGCTTTGCACACTTTTGGCATTCCCTCAACCAGCTTCATGAGGAATGCTTTTCCAACAGTCTTGAAGGAGTTCCCACATATGCTGAGCACTTGTTGGCTGCCTTTCCTTCACTCTCCGCTGAGGTCAGGTGTGGAGGCCAGGTCTTCTGATGCAGCACTCCATCACTCTCCTTCTTGGTCAAATAGCCCTTACACAGCCTAGAGTTGAGTTGGGTCATTGTCCTGTTGAAAAACAAATCATAGTCCCACTAAGCGCAAACCCTATGGGATGGTATATCGCTGCAGAATGCTGTGGTAGCCATGCTGGTTAAGTATGCCTTGAATTCTAAATAAATCACTGACAGTGTCACCAGCAAAGCACCATCACACGTCCTCCGTGCTTCTCGGTGGGAACCACACATGCGGAGATCATCCATTCACCTACTCTGTGTCTCACAAAGACACGGTGGTTGGAACCAAAAATCTCAAATTTGGATTAATCTGACCAAAGGACATTTTTCCACCAGTCTAATGTACATTGTTTGTGTTTCTTAGCCCAAGCAAGTCTCTTCTACATATTGTTGTCCTTTAGTAGTGGTTTATTTGCAGCAATTCGACCATAAAGGCCTGATTCCCCCAGTCTCCTCTGAACAGTTGATGTTGAGATGTGTCTGTTACTTGAACTCTGTGAAGCATTTATTTGGGCTGCAATTTCTGAGGCTGGTAACTCTAATTAGCTTTTTCTCTGCAACAGAGGTAACTCTGGGTCTTCCTTTCCTGTGGCGGTCCTCACGAGAGCCAGTTTTATCATAGCGCTCGATGGTTTTTGTGACTGTACTTGAAGAAACTTTCAAAGTTCCTTAAATCTTTCGCATTGACTGACCTTCATGTCTTAAAGTAACGATGGAATGTCGTTTCTGTTTGCTTATTTGAGCTGTTCTTGCCATAATATGGTCTTTTACCAAATAGGCTATCTTCTGTATACCACCCCTACCTTGTTACAACACAACTGATTGGCTCAAACGCATTAAGAAGGAAAGAAATTCCACAAATGAACTTTTAACAAGGCATTCTACAAACAGAGGTCGATAGAACCTACACCCTACCTGACCTGACTGCATGGTTACAAGTCAAGTCTCGGGCCAAGCGGATTTCCAGTTGGGCCATCAAGTTGTACCATAAAGAGGAAAAGGGAGTTAAAGAACAGCGCCCGCCTTCCCACAAGAAGAACAAGTCGGCCACCTACCTCTACAACACAGACCAGACTACTTAGCATTCAGAATCTTCACCAAAGTCCAAGAAGTCCTCAGCACTGCAGGATAGAAAAGCCCTTTCTGCAAGAACCAAGAACACTACCTCAGTTCTTGTGAGGAGTTTAAGAAGCTAGATGCTGGCGGTGTGGGCGTGTACACCAGCAAGATTCCTGCACCCTAACGAAGCCGTGCAACGTCTGCAAAGAGCAACACCTGCCTGTCCTTCATGACCTCGCTGAAGAATATGAGAAGACTGTTCTGATGGTCAGCACATCTCCGACTACAGTCTACATGGACCGACCAAATCACTCTGGTCGTGTGATGCTAAAGGTGGTGAAAGTCCGGCTCCACAATGGTAGCAGATCGCTCGAAACCTATGCAGTCCTAGGCTCAGAGCGTACCATTGTCCTTCCCTCTGCTGTTTAGCAGCTGGTGATGCCGAAGAAAGCAAAGTCTCTGATGCTTAGGACAGGAGGTGGTGCAGTTAAAAGAACAACCTGTTCAAGTAGTTCAGTATCACCAAGGCCTTCACTGCTGATGACCTACTCCTCACAGAGCACTCCTACCCAGTGGAGGCTTTGCAGAAGCGTTACTAACACCTCCGAGGTCCTCCCCTCAAGACTTTCACCAAGGCCAGTCCCCTGGTCCTGATCGGTTCAGAATACCCCCACTTGCTGACACAAATGGGACCGGTGCGCATGGGCGCAAGGTGTACCTCTTGTAGTCAACACAAGATTTGGTTTGGCACTCAAAGGGCCTTCCAACTTCCCCTCCAATTTCGATAAAGAACAACAGTGCCTGTTCACTTCCACCATCCCCCGTTCAGGTGACCTCTTCCGCCATGTGAAGAAGCTGTGGCAGATTGATCTGTCAGTATTTTCATTTAGAGATTCCAGTAAACTTTTTGATGTTTTCTTTCATGTGTCCTACCAATTATTATTATTCACCATGGCAACCACTTGTTCATTTAAAAACAAAACGTATTTATCAGTTCGGTTGGCTTTCATGGAGATCAGACCGTTTAATTTGCAGGGATATTTGTGCGTTTTTGTATACTCTGTTTCATCATTAAACTCCTAGACTGGGCATCTGTATCTGTCATCACTCTTTGACCAGAGTGCAGTCCTGTATCCGTTTATTTCCAGTGGCCTATCCACATATTAGAGAGCACCAGACTACGTTTTCATACCCCATAATGACAAAGCAAAAACAGGTGTTTATACATTTTTGCAAAAAAAAAGAAAGAAATATCACATTTGCATAAGTAGGGCGTGTACACCAGCAAGATTCCTGCACCCTAACGAAGCCGTGCAACGTCTGCAAAGAGCAACACCTGCCTGTCCTTCATGACCTCGCTGAAGAATATGAGAAGACTGTTCTGATGGTCAGCACATCTCCGACTACAGTCTACATGGACCGACCAAATCACTCTGGTCGTGTGATGCTAAAGGTGGTGAAAGTCCGGCTCCACAATGGTAGCAGATCGCTCGAAACCTATGCAGTCCTAGGCTCAGAGCGTACCATTGTCCTTCCCTCTGCTGTTTAGCAGCTGGTGATGCCGAAGAAAGCAAAGTCTCTGATGCTTAGGACAGGAGGTGGTGCAGTTAAAAGAACAACCTGTTCAAGTAGTTCAGTATCACCAAGGCCTTCACTGCTGATGACCTACTCCTCACAGAGCACTCCTACCCAGTGGAGGCTTTGCAGAAGCGTTACTAACACCTCCGAGGTCCTCCCCTCAAGACTTTCACCAAGGCCAGTCCCCTGGTCCTGATCGGTTCAGAATACCCCCACTTGCTGACACAAATGGGACCGGTGCGCATGGGCGCAAGGTGTACCTGTTGTAGTCAACACAAGATTTGGTTTGGCACTCAAAGGGCCTTCCAACTTCCCCTCCAATTTCGATAAAGAACAACAGTGCCTGTTCACTTCCACCATCCCCCGTTCAGATGACCTCTTCCGCCATGTGAAGAAGCTGTGGCAGATTGATCTGTCAGTATTTTCATTTAGAGATTCCAGTAAACTTTTTGATGTTTTCTTTCATGTGTCCTACCAATTATTATTATTCACCATGGCAACCACTTGTTCATTTAAAAACAAAACGTATTTATCAGTTCGGTTGGCTTTCATGAAGATCAGACCGTTTAATTTGCAGGGATATTTGTGCGTTTTTGTATACTCTGTTTCATCATTAAACTCCTAGACTGGGCATCTGTATCTGTCATCACTCTTTGACCAGAGTGCAGTCCTGTATCCGTTTATTTCCAGTGGCCTATCCACATATTAGAGAGCACCAGACTACGTTTTCATACCCCATAATGACAAAGCAAAAACAGGTGTTTATACATTTTTGCC
Organism: Salvelinus namaycush; assembly: GCF_016432855.1. Taxonomy (NCBI): domain Eukaryota; kingdom Metazoa; phylum Chordata; class Actinopteri; order Salmoniformes; family Salmonidae; genus Salvelinus; species Salvelinus namaycush. Next base: position 25,496,993 of record NC_052322.1, read on the forward strand.
AAAAAAAATAAAGAAATATCACATTTGCATAAGTATTCAGACCCTTTACTTCAGACCCTTTGATGCACCTTTGGCAACGAATACAGCATCAAATCAAATTGTATTTGTCACATGCACCGAATACAACAGGTGTAGACCTTACTTACAAGCCCTTAACCAGCAATGCAGTTTTAAGAAAAATACCTAAAGAAAAATAAGAAATAAAAGTAACAAATAACTAAAGCGCAGCAGTAAAATAACAATAGCGAGGCTATATACAGGGGGTAACGGTACAGAGTCAGCGTGCAAGGGCATCGGTTAGTCGAGGTAATTGGTTATATGTATATGTGTAGGTGGAGTTATTAAAGTGACTTATGCATAGATAATAACAGAGTAGCAGTAGCGTAAAAGGGGGGAGGGCAATACAATTAGTCTGGGTAGCCATTTGATTAGATGTTCAGTAGTCTTATGGCTTGGGGGTAGAAGCTGTTTAGAAGCCTCTTGGAACTAGACTTGGCGCTCCGGTACCGCTTGCCGTGTGGTAGCAGAGAGAACAGTCTATGACTAGGGTGGCTGGAGTCTTGGACAATATTTAGGGCCTTCCTCTGACACCGCCTGGTATAGAGGTCCTGGATGGCAGGAAACTTGGCCCCAGTGATGTACAGGGCAGTACGCACTACCCTCTGTAGTGCCTTGCGGTCGGAGGCGAGCAGTTGCCTTACCAGGCAGTGAAGCAACCAGTCAGGATGCTCTCGATGGTGCAACTGTAGATCCTTTTGAGGATCAGTGGACCCATGCCAAATCTGTTCAGTCTCCTGAGGGGGAATAGGCTTTGTCGTGCCTTCTTCACAACTGTCTTGGTGTGCTTGGACCATGTTAGTTTGTTGGTGATATGGACACCAAGGAACTTGAAGCTCTCAACCTGCTCCACTACAGCCCTGTCAATGAGAATGGGGGCGTGCTCGGTGCTCCTTTTCCTGTAGTCCACAATCATCTCTTTTGTCTTGATTACGGTCTCTGACCTCCTCCCTATATGCTGTCTCGTCATTGTTGGGGATCAGGCCTACCACTGTTGTGTCATTGGCAAACTTAATGATGGTGTTGGAGTTGTGCCTGGCTGTGCAGTCATGAGTGAACAGGGAGTAGGAGACTGAGCACGCACCCCTGAGGGGCCCCCGTGTTGAGGATCAGCGTGGCCGATGTGTTGTTTTTATTTATTTATTTATTATTTCACCTTTATTTAACCAGGTAGGCAAGTTGAGAACAAGTTGTCATTTACAACTGTGACCTGGCCAAGATAAAGCAAAGCAGTTCGACAATATATAACATATAACAACACAGAGTTACACATGGAGTAAAACAAACATACAGTCAATAATACAGTAGAAAAATAAGTCTATATATAATGTGAGCAAATGAGGTGAGATAAGGGAGGTAAAGGCAATAAATAGGCCATGGTGGCAAAGTAAATACAATATAGCAATTAAAACACTGGAATGGTAGATTTGACAGTAGATGAGTGTGCAAAGTAGAAATACTGGGGTGCAAAGGAGCAAAATAAATAAATACAGTAGGGGAAGTGGTAGTTGTTTAGGCTATTTATAGATGGGCTATGTACAGGTGCAGTGATCTGTGAGCTTCTCTGACAGCTGGTGCTTAAAGCTAGTGAGGGAGATAAGTGTTTCCAGTTTCAGAGATTTTTGTAGTTCGTTCCAATCAATGGCAGCAGAGAACTGGAAGGAGAGGCGGCCAAAGGAGGAATTGGCTTTGGGGGTGACGAGTGAGATATACCTGCTGGAACGCGTGCTATGGGTGGGTGCTGCTATGGTGACCAGCGAGCAGAGATAAGGCGGGACTTTACATAGCAGGGTCTTGTAGATGACCTGGAGCCAGTGGGTTTGGCGACGAGTATGAAGCGAGGGCCAGCCAACGAGAGCGTACAGGTCACAGTGGTGGGTAGTATATGGGGCTTTGGTGACAAAACAGATGGCACTGTGATAGACTGCATCCAATTTGTGGAGTAGGGTGTTGGAGGCTATTTTGTAAATGACATCGCCGAAGTCGAGGATCGGTAAGATGGTCAATTTTACGAGGGTATGTTTGGCAGCATGGGTGAAGGATGCTTTGTTGCGAAATAGGAAGCCAATTCTAGATTTAATTTTGGATTGGAGATGTTTTATGTGAGTCTGGAAGGAGAGATTACAGTCTAACCAGACACCTAGGTATTTGTAGTTGTCCACATATTCTAAGTCAGAACTGTCCAGAGTAGTGATGCTGGATGGGCAGGCAGGTGCAGGCAGCGGTCGGTTGAAGAGCATGCATTTAGTTTTACTTGTATTTAAGAGCAGTTGGAGGCCACGGAAGGAGAGTTGTATGGCATTGAAGCTCGTCTGGAGGGTTGTTAACACAGTGTCGTCTGCGGGCCAGAAGTATACTGAATGGTGTCGTCTGCGTAGAGGTGGATCAGAGACTCACTAGCAGCAAGAGCGACATCATTGATGTATACAGAGAAGAGAGTCGGCCCAAGAATTGAACCCTGTGGCACCCCCATAGAGACTGCCAGAAGCCCGGACAACAGGCCCTCAGAACTCTGTCGGAGTAGTAGTTGGTGAACCAGATGAGGCAATCATTTGAGAAACCATGGCTGTTGAGTCTGCCGATGAGGATGTGGTGATTGACAGAGTCGAAAGCATTGGCCAGGTCAATGAATACGGCTGCACAGTATTGTTTCTTATCGATGGGGGTTAAGATATCGTTTAGGACCTTGAGCGTGGCTGAGGTGCACCCATGACCAGCTCTGAAACCAGATTCCATAGCGGAGAAGGTACAGTGGGATTCGAAATGGTCAGTGATCTGTTTGTTAACTTGGCTTTCGAAGACCTTAGAAAGGCAGGGTAGGATAGATATAGGTCTGCAGCAGTTTGGGTCAAGAGTGACCGCAGCTGCTTTCCAATCTTTGGGAATCTCAGACAACACGAAAGAAAGGTTGAACAGGCTAGTAATAGGGGTTGCAACAATTTCGGCAGATAATTTTAGAAAGAAAGGGTCCAGATTGTCTAGCCCGGCTGATTTGTGGGGGTCCAGATTTTGCAGCTCTTTTAGATAATCAGCTGACTGGATTTGGGAGGAGAAATGGGGAAGGCTTGGGCGAGTTGCTGTGGGGGGTGCAGTGCTGTTGACCGGGGTAGGGGTAGCCAGGTGGAAAGCATGGCCAGCCGTAGAAAAATGCTTATTGAAATTCTCAATTATAGTGGATTTATCAGTGGTGACAGAGTTTCCTATCCTCAGTGCAGTGGGCAGCTGGGAGGAGGTGATCTTATTCTCCATGGACTTTACAATGTCCCAGAACTTTTTTGAGTTTGTGTTGCAGGAAGCAAATTTCTGCTTGAAAAAGCTAGCCTTGGCTTTTCTAACTGCCTGTGTATATTGGTTTCTAACTTCCCTGAAAAGTTGCATTTCACGGGGGCTGTTCGATGCTAATGCAGAACGCCACAGGATGTTTTTGCGTTGGTTAAGGGCAGTCAGGTCTGGAGAGAACCAAGGGCTATATCTGTTCCTGGTTCTACATTTCTTGAATGGGGCATGCTTATTTAAGATGGTGAGGAAGGCATTTTTAAAGAATAACCAGGCATCCTCTACTGACGGGATGAGGTCAATATCCTTCCAGGATACCCGGGCCAGGTCGATTAGAAAGGCCTGCTCGCTGAAGTATTTTAAGGAGCGTTTGACAGTGATGAGGGGTGGTCGTTTGACCGCGGACCCATTACGGACGCAGGCAATGAGGCAGTGATCGCTGAGATCTTGGTTGAAAACAGCAGAGGTGAATTTAGAGGGCAAGTTGGTTAGGATGATATCTATGAGGGTGCCCGTGTTTACGGCTTTGGGGTTGTACCTGGTAGGTTCATTGATAATTTGTGTGAGATTGAGGGCATCAAGCTTAGATTGTAGGATGGCCGGGGTGTTAAGCATGTCACAGTTTAGGTCACCTAGCAGCACGAACTCTGAAGATAGACGGGGGGCAATCAGTTCACATATGGTATCTAGAGCACAGCTGGGGTCAGAGGGTGGTCTATAGCAGGCGGCAACGGTGAGAGACTTGTTTTTTTTAAAGTATAAGTTGAAATTGTTTGGGTACAGACCTGGATTGTAGGACAGAACTCTGCAGGCTGCAGTAGATTGCAACACCGCCTACTTTGGCCGTTCTATCTTGTCTGAAAATGTTGTAGTTGGGGATGGAGATTTCAGAGTTATTGGTGGTCTTCCTAAGCCAGGATTCAGACACGGCTAAGACATCAGGGTTGGCAGAATGTGCTAAAGCAGTGAATAAAACAAACTTAGGGAGGAGGCTTCTAATGTTAACATGCATGAAACCAAGGCTTTTATGGTTACAGAAGTCATCAAAAGAAAGCGCCTGGGGAATAGGAGTGGAGCTAGGCACTGCAGGGCCTGGATTCACATCTACATCGCCAGAGGAACAGAGGAGGAGTAGGATGAGGGTACGGCTAAAAGCTATGAGAATTGGACGTCTAGGACGTCCGGAACAGAGAGTAAAAGGAGCAGGTTTCTGGGGGCGATAAAATAGATTCAAGGTATAGTGTACAGACAAAGGTATGGCAGGATGTGAATACAGTGGAGGTAAACCTAGGCATTGAGTGATGATGAAAGAGATATTGTCTCTAGAAACATCATTGAAACCAGGTGATGTTATCACATGTGTGGGTGGTGGAACTGAAGGGTTGGATAAGGTATAATGAGCAGGGCTAGAGGCTCTACAGTGAAATAAGCCAATAAACACTAACCAGAACAGCAATGGACGAGGCATATTGACATTAAGGAGAGGCATTCTTAGCCAAGTGATCATAAGGGTCCAGTGAGTAGTGAGGTTGGCGATTCTGACAGCTAGCCGAGAGATGGGTAGCAAGCTAGCAGAAGATGGAGGTCTGTTTTTAGCTACCCCATGCGTTTCCGTCGATAGATTAGTGGGGTTCCGTGTGGTAGAGGGGACCAATCCAATTGTCAAAATAGTTATAGTTATAGTGGCCCAAGAAGATTGTTCGATAGACCTGTTCAGATAGTAACCGATATGCTCAAGACAGCTAACGATTAGCGGGCCGCAGTTAGCAGATGGTCGAATTACTGCAAAGAAATCACTACTAAAGGACACCAATAATAAGAAGAGACTTGCTTGGGCCAAGAAACACGAGCAACGTACATTAGACTGATGGAAATCTGTGCTTTGGTCAGATGAATCCAAATTTGAGATTTTTGGTTCCAACCGCCATATCTTTGTGAGAAGCAGAGTAGGTGAACGGATGATCTCTGCATGTGTGGTTTCCTACCGAGAAGCAAGGAGCAGGAGGTGTGATGGTGTGGGGGGGCTTTGCTGGTGACACTGTCAGTGATTTATTTAGAATTCAAGGCACACTTAACCAGCATGGCACAGCATTCTGAAGCGATACGCCATCCCATCTGGTTTGCGCTTAGTGGGACTGTCATTTTGTTTTTCAACAGGACAATGACCCAACACACCTCCAGGCTGGTTAACCCCCCCCCCCTTCTTTCAATTTCCACCTGAAGACATACCCAAATCTAACTGCCTCTAGCTCAGGCCCAGAAGCAAGGATATGCATATTCTTGGTACCATTTGAAAGAAAACACTCTGAAGTTTGTGTAAATGTGAATTGAATGTAGGAGAATATAACACAATAGATCTGGTTTAGATAATACAATGAAAAAAACATACGTTTTTTCTTTTTAATTGTTGTATCATCATCTTTCAAATGAACAAGATAAAACAAACATTCAGATATGAATATGGGGACAATTTCAGTGAAAAACATATGAGGGCAACAGTACTTGTGCAAAGTTTCAGAATGATAACTTCCAAAATGAGTGTGCTACATGACATTTATCATGAAGTCACCCAGGTGTCCCACACAAGTAGCCCAAATGTACCCAAGTGGTCAAATTGGTGAAGGTATACATTTTGAAACAAATAACTATATACAAAATACCAAAATGGTATTCTAACACACCCCCCCCAAAAAATAGAGGGAAAAAAATGAAGAAAAAAAATATGGGAAAAAAAATATTGAAGAAAAAATATGAAGAAAAAAAAAATATACATTTACAAAATAACATGGGTAACTATTTACACACTTTCAATATTTGGAAGACCCTCAGTCCTCTATCAAATCAAATATATTTATATAGCCCTTCGTACATCAGCTAATATCTCAAAGTGCTGTACAGAAACCCAGCCTAAAACCCCAAACAGCAAGCAATGCAGGTGTAGAAGCACGGTGGCTAGGAAAAACTCCCTAGAAAGGCCAAAACCTAGGAAGAAACCTAGAGAGAAACCAGGCTATGAGGGGTGGCCAGTCCTCTTCTGGCTGTGCCGGGTGGAGATTATAACAGAACAGATTTTCAAACGTTCATAGATGACCAGCAGGGTCAGACACTAATAATCACAGTGGTTGTAGAGGGTGCAACAGCACAGCACCTGAAGAGTAAATATGAACAGTTTACCTCTAGATGGCCCGGGAGGTGTGGAGCCAGAGACAGCAGGGGTCCAGCTGGATGAACCAGTTTCAGAAGGGGATGGACACGTTGGCACTGGGGGCTCCCATTCGGAGTCAGTGTCACTGTGAAAGAAAATGTTCAGTTAGAATAGTTTCACATATGAGCCCTGTATCAACAGGTATAATAAACAGATCTATAGAGTACAGGGAACATAAAGTGCTGTTCCATTTCACTTTGGCCATTGTTGTGGGCCTGCCTCAAATAGGCTATTTCATGTGGGGGTGGGGTGGAGCCGTAAAGACGGTCTTTCGCCACTGAAGATTCATACTGGAAGGAGCTAAGTTTCATTACATTTTTATATATTGCAAATAAAATGCAAAAACAATCACAAATAATATTTTATATTATTAATTTCAAACAACGGCATTAGCATGAAAAGAACTTACCAGTCCAAAACAATGTCCTCTCCGTTCAAAAAATATGCTTCCATTTGAGTCATGGTCGCTAACTGAGTCGTCTTCCAAAAGCATATGTTTCACTTTCACGATCAATTTCCTCTATAATTTTGTCTACATTCGTATATCTAGTCTTAGATTTAGCTTTCCCTGACTTATTCGCCATGATGTTCGGTATATAAACAGCTGAAGATGCGCGTTACCGAAATAGTGCAGTGCGTAAAAAACTTAGCTGGCGAAAGACCGTCTTTTCGCCAGAGTTTACTACATGGGCTGGTCTTCCAACACAGAACCATTGCATATTGCCGTTTACCTCTGCTCATTGGCTATCTACCCAGCTAGATTTCAAGACGATCAGTGGTCATTGGGTTAAAATACAGTCAATCAACGAAACAGCGGTCATATAATTGGTGCACAATGAGGTCGTTACTTGTTGTCTTCCAATCGGTTTCTTTGGGTCAATACGTCCCGCGAAATGACCCATCAAGTTTGGTTGTGTTACAAACAAACAGTTGATTGCAATGAAACCAAACATGACTGGATAAAGTCAGGTTTAGTCTGTGTATTTACGTTGAATGTTTCGTCGAAAATTGAATGACACGAAATTCAACGAGATAAGCGTTCACAAAATGTTTCGTGTTAGGCTATAAAAATGGATTTAACCGAACAAAAGACCATTAATTGTGTAGCAATGAGCCTTGGGATTGCAAACAGAGCAAGATCTTCAAAGGTAAACGATTTATTTCATTGCAATCTGTGATTTTGTTACGCCTGTGCTGGTTGAAATAGTATTTTGGTATGGGGCTCTGTGCTCAGATAATCGCATCGTATTCTTTCGCAGTAAATCCTTTTTTAAATCTGACAACCAGTTGGATTAGCAAGATTCTAGGCTTTTGAAGCATGTGAGAAACTTGTATTTTCAGGAATGTTTAATATGACTTTATGTGGCGATCACCGTATGTTGTCGAATTTAAACCCGGTACTGGTATCTGTAGCGCAGAGAAGTTAAGGACTATTTGACCAAGAAGGAGAGTGATGGAGTGCTGCATCAGATGACCTGGCCTCAACAATCACCTGACCCAATTGAGATGGTTTAGGATGACTTGGACTGCAGAGTGAAGGAAAAGCAGCCAGCAAGTGCTCAGCATATGTGGGAACTCCTTCAAGACTGTTGGAAATGCATTCCAGGTGAACCTGTTTGAGAGAATGCCAAGAGTGTGCAAGGCTGTCATCAAGGCAAAGGGGGGCTACTTTGAAAAATATCAAATATCAAATATATTTTGATTTGTTTATCACTTTTTTGGTTACTACATGATTCCATATGTGTTATTTCATAATGTTGATGTCTTCACTATTATTCTACAATGTAGAAAATAGTAAAAATAAAGAAAAACCCTTGAATGAGTATGTGTGTCCAAACTTTTGACTGGTACTGTATAAATTATAAAAAAATAACCGAGGCCCAAACCTCGTATGTAGGTACAGCCTTGATTGCATTTAGATAAGTCCACATCTCAGGCCATCTAATTTATAGATCCAGCTACTTTTGAGGTCTGAAATGTTTTGACCAACGTTTGGAGTGTATCGTCCCTTTAAGATTATTTGTTCATGTATATGGATGCATTGTTCTAGTGTAAACAATTCATAACTGGCTTTGGTATTCTGTGAGGAACAATGGAGAGGATTCTCTAGTGAGGGAGACAGACAGGTGTGTTTGAAGACTGTGTGTTCTAGTAGTCCATAATGTTGTTTCCAGAGCACACAAACCACTTCACAACTAGACAAGACCCAATGTGCCTGAGAGGCATCCAATGCAAGCAAACATGCTCTTTAGCAAAGCAGACAAAGCTTTCCCTCGCCCTCCATTTGGTAAATCCGACCACAACTCATTCCTCCTGATTCCTGCTTACAAGCAAAAATTAAAGCAGGAAGCACCAGTGACTCGGTCTATAAAAAAATGGTCAGATGAAGCAGATGCTAAACTACAGGACTGCTTTGCTATAACAGACTGGAACATGTTCCGGGATTCTTCCGATGACATTGAGGAATACACCACATCAGTCACTGGCTTTATCAATAAGTGCATTGAGGACGTCGCCCCCACAGTGACTGTACGTACATATCCCAACCAGAAGCCATGGATTACAGGCAACATTCGCACTGAGCTAAAGGGTAGAGCTGCCGCTTTCAAGGTGCGGGACTCTAATCCAGAAGCTTACAAGACATCCCGCTATGCCCTGCGACGAACCATCAAACAGGCAAAGTGTCAATACAGGGCTAAGATTGAATCATACTACACCGGCTCCGACGCTCGTCGGATGTGGCAGGGCTTGCAAACTATTACAGACTACAAAGGGAAGCACAGCCGCGAGCTGCCCAGTGACACGAGCCTACCAGACGAGCTAAATCACTTCTATGCTCGCTTCGAGGCAAGCAACACTGAGGCATGCATGAGAGCATCAGCTGTTCCGGACGATTGTGTGATCACGCTCTCCGTAGCCGACGTGAGTAAGTCCTTTAAACAGGTCAACATACACAAGGCTGCGGGCCAGACGGATTACCAGGACGTGTGCTCCGGGCATGTGCTGACCAACTGGCAGGTGTCTTCACTGACATTTTCAACATTGAGTCATGTTTCAAGCAGACCACCATAGTCCCTGTGCCCAAGAACACAAAGGCAACCTGCCTAAATGACTACAGACCCGTAGCACTCACGTCCGTAGCCATGAAGTGCTTTGAAAGGCTGATAATGGCTCACATCAACACCATTATCCCAGAAACCCTAGACCCACTCCAATTTGCATACCGCCCAAACAGATCCACAGATGATGCAATCTCTATTGCACTCCACACTGCCCTTTCCCACCTGGACAAAAGGAACACCTATGTGAGAATGCTGTTCATTGACTACAGCTCAGCGTTTAACACCATAGTACCCTCAAAGCTCATCACCAAGCTAAGGATCCTGGGACTAAACACCTCCTTCTGCAACTGGATCCTGGACTTCCTGACAGGCCGCCCCCAGGTGGTGAGGGTAGGTAGCAACACATCTGCCACGCTGATCCTCAACACTGGAGCTCCCCAGGGGTGCGTGCTCAGTCCCCTCCTGTACTCCCTGTTCACCCACGACTGCATGGCCAGGCACGACTCCAACACCATTATTAAGTTTGCTGACGACATAACAGTGGTAGGCCTGATCACCGACAACGATGAGACAGCCTATAGGGAGGAGGTCAGAGACCTGGCCGGGTGGTGCCAGAATAACAACCTATCCCTCAACGTAACCAAGACTAAGGAGATGATTGTGGACTACAGGAATAGAGCACCGAGCACGTACCCATTCTCATCGACGGGGCTGTAGTGGAGCAGGTTGAGAGCTTCAAATTCCTTGGTGTCCACATCAACAACAAACTAGATTGGTCCAAACACACCAAGACAGTCGTGAAGAGGGCACGACAAAGCCTATTAACCCTCAGGAAACTGAACAGATTTGGCATGGGTCCTGAGATCCTCAAAAGGTTCTACAGCTGCAATATCGAGAGCATCCTGACCGGTTGCTTCACTGCCTGGTACGGCAATTGCTCGGCCTCCGACCGCAAGGCACTTCAGAGGGTAGTGCGTACGGCCCAGTACATCACCTGCCATCCAGGACCTCTACACCAGGTGGTGTCAGAGGAAGGCCCTAAAAATTGTCAAAGACCCCAGCCACCCTAATCATAGACTGTTCTCTCTGCTACCACATGGCAAGCGGTACCGGAGTGCCAAGTCTAGGACAAAAAGGCTTCTCAACAGTTTTTACCCCCAAGCCATAAGACTCCTGAACAGGTAACCAAATGGCTAACCGGCAGTGGTGGGCCGTCAGGGCCTGCAAGGCCTTCTCTGCTGGCCTAAACATCATCAGAATATAACTTTTTAAAAAATATATATTTTCCCACAAATATGTATTAAATTATTCCCCAGAGTAAGAGTTATACTCTTCATTTCATAGCTTTCCTCTTGGTTGCACTGCTTCCAGCCCCAGGTTGAGATTTGGAGGGCTTGTCTTTAGGTTAGATCTTTTATCCAATCATATTCAGCCATCATGTGTTGCCAGGGGTCTAAAATCTGCCCTCAGGCCTTCAGAATCTACAGTGCGGGCTGTTGTCGCTTATAGTGAATGGAAATGAAAATTTAGTGTCAACCAATCAGCTTTAGAGTTGGCTATTGTACGCCTGCTGGCTGGCTCCAGTGTTACACAGGAGCCAGCTAGCAGGCGTAGTGCGTGCACGTCTTTTGATTGGATTACCAATATTGAGAGGCAGGTCCTATGGAGATCTAGGAAACTGAATTTGATAAACGAATTAATTCGCGTACTACTAAGCTGTTTTTTCAACCCACAATGGCGGAAGGAGGAGAAGATATCGATTTGGTCGAGGATATAATTATAACGCCATTCTCAAGACGAACTTTTCAAGAAAAGTTAGACATTGTAAGGAGAGGTCGCCCGACGCCACAAAGCCTGTCACAGGCGGGAAAGGGCTTCGTTCGCTCGCCACTTTCAAAGTTTCAACTACGAGCGCTGTCAATGGCTCCTTGGCTCCGAGAAGCACTGCAAACTGTACTGCTGGGAATGCCTATTATTTGAAGTGATCGATTTGGTGTTTGGAGCCACACTGGCTTTGCAAACTTGAGTTGTCTAACCAAGGCAGCAACGAGACACCAAAGTGCGGCTGGGCACTAACAAGCAATGGTGCTTTTGAAAACTTTTGGGGACACCGGAGTGGATCTACAGCTCAAAGAACACGCGCCCAGGGCAACGGAGCTGCACAATGAAAAGGTGAAGGGAAATATTGAAAAGACTCATTGATTGTGTCATGTTTTTGGGTAAACACTGTTTACCCAAAAATGTCAATTTGTCAATTTCAAGGTGACGCAACGCCTGGTTATACTGCGTTTCTGTCTAAATGTATAGTGTCTAGAGCCATGGCATCATAATGAGGTGGATTCATTCGGGTGGGACTGTGTAATACCTCACTGAAGGCCCAGGCCCCAGGCCCACGGCACGCCACTGCTAACCGGGCTATCTGCATTGTGTCCCACCACCCGCCAACCCCTCTTTTTACGCTTCTGCTACTCTCTGTTCATCATATATGCATAGTCACTTTAACGATACCTACATGTACATACTACCTCAATAAGCCTGTCTAACAGGTGTCTGTATATAGCCTTGCTACTCTTTTTTCAAATGTCTTTTTACTGTTGTTTTATTTCTTTACTTACCCACACACACACACACACACACACACACACACACACACACACACACACACACACACACACACACACACACACACACACACACACACACACACACACACACACCTTTTTTTCCCCGCACCATTGGTTAGAGCCTGTAAGTAAGCATTTCACTGTAAGGTCTACACCTGTTGTATTCGGCGCACGTGACAAATAAACTTTGATTTGATTTAGCAGGAGTACAGTGAAAGAGGAGACCTGGAGTTCAACATTTAGCCTCATCTCCTAAACAAACTCCTCAGGGCCGAGCGTGGCTTTCCCCTCAATAATTAAACTTGACCCTGAGCAGCCGATGGCCAGGAGCGTTTGATAGGCTATGGGGGTCAGGCCCTATGGGGGTCAGGCCTTTCATGGGTTAATGTGTGCAGATGAGAAAGTGATGGTTTTTCTCAAATATATAAAGAGATCAATGACCATAATGTCAATAATGATAATGAGCAATGGGATATTAAGCATTTTTCTCAATGTTGAAAATGCTTTAAATTGGGGGAACTCAAAATTAGATATTAGATATTAAGATAGAAAATGTAGTGGGGTTTTTAATTTGATCTTTATGATCAAATTAGAGAGATTACAATCTGTATAAGTAAAGTTTGAATAAAAATAATCACATCAAATAATTATATGTTAGTGTTCATGTTTTTGAATGCACTGTTAACTAATATTTGTATTATTATAATAATTTTGTTACCTTTGTTTAACTAGGTAAGTCAGTTAAGAACAAATTCTTATTTACAACGACGGCCTACCCCGGTTAAACCCAGACGACGCTGGGCCAATTGTGCGCCGCCCTATGGGACTCCCAATCACGGTTGGATGTGATACAGCCTGGAATCGAACCAGGGACTGTATTGACGCCTCTTGCACTGAGATGCAGTGCCTTAGACCGCTGCGCCATATAATCCATTTCCACTAACATCTCTGCCTTCTCTTTTTCCAGAAGATTCTGGATGTTGCCAAATATCCAGCTAACGAATTTAATATGGTTTGGAGGAAAGAACAACACCTTACGGAGGTCGAAAAATACCCCCCAAAAATGGACGGCGGGAGTTAGAGCGTTGAGCCAGTAACCGGAAGGTTGCTGGTTTGATTAACCGAGCCGACAAGGTCAAAAAATCTGTCGGTGTGCCCTTCAGAAAGGCACTTAACCCAAATTTACTCCAGGGGCACCATACTACTATGGCTGACCCTGTAAAAACAACAGATTTTACTGCACCTATCCGTTGTACGTGACAAAACATTTAATTTTTCTAAAAAGTTTTTTTTTTTTAAACTATCACTAAGGCTCTAAATTTGAGACTATTGCCCAGTAAGTGATTTCCGCATTTTATGCTATTCTTTTTGAGAGCGAATATCATAGCCTACCTACTCTATGTGGATTTTGTGCTTATAAAACAACATAAAACGTCTCAACTTTAGGCCTTGAAGATCACCTGAAAGTGCTTTTTCTTGACTGGTGAGTACTATTGAATGTAATAAATAAAGTAAAGCACTGGGCTGGGCTGGGTTAACAGATGTTTTGTGGAATGAAGGTGCTTTAATAATGGATATGCCTGACTCCCCTTCCCCATGTCACTATGGCAACAACCCCATTGGGGCTTATGGAATGTCTCTCCTTCACACACACACACACACACACACACATGCACACTCACACACACCCTGCCCCCACACAATCATTGGGGCCCAATTACCTGGTGGTGGTAGAAGGTGGCAAGTTGGAGCAAGGCTGTGGTTGCTAGACCGCTTGTGTGTGGCGGTCCCCAGGTGAATGCTCCACACACACAGAACTCCTCTCATATCACTTCTAAACCTCTTTCGTATAGGAACTCATCACAAAATGGAGTTATGCGGCTCGCAGTACTCTGTCACATGAAATGTGTCTGTCTATATCTGTGTCTAGGCCTAGTCATTCATTCCCATTTCATAGCTCATCTCTGGTCAACTTAGGGGTGGCTAAACTCTTACCTTGAGTAGTGGGAAGACAGGGAGGTAATTGGTGAGAGACTTCCTAGAAATCTATGGTTCAGCACTGGTCATGATAATGAGAGCCCTTTTAGCATCACACCTGTGCTAAGTCCTCCAATTTCCTGTAAGACATGTCAATCTCTGTAATTATCCCACAGTCAGCTGAGCGGAAGGACAAAAGGGAGACAGGTGGATAAAACAACAGAACAGAGAACAAACAGATGCAACATATTGGCCTAAAGAAGGACAAGTACTGACGAGCATTGACAGAACTGGAGTGATATCTCATTGTAAAGTATTTGTTCATTTGTGAGTTGCTTGCTTGATAATAGCAATGTGATAGGGCTTGGCTTACGTTGTAAGAGGGGGAAAATCATATAGCTAGGTGAAATTGTAAAAAAATTGATAAATGAAATGTCATCATAACACACTGACTATCTTAATGACCTCACAAAATCAACAACGAATAGTCACAGAATAAGGCGTGGATAAAATTGGACAAACACAATGGGAAAGTCAGTACAACAGGGTGTAAATGCAAAGGAATACAAAAACCCCCACGCTATGATGACGTGAGCACTAACCCTTTGAGTAGTATCATGATGCAGCTGCTGACTTTGCTGTGTCTTTGGTGTGTGCATGTTTTGTGTGCGTGCATGCATGTGTGTGTGTGCATGCATGTGTGTGTGAAGTCGTCGTTAACGCTGTCTTTACATCCTCCATGCGTGACAGGCCAGCCTGATACCCATCAATACCCAAATGAGCTCAGGTTGTGCCCCAGCTCAACACTCTAGACCTCATTTGGAATGCAAATGAAAAGACTAAACAAAGCAAACCTTTCAGACCATTCAGGCAATTCACTCACCAATCCCTTTGAGGAAGGCTAACTTCACTCAGGGGCTACTTAAGACAGAAGTAAAAATCCTAAAAGGCCGTATTTATTTCATTTTTTTCAACACTTCTGTGCTTTGAGGACCTAGTTACCCATACCATAGTAGCATGTCTGCTAAATGCAGAAAAAGAAACATATATCAAATTTATTGGTCACATACTCGTGTTTAGCAGATGTTATTGCGGGTGTAGCGAAATGCTTGTTCTTCTAGCTCCGAAAGTGCAGTATTATCTAACAAGTAATATCTAACAGTTTCACAATATATCCCCAAAAATACACGTAAATCTAAGTAAGGAATGGATTTAGAATATATATACATATATGTCAGAGTGGCATTGGACTAAGATACAGTGGTATAGAATACAGTATATACATATGAGATGGGTGATGCAATATTTACACACAATTAAAGTGACTAAGATACCGTAGAATAGTATAGAGTACGCCCTCCAGCCCGGAGCCTCCAGCGACGCCCTCCAGCCCGGAGCCTCCAGCGACGCCCTCCAGTCCGGAGCCTCCAGCGAGGGTGCCCAGTCCGGGGCCCGCAGCGAGGGTGCCCAGTCCGGGGCCCGCAGCGAGGGTACCCAGTCCGGGGCCCGCAGCGAGGGTGCCCAGTCCGGGGCCCGCAGCGAGGGTGCCCAGTCCGGGGGCCCGCTACGAGGGTGCCCAGTCCGGGGCCCGCTACGAGGGTCCCCGCACTAGAGGCGCCACCTAAGTGGGCCAAGCCAGAGGTGGAGCGGGGCCTACGTCCGCCACCGCGGAGAAATTTCCACCCAGACCCTCCCCTATAGGTTCAGGTTTTGCGGCCGGAGTCCACACCTTTGGGGGGGGGGGGGGTACTGTCACGCCCTGACCTTAGAGCTTTTTATGTCTCTATTTTGGTTTGGTCAGGGTGTGATTTGGGTGGGCATTCTATGTTCATTTTTCTATGTGTTGTATTTCTTTGTTTTGGCCGGGTATGGTTCTCAATCAGGGACAGCTGTCTATCGTTGTCTCTGATTGGGAACCATACTTAGGTAGCATTTTCCCACCTGTGTTTTGTGGGTAGTTATTTTCTGTTTAGTGTTTTCTGCACCTGACAGGACTGTTTCGGTTTCGTTTTGTACTTTGTTATTTTTGTTCTAGTGTTCAGTTTAAATAAAAGTCATGAACACTTACCACGCTGCGCTTTGGTCCGATTCTTCCTCTTCAGATGACGACACCCGTAACAAGTGCAGTTTATACATATGAGATGAGTAACGCTAGATACGGAAACATTATTAAAGTGGCTAGTGATCCATTTCTAAAAGTGGACAGTGATTCCTAATCAATGTCTATAGGCAGCCGCCTCTGATGTGCTAGTGATGGCTGTTTAGCAGTCTGATGGCCTTGAGATAGAAGCTGTTTTACAGTCTCTTGGTCCCAGCTTTGATGCACCTGTACTGACCTCGCCTTCTAGATGATAGCGGGGCGAACAGGCAGTGGCTCGGGTGGTTGATGTCCTTGAGAATCTTTTTGGCCTTCCTATGGCATATCATATTATTCCCTGAGTAGTCATGCCACTCTCACAACCCCTGTGTTGTGTTATTTATATATATATTGTTTACCTTAGTTGAATGCACTGACTGTAAGTCGTTCTGGGTAAGAGCGTCTGGTAAATTACAAAAAGGTCATGTAAAATGTAAAGCCACTGACTACTCTACCATGGGTTGAATTTACAGTTGATATCATGTTCAAATTAGATGGACTAGATGGATTCTGCATAATTCTACTCAAACCAGTGTATATCTGTGGCATGCTGCTTGGAACAATCCCCTTTCTTCTCACCTGCTTCACAGCAATCTCTGCCATGCCCCCTCCCCTGAAACAAGATCTGGATATGGCATTGCCTGCCTTGTTGAAGATAATCAAGTAAATTACACCAGGCCCAATGTGGCTGCCTTGCTCAGCCAGCTAGCCAGCCTTGGCCAGGGATTAGGGCTCAGCCTCACCCCCATCAGCCACAGTGATTGATAGACCAACATACCCTGCTCTAGGCCCGACCTGGCCTAATCTGGCTCACCTCAAACCGTCTGTGTCTCTGTCTGTTTCACCTACCTGTACTTTGTTCACTTGTCATCTGGCTTTAAACCAGTAGGGCTTTGTTAGCCACTGAGGCTGGAATGGCTTTTGTGACCAGAAAATAGAGAGACTGAAAGAGACAAGGGCAAAGGGTATTTCAGGTTACGGCTATTTCATATATACACTGACAAGTATGCCAGAGGTCATGTGGGTTTTTTTCACAAAGGATTTTTGGTAGGCTCTATAAGATTTGCAATCTATATGTTTCCCTCTCAATATGGTTTTGGTTTGTTTCTGGGCGTGGACTGGGGCTCATGGATGATGTTGGTGTAGTTTGTGTTGTGATAGGAACTGAGGCCGTTTCCACAGGAGCTCAGGCTAACGTCATAAACACATACAATGTACCTGGGGTGGGAGCGGCGGCGGGCTTGGGTGGGGGCAGGTGAACCGGTGAGGTGGGACAGGGGGGGGTTGGACTGGGCTTAGTCTCAGACCTGATTGGCCACTGCAGCACAGGGGACACACCTGTGAGCGCCAGAGGCTAAGGAGATTGGCTGCCACCTGAAAATTACACCTGTGGGGGAGGGAGGCCAGGCTACATGTAAACCTATCCCCTTTACAAATTCAGTCTACTCGTCTTGAGGAGTTTAACCAGGTAGTGTCGCAGTGAGCTCCGGGAAACTTGAGCCGAGTCTTCACGACTTAAACCTGTTGAGTTGATTTTTGGGGTTCTTCGCCTCCTCTTTGGGTGTCTAGTCAAGCCGAGCTAATTCTCCTGCCTGAGAGCGGCAACTTTTTCCAAGCAAACATCGAAGAGTTGGTCTCTCTGTGAGAGGAGGGAAGAGGAAGACATATCTATGAGGCAGCAGCCAGCAGCCACAGCCAGGCAACATGATGCTTCTTTCTGGCTCACTTGACCACACCTGGGAAGGACAGGGTAACCCACCAACATGAAACCTCCTTATTTGTTTTCATTTTGGTCCATGTACGATTTCCTCTGACATTATTTGTGATACATTTACTTTGTCATCGCACCAGCTTACAGGTAGACTGAAGTCCAGTTGTATTTATACTTATGTAATAGTCAGGAAATGGATGGCAAGCAAACAAGGTCGTTGTATAAAACCGTTGGTGCTTGTATGCTGTTACAGGAAGAGCATGAGTTTAGGGGGAAGCATATTATAAACTGTATCAGATTCCAGTCCATTTAAACAGAAACAAAAGAGCCGAACGTTAATTCCTAAACTGGAAAGACCAGTTGGGGCAGGTAGAGGCAAACAAACAGACTTATCAAAGGATATAAAGACAGCAGCTTTTTCCCTCCATTGTCACACTGGAAATGCACATTTGGAAGAACATTGAAGCAGTTATGGTAACATTTTGATAATTGTACCACCTCAAGGAGACTAAAATACCAAGGCTAGGCCTGTTCCTACTTATTTCCTTTGGCATGTATAGATAGAGATTTCAAATAATAATCTGTTTTTCCTAACCTTTTGATGTGAGAAATACAAGGTTTACGTAGTGGATATATGCTGAACGTAAAATGTCTGCTCATCCATTTTAATCATCTGTAGGTTTTTGTTGTATTTTGTTCGACTTCTGGGAGTAGAAAATAACCATTAGGATGGTTATGTTTTTGGAATGTTGCAAGAAGATTGATTTAATCTTTTCATAAAGTTTAAAAGGTGTTGTTGATAAATGGAGGGAAAATGTTGACCAAATAGTGCAGTGAATAAGGAGTGAGGTGAAAGATTTTGATTGGCGGAAAGACAGACATTCGTTCAATTCTTTGAATGAGTAATTCGTAATTGTTTATAGCTTTTTAAAGATTGACTATGGGTTGGGCATTACAGATATCATAACTGGTCTGTAGGGAATTTCCATAGAATGTGACTCACTAGATTGGTGGGCCATACAAAATGGAGGTTGAAATTTGAAAATAGTTTTTTTTACGTTTTTTTTTTTTTTACAGCTTAGAAAACAGACATGTGAAGCTAAGAACAAGCTAACTATGTTAACCATAATGCCAATCACGGAATAAAGTGAGAGGTCAGGGAATAAAACATTGAGTTTGTGAACTGAAGAACAGGCAGTTTAAATAGGTATGACTATGACTAACCAGCTTTTGCCATAACTGTTTTAAACCATTAACATTATGGTTGATGTTGGTGGAATGCTGTTTCTTTGTACCTAGATAAATCAATGGCAATAGCTGCTATAAAAATATGTAAAACATTGACAGGATTTTAGGGGAATTTTTTCCTTTTTCAAGGACAAGTGAAGGAAGAAAGCATTTTCAGACAAATCATGGAAATACATTAAAATTGAAGCTAGGAATAGACAATAGTAATGTGGAAATAAAAATGTATATTTGTGATACTTAAATCAAGCCAAACGGACAAATAGATTACTTAATTAAGGTGCCATGCATGAGGGAGGCTAGAAACCTTTTTTGCTTAACAAATTTCACTCATTCATTGGAAATACTCAAACCGAAAGGGAAAGTAAGTGAACTATGAAAAGTGATAGTTCTCAACTGAATTAATGAACCATGAAAGATAGTAGAATAGTAAATATATCATTTCATTTAGTCAAATAGCAGAGGGAACTGAACACTATAGTAAATATTGAAATAAAACAATGAAACAACCAAAGAGAAATAGCTGAAAAGCGACGAATCAAGCCACTAAGCTTTACTCTCCAGTAGTCTGGAGGGCCAATTAGTGGTGTTGATAAGGTCCAGCCTTAAGTGAGGTTTTGGATTTCACCAACATTCTTCTCCACAAAGACGGCCACTATTGATTAAGGGCCAGGCTGGTTTACCTATCAGGTTCATTTCACAGTGGAGTCCCATTCCAACGCAGAGGGCAGGGTTACCTGATCACGCCTCACTCACTCAGTAAGGCTACAGCGTGGGCCGTATACACCACACCGAATGAACAACCTCTCCAACAATGGAATCATTTCACTCAAGAGCCAAAACAGGGACGAGTTTCAGGGACAAAACTTAAGCAAACCTTAAAGAAGGAAAGATAACTGAGGAAATGCATAGCAAGCACGTGGGAAGTAGGAAGTCAGAAAATACTTGAAACTATAGGGTCTACTTGACTTTAAATACGTTTTATTTCCATTGTCCTCTTCTTCATTCTACAAGCTTTAATACTCATTCTTTCTCCCTAATCTTTTTTTTCTCTTTCTCTCTCTATTTCTCTTTAGGTCTGCAGCCCTGGTGTATAATGCTGATGATTAACTAAATAGAGGCTGCAGCAGTCTGTGAGAGCAGGTCAGCTTGGCTTTCTCATTTCATGGGCCCTGACTGACTGACCGGGAAGAAGCTGAAGTGTTCGCAGGCGCTGGCTGCTAAAAATTCAAGATCTTTTCCTTATTACCCCCCACCCCCCTTTACTCACTTTGTTTTGTTGCATTCTTTCCTTTTGGGTTCCTTTTCACGACGGTAAGGTTACAGGTACATTCTTCACCTCTTTTCACTGCCTGTTCTTTTCCCTCCCTTATGCTCTCTCTCTCTACCTTTCTCATTCACTCACACTTCCATTTAGCTCATTTGCAGGATGACTGGAAACCTATTCTTTCCCTCTGAACACAGGATTGTCTTGATTCTAGTTTTGTTTCAGGTTTAGAGAAAAAAAGAGCAAAAAAATTGTTACCATTAATAGATATCAATATTAGTATAACTATTGCTGACTTACTGTACCAAGTCTCAATAAAATTAGAACGAGTTATAGCAGTTATTTGACAATGCACGATGCAAATCATTTGTTGCCACTGATTGTTGAGTTAATGTACATATTTGAATGGCTGATCAGTCTTGTGTAACTATTTTAAGTGGCAATGTAAATAGAATGACTAACTAAGGAATACTGGTATATATTTTATATGAGTCTTTATCTTACATAAATATAAATAATTAGCATGCAGCATTGTGCCACTTCTAATGAGTGTGATGCTTTCACACTGTGTACCTGTGAATAGCCCACGTTATTCAGTAAACAAAAGCTGTCTCAATGACCTTCTGCACACACTGCATAGGCACAGGCTAGGTCAGTCCAGCATTCCTCCAGGCTTTCAACACACTACAAACACAAAGAAAGGAGGTACAGGAAAAAGGAAGGCATTAATTTCCCCTTTGTTTTCAACATTTCATCAAATGACTGTTGAAATGAATATGACATGACATACATTGTGCTAACTGTGCTACCATCTTCAGGGACATGAAATGTGAATACAGAACAACAACCCCAAGGCCTTGTTGCTTTAGTTTTCAGTATGAAAAATGCAGTGGGTTTTGTTGAGAATGGATGTTAATAATGCAGTGGTCCAAAAATACCCAATTGTCATACTTGAGTAAAAGTAAAGATACATTAATAGAAAATGACTCAAGTGAATGTCAACCAGCAAAATACTACTTGAGTAAAAGTATAAAAGTATTTGGTTTTAAATATACTTAAGTATATTTATTTAAGGATAGCCAGGGGCACAATCCAACACTCAGACATTATTTACAAACAAAGCATTTGTGTTGAGTGAGGCCGCTAGATCAGAGGCAGTAGGGATGACCAGGGATAATATATATAGATATATATCATTTTCAGAATGAGGGGAAAAAGCAGCCTTACCGTTTCGTGGAACCAGATCAGTCAGAACAGGTTTGGGCAATCATTAATATCCACTGTGGCCCACTCTCCTGTGGCAGAACCTAACCTACAGTCCCTACCGTACAACAAGTTGTATTTTTTTGTTTTCGAGGCGAGTTTCAAATACGTGGTTTCCCCCCACTTCATCTCTTGTTTAAGACCTGGGGGTTAAGTGATATATTGAACTTGCTATTGTTAGTTTGAGTTTGAGATAGTAGAGTCCACCCAAGGCCACAATTTGTTGAGTTAACTGAAGTGGAGTTCTAATGGATATTGATGATGAGTTGCATGTGTGCCTGGGGAGGGGGTATACTTGATTTTATATTATTATAGTTTCTCCTTCTTTCTGTGGTAAATACAGATGTAGCTACAGAGATGTGAAAGACAGGCCTTCTAATGATAATTTGCATTACCAGTCAGGGTTGCCTACTGTTTAGTACACCTCTTTCTTTTCATAGTGGAATGTTCCTGATGTCTCAGTTATGCACATAGGTGGGGCTTATCCCCACACAAACCTACCCAAAGCAAGGTTAGCCTTTTACCAAGTTTTTGTCAGTCAAAACCAGGAGATAACACAACACATTAAACAAAATTAACCTGTATTGTAAAATGCTTAGACGAAAATATTATTACTGCGATCCGTACACTTATTGTGATCTGTAAAATAATCACTTTTATGACCCATTGTTTGTCTCCTATGCATGTATTGGATGGTCATCCCCATCTTACAAGGCAGCATTGGATATCATCAATCTCTCTAATACTGCCTGGTAATGATGATGCTAGCCATCCGCTAACTACAGTGATACACCACACAACTTACAACGTTAGCTAGCTACATAAGCACACTTTACCTCAGCTTGGCGACCATTTTTTTTCTCAATGAAATGCTCTGGTTTACGCTGAAATGGCTTTCAGGATCCATCTTACCTAACAGTGCTGGATTGTACAAAAAAGTTCTAACACTGTCTGGTAACGATGTTTCCTGGGTGACACACCTACCTCCAGAGATACACCTCAGCTAAGGATGTGCTTAAAGGGTCAGGTGTGACCACTTGATGAAAGCATACCATAGACAATACCTGATCAGATTATCTGTAGTGTTAGAACTTGACTCTAGTTTGAACTCTGCATCTTTCTTCAAGGATTTGATGTCTGATATCGTCACTGATAAGAAGACTTGGTTTAGGGTTGCATCTATCTGTAAGAGATTGTCTTAAATCTTCTTCTATTGACACGCCTTTATTCCGCTAGCTAAAACTATACATCTGGAAGAAGCTCCATTTTACCTCGCCATTTATTTGTAGAAAAGATAGGCCTATGAAGTGCTTATTTTGTGAATTGTATTGGGAAAATATTTGGCAATCCAAGTAATTGAAATATCTCAGTGTTCCTCATTTAAGAATCAATTCAAACAAATGGAGAAGATTAGAGGCACGACTGGCAATTGCCTTTCCCTGGGGAACGAGTAGAGGAGATCATTAGGGGCCCTAGCTCACCCAGCCTTTGTATTCCACTTCCCTATCCTGTTCTAGGGTGGCCCCACCCAACCTGTGTTAAAGAATACAAGTTGGTTGACGGTTCAACCGGTCGCACCGCCACTCATTTTCATATCCCCTCCCCTCTGTAGCGTGTGGCTTGTGTCACCGTGATTGGTCCAGCACCGCTTATCTACATGGCACATCCTGAAACTGACACGAGCTCACCTGAGCACTTATGATAAAAATAGACTCAACAACATCCTCCTTGACTCCTTACCACTCCCCTTCAGCCTCACCCCTCTCTCATCCCTTCATATGAATGATTACTCTTTTTTATCGCAGCTAAATATATCCCACAGCTCTATCTGTAGTGCCTTTTGTTGTTTTACAAGGCTTCATTGGAGAACTTTTGTTCCAATTCGAATTTTAGAATTCTGTTGAATTTTTTTCATAAACAAATGATAAATAGCCATAGACTTAAATGAGTTGATCCCTTATGGCAAACTACTACCCCGTTCCATGTCGTCTTCCAGGAAGAAAAATACATCCCAATTTAATAGGTAAAGCCTTCAAACAGACAGCACAGACATTGGCAAATAATAAAAGGAGCTAGCAGAGCCTAAATGTTTGTTTAAGGAGGGAGAATTACCTCGCAAATATTGAACCATCCTTTATTGGCTCACCTCCCTTTGTTTGCCTTTATTTATGACATAGACACACAGAATGGTTCAATGTTTTTTCCCTTTTCACCCCCTCTCCTTTCCAAACGGTTAAAAAGACAATTTGATGTTGTACTGAACCCAAATGTGGCATATGGATTTAATTTGCGGTGAGAGGGCACCACATTTTGATGTGAACTTTCAACCAACAGGATCTAGTTTGTCTTTATTCATGGCAAATCATTGTAAATGTACTCCATATAACATAGTCTTTGAGAATATGAAAAAGACAGAGTAGTATCCATGTCTGTGTGTGAAACAGACAAACAGACGGACAGACAGACAGACATACTGTATCTTTTCAGCCTGTCTTTTCCTGTATCTCATCCTGTCTCTTTCAGCTGTCTCCCTCTGCGTACAGTGGACGGTTGGTTCAGAGGGTGTCCTTCAGTCCTAGCTCCCTAGCCTGTTGATTGGCGTCTTACCAGACATGGTTAGATCTAATTATCCCTGTCTAATACTGTCTGGTAATGCCGTCCATTGAATGGCGTTAACTTCTCTTTTTCCTCTCTCCTTCTTGTACAGAAGTTTGAGCATGGCCGTCAGTTTTCTTGGTGTGTCTGACCTCTTAGGCTTCCTCTATGTTAATGTGTGTATACAGTGTGTTTGTGTGTGTATATGACCAGTGCATAAACACATTGGTTGAAGTGACAGATGGATTGGGATGTGGTCACTATGGTCATGAAGATAATGACTATACAGGAACTATGAACCTTGCACTGGAAGATTGATTCAGTTGTCAGTGCTCGCCATGTGTCAGAGTTTATTCCTTAAGCAACGGCCCAGGATGGTCAAAGAAATACAGCATTTTTGGATATACACATATGTGATGCCATAAGTAGTTAAAATGCTTTAAGGTGCTTTTAAATCTCGCTCTGTCTCTCTCTCTGTGTGTGTGTCCATAAATATACTGTATCAAATATTTTATATTTAAACGGATGAAATATTATCTTCATGTAATACACATTTTTTCGACTTTTAAAAGAAAGATTTGTGTGTTCGTCACGGTGTCATGGTTACTAAATTCCAAATAGGAACCTTGTCCGGAATTTGACATTTCTCCAGGTACAGTAAATAAAAAACTATAAATGAATCCATTATTGATCTAATTTATCTATAAATAGTGTCTATACTACAACCAAGCGATAGATACACATATATATTTTCGCCAATGTTATGTAATATGACATGACAATATCAAATAAACTTGAATTAAAACAATATTTGACTTTGCCCTGTCCTTTTTGACTGTGATTAATAGTGTCGTCTGAATGCATTTAATGATCTTTCTAGTCACATAGTTTTGTATGAAGGAATGTAAATGTGATCGATGTGTGCTCCGGTCATTGTGTTCAGGGGGACTCTTCACCAAGCGGAATGCCTGGCCCCAGTCAGGTGGAGATCAGGTTACATCTGAACAGAGCACCTTTTTAAATCCCTCAGTTTACTCATGAAGTCACCTATCAGCCAAGCCCTCATTGTCCCGACTCCTGCTCTAAAGCAGCTCATAACAGGCTGCCCAGTGTGTCTCGTTGCTAGGCTGAGAAACATAGGGCCACTTTTTACCGATTTTAAGGTCTTTTACACACACACACACAAATAATACAGCCCCATCGCTGTTTAATTAAAGCTGTTAGAGCTCTGAGGGGTTCACTGGAGCTCTGATTGTATCAGGAGGAACACAAACACAGAGTTCATTTAAACATTTACTGAAACAAGCCCTGGACCTGATCTCCCATGCAGAACATGTAATGAGCAAGTTAAAGGGTTCAAAGGAAATTGTCTTCATCCCTCACTACTATGAAAGGGTTTTCCAATGGTAATGAATATATATTTTGTTAACAATTAGACAAATGACTGTATCACTGACATGCTATGCAATGAATGAACTGTGTTTTTATTTCCCTTGATGCTTTGACTGAACACCCACTTTTCATGTGATTTTGGAGTATATGGGTCACAAACCAATACATACAAAATATACAAAAATGATCTACATAAAACGTGTAAAAACACTATTTAATGATTAAACTTCAGGTCACATTTCTTGAACCTGAATGGCCTTCACGGGGGGGGGGGGGGGGGGGGGTAGTCAACTAGTTGGACATCTTGGCTTTGCATGACATCACAGGAGAACTCCAGTTCAAGGCTGTCCATACAGTAGTTGGCGGAGTGAGGATTCCAGCGCCGGTCTGTACATGCTTTGGTGCCGTCCAACCAGATTCCTGCAATTCACCGCAGAGGGTGAGGTTCACCTGGGTTCACCACTGAGGTGGAACGGCCCCACAACAGAAGCACGGGGGCTGTGATTAAACGGCTATGACATGCCGACAGACTGCTGACGTACTGTATAACTGTCACGCAAACACACGTACGCGTGTAAACACACATAAACCTGCACGCAACCACATGCAAGCACACACAAGCACAAACCATTTCTCTGTTTCACCGCAAGGTTTTATGGGTATTATGACTCATACTCTGGTACTCTATACAGTCTATTGCTGTGTGCAGGACATTAATCTGCATTGAGTTGAGTCCAGCCACATTGCCTGGTTTACAGCAGTGGTGGGAAGAGTACTGAAATAGCCTACTCAGGTAGAAGTAAAATTGCTGAAAAAAAAGGACAAGTATTTGGAAAAGCTACTCATTTACAGTAACGACAGTATTTGTAATTAGTTACTTCTTACCTCTGGTTTACAGTATTACATATTAAAAAGTATTCAATATTCCACATGTATACTTAAGCTACATTATAAGAGAAAGGGGGATACCTAGTCAGTTGTACAACTGAATGCCTTCAACTGACATGTGTCTTCTGCATTTATCCCAACCCCTCTGAATGCTTTAATCGACATCCACGTCTTCAGCGCCGGGGAATAGTGGGTTAACTGCCTTGCTCAGGGGAAGAAAGACAGATTTCTTTCCTTGTCAGCTCTGGGATTTAATCCAGCAACCTTTCAGTTACTGGCCCAACACTAACCACTAGGCTACCTTTCAGATCTCATCCATGCTTGGGTGGGCAGACTTCTTTCTAACTCGCTACACTGGTGGTGGGAAAAATGCTCTCAGAATCATGTCATCTTTAATATCGGGGACAAAGACATAACAAGCTTTTAGGGGACAGCCAAAATGGATAAATGTGGATGAACATTTGAGACACTATTTTCATTTCAATATGTAGCTACCTGCACTCGGTACACTGGTGGTGGGAGAAGCACTCTCAGGACCATGTTGTCTTTAGTATCTGGGGGACAATGGCTAAGTTTTAGGGGACAGTCAAAATGGATAAACTGGTGGTGGGATAACGCTCAGGGCCATACAGCCTCTAGTATCTTGGCAGTGGGGACAAAAACATAATGTTAACAAAGATTCGGACTGAACGATGGCGCCGGAGGGGAGGGCTCTTAACGGCTCTTAACCAATCGCGCTATTTTGTTTGTTTTTCGCGTTGTTAGTAACTTGTTTTGTACATAATGTTGCTGCTACCGTCTCTTATGACCGAAAAGATCTCCTGGACATTAGAACTGCGATTGCTCACCTCAAACTGGACGAAGTGTTCTTTTTCAATGAGTCGGACGGGAGTGATATACTACTACAGACACCCGACCAGGCCCAGATCCCCCGTGATTCGCCGGAGAAGGAAACGGAAAAAGACCAGCGTGCCTTGCGAGGATTAGCTGACAAGTGGCTAATCTGCCATTGCCTTCCGTCTTGCTTGCTAATGTTTAATAGCTGGAACATAAATGGGACGAGCTGAACGCACGTATATCCGTATATCCTATATCCTCATGACTGAACGAAGACATTAAGAACATAATCTCCATCGGCAGGCCAGAACAGCAGCCTCTGGTAAGACACGGGGTGGGGGCCTATGCATATATGTGAACAACAGCTGGTGCATGATATCTAAGGAAGTCTCGAGGTTTTGCTCGCCTGAGGTAGATATAGCTGTAGATCACAATCACAATCATAAACTGTAGATCACACTATCTGCAGTTGAAGTAGGAAGTTTACATACACCTTAGCCAAATACATTTAAACTCAGTTTTTCACAATTCCTGACATTTAATCCCAGTAAAAATTCCCTGTCTTAGGTCAGTTAGGATCACCACTTTATCTTAAGAATGTGAAATGTCAGAATAATAGTAGAGAATTATTTCTTTCAGCTTTTATTTCTTTCACCACATTCCCAGTGCGTCAGAAGTTTACATACACTCAATTAATAATTGCTAGCATTGCCTTAAAATTGTTTAACTTGGGTCAAACGTTTCTGGTAGCCTTCCACAAGCTTCCCACAATAAGTTGGGTGAATTTTGGCCCATTCCTCCTGACAGAGCTGGTGTAACTGAGTCAGGTGTGTAGGCCTCCTTGCTCGCACACGCTTTTTCAGTTCTGCCCACAAATTTGCTATAGGATTGAGGCCAGGGTTTTGCGATGGCCACTCCAATACCTTGACTTTGTTGTTCTTAAGCCATTTTGCCACAACTTTAGAAGTATGCTTGGGGTCATTGTCCATTTGGTAGACTCATTTGCGGCCAAGCTTTAACTTCCTGACTGATGTCTTGAGATGTTGCTTCAATATATCCACATCATTTTCCCTTCTCATGATGCCATCTATTTTGTGAAGTGCACCAGTCCCTCCTGCAGCAATGCACCCTCACAACATGATGCTGCCACCCCTGTGCTTCATGGTTGGGATGGTGTTCTTCAGCTTGCAAGCCTCCCCCTTTCTCCTCCAAACATTACGATGGTCATTATGGCCAAACAGTTCTATTTTTGTTTCATCAGACCAGAGGACATTTCTCCAAAAAGTATGATCTTTGTCCCCATGTGCAGTTGCAAACCGTAGTCTGGCTTTTTTATGGCGGTTTTGGAGCCGTGGCTTCTTCCTTCCTGAGCGGCCTTTCAGGTTATGTCGATATAGGACTCGTTTAACTGTGGATATAGATACTTTTGTACCTGTTTCCTCCAGCATCTTCACAAGGTCCTTTGCTGTTGTTCTGGGATTGATTTGCACTTTTCGCACCAAAGTACGTTCATCTCTAGTAGACAGAACGCGTCTCCTTCCTGAGCGGTATGACGGCTAAGTGATCCCATGGTGTTTATACTTGCGTAAAATTGTTTGTAAAGATGAGCGTGGTACCTTCAGGCGTTTGGAAATTGTTTCCAAGGATGAACCAGACTTGTGGAGGTCTACAATTTTTTTTCTTGGCTGATTTCTTTTGATTTTCCCATGATGTCAAGCAAAGAGGCACGGAGTTTGAAGGTAGGCATTGAAATACATTCACAGGTACACCTCCAATTGACTCAAATGATGTCAATTAGCCTATCAGAAGCTTCTAAAGCCATGACATAATTTTCCGGAATTTTCCAAGCTGTTTAAAGGCACAGTCAACTTAGTGTATGTAAACTTCTGACCCACTGGAATTGTGATGCAGTGAATTATAAGTGATGCAATGAATTATTATCTGTCTGAAAACAATTGTTGGAAAAATTACTTGTGTCATGCACAAAGTAGATGTCCTAACCGACTTGCCAAAACTATAGTTTGTTAACAAGAAATTTGTGGAGTGGTTGAAAAAAGAGTTTTAATGACTCCAACCTAAGTGTATGTAAACTTCCGACTTCAACTGTATCTAGAGAGTTATCTGTATTTTCGTAGCTGTCTACATACCACCACAGACCGATGCTGGCACTAAAACGGCGCTCAATGAGCTGTATACCACCATAAGGAAACAGGAAAATGCTCATCCAGAGGCGGAGCTCCTAGTGGCCGGGGACATTAATGCAGGGAAACTTAAATCAGTCTTACCTCATTTCTATCAGCATGTTAAATGTGCAACCAGAGGAAGAAAAAAATCAAGACCACCTTTACTCCACACACAGAGACGCGTACAAAGCTCTCCCTCGCCCTCCATTTGGCAATTCTGACCATAATTCTATCCTCCTGATTCCTGCTTACAAGCAAAAATTAAAGCAGGAAACACCAATGACTCAGTCTATAAAAAAGTGGTTAGATGAAGCAGATGCTAAACTACAGGACTGCTTTGCTAGCACAGACTGGAATATGTTCCGGGATTCTTCCGATGGCATTGAGGAGTACACCACATCCGTCAGCGGCTTTATCAGTAAGTGCATCGAGGACGTCATCCCCACAGTGACTGTATGTACATACCCCAACCAGAAGCCATGGATAACAGGCAAAATTCACACTGAGCTAAAGGGTAGAGCTGCCGCTTTCAAGGAGCAGGACTCTAACCCGGAAGCTTATAAGAAATCCTGCTATGCCCTCCGACGAACCATCAAACAGGCAAAGCGTCAATATAAGACTAAGATTGAATCATACTACACCGGCTCCGACGCTCGTCGGATGTGGCAGGGCTTGCAAACTATTACAGACTACAAAGGGAAGCACAGCCGAGAGTTGCCCAGTGACACAAGCCTACCAGACGAGCTAAATAACTTCTATGCTTGCTTCGAGGCAAGTAACACTGAAACATGCATGAGAGCATCAACTGCTCCGGATGACTGTGTGATCACGCTCTCCGCATCCGATGTGAGTAGGACCTTCAAATAGGTCAACATTCACAAGGCCACAGGGCCAGATGGATTACCAGGACGTGTACAGCGTGCGCTGACCAACTGGAAAGTGTCTTCATTGACATTTTCAACCTCTCCCTGTCTGAGTCTGTAATTCCAACATGTTTAAAGCAGACCACCATAGCCCCTGTTCCCAAGAACACTAAGGTAACCTGCCTAAATAACTACCGACCCATAGCACTCACGTCTGTAACCATGAAATGCTTTGAAAGGCTGGTCATGGCTTACATCAACACCAACATCCCAGAAACCCTAGACCCATTGCAATTTGCATACCACACCAACAGATCCACAGATGATGCAATCTCTATTGCACTCCACACTGCCCTTTCACACCTGGACAAAAGGAACACCTATGTGAGAATGCTATTAATTGACTACAGCTCAGCGTATAGCGTCGCTATTGCTATTTACTGCTGCTCTTTAATTATTTGTTATTCTTAGCTCTTACTTTTTTGGGGGCGGGGTATTTTCTTAAAACGGCATTGTTGGTGAAGGGCTTGTAAGTAAGCACTTCACTGTAAGGTCTACAGCTGTTGTACTCGGCGCATGTGACAAATAAAATTTGATTTGATTAAGTGGAGAGTCAAAATGGATTGTCTAAACTTGGATGAACAACTGAGACACTCCTTTAATGTCAATGTAATGTTAAAGTAACAGCTAGCTTGCTAAAACAATTAGGCAAAAAACATACAGTATCTGAACCACCATAAAAGCATGAGTTATACGTTTGCCAACTAGCTACAGCCATGTTAAATTAACAGAGACAAGGAATAGGCCTAGCTAGCTTAGTAAAATCTATAGCTAGCTAGCTGGTCTAGCTAGCATAATAAGGTGAGAAACCTAGTTTTAGCAAGCTAGCTAAGCCAAGTAATCTACCCGATGTGAAACAATTCACCACACAGTAATGTTCATGTTAGGCTTACAGACGACAAGCTTTCTACAGGCACTGACATAGCTCGCAAAACTTCAACAAAAATCTAAAATGTTTGCTATCACACACAGCACAGGAAAATAGCTTGCTAGCTAGCTAGCGAGCTAAGTTAGCAAATGTTAGCTAAGTAGCTACCTAATGCTCGAGCTAGCATGCACAGGGTTGTTTGCTAGCTAGCTTGCTAGCTAAGATGATCTAAAATTGCCAATGACTGAGATAATATTTAATTATGATAGCTAGGACATTTATTCCTGAATGAATAATAAGTAATGTTAGCTAGCTAGCTTTTTACTCACTTGCTACACAGCTACAAAAATCCTCATTCAGGAGCTTGCCGGATCACTTTGATCTTCTGGATTTGGCGGGAGAATTAACACACCCACTCGGTCATATAATCTCAATAACTCTACATCAATAACCCAGCATTAACAACCAAACCTTGCTCTTTTTAAAGAAAACAACTCAACTAAGTGATCCAATGCCTGCAACACAGTAGTTGGGTCATCCAAACAACCCAGCATTTTTTTGAGTGTACAAGTATGTCAATGGAATTACAAGAAGGGGTTAAATTTAGTGGGAGCATATGCTGGATTTGGGACATGCCAATTTTAGTTTATTAAACAGCTTTACGATGATTTTGAATGATCCTCAATGAGCCAACACCTATTGGAGGTAGTTCTATCACCCTCAGAATCCCATGATGATCTTGTGTAACAGACACACTAACAAAAGCACAATTCAAGACATGTTGCTTTTCTATCTCAGAATACAGCATTATTCTCATACAATATATTCACAACATATTGGCCTTTACTGCTCTTGCTATTTTCCCCCAAAAAGAAAGATGTTTCACAGGAAATCATGATACACACTTCTTGCCTAGTTCTCACATGTCGCCAGCTAGGGCTGGCGAAACCTGTCTCATGTAACTGGGTTTTAAAGGGTTCCCCATCTTGTATGTCTCCCCCCTGGTGGAATGGATCTGACCCTAATCCTGAGTGCAGGTAGCCTAGTGGTTAGAGTGTTGGGCCAGTAAACGAAAGGTTGCTAGATTGAATCCCCGAGCTGCCAATGTAAAAATCTATTGTTCTGACCCTGAACAAGGTAGTTAACCCACTGTTCCTAGGCCGTCATTGTAAATAAGAATTTGTTCTTAACTGACTTGCCTGGTTAAATTTAAAAAATGAAAAGCATGAGAACACACTTACTCCTAGAGCCCCCCCTTGCCACTGTAATTATGTAAGGATATCATGAATGGTTTGAGACTGCAATTGAAAACAGCCTTTCTTTACAACTTAACTCCTTACCTTCCACTACAACACCTCAACAAGGAGAATCCCTCCAAATAATGGGTTGTGTAGAGACACCATGACTAAAGGGTGCACTACAATTGCC
Source organism: Salvelinus namaycush (assembly GCF_016432855.1). Lineage (NCBI taxonomy): Eukaryota > Metazoa > Chordata > Actinopteri > Salmoniformes > Salmonidae > Salvelinus > Salvelinus namaycush. The sequence continues at coordinate 25,529,931 of NC_052322.1, forward strand.
TGCTGCAGGAAGCAGTTGAGATGATATGGAAATAGCAAATATCCACATACACACACCTTCCACTGTCTCCAGCCAGTGACATGCATGCGCACACACACACTCACTCACTATTGGCAGATGGCGAGCCAAGGGACAAGGCTGTATTTCAAACCTGTTCTCTTTGTCCACCCATGCAGCACTTTGCACAGACTGTCTATCAGATGGCGGTTCTTTTTCAAGGTGTGGCTGATATTGGCTGAACACTAACGAAGCAGAAAGCACTTTTGCACAAGTATTTGGGAGGGTTCCATGTAAGAATTAGTGCTTAGAGTGTCTTCAATGTTCCACCAAGCACTGACAAAAGACACTACACTGTCTTATTAAAGAGATTTGTGGTCTTCTAAACTTAAATGAGTACTTGCATACAGTTGAAGTCGGAAGTTTACATACACTTAGGTTGGAGTCATTAAAACTCGTTTTTCAACCACTCCACAAATTACTTGTTTACAAACTATAGTTTTGGCAAGTCGGTTAGGACATCTACTTTTTGCATGACACAAGTAATATTTCCAACAATTGTTTACAGAAAGATTATTTCCCTTATAATTCACTGTATCACAATTCCAGTAGGTCAGACGTTTACATACACTAAGTTGACTGTGCCTTTAAACAGCTTGGAAAATTCCCGAAAATGATGTCATGGCTTTAGAAGCTTCTAATAGGCTAATTGATATCATTTGAGTCAATTGGAGGTGTACCTGTGGATGTATTTCAAGGCCTACCTTCAAACTCTGTGTGTCTTTGCTTGATATCATGGGAAAATCAAAAGAAATCAACCCCAAAAAATTGTAGACCTCCACAAGTCTGGTTCATCCTTGGGAGCAATTTCCAAACGCCTGAAGGTACCACGTTCATCTGTACAAACAATAGTACGCAAGTATAAACACCATGGGACCACGCAACCGTCATGCCGCTCAGGAAGGAGACGCGTTCTGTCTACTAGAGATGAACGTACTTTGGTGCGAAAAGTGCAAATCAATCCCAGAACAAAAGCAAAGGACCTTGTGAAGATGCTGGAGGAAACGGGTACAAAAGTGTCTATATCCACAGTAAAACGAGTCCTATATCGACATAACCTGAAAGGCCGCTCAGAAAGAAAGAAGCCACTGCTCCAAAACCGCCATAAAAAAGCCAGACTACGGTTTGCAACTGCACATGGGGACAAAGATTGTACTTTTTGGAGAAATGTCCTCTGGTCTGATGAAACAAAAATAGAACTGTTTGGCCATAATGACCATCGTTATGTTTGGAGGAAAAAGGGGGAGGCTTGCAAGCCGAAGAACACCATCCCAACCATGAAGCATGGGGGTGGCAGCATCATGTTGTCGGGGTGCATTGCTGCAGGAGGGACTGGTGCACATGAGGTAAGAACATTATGTGGATATATTGAAGCAACATCTCAAGATGTCAGGAAGTTAAAGCTTGGTCGCAAATGGGTCTTCCAAATGAACAATGACCCCAAGCATACTTCCAATGTTATGGCAAAATGGCTTAAGGAGAACAAAGTCAAGGTATTGGAGTGGCCCTGGCCTCAATCCTATAAAAAATATGTGGGCAGAACTGAAAAAGCGTATGCGAGCAAAGAGGCCTACACACCTGACTCTGTCAGGAGGAATGGGCCAAAATTCACCAAATTTATTGTGGGAAGCTTGTGGAAGGCTACCAGAAACGTTTGACCCAAGTTCAACAATTGAAAGGCAATGCTACCAAATACTAATTGAGTGTATGTAAACTTCTGACCCACTGGGAATGTGATGAAACAAATAAAAGCTGAAATAAATAATTCTCTCTACTATTATTCTGACATTTAACATTCTTAAAATAAGGTGGTGATCCTAACTGACCTAAGACAGGGAATTTTTACTAGGATGAAATGTCAGGAATTGTGAAAAACTGAGTTTAAATGTATTTGGCTAAGGTGTATGTAAACTTCCTACTTCAACTGCAGATAGTGTGATCTACAGTTTATGATTGTGATTGTGATCTACAGCTATATCTACCTCAGGCGAGCAAAACCTCGAGACTTCTTTAGATATCATGCACCAGCTGTTGTTCACATATATGCATAGGCCCCCACCCCGTGTCTTACCAGAGGCTGATGTTCTGGCCTGCCGATGGAGATTATGTTCTTAATGTCTTCGTTCAGTCATGAGGATATAGGATATACGGATATACGTGCGTTCAGCTCGTCCCATTTATGTTCCAGCTATTAAACATTAGCAAGCAAGACGGAAGGCAATGGCAGATTAGCCACTTGTCAGCTAATCCTCGCAATGATTTTAAGGCAATGCTACCAATTATTAATTGAGTGTATGTAAACTTCTGACGCACTGGGAATGTGGTGAAAGAAATAAAAGCTGAAAGAATAATTCTCTCTACTATTATTCTGACATTTCACATTCTTAAAATAAAGTGGTGATCCTAACTGACCTAAAACAGGGAATTTTTACTAGGATTAAATGTCAGGAATTGTGAAACTGAGTTTAAATGTATTTGGCTAAGGTGTACGTAAACTTCCGACTTTAACTGTATATATGGAAAATGTATTGGTGTATTTTTGGCCATTACTTTCTTTGGCCATTATTTGCCAACATTTATATTCGCAATTGTAAAAATGTTTAATTCATGGGTCGTTCCACCAATTCAGTACGTTTGATTGCGCCTTATTTTAACATTCTGTCAAAAAGAGCACATGTTTAACTTAATAAAAAACAAGTTTTCCCATTTCAAGAAGTTACTACAGTAAGTGCCTATTAAGTGCCAAATAAAGTAACAGCAACAGGGTTGACCGTAAGAGGGTTGATGATTTCATCATAAATCAGCCATAAATCCCCTTGTGACAGGGGGACTAGAAGCTTGTGTGCTGTCAACCCCAAGGCATTTTTAACTCAAATACTGTTAGTAAGTTGTACTCAAAGTCATTATTACTTAAAATGTTTATGTGGCACTGACTCAAAACTAATTGAGAAGTCACACAAACTAATTTTTTTAAAGATATAACAAATCAACTTTTTTCCCAGCATGCTATAATGCAGGTAGATTTTTTGGCAGTGCACGTGTATTCATGGTTGCCAAGGGAAGCCAGGATTCCCCCCAAAATTGACCAATAATTTTTTTTTTTTTTTGTTGTTGTTGTAATCTTTCGCCTTTCAGTGTTTGTCTAGATCGGTGTGGAAGAACTTGATAGCCCTGCACAGAGCCTTGACGTCAACCCCATCAAACACCTTTGGGATGAATTGGAATGCCAACTGCAAACCAGGCCTAATCGCCCTAATGCTCTTGTGGCTGAATGGAGGCAAGTCCCCACAGCAATGTTCCAACATCTAGTGGAAAGCCTTCCCAGAATAGTGGAGGCTTTTAAAACAGCAAAGCGGGGACCAACTCCATATTAATGCCCATGATTTTGGAATGAGATGTTTGACGAGCAGGTGTCCACATACTTTTGGTCATGTAATGTATATAAACAAAATTAAACAAGATCCTATAAGATACCAGGAGTATCTTAAGAAACAAAAATAAAGATAACGCAAGAGAAAATAAAGTGGTGAACTGAAATCCATCTCACAACTTTCCCAGCAACAAAAAAAGAAACAGAAGATCAACTATCCAGAAAATTGTGGTTATGGAGTCATACCTGTAAAGGAACACACCACCACACTCACCTGAAGTCTTACAGCTACAGAATGATGACCTAACTGCCCCTCAAATGACTCCACATCTACTGTATGTGATTGTTTTGGCCCATGCTCAAACCGTGATAATTCAACAAATAGAGGCAGCCAAAGCACAACCTTCCACCTGCACAGCACCACAGCCATCTCCTAGCGCAATACAGCACATTGCAGACATACATGAGGGACTGATTGGATGTGGTGTTGTGAAATATGATGAAGACCCTTACCCTGGTATTATACATAATGTTGATGCAGAGAGATGTGCTCTAGTCAAGACGATGAGTTATGTGGGAGCCAACCAATTATTTTGGCCAATGAAAGAGGACATTATATGGTACCAACCAGAGAATGTGCTTGGGCTTGTCCCTGAGCCACATCCAGCTACAAAACGACATATGATGCGTGATGGCACAGTCTGGGAGGAAATTTACTCTCTCGTTAAGAAATAGAGTGCATTAAGGGCAAAACCGAATCTTGAGTGCGCACACACCTGTCTCATGAGTCTGTATCAATAGACTGCAGCCAGTGAACAATCATTTGTTAAAACTTCTTCAGGCTAGGGTCCTTTTTTTCTGAATTTCCACCTGACTGACGTGCCCAAAGCAAACTGCCTGTTACTCAGGCCCAGAAGCCAGGATATGCATATAATTGGTACCATTGGATAGAAAACTTTGAAGTTTGTAGAAATGTTTAAATAATGTATGAGACTATAAAACAATAGATATGGTAGGAGAAAATCCAAACAAAAACCAACCAGAATATTTTGGGGGGAGAGCCCACGCTCTCACAATGGCCAGTATAAGGGCATATCCAAATCCAGCTCCCAGATTGTAATTCCTATGGCTTCCACTAGATATGAACAGTCTTTGTTCAATGTTTCAGGCTTGTTTCTTCCAAAACGAGGAAGAATTATGAGTTTTAGTACTGGGACTCAGTTGGAAATCAGTCTGTGCGCGCACCTGCTAATATCATTTTCCTATTGAACATACTTCTTTCCGTATTAAATATTATAGTTTAATTACATTTTAGGGTACCTGAGGATTAAATAGAAACGTATTTTGACTTGTTTTAACAAAGTGTAGCGGCAGCTTTTTGAATTCCTTTCTCTGCATGTTGAACGAGTGGATTACTCAAATCGATGGCGCCAATTTATTTGAATTGCGCGCCCTCCAATTCCCTGGAAGTTGTCAACAGGTGTCCCGCTGGCAGGACGCCTAGCCCTAAGAAACCAGTGTTTCCAACCCTGTACATGTGTTTCTGCCTAATGCATTGAATCCCAAAATTGTTCTAAAAGATGCTTAAGTTATTGAGGCATGTTTCTTTGTTTTTTTAGGTTTTGAATTGTGTGTTCTATATCTTCAATAAAATGAAATATGTACACCTGTGACATTAAAATGTTTAATGGGATTTTCATTAGTTGTTTTATATGAATTGAGGTTTCATTTTCAATAACATTCAACATCCAAAAGTGCCCGTATTTGTATTTTAGGTAATCAGTTTCCTCAAAATGTTTGAGTAGCCAGAACTTATCCTGTTTTACAGTTTGTGCAAGCTTTAAAAAAAAAAAAGGAATAGTTCAAACATTTCTAGCCTGTCTATCTAATGAACGCATAACAGGGTTTACGTGTTATGCTCGACCCACTCAATTTTCCACCACAAAACACCAGCAAATGGCCCAAAAGAGTAGAACCAGCTCACCTGCTTTTACACTATGATTTGACTTTAAAATGTACACTTTTTCTTATGAAAAAAATATGCAAAAATAGTTTCAGCATATCTTTATTCCTATAAAAATCAGATTGATTGAATTCTCCATGTGGTCACAGTATATTATATTCAAGGAAACTTCATTTAATATTTGTATATATTTATTTAACTAGGCAAGTCAGTTAAGAACAAATTCTTATTTACAATGACAGCCTAGGAACAGTGGGTTAACTGCCTTGTTCAGGGGCAGGATGACAGATTTTTACCTTGTCAGCTCTGGGATTTGATCTAGCAATCTTTTGGTTACTGGCCCAATGCTCTAACCACTAGGCTACCTGCCACCCCAGGTATAACAGGCTTTTAAAATTAAATATTGGTATACAATTCCTACTTAAAATATCAAAGGCACTCATTTTGTGGAAAGACCCTCATAACTGTCAAATCCACAATCAGACAACAGTATATTGTAGGTTTGCATGGCTGTTAGATGCAGCGGCACCACTCCCAGTAAATTATCATGGTGTTCGGAGGGTAGGGGGAGGATTAGTGGTAATTGCCAACTGTGACTGGGTGGGTCCTCTGTAGGCCCCCCCCCCCCCCCACACACACACACACACACACACTCATTGATAAAATGAATACAAGTTAAACATATTTATTTTTAGATCACTACTTATAAAATTGAGTCTGGAAAGAAGGGGACATTTATGGAACAAAGACCCAAGACAAGGTGTGATGATTATTACAACAAAAAAAGGAAAGACATGCCCCCTGGATACTTTGATGTGTGGACCCTCCAGAAAATATTATTTTACACTTTTGCTAGATAAAATGCATTGGAAAACTGGCAAATCCATTTTAATTGACACTCTTGTTCTCATATTACTATAGAAGCCACACCACAGGCTTACTGGCAATTAATATTGAATGACACTAAACTTGGAGGAGGGGTGCATGTGGGATTCATATCCTGACTAGTATATCTTGTGGTGGTATTGTTGCAAGATTCAATCTAGAATTAGCAAATGTTGCCAAGGCACCCATTTCCCAGGCAACCAGTGGCTGTTTACACACTTTCCTAATCAGTTTGTCCTGCATTGGCTAAGCTGGCTACCAGTGTGCCAGTAGTATTTTATATAGACCAAAACCTACACGGACTAACACTGAATTACAGCATATTGACTTACACTATTTCATTTGTGCATGGGCAATTTTTTATCCTTTTCAGGGCCTCATGTGGACTATTGGATGAAATGCATACAAAGAAAAAGCTTTTGTTTTGGACCTAAATAGCTGCATGCATAGCTGAAATCTAAAGGCATCAGTGTGCAACAAGACCAGCTCAAGATAAGGTCAGAGGTCATCACTTACTGCCTACCTACTTCTGCTAAACACTTGATTCTGCAAATTGCTCAATAGGACTACATTTAATGCATTTTGCGATATATTAATTAATCTAATTACTTGTCCTTAACATTTTTATTAGCTATAAAGCATAAAAGAATAAAACAATTTGGCAAATGTACTAGGCTATGAATACAGTAAAATACAATTTGCTTGACATTGAGATTAAATTGCATTTTGTGAGTACATTTAAAAAATAAAAAATCTCAATAAAAAATAGAACAGACATGCAAGAAACTACAGTTAAACAGCCATACTTTTGAATCTTATCCATAGCTTTAGTTTCACACTCCAGTTAGTACTGAGTGCATGCTGAAGTGCCGCATGAGTCAGCTAACTCCTGTCTCCAATCTTGAACAGGGGGGGGTGTCACAGACTGCGAGAAGGAGAGGGGTGGTCCGGTCCGGGTGCCATTCCCAATGGAAAAACTCCCGTTACAGTACTCCAGTACTCCCACGATCTGGGTCAGCATCAGTGGTAAGTGATGTCATCTGAGAACTTGGTTGAGCCCTGCCCTCAGGGCGAGACAGGGGTGAGAGGGCTCCCGGAAGCCCAGCTGGCCTGTGGAGACAACACGCCCTGGGCGAGCCAGAGCCAGGGAGGGACACAGGAGGAGGAGGTGGGAGACAGCGGGTCCCTGGCCGACAACAACAAGATACAGGAAGTGACATCAGAACCCAGTGAAGGGGTAGGCAAACTGCAGGAGGACCCACAGACAGGTCTCAGAGGTAACCAGGGGACGTCTGCAGCATGGAGGAGCGGGGAGGATGGAGGGCCAGGTGTGTGTGGAGAATGGTGGTATTCTGGTGGTTCAATTCAGGTTTTTTTCTCATCAGGTTCTAAAAATCTATTTGGTCTGTTAAAGTTTTCTGATAATAAGTAACAGGAGAGGCATATAAACGACCAGTTAGTCATACAGTGGTGAACAGTTCTTATATGCTTTAGTGAACAAAGATAAAAGAAAAGCTAGAATACTGAAATGAAAAGGAATGTTCAAAATCAGCACTCAGGAACTACAAAGCTGATAAAAGCAATATTATTTCTTATGGTTAAGTAAACAAGACTTTCTTATCTAGAGTTGCCACCATTTTAGTTACAGTACATATTGACACTTTTTGAATAGAATTTGTCACTCGGCAGTTTGAGTGTGTATTTTAATCCATATCTCTGGGTGCGGCAGGTGTGTGTCTGGAAGAGCAGTGCTTCAGTGGGAGTAGGAGGAGGTCTCCCCCCAGGGGGGTGGTGTTACTACCGTATCCAGAAAGGGAGAGGGACAGGCGGACAGAGGAGCCCAGGGGCCCAGGGTCTTTCTTCTTCTTTGGAGGAGGTAACGGAGCCTCCATGTAAGTCACTCCCCTATTCCGGTGAAGTGAAATGATAAGACAATTCAACTTAGGCCTTAATTCAATCTGTTGAGTGTAGCCATTTTTTGTATTGACTACTTTTATTCAATGTAGAGTAACCTCCTATTGTGAGAGCAGAGGATGGCAACGGATCTACGACAAGACTAGAGAGGACTTTAAACTCAAGTGGTGCGAGATCAAATCCCCAGTCACCTATTACAACTTCAAAGAAGGTAACTGTACTATACAAGCTCATATGGTTCACTCCACAGAGGTATCAATACAGTTACAGTTACATAAAATGTTAATTCAGTCTTGAATATTTCATAATAAGCGGCAAATATATATCTGGGTTCAGTGTTTGAAATCTTGTTTCTTTTGTAGAAGACAACAGATGTAAAATGACTATATGAAGGAGAATGGTTTTGAATATGTCCTCATGTCGTAGGTGAACAGCTCCTTTACCAGATCCCCAACAACAAGGTGCTGACCACTAAGATCGGCCTCCTTAGCAGCCTAAGGGAGTATGAACGCTTCAGCAGCAAGGTCAACCACGGTCGGGGACTGAGGTGAGGCATCTGAGACAAAGAATGTGCATAGGCCTCTCACATTATAGTCCTGTAAAATACTGTATCTCTATAGAGTAGTTACTAATGTCTACTTCCAATGGTTACTTCATCTAATGGCTACTTCTATATGTTAGTTCCCTTTATTTATTTTTTTACTTCACTAGGGTATTGACTTTCCTGGATCCGTTTTAAATCCAGTATTGAAAATAAGATAACACTTTAAAAAAGTGGACTATCCCTTTAAGTAATACAGTGACCTTTCATCTAATGGCAATACTTCTCTGCCTTGTAGGAGGTTGAAAATTGAGGAGTTTTTCCCCACCACCTTCCGCATGGACATGAGAGATGAGAGAGAGGCTTTCTTTGCCCAGCAGGAAGGTAAAAATTGGCCTAAGTCAAATACAACGCCTCCAGTAACATGATAACATGTCAATACTAGCACACTACAATACAGGTTCAACAAGATTCTGTAGGGGGCTACAGTTGAAAAAGTAACTTGTGCTTCATGGAAAAGACAATGAAGGCAAAGACAATGAAAACAAATCATGCGTAACTGACAGATTTGTGTGACACAATAGTTGTCCTGGTGATTCGAATGTATTATTATTTATTTATTTTTATGTTGGAACGTTAAGGTACAGCACTTCAGTTCCCAGTAGGCTATTGTTATAAAATCACAAGAGAAACCTGTTGTGTTGCTATAGAGAAATGTTGGCAGAGGTCATGTCTGAGAGACAGAGAGAGACATGTAGTGAAAAGCCATGACACACACAGTCCTTTAACAGTGGCTACCGCCTCACTGTAACAGGCTTTCCACCATTGCTCCTCACCTCATTTCAAAGCTGTTCATTTCAAAATTCAAAAGGCACTCACACATCTGAGCTATCTTTGTTGCAGGTGCATGGTAACAGTTGAATAACATGAGCAAAAAGAAGAAACCTGCACACTGCTCTTGCTAGTATCTTTAATTCTAAAAGTTAAAGGACAAATCCACTCAAAAACTACATTTTGGTATTTTTTCATTAGTCCATTGTTAATACAGACCCCGAATGTTTGCATGTCAGCGGTCAAGTATTCAGGATGTTGGACTTTCAAGAAGCAAAGTGACACTTTGCTTCTTGAAAATCCTATAATAGTTCCTTTAAGTTAAGAGGATGACAATGATACACCTGCATATTGTAAATTGAAACAGCATCTCTCAAGCCTACGGCAAAATTACAACAATCAGGTGAAATATAATAACATGCATAATGACAACAATAAGGTTTAGTCTGCTTTGTGACATAAATAACTAATTATTGTGACATATACAGTACCAGTGAAAAGTTTGGACACACCAACTTATTCATGAGTTTTTATTTATTTATTACTGTTTTCTACATTGTAGAATAATAGTGAAGACATCAAAGCAATGAAAAAACACATATGGAATCATGTAGTAACCAAAAAAGTGTTAAACAAAGCAAAATATATTTTTGATTTTTCAAAGCCTTGATGACAGCTTTGCACACTCTTGGGATTCTCTCAACCAGCTTCACCTGGGATGCTTTTCCAACAGTCTTGAAGGAGTTCCCACTTATGCTGAGCACTTGTTGGCTGCTTTCCTTCACTCCACGGTCCAACTCATCCCTAACCTTCTCAATTGGGTTGAGATTGGGTAATTGTGGAGGCCAGGTCATCTGATGCAGCACTCCATCACTCTCATCTCTTGGTCAAATTGCCCTTACACAGCCTGGAGGTGTGTTGGGTCATGGTCTTGTTGAAAAACAAATGACAGTCCCACTAAGCGCAAACCAGATGGGATGGCGTATTGCTGCAGAATGTTCTGGTAGTCATGCTGGTTAAGTGTGCCTTGAATTCTTAATAAATCACCGACAGTGTCACCAGCAAAGCATCCCCACACCATCCCACCTTCTCCTCCATGCTCCACGGTGGGAACCACACATGCAGAGATTTTATTTTATTTTAACTTTATTTAACTAGGCAAGTCAGTTAAGAACAAATTCTTATTTTCAATGACGGCCTAGGAACAGTGGGTTAACTGCCTTGTTCAGGGACAAAACTACAGATTTTTACCTTGTCAGCGCAGGGACTTGATCTTGCAACCTTTTGGTTACTAGTCCAACGCTCTAACCACTAGGCTACCTGCCGCCCCTATCATCCGTTCACCTACTCTGCGTCTCACAAAGACACGGCGGTTGGAACCAAAAATCTCACATTTGGACTCATCAGACCAAAGGACAGATTTCCACCAGTCTAATGTCCATTACTCGTGTTTCTTGGTCCAAGCAAGTCTCTTCTTATTATTGGTGTCCTTTAGTATTGGTTTCTTTGCAGCAATTTGACCATGAAGGCCTGATTCACTCAGTCTCCTCTGAACAGTTGATGTTGAGATGTGTCTGTTACTTGAATTCTGTGAAGCATTTATTTGGGCTGCAATTTCTGAGGCTGGTAACTCTAATGAACTTATCCTCTGCAGCAGTTGCAAACCTGCGTCTTCCTTCCCAGTGGCGGTCCTCATGAGTGTCAGTTTTATCATAGCGCTTGATGGTTTTTGTGACTGCACTTGAAGAACCTTTAAAAGTTCTTGAAATTTTCTGGATTGATTGAACTTCATGTCTTAAAGCAATGACGGACTGTCGTTTCTATTTGCTTATTTTAGGTGTTCTTGCCATAATATGGACTCTGTCTTTTAACAAATAGGGCAATCTCTGTATATCACCGCTACCTTGTCACAACACAACTGATTGGCCCTAACGCATTAAGATGGAAAGAAATTCTACAAATGAACTTTTAGCAAAGCACACCTGTTAATTGAAATGCATTCCAGGTGACTACCTCATGAAGCTGGTTGAGAGAATGCCAAGAGTGTGCAAAGCTGTCATGAAGGCAAAGGTTCGCTACTTTGAAGAATCTCTTTGTTTGACACTTTTTTGGTTCCTACAAGATTCCATATGTGTTATTTCATAGTTTTGATGTCTTCACTATTATTCTACAATGTAGAAAAGAGTTTAAAAAAAAACTTGAATGAGTAGGCGTGTCCAAACTTTTGACTGGTACTGTAGGTAATGTAGTCAGCAAAGGTGACATATAACTAATTTGTCTGCATAGTTCACATATAACTACAATGATTAAATGTCACTATTTTGAGATATTCTAATAAGACATTTAAAAAAGCATTCCCACATCTGAGTTATATTGTTGCAGGTGCATGGGAATAATGCGAAAAGAGAAAGCACACTGCTCTTGCTCGTATCAGTAGTTTCATTCAAGTTTACATGAGATATTCTAATAAGACCATGTTGCATTGCTAGGTATGTGTGATGAGGAGACAAGCATGTGGATCTGTAAGCCCACGGGCCTCAACCAGGGGCGAGGCATCTTCCTCCTGAGGAGCCAGGAAGACGTCTCGGCCTTCAGACTCAAGCTGCAGAACATCGCAGAGAGCCAGTGCAACAGGACGCTGCCTTTTCGCTTGCCCCAGGCACGCATCGTGCAGCAGTGGGTGAACACTAGGGCTGTGAACGCTACTTTATAAGGACGTTCAGTACTGTATCTGCAAAACCAAAAAGGAATTGCAGATTATACTATCATCAAATACATTCTATAATTCTGATTTTATTCGATGTGGTTATACTGTAGTAATTCTCCATGAATTGCAAAGCTGCCATTGTCTGCCACATTCAGTTGATGAATTAGATATATTACTACATTTCTACCAACAGAGGGAATGCAAGATCTGTTTTTAAAAGAGCGATGTACTACAGACGGGTTGGTTTATTAGCAACAAAACCGCGCAACTATGCGGTAAAAAAGACGGTGTTGGCACAGATTGTTGACAACATGTAAACTATATATAAATAAAGTTTCACATTGAGCACCTCATCTCTCAAATACATCGTTACAGTTGTTGGTTAGCTAGCTCATGAATTTGAGACATTTAGCATAGACGAAACATCAGTGAAAACACCTCAAACAAGACATGGTATCAATAACAAGATACAACGATTCCCCACATGGCAGTTTCTTGTCATTGTTGCTAGCTATCTGGCTATCCAGAATCACAACCACACATGGCTTTCTGCACCATTGAAGCGTGCGCATTGTTTTCGTGACGTGCTCAGCCTTGTATCTATTGAGACAAGGCTCTGGGCCTGTATTCAGAAAGAGTATGCATGCTGATCTAGGATCCGTTTTTCCTTATCATAATGAATACGATTATTTGGACAGCGGGGACAATCCTAGATCAGCCAAGTGGATTATAATGTATATCTAATGTTTCCTCAGGTATATCCAGAACCCTCTGCTCTTAAAGGGGAGAAAGTTTGATGTGCGCTCCTATTTCCTCATTGCCTGCACCTCACCCTACATGGTCTTTTTTCGCCATGGTTACGTGCGCTTGACCTGTGACCTTTATGACCCCAACTCCCCCAACCTCTCTTCCCATTTGACCAATCAGGTTAGTAGAAAAAATATGCTTCTCTTTCTTTGTTTACAAAATAATTTTGCCTCCCCTGAGCAGGATAGTGTTTTTTTGTCATGCATCTTGTTCTGGAGGCAGCTCTGCAGAGTGGTCACTAGCTGATTTTAAACCAAACTCTAACCACACTGTTAACCCTAATGTCTAACCCTAACCTTCAATGAAGACAAAAAGTAAAACAAAAAATATAATGAATCTTTACAATATAGGCAATTTTGATGTTGCAGTTGGCCTGTCTAAAGGGGAAATGCTCAGTTCTGCTCCAGGACAAGACTCATGACAATAAATGTCAACCTGCTCCCCTGACCTGCAAGTTTAGTCATATAAGCAGAGTATTACTATTTCAGAATCAGGTTGTCAATAGATGCATCTCCATAGGATATTGCATGAAAATAGACCAGAAACCAGGTCATAAAATAATGGTACCAATCAAGTCTCAAACTGTTGGCCCTGTAACAACAACTCTCTCTGGCCATTCATGTGTATCCTGGTCCCCCTTTTGTTTCCCCACAGTACATGCAGAAGAAGAACCCTCTCTACAGCGTGCTGAAGGAAGAGACCGTCTGGTCCATGGATCGATTCAACACCTACGTCAATGACAAGCTCAGTGTTGCCAAGGGTCTGCCTAGGGACTGGGTGCTTGGCGCTTTCGCCGTGAGTTTTATAGTTTTTTTTTAGGTTTACATCATGGTTAAGTTAACCCTTCAGGGACCAATTATGAAAGCATCATTGGTGTTATTTATAGTTAAGTGATGGGATTTTACTCCTGGGAGAGACTACAAACGACATCCTCTCCACCCACACCTTTGTGTCTGTCTGTCTGTCTGTTTGTCTGTTATCCATTCATTAGAAGCGAATGCAGCAGATCATGATCCAGTGTTTCTTCGCTGTGAAAGCCAAGCTAGATCGTAAACTGGGGTACTTTGACCTGATTGGCTGTGATTTCATGATTGACGATGACTTTAAGGTCGGCAAAACACCTCATTGGTTTTTAATGTAAAGTGTATGTGAGTTTCAAAGTATTTGTGAGCGGTTGGTCAAACTAACAGTTGATGTGCTTGCTGTGCCTTTGTCTGTTCTCATCTAGGTGTGGCTGTTGGAGATGAACTGTAACCCAGCCCTCCACACCAACTGTGAGGCCCTGAAGGAAGTGATTCCCAGTACTGTTGTGGAAACTTTGGGTGAGCACACACTACCGTTCACATGACTGGCTTAATTAGTTCTGTTGGACTATGATATTACCTCAAGAATTTGACAAGATATCCTCAAATGCAGCTGATCTCAGAAATAAACTCAGTTCGGAAATACTTTTTTTGTCTTTGTAATTCAAGATAACGAGATGATGTATCGCCAGTTCCCCTTTAATTTGTTAGTTTGCCTGTGTTTGGCTTCTCTCTGTTTTTCTATTGGAGGGTTGAAAATAGCCTGATGTGTGATAGCTACTACCCAACTGTAGGCTAGTCAGCCCTTACAGCCATATGCCTTATCTCCTGTAGATCTGACTCTGGAGATCTTCAACAAGTGTCGCTGTGGACTGAAGCTGCTGCCACTGGCCAGTCAGAGGGACTTTGTGCTACTGTATGATGGCGAGACTGCCCATGTCCCTGTTCTCAGCCGTAGGAGCAAAACAGCAGTACCCCTCCAAGCCCAGCACCCAAAGAGTGCCTCCACCCAAATGCCCTTCACCACCAGCAGGACTCAGAAGACCGAGTCTGTAACATCAGTGTCTCGGGAGAAGTCAGTGAGTGAAAACACATTTTCTCCTGTAGCCATGACGGCTGTCTTGGTACCCCTGACTGGCACTGATGCCACTGACCATCCTGCCCCTGTCACTACACACAATGATCCATCCCTGCAGACCGGTCCCAACCGACCCACAGGCCCAGCAGGGGCCCCCAGACCCCATCCCACCCACAAACCCAGTCCTCGGCCCCTCAAGCCAGCCCAAGCTCGCGTGGAGCTCCGGCTCAGCAAGTGCACCTGGCAGCGGCGATCGGGGAACTCAGAACATCGCAAGCCCCCAGATCTCCTGTGGGTGAAGAATACCTTCATGTCCCTGTCCACCCCGGCTCTAACTGAGGGCTCACGCTTCTCTGTGAGACGCCTGCGGGCCACCAAAGCCTGCCACCCCGACCAGGAACAACCCTTCTGCTACTCCCTGAGGCCCACCCAGTTCCGCCTGGCCAAGCCCGGCACCAGCGGCCCCGTGTGGACAGACAAACAGGACAAGAAAGGGGAACAGGAGGGAGGGGGGTGCCAGGAGCCCGGTGTAGACACACAGAGTGCAGCCAAGGAAGAGAAAGAGGACAAAGAGCACAGGGAGGAGCTGTGATATATTCACACTGAGACACTCATACCTGTCAAAGTATAGACTTAACGTTAATCATTTTGGTTTGTGGGTAACAATATGCATGGGTGAGGTTGGAACCTCGCCCTGAAAGGAATCCTACTTAGCTTTTTATTACAGAATATTTTAAATGAATAAAGTATGTTTATCCCCTGAAAAAACCCCAGATGATTCTGTCTTTTGATGCTTGAAATTTTTGAGGTGGCTTCAAAAATGCAATTGCACAACAGTATGACAACTGGTGAAATAGCACACGGGCAAATCTACGGTACCAGAGTAATACTGAGACTAAGATTTTTTTAACTTGAAATGTATTATAAACAAAAAACAATGATTGCAAAGGTAGGCAATCTTGATACTACATTTTGAACAGAAATGCAATGGTTCATTGAATCAGTCTAAAACTTTGCACATACACTGCTGCCATCTAGTGGCCAAAATCTAAATTGCGCCTAACCTGGAATAGTACATCATGGCCTTTCTCTTGCGTTTCAATGAAAGAAAGAAAAAATACGCATATTTTTTTCTTTGTATTAGCTTTTACCAGATCTAATATCTTATATTCTAGTACATTAATTTCACATTTCCACAAACTTCCACAGAGTATTTCCTTTCAAATGGTATCAAGAATACAGCAAGATGACGCCGACAGAGATGGTCGCCTCACTTCAGGTCCTTCGGAAACTACTCAGTTATAATTTTTTTAATGTATTAGTTTATGTATTATTTTTTACATTGTTAGCCCAGGAAATCTCAAGTGTTATTACATGCAGCCAGGAAGAACTATTGGATATAAAAGCCATGACAACTTACCAACAGGAATACGTCTTTCCCGAAGCGGATCCTTTGTTCGGTCCTCCACCCTGGACATGGGATCTTATCCCAGAGGTCGACCCAAAACAACGCGGTCGCCGCAGGAGAGGCAGACGGAGCGGCCTACTGGTCAGACTCAGAAGGCGAGCACACCATCCACCGCTCCCGAGCATATTACTCACCAATGTCCAATCTCTAGATAACAAAGTGGACAAAATTAGGGCACGAGTTGCCTTCCAGAGAGACATCAGAGATTGTAACATCCTCTGTTTCACGGAAACATGGCTCACTCGGAATATGTTGTCAGAGTCGGTACAGCCGCCCGGTTTCTTCATGCATCGCGCCGACAGAAACAAACATCTCTCTGGTAAGAAGAAGGGCGGGGGTGTATGTCTTATGATTAACAACTCATGGTGTAATCACAACAACATACAGGAACTTAAAACCTCTTGCCGCTCCGATCCCTTTAGCGGGATCATTTTCATCTACATCCGGTGAAGTGCAATACACCAAAACTCAGCTTAACTTGTTGTTAATCCAGCCGGCATGTCAGATTTCAAAAAGGCTTTACGGTGAAAGCAAACCATGCGATTATGTGAGGACAGCTCTCAGCAGACAAAACATTACAAACAGCTAGCAGCAAAGTAGATTGATCACGAAAGTCAGAAAAGCAATAAAATTAATCACTTACCTTTGATGATCTTCGTATGTTTGCACTCCCGAGACTCCCAGTTACACAATAAATGTTTGTTTTGTTCGATAAAGATTCTCTTTATATCCAAAAACCTCGATTTTGTTCAGTAATCCACAGGCTCGTGCAGTCACGACGGGCAAACGAAAATTCCAAATAGTATCCGTAACGTTCGTAGAAACATGTCAAATGTTTTTTATAATCAATCCTCAGGTTGTTTTTACAATAAATAATCGATAATATTTCAACCGGACGGTATCCTTTTCAAAAGAAGAGAGAAAGAAAAGGTCTCGCTCCCGGCGCACGCGCATGCACAAATCTGAGGACATCTGGCTATCCACTGACGCGATGTGATCATTCTCGCTAATTTTTCAGAATAAAAGCCTGAAACTATGTCTAAAGACTGTTCACACCTTGTGGAAGCCATAGGGAAAGGAATCTGGTTGATATCCCTTTAAATGGAGGATAGGCTTGCAATGGAAAAGAGTAGTTTTCAGAAAAACAGCACTTCCTGGATGGATTTTCCTCAGGTCTTTGCCTGCTATATCAGTTATGCTATACTCACAGACAATATTTTGACAGTTTTGGAAACTTTAGAGTGTTTTCTATCCTAATCTGCCAATTATATGCATATTCTAGCTTCTGGGCCTGAGAAATAGGCATTTTACTTTGGGCACGTTTTTCATCCAAACATCAAAATACTGCCCCCTAGCCTAAAGAGGTTTTAAGTCCTTTTGTTCACCTGACCTAGAATTCCTTACAATCAAATGCCGACCGCATTATCTTCCAAGAGAATTCTCTTCGATTATAGTCACAGCCGTGTATATCCCCCCCAAGCAGATACCTCGTCGGCCCTGAAAGAACTTCACTGGACTCTATGTAAACTTGAAACCATACATCTTGAGGCTGAATTTATTGTAGCCAGGGATTTTAACAAAGCTAACCTTAAGAACTAGACTTCCTAAAGTCTATCAGCATTTTGAATGCGAGATACGGGCTGCTAGCATTCTGGATTATTGCTACTCTAACTTCTGCAATGCATACAAAGCCCTCCCCTGCCCTGCCTTCGGCAAATCTGACCCTGACTCCATTTTGTTGCTCCCAGCCTATAGACAGAAACTAAAACAGGAAACGCCCGTGCTCAGGTCCGTCCAACACTGGTCTGACCAATCGGATTCCATGCTTCAGGATTGCATCGATCATGTGGACTGGGATATGTTCCGGATAGCCTCAGACAACAACATTGATGTATACGCTGACTCAGTGAGCGAGTTTATTAGCAAGTGCATCGAATATGTCGTACCCACTGTGACTATTAAAACATTTCCTAACCAGAAACCATGGCTTGATGGCAGCATGTGCGCAAAACTGAAAGCGCGAACCATCGCTTTTAATCATGGCAAGGCGACTGGAAACATGACCGAAAACAAACAGTGCAGCTTTTCCCTCCGCATGGCAATCAAACAAGCAAAGCGTCAGTATAGAAACAAAGTAGAGTCGCAATTCAACAGCTCAAACACGAGACGTATGTGGCAGTCAATCACGGATTACAAAAAGAAAACCAGCCCCGTCGACGTCTTGCTCCCAGACAAATGAAATAACTCCTTTGCTCGCTTTGAGAACAATACAGTGCCACTGACACGGCCCACTACCAAAGCCTGTGGGCTCTCCTTCTCCGTGGCCAATGTGAGTAAAACATTTAAACGTGTTAACCCTCGCAAGGCTGACGGCCCAGACGACATCCCTAGCCGCGTCCTCAGAGCATGAGCAGACCAGCTGGCCTCCGCAGTCTGTAGGGAGACCGGGCAAAGGGAGGAGACGACAGGACTTAGAAAAACCGATCCACAACGACCAGGATCGTGGTGTTCCCCTGTGACGGAGGAAGATCGGTCAGGAAGTCCACCGACAGGTGTGACCAAAGCCGTCGTGGTACGGGAAGGGGTTGTAATTTCCCTCTGGGCAGGTGCCTAGGAGCCTTGCACTGAGCGCACACCGAGCAGGAGGAAACATAAACCCTCACGTCCTTGGCCAAAGTGGACCACCAGTACTTGCCACTAAGACTTTGCACTGTCCTACCAATGCCCGGATGACCAGAGGAGGGTGACGTGTGAGCCTACCAGATCAATCTGTCACGAACATCGAACGGAATGTACACCCGTCCAGCTGGACACTGAGGTGGAGTAGGCTCTGAACGTGACGCCCGCTCGATGTCCGCGTCACGTTCATCGCTCCTCTGTATCATACAGTCGTGACAGTGCGTCGGCCTTAGTGTTCTGGGAACCCGGTCTATATGACATCGTAAACCTAAACCAGGTGAAAAACGTAGCCCACCTTGCCTGGCAAGGGTTCAGTCTCCTCGCCGCCCGGATGTACTCCAGATTACGGTGGTCAGTCCAGATGAGAAAAGGGTGTTTAGCCTCCTCAAGGTAATGTCTCCACACCTTCAGAGCCCTGACGACAGCCAACAACTCCCGTCCAAAGGATTGGAAGAAGGCTGGAGCATTCTTTAACCCGTACGGCATGACGAGGTACTCATAATGGCCGGATGTGGTACTAAACGCTGTCTTCCACTCATCTCCCTCCCGGATATGCACCAAGTTATACGTGCTCCTGAGATCCAGTTTTGTGAAGAAGCGTGCCCTGTGAAATGACTCAATCGCCGTAGCGATGAGAGGTAGTGGGTAACTGTACCCCACTGTAATGGAATTTAGACCTCTAGTCAATGCACGGACGCAGACCTCCCTCCTTCTTCTTCACAAAAAAGAAACTCGAGGAGGCGGATGACGTGGAGGGCCGAATGTACCCCTGCCCCAGAGATTCAGAGACATATGTCTCCATAGCCACCGTCTCCTCCTGTGACAGGGGATACACGTGCCTCCTGGGAAGTGCGGCGTTTACCAGGAGATTTATCGCACAATTCCCTCGTCGATGAGGTGGTAATTGAGTCGCCTTCTTTTTACAGAAGGCGATCGCCAAATCGGCATATTCTGAGGGAATGCGCACGGTGGAGACTTGGTCTGGACTCTCCACCGTTGTTGCACCGATGGAAACTCCTACACACCTGCCTGAGCACTCCTCTGACCACCCCTTCAGAGCCCTCTGTTGCCACGAAACCTTGGGGTTGTGACAGGCCAACCAAGGTATCCCCAGCACCACGGGAAACGCAGAAGAATCAATAAGGAAGAGACTAATTCTCTCCCCATGACCCTCCTGCGTAACCATGTCCAGTGGAGCCGTGGCCTCCCTGATTATCCCTGACCCTAATGGTCGACTATCTAAAGCGTGCACTGGGAAGGGCTTATCAATCCGAACAAATGGGTCCCTAAACTATAAGCAAAAGACATGGTCAATAAAATTCCCCGCTGCGCCTGAATCTACTAGCGCCTTATGCTGGGAATGTGGGCAAAACTCAGGAAAATAAATCAACACATACATGTGAGCAACAGGGGACTCTGAATGAGTCTGGTGCCTACTCACCTGGGGTGACCGAACAGTGCCCTGCCTGTCCTCTCGACTCCCAGAAGAGCTCCTCCAGCACCGGTCAGCAGTGTGCCCTCTACGACCACATCTGGCGCAGGAAAGGGCTCCTCCTCTGGTCGCCCTCGCTGCAGTACCTCCTAGCTCCATGGGCATCCGAGCGGAGGTGCTGGGGGATGAAACTGACAGAGCTCGATCCGGACGTCCTCGGGTAGCCAGCAAGTTGTCCAGCCGAATTGACATGTCCACCAGCTGGTCCAAGGTGAGGGTGGTATCTCTACAGGCTAGCTCCCGACGGACGTCCTCACGCAAAATACACCTATAGTGATCAATCAAGGCCCTGTCATTCCATCCCGCCCTGGCAGCCAAGGTCCGGAACTCCAGTGCGAAGTCCTGCGCGCTCCTTGTCTCCTGCCTGAGATGGAACAGACATTCACCCGCTCGGCCCTCAGGTGGGAGGTCGAACACTGCCTGAAAACGGCGAGTGAACTCTGGGTAGTGGTCCCTCGCAGAGTCTACCTCATTCCACACCGCGTTGGCCCACTCCAGGGCTTTGCCTGAGAGGCAGGAGACGAGGGCGTTCACGCTCTCACGTCCCGAAGGAGCCGGGTGAACGGTTCCCAGGTAGAGCTCCAGCTGGAGTAAGAACCCCTGGCACCCGGCAGCCGTCCCATCGTACTCCCTCGGGAGCGCGAGCCGAATACCACTGGACCCAGGCTACGAATGAGAGGGTTGTGGGGTTGGTTGTAGTGTGGCTGGTGGAGGTGTAGGAAGGCCACCACAAAAGGTGGAAATTATAGGCAATTAGCAAGACACCCCCAATAAAGGAGTGATTCTGCAGGTACGGAGATGAGATCCTCAGAGCCCTTGTGAGACCATATGCTGACACATGCACATTTGTGGCCTGCTGGAGGTCATTTTGCAGGGCTCTGGCAGTGCTCCTCCTTGCACAAAGGCGGAGGTAGCGGTCCTGCTGCTGGGTTGTTGCCCTCCTACGGCCTCCTCCACGTCTCCTGATGTACTGGCCTGTCTCCTGGTAGCGCCTCCATGCTCTGGACACTACGCTGACAGACACAGCAAACCTTCTTGCCACAGCTCGCATTGATGTGCCATCCTGGATGAGCTGCACTACCTGAGCCACTTGTGTGGGTTGTAGACTCCGTCTCATGCTACCACTAGAGTGAAAGCACCGCCAGCATTCAAAAGTGACCAAAACATCAACCAGGAAGCATAGGAACTGAGAAGTGGTCTGTGGTCACCACCTGCAGAACCACTCCTTTATTGGGGGTGTCTTGCTATCTGCCTATAATTTCCACCTTTTGTCTATTCCATTTGCACAACAGCATGTGAAATTTATTGTCAATCAGTGTTGCTTCCTAAGTGGACAGTTTGATTTCACAGAAGTGAGATTTACTTGGAGTTACATTGTGTTGTTTAAGTGTTCCCTTTATTTTTTTGAGCAGTGTATGTACATTCATCCCTTATATTTGTGTGTATAAGGTAGTTATTGTGAATTTGTTAGATTACTTGTTAGATATTACTGCATTGCCGGAAACTAGAAGCACAAGCATTTCGCTACACTCGCATTAACATCTGCTAACTATGTGTATGTGACCAATAAAAAGTGATTTTATTTGACTATGCATATCCTTGCTTCAGGTCCTGATCTAAAGGTAGTTCGAATTGGGTATGTCATTTTAGGCGAAAATTTAAATTGTTTAAATTAGTCTTTGTGTATAGCACAAAATATACTGACCCATGTATACCGTCTATATATTTATATATACAGTATATAGATTTTATATATACTTTGTGTATACCGACCCGTAGCACTCACGTCTGTTGCCATGAAGTGCATTGAAAGGCTGGTCATGGCTCACATCAACACCATTATTCCAGAAACCCTAGACCCACTCCAATTTGCATACCGACCCAACAGAACCACAGATGATGCAATCTCTATTGCACTCAACACTGCCCTTTCACACCTGGACAAAAGGAACACGTATGCGAGAATGTTATTCATTGACCACAACTCAACACCATAGTTCAACACCATAGTGCCCTCAAAGCTCATCACTAAGCTAAGGACCCTGGGACTAAACACCTCCCTCTGCAACTGGATACTGGACTTCCTGACGGGCCGCCCCCGGGTGGTAAGGGTAGGGAACAACACATCCGCCACGCTGATCCTCAACACGGGGGCTACTCACGGGTGCGTGCTCAGTCCCCTCCTGTACTTTCCTTCCATTGCATTTAATTTTTTATTAAATGTGTATGTATGTTTCGCATTTTATTTCGTTAATATTAAATAGCCTATATATTAACAAAATAAAATGGCAAATAGCCTATGTTGCAAATTATTTGTTTTCTTCCTTTTATTTTCAGTGAATAGTTATGTGTCTTTACGGTGAAACTGCTTTGGGTGCGACAATGCGCTGTTTAGTGAACACACTGTATTTATTTTTTGGGGACTTAAAGCTCAAAGTTTGTGGACCAGAAATGGATAGAAGAAGAATATTAATATAACTCTGTTGCACTCGACTATGTTCTTGCCTATTAGTTGAACTGTACTGTATTGTACTCTTCCCCTGCAATTCTCGGAATAAAAATGTCAATTTCAAGGTGACGCAACGCCTGGTTATACTGCGTTTCTGTCTAAATGTATAGTGTCTAGAGCCATGGCATCATAATGATGGTAATAAGAGGTGGATTAATTCGGGTGGGACTGTGTAGGACCTCACTGAAGGCCCATGCCCCAGGCCCACGGCACGCCACTGCTGTACCGGTACCCCCTGTATATAGCCTTGATTGTTATTTTACTGCTGCTGTTTATTTATTTGTTACTTTTATTTTCTATTTTCAATTTTTTACTTAACACTTATTTATTTATTTTTCTTAACTTCTTAAAGTCTATCACTGTAAGGTCTACACCAGTTGTATTTGGCACATGTGACAAATAACGTTTGATTTGATTTGAGTTTGAGTTTTGTTTAACTTTGCAATCATTGGATTTTGTTTGACATACATTACATGACCCAAAGTATGTGGACACCTGCTTGTCGAACATCTCATTCCAAAATCATTTGCATTATGGAGTTGGTCCCCCCTGTGCTGCTATAACAGTCTCCAGTCTTCTGGGAAGGCTTTCTACTAGATGTTGGAACATTGCTGTGGGGACTTACTTCCGTCCAGCCACAAGAACATTAGTGAGTTGGTGCACTAATGTTGGGCGATTAGGCCTGGCTCGCAGTCGACGTTCTAATTCATCCCAAAGGTGTTCGATGGGATTGAGGCCAGGGCTCTGTGCAGGCCAGTCAAGTTCTTCCACACCAATCTCAACAAACCATTTCTGTATGGCCCTCGCCTTGTGCATGGGGGCATTGTCATGCTGAAACAGGAAAGAACCCTCCCCAAACTGTTTTCACAAAGTTGGATACACAGCATCTAGAATGTCATTGTATGCTGTAGCGTTAATATTTCCCTTCATTGGAACTAAGGGGCCTAGTCCGAACCATGAAAAACAGCCCCAGACCATTATTCCTCCTCCACCAAACTTTAGGCAGGTAGCTTTCTCCTGGCATCTGCCAAACCCAGATTTGTCCGTCGGATGGCCTGATGCTGTAGCGTGATTCAACACTCCAGAGAACGCGTTTCCACTGCTCCAGAGTCCAATGGAGGCGAGCTTTACACCACTCCTGCCGACGCTTGGCATTGTGCATGGTGATCTTAGGCTTGTATGCGGCTGCTCGGCCATGGAAACCCATTTCATGAAGCTCCTGACGAACAGTTACTGTGCTGACGTTGCTTCCAGAGGCAGTTTGGAACTCGGTAGTGAGTGTTGCAACCGAGGACAGACAATTTTCACAAGCTACACGCTTCAGCACTCGGTGGTCCCGTTCTGTGAGCTTGTGTGACCTACCACTTCGCGGTTGAGCCGTTGTTGCTCCTAGACGTTTCCACTTCACAGCACTTACAGTTGACTGGGGCAGCTCTAGCAGCTCTAGAAATTTGACGAACTGACTTGTTGGAAGGTGGCATCCTATGAATGTGACACGTTGAAAGTCACTGAGCTCTTCAGTACGAGTCATTCTACTGCCAATGTTTGTGTATGGAGATTGGATGGCTGTGTGTTCGATTTTATACACCTGCAGTAATGGGTGTGGCTGAAATGGAGGAATCCACTAGTTTGAAGGGGTGTCCATATACTTTTTAAAGTGGAAAATCTGTGTCTCAGCATCACTCTGTTATTGTGGAATTGCCCACACCAATCCAACTGTACAAACAACAACTACAACACACCACACAACTGTGTTGAAGCTGTGGCTTGTTGTTATGACTGCAGCCCTTTGTCTTTCAGCTGTGAAACACATAATTATCATGCCTCTGTACTTATTAAGCACTGCATATGTAAACAGGAGGATTATTTCAACAATGGTCAACAGCGGCTCTTGTTTCTCAATGGCTCTGCCATCAATTGCTTCATCTGCATGATTCTCCAAAGGGAAAGCAGACAGGCTTCGGAAGAACTCAAATTTGCTCTGTGACACTGTCAAAGTGAAAAGGCCACTGAGGAAGTTGCATAGCTCTCTGCGTGCAAACTGACAGGAAGGAAGAGTGAGTGCACTGTGACGCTGCTCACAGATTTTTGCTTCTTGACTCAACTCATCTCAGAAGCTTTGCCACCTTTTTCTTGATATTTCAGGGATAGTGATATTGTGTTTTAGAAGAAATGGAGAACTGAGAAGTTAAGCGACATAGCCCTCCCTTCCCTCTGCACTGTGCCGGTCCTCTTTTCCTCTCCTTCCCCCCTCCCTCTCTCTACATATCCTCCGTCTGGTCTTAGCGCTGTGCAGAAGCTGTGGGGATGAATGCAGACGGAGACAGATGGTACAGTATAGTTAGTGTACTAGGAACTGAGGGTGAAGGAAAGAGTTCTGTGTCTCGCTGGACTGGAATAGGCTGAGAGAGGAGAGTGCTACCTGGTCATGGGATGCTGTAGTGTGACTCAGAGAGGAGCGCATTCCGGGATTGACGATGTGGGCCCTGATGAGATCGAGCTCCTGGAGATTGACAACTCAGGGTGAGTCTTATTTTGTTAACAGAAGACCATGAACCCTATCAATCCCTTATGGTAGTGGTCTGTTTGAGTTTGATAGACTGCCATTCGGCTTTTTACAACCTCACAATCACATTTTAATTTGACTCGGAAACATAAGCGGCAGGTAGCCTAGCGGTAAAGAGAGGTTAAGAGTGTTGGGCCAGTAACCGAAAGGTCGCTGGTTTGAATCCCTGAGCCGACTAAGTGAACAATCTGTCCATGGGCCCTTGAGCAAGGTCTCTCTGGATAAGAACATCTGCTAAATGACGTAAATGTAATGACTGTGGAGATTTTAAATATGTTGATGACACATGACAGCATCTAAGACTATCAAGCATGGTCACAACCGAATAGATACGCTTCACAATATCAACTTCTCTGAATCTAGATAAAACAAGCAGTAAAATACTGAGCCTCTTGGCTTTGTAAGAAAGTTTGAAACTATACTATTAAATAGTACCTATTGTTGGGTTTTGGTAAAAAGAACGAGGTGTGTTTGGTTGATGAGGTATTGAGAGGAAGTGGTGTCGCTTTGCCTTGGGGTAAGTGGTGAAAACAGAGCACACATTGACAAGTGTGCTAGCAGTTTCAACCACTTCAGAACTTCAGTTCCTTGAGAAAGAAACAATGACATTTGAGGGCATATTTTATCGAACAATGAAACATAATGCATCTGTGTAATTTTCATTTACACACAAAAGCACATACAGAGTTGGAACGCTAGTTTGGAGACATAAAAGTTTTAATAGACATAAACGTACGGATCCTCACTGAAGCGGCACTGATGTGATTAGGACATGAGCGGCCGGTGATATTGTCTCCCTAATTAGCAGACAATGCTACCGCTCGTCTCTCCCTCCTGTCCAGTCTGGTCTAACACTGGCCAGGTCTCTAAAACCCGTCATGTGGGGAGTGGGGGAAACGAGAAGCTAATCACAATAGCAGCTCACAGACTTCACGTGCCCAAACTGTGAGAAGACAAGGGATCAGCCACAAGCAACACATACTGTGCACACGCGCGAGGATGCTTGTCCGCACACACACATTGACACACTTATGAATGTATGTATATATATATATATATATACACACACACACACACACACACACACACACACACACACACACACACACACACACACACACACACACACACACACACACACACACACACACACACACACACACACACACACACACACAAATAGGTTCACACACACTGCATTCAAACAGTGCATACACACGCATACACACAGAGACAGACACTCAAGCACAAACACAGATGTGACAGAACTGTTGACACACATAGGGAATGGTTTAGGGGTGTGTAGCTGCTGTATTACTACCAGATAAATGGGTGAATGTGGGCAACAGGTCTTTATGTGAGGGGTTCAGATGGTGGGTGTCTGCTCCGTACTTTAATCTGCTTATGTCTGGACACTGTTGGGTGAAGGGGGCTCAGGCAAGATGGCTGGCTCGTAAATGAGGTGGGCAAATTGGTCTACAGTTCTGTGAGATGTTACAGTAGTGTGGGATAAATGGGAGATGTTTACATCTTTGTGAGAAGGTTTTGTGGTTAATGTGATATGGAGTTGACTGCTGATATACAGTGCCTTCGGAAAGTATTCAGACCCCTTGACTTTTCCCACATTTTGTTACATTACAGCCTTATTCTAAAATGGACTTTAAAAAATCCTCAGCAATCTACACACAATACCCCATAATGACTAAGCGAAAACAGTAAAAAAAAATGTTTTTATCAAATGTATAAATAAAGAAATAAAAATGAAATACCTTATTTACGTAAGTATTCAGACCCTTTACTATGAGACTAGAAAATGAGCTCAGGTGCATCCTGTTTCCATTGATCATCCTTGAGATGTTTCTACAGCTTGATTGGAGTCCACCTGTGGTAAATTCAATTGATTGGACATGATTTGGAAAGGCACACAACTGTATATATAAGGTTCCACAGTTGACAGTGCATGTCAGAGCAAAAACCAAGTCATTAGGTCGAAGGAATTGTCCGTAGAGCTCTGAGACTGGATTGTGTCGAGGCACAGATGTGGGCAAGGGCACCAAAAAATATCTGCAACATTGAAGGTCCCCAATAACACAGTGGCATCCATCATTTTTAAATGGAAGAATTTTGAAACAACCAAGACTCTTCCTACAGCTGTCCGCCCGGCCAAACTGAGCAATCGGGGGGAGAAGCGCCTTGGTCAGGGAGGTGATCAAGAACCCGATGGTCACTCTGACAGAGCTCCAGAGTTCGTCTGTGGAGATAGGAAAAACTTCCAGAAGGACAACCATCTCTGCAGCACTCCACCAATCAGGCCTTTATGTTAGAGTGGCCAGACAGAAGCCACATGACAGCCTGATTGGAGTTTGCCGAAAGGCACCTTAAGATTCTCAGACCATGAGAAACAAGATTCTCTGGTCTGATGAAACCAAGATTGAACTCTTTGCCCTGAATGCCAAGCGTCACGTCTGGAGGAAACCTGGCACCATCCCTACGGTGAAGCATGGTGGGGCAGCATCATGCTCTGAGGATATTTTTCAGAGGCAGGGACTGGGAGACTAGTCAGGATCGAGGCACAGAAGAACAGAGCAAAGTACAGAGAGATCCACGGGTGTGCCAAGCTTGTAGCGTCATACCCAAGAAGACTCGATGCTGTAATCGCTGCCAAAGGTGCTTCAACAAAGTACTGAGTAAAGGGTCTGAATACTTATGTAAATGTAATATTTGTTTTTTTTTGCAAACATTTCTAATAAAACCTGTTTTAGCTTTGTTATTATGGGGTATTGTGTGTAGATTGATGAGGGGAAAAAACGACTTAATCAATTTTAGAATAAGGCTGTAACGTAACAAAATTTGGAAAAAGTCAAGGGGTCTGAATACTTTCCGAAGGCACTGTATATGATTAATGTTTCAGGATATGGAGTCTAGGAGAGAGCAGGCTTCAGCTCTCTGTGAGGAATGGAAAAGACGGTCCACCCTCTCGCTACCCTTCAGTGAGACACCTCAACCAGGAGGTCAGTGGAGGATGAAAGTGTGTGTCTGTGTGTGTGAGAGAGAGAGCGAGAGAGAGTGGCCATCTGTATGATTATGACACTAAGATACAGAAATTGAAAAGGTTCTGCCATGCACTTATCACACAGGAAACAACAGTGGGTCACACCCTTCGAGTGCACATATTGGCACTTGCAAGTGTGAATGCATGGTGTCAATGGTGCATCAACATACTATTTTATGTCAAAGTTGTTATATCACATTAATGATAAAGAGATACTCATGTATACTAATGTGTATACTAATGTAAACTCCTCACTACATCTCATTTTAAATGAGACAGGTGAAGTATTCTATTCCATTCCCCTAGGTTGTGCTATGGGGCAGGAGCAGAGAGGAGCTACACCACAGAATCTACAACCAGCCCATCCGTGATTGGGAGGGCCAACCTACACACATGTATGGAGAGATAGTGCACTCCTCCCTGGTGTCTCTCCACAACAGCTACACACAGGTAACATCGCAGTACACCATGCTCAGATAGACTGTAGAGATCAATCATCACTCACTGTCTATGTCCCGACTCTAGTACTGCTATATTGATGTTCTTTTCATGTGTT
The DNA here is from genome assembly GCF_016432855.1 of Salvelinus namaycush. Classification (NCBI taxonomy): domain Eukaryota; kingdom Metazoa; phylum Chordata; class Actinopteri; order Salmoniformes; family Salmonidae; genus Salvelinus; species Salvelinus namaycush. Next base: position 25,559,209 of record NC_052322.1, read on the forward strand.
TGTTTATGTTCCTATAGGAGACACGTGAACACTATCTGGTGCTTTTCTCCTTCCACTTGTTGATCCTATCTCTGGACCACTCTCACCATGACTTTATCTATGAGGTTGATTCCTTTACAAATGGGGAAATACTGTAACGACACTGTGCAGATGCATGTTGAACATTTAACTTGAATGTAAAATGCGTTCACCTAAGGCCAGCTAGTCAATGTGTTGCTTCTTCTTTCTCAGGGCATGCTGCCTCTCTCTGGACTGTCTTTCCAAGCCACCTCACTAGCCTCCAACTCGCAAACCATGTTCCAGATCAGTGGTGAGTTCTATTATGATTATGCAGTGAGTTCATTAAAGCATTAATAGACAAGGGTATATGATTTATTGTGGTTTATCACGGCTGTGCTACGGTCATAGGTATGACGCGAAGCCAACAGTTAATGGTTTAATTATTGTATTGTAACACGGCTACCATCTCCCTCCCCATTCTAGGTCCAATGGTGGACTCCAAAGTATTCACCTGTGCCAGTGCAGCAGAGATGAACAAATGGATACACCACATGGAGAAGAGGAAATACAAATCCATGAGCCAACTGCTAAGCCCCTCCCACTGTGCACTGTCTTACCTGGTAATTCAATCAACATAAGAACCACCCCCTTATACAGTAAATTACAGATCCTAAACAGATGTCATTGCAAAATGTTAAACTGTCTGAACAATTGTGAGGTTCACTTTGCTTGATCACAACTTGAACATCTAATATCACATATGAATAGCACATATAACATACAGTTGAAGTCGGAAGTTTACATACACTTAGGTTGGAGTCATTAAAAATCATTTTTCAACCACTCCACAAATTTCTTGTTAAAACAAACTATAGTTTTGGCAAGTCGGTTAGGACATCTACTTTGTGCATGACACAACAATTATTTACAGACAGATTTTTTCACTTATAATTCACTGTATCACAATTCCAGTGGGTCAGAAGTTTACATACACTAAATTGACTGTGCCTTTAAACAGCTTGGAAAATTCCAGAAAATTATATCATGGCTTTAGAAGTTTCTGATAGGCTAATTAACATTGTTTGAGTCAATTGGAGGTGTACCTGTGGATGTATTTCAAGGCCTTACTTCAAACTTTGCTTGACATCATGGGAAAATCAAAAGAAATCAGCCAAGACCTCCACAAGTCTGGTTCATCCTTGGGAGCAATTTCCAAACGCCTGAAGATACCATTTTCATCTGTACGCAAGTATAAATACCATGGGACCACGCAGCCGTCATATCGCTCAGGAAGGAGACGCTTTCTGTCAAATTCTTATTTTCAATGACGGCCTAGGAACAGTGCGTTAACTGCCTTGTTCAGGGGCAGAAAGACAGATTTTTACCTTGTCAGCTCGGGGATTCGATCTTGCAACCTTTTGGTTACTAGTCCAACACTCGAACCACTAGGCTACCTGCCGTATAAACACCATGGGACCACGGAGCCGTCATATCGCTCAGGAAGGAGACGCGTTCTGTGTCCTAGAGATGAACGTACTTTGGTGCGAAAAGCGCAAATCAATCCCAGAACAATAGCAAAGGACCTTGTGAAGATGCTGGAGGAAACAGGTACAAAAGTATCTATATCCACATCCAAACGAGTCCTTTATCGACATAACCTGAAAGGCCGCTCAGCAAGGAAGAAGCCACTGCTCCAAATCCGCCATAAAAAAGCCAGACTACGGTCTGTAACTGCACATGGGGACAAAGATTGTACTTTTTGGAGAAATGTCCCGTCTGGTCTGATGAAACAAAAATAGAACTGTTTGGTCATAATGATCATCGTTATGTTTGGAGGAAAAAGGGGGAGGATTGCAAGCCGAAGAACACCATCCCAACCGTGAAGCACGGGGGTGGCAGCATCATGTTGTGGGGGTGCTTTGCTGCAGGAGGGACTGGTGCACTTCACAAAATAGATGGCATCATGAGGTAGGAAAATGATGTGGATATATTGAAGCATCATCTCAAGACATCAGTCAGGAAGTTAAAGCTTGGTCGCAAATGGGTCTTCCCAACGGACAATGACCCCAAGCAAACTTCTAAAGTTGTGGCAAAATGGCTTAAGGACAACAAAGTCAAGGTATTGGAGTGGCCATCACAGAGCCCTGACATCAATCATATAGCAATTTGTGGGCAGAACTGAAAAAGCGTGTGCGAGCAAGGAGGCCTACAAACCTGACTCAGTTACACCAGCTCTGTCACCAAAATTCCCCGAAAGTATTGTGGGAAGCTTGTGAAAGGCTACCAGAAACGTTTGACCCAAGTTCAACAATTGAAAGGCAATGCTACCAAATACTAATTGAGTGTATGTAAACTTCTGACACACTGGGAATGTGATGAAAGAAATAAAAGCTGAAATAAATCATTCTCTCTACTATTATTCTGACATTTCACATTCTTAAAATAAAGTGGTGATCCTGACAGGAAATCTTTACATGGATTAAATGTCAGGAATTGTGAAAAACTGAGTTTAAATGTATTTGGCTAAGGTGTATGTAAACTTCCGACTTCAACTATATATTACACTAATGAGCTAAATGCATCATCATGAAAGGACATTTGTTGCAAATAATAATCTTAGGCGAAACTCTCCAAATATGAAGGTACGTTTCTGTTGTCACTTACTGTAGGTACCCTGCGATGAGATCTGGAAGAAAGAGGAACTGAAAACGTATTTACTGCAAGCCCCAATTCAGCAGTGGGAAGGGGCCCCCATCCAGCACATGGGCCAGCCTGTATACATATCCATGGTCCACATCATCAACACACAGAGACAGGTACACAACCCGCACTGAGTACCTGTGTACTCACCAGTATTCTAAAGTCCATTTTAATTGGTCTTGATAGCTTGATAGCTGTCATGTTAGACATGCTAAACGATTCAAATAGGCATGCGTGTTGTACTGGAATGAAAAAGGCAAAACTATGTGGAAATGGTGGCAAAATTATCCCAAAAATCTGAAATCCCTCTTATCTCCAGCAAAAAAGCTCAACATCTGCTAAAGATCTCAATAGTTTTTTATGCAAGTGGTAAGCTAGGTAGGTGAGTCTAGCTATCCACAATGTCCAGAGATAGAACAAAAATCACAATTCCATCAAAAACAGCACCACTGCTGCCACCAGTGTAACTTTAGGGGCCGCATACATTTGGATGGATGACCTCCTTTAAGCAACGAGACAGATTACTATTTAGGGAGACCCAATTGAATACCATTAGCCAAAACTCAGAAACTGTCTGTCACTTCCTGTTTCAATAAAGCTATTACAATACAATTAATGCATTGGTCAATCAAATAACAGATCATTAAATCCCAGGTAAATAATTAATGACATATTTCCAGAATTAGGTAAACACACAGGTATGTTCTAAAACAGATTCAACACATTGTATACATGCCATGCAAAGGTAACAACTACTCAGAAAATAATCCTACACTAGTCCAATACTTCATCACTAGTATCTGCTCCATAAAGACCAAAAATATAAATAATGCTAATGCTAATAAATATGCTAATCAAACAATAATGATCATAGGCTTAATAATAATACTTGATTATGCTAATATTATAATGCTAATGCTAATTATAATAGTGGACTTCAGATCAAATAAACAGTGTGATAATGTTCATCCATTCTTGCAGGGACTCCATCAGCAACTTATGGTACTCTTCCCTCAAGATGTCCTCCTGCTCTCTGTGGATAACAAGAGCCTCAGTGTCATATATGAGGTACAGTGAAATTATGTTCTCTAGGAAACAATTTCACTGGAACTCCTACAGTATGAACCTGGTGACCTTACCAAGTTTGCCAATTGTCGCTATAGAGTAGATGTTGGTGTGATATACTATGATGTACAGTTTAGAAGATGTTGTAAAATATAGAGGTGATCCAATACTAACCTTTTTCAATTCAAGACAAATGGCACTTCAACCTGTATTTCATAACACTTTAGGGTAGATTGCCTCGGAAAAGCATCACAGCAGTGGAGAGGTCAGCATTACCTGGGAGGCTGGAGTTCGAGTTAGCAGGTTATATACAAAACAGACATAATGTCATACTGCTCTAACATGTTTGTATAATGAGGGAAATTGACTGTAAATTGACCCTCCAAACTGCAAAGAGATCTGTATCAATTCCACTGTATCAAGTGTTGCTGTACGTATTGGTGAAGAGCACTGTACTTCTATTGTATATTGTGTGGCTCAGGTGAACTGATTGAGCCGCTGCAGGTATCTTGCACCTGTCCTGAAGAATATCAGAACTGGATCTTCCAGCTACAACAGGTAAAGTACCATTACAGTCCCATTAAAATGGAACAAAACAAACAGATTGGGAAAACTGTGTGGCTAGCCTTTTGCCTGTGTCTATTGATTCCAATTGAGCCATACATGTACATCTATTTTGTGAAGATGCAGGATGTTAAAAATAAGTTATCTTTGTCTTGAACGTTTTTTACAGAAAAAAGCAAATTAGAGACAAGTCCCAAAAAGTAGTTGCAAAACGACTCAGTAGTGTTTATTTCTTTTCTCTATAGCCGGAAAAAAACCTCCAAGCTACCTCAAACCACCCGGCTCCACCCCTCATGCCAAAAAAACAGAGGAGCAGAAAGGAGTCCCAGGAACCAATGATAATTGCACATTAATGAGACTAACTGACCAATGGCCTCACAAAATAGAAGACTCATGCCTCTTTTCATCAATAGACACTATATTTGTGGATATCATGTATACAGGTCCTTTAGAAAGTATTCATACCCCTTGACTTATTCCACATTTTGTTGTGTTATAGCCTGAATTCAAAATTGATTAAACATATATTTTTTCCTCACCGATCTACATAAAATAGCTCATAATTACAGTGAAAACATGTTTTTAGAAATGTTTGCCAATTTACTGGAAATTAAATACAGAAATATCTAATTTACATAAGCATTCACACCCCTGAGTCAATACATGTTGGAATCACCTTTGGCAGCTGTTACAGCTGTGAGTCTCTCTGGGTAAGTCTCTAAGCGTTTCGACACATGGATTGTATTATTATAATTTTTTTTAAATTAAGCTCTGTCAAAGTGGTTGTTGATCATTGCTAGACAGCCATTTTCAAGTATTGCCATAGATTTTCAAGCCAATTAGTCAAAATTGTAACTAGGCCACTAAGGAACATTCAATGTCATCTTGGTAAGCAACTCCAGTGTATATTTGGCCTTATCTTTTAGGTTATTGTCCTGCTGAAAGGTGAATTTGTCTCCCAGTGTTTGTTGGAGTTTTCCTCTAGGATTTTGCCTGTGCTTAGCCCAATTCCATGTATTTTTATCTTAAAAAACTCCCTAGTCCTTGCTGATGACAAGCACACCCAATAACATGATGCAGCCACCACCATGCTTGAAAATATGAAGAGTGGTACTTAGTGATGTGTTGAATTTGGCCCAAATATAACACTTTGTATTCAGGACTTAAAATACATTTCTTTGCCAAATGTTTTGCAATTTTATTTTAGTGCCTTATTGCAAAAATATGTTTATTCTATACAGGCTTCTTTCTTTTCACTCGGTCATTTAGGTTAGTATTGTGGAGTAACTACAATGTTGTTGATCCATTCTCAGTTTTCTCCCATCACAGCCATTAAACTCTAACTGTTTTAAAGTCACCATTGGCCTCATGCTGAAATCCCTGTGTGGTTTCCTTCCTCTCTGGCAACTGACTTCTACACCTGCATTGCTTGCTGTTTGGGGTTTTAGGCTGGGTTTCTGTCCAGCACTTTGACATCAGCTGATATAAGAAGGGCTTTATAAATACATTTGATTGATTGACTTAGGAAGGATACCTGTATCTTTGTATTGATATACCATCCAAAGTGTAATTAACCCTTCTCCTACAATTTACGTGGCCCTGTGGAAATCAAATTAACATAATAAAAAATGAACATCAAAATCCGTTTGTTTAAGCTAGGGCTTTGTCTCAATCCACTGTATCTGCCAATATCGCCCTTCCGCATATGCGGGAAAAGGTGGCAGAGCTAGAGCGGTGTTTGTCAGACCATAAGACATCCGGAAAATCTGTCTTCTCGAGAAAAGGTCTAAAGCGTCCGAAAGGTTAGGCCTACAAACTATTATGAAAGATGACTCTCCTGATGATGTTCTCCATTTTACTCTACAATCCCCACAAGCTTCACAGGACTCGTCTGAAGTCGGTACAGCCTGTTCTGCAAACTTCTGTCTGCAGCGTCCGAACAGTTTGGTCTACACACTAATATGACCCCTCTGTAGGACGCCCACAAGCCTCCTCTGAAGGTCCCCGGTACCAATTGTTTCCTGAGCTTTCTTATATCTCTCAGATATAGGGCAGACACTTAAAGAACAAACTTCCATTTTATATATATATATTTTTTTACATGTAGTGAATCTGTTATTCAATGCGTTTCTATGGGCTAATAACAGTAACACCAAAGTCAATGTTTCATCTAATAATTTTTTTTTTTTTTTTTTTTTTTATACCTTAAGGGGTCTTAAAATTCTAAATCAAATACTGTAATGATCCTTGGTATGACCATCTTAAAACAATTCCATAAGTTAGCTTCGTAGAACCTCCCTTACCCCAGCTTAGACAGGGTTTAGAGTCTTAACTCTCTAGAGGGTTAATAACTTCACCATGCTGAAAGGGATATTCAATGTCTGCTTTTTTTACCCATCTATCAATAGGTGGACTTCTTTGTGAGGCATTGGAAAACCTCCCTTGTCTGTGTTTGAATCTGTGTTTTAAAGTCATTGAATCCTTATTGACTCAAGACATTTCAGCTCTTCATTTTGAATGAATTTTCAAAACATTATAAAACATAATTCCACTTTGTCATTATGGGGTATTGTGTTTAGGCCAGTGACACAAAATCTCAATTGAATTTATTTTAAATTCAGGCTGTAACACAACAAAATGTGGAAAAAGTCAAGGGTGTGAATACTTTCTGAAGGCACTGTATATGTATATATTATTCAGTCTGGTCCAATGAAATTAAGAGATTCTGGTGAACATTCTTCTACTGTAGGCTACTGTCTATAGTACTCTGCTTCACTAGTGACTGTAATAGCAATGAATAGGCTAAATAGGGAGTTGATTTTTTGTGAACTGATTGTACAATATTTTTCGTAGAATCTCTGTGAACCAAAATAGAAAATCTAGTGCTGTTCATGACCTTTTCCATATTTTCTGTTATGATTGTTCTTGAAATGTACAGACTCAATAAAAAGTTGTGTTCTTATTATGTACAATACTTATATGTACAGTACAAGTAACTCAAACTTTATGTCATGGTCACAAACATTCAGGCTTCACCTACATATTATTATATGAAACAATTTCAGCAGTGGTCATATAAAACACTGAAAAGTATGTGCATTTATTTCAGGGGTAAAACATTTAAAGTATTGTGTTCACAACCAGAAATCTCAAGTAGCGCATGTATTATTAGTCTTTTGTTATTTATATTTCTCTACTATAAGTTCTAAGATTTGTTAAAATGGTATGGCATATTTTTAGCAGACCCTGGCCCTCATAAATTACAGTCATAATAGTAAATTAGCCATTACTCATTTAAACAAGTACATCTACACTATGTAAATGTACATCATTATCTCCATAGAGAATAACCAGCTATAGGAGGATAAAGAAATACACAACAGCAAACATTTAAATTAGTACTAACAACTTTTTTTTAAACTATATTTAAAAAATATTTAATGTGTCACTGGAATGGTGAACATCTGCATGTAGATGGTAGTAGTGGTTAGTCAATAATATAATGTGCTACTATCTTAATTTTTGTCTACGCGTAAACAACTCTTATTGTCAATAGGGTGTAACTAACAGTGAAAGTCAAAAGACAGGGAAGATGTACAAACACTGTAGTTCTTAATGTTTTGTACAAAGTGATGTCTGAAATTATGTTTATTCCGATTACAGTGTTTGGGGGCAAAGAAAAATGCTTGGTTTCTGATACAGTATTCCCGTAGTTGTGTTACAGTAGTTGTACTGTATATGCAGTCATAGCAAGCATGAGTGAAAGAAAATTACTGCTATGCAGCTGGATAACCATATTTTTTAAGAATATTGCTTATGCTTGAGCTATGCCAAAAATACTGTCCTTCTGAGCACCTGCAGACTAAATAAAACTCCCACATCCAGATCATCTGAAACTGCTGTTGTTTAACTGGTGTTACCAACCCCTCCTTTACGCTACTGCTACTCTCTGTTCATCATATATGCATAGTCACTTTAACGATACCTACATGTACATACTACCTCAATAAGCCTGACTAACCGGTGTCTGTATATAGCCTTGCTACTCTTATTTTCAAATGTATTTTTACTGCTGTTTTATTTCTTTACTTACACACACACACACACACACACACACACACACACACACACACACACACACACACACACACACACACACACACACACACACACACACACACACACACACACACACACACACACACACACACACACACACACACACACACACACCTTTTTTTCCGCACTATTGGTTAGAGCCTGTAAGTAAGCATTTCACTGTAAGGTCTACACCTGTTGTATTCGGCGCACGTGACAAATAAACATTGATATGATTTGATTTGCATAAAAGCTGGGTCTAATGGATACGGGTTGAGAGTTGCTGCCCTGTTTGATTGGACATTACAAGTGTAAATGAAAAGCTGCAGGATGGAAAGGACACTTAAAAGAGTTCCTCTTCCAGTTTCTGTGTGACACACTTAATGCGGATGTTTTCTCTGAGGTTGCGGAGACGCGCACTGCGACTTGTGATCTCCTCCACGTTGGTTTTGGGGAACCAGCCCCGCTCCCCGTCTGACAGCCGAATGCCCTCCACCCAGCCTGTGGATACACAATACACAACAACCTCAGCAAACAAAAACACACCCAGTGACATTATCACTTGTGTGGTCTATTTGTGGTGGTTTAAGACTCAAGCTTTGGGTTTTACACATGATAGAAAACTGCTATGAACTACTTTTAGGGTAAAGGAGAAAATGTAAAGGGTTTTTATTTTACTGAAGTTGCTGTTTAAAGTTTATACTTATGATGATAGAGTTTAATGTGAGCTTGCCAAAGGGAGTTTCTCACCGTCACTTGTAATGGTCTTGGCTTGAAGAATATCAGCCTTCTCCAATGTAAGCTCGTCATGCTCTTGGGCCTGGTAACTCTTGATGCATTGAACTTGGGAAAGATCTGAGAGGAGAAACAACCAAATGTTTATAAATTACTGAAAAGGCTGTACTTCTGTTAAAATCAATTTAAAAAATATTTTAAAACGTAATGCAATATTTTCCAAGTTACAGTAAATGAAACAACAGAAGCTCAGTGACATGACTGAAGTTGGTTTATAAGTCATTGAAATACTTATTCAGCACTGCAAGATGTGACTGCTTATGATCCAGACTATTGATAAAGCAGCTACTTACCATCATTCTCAGTGGCCTGCTCAATATCTTCCAAAGGATCAGAGGGGAACATGGCTGTGATCCATCTTTGTTTCCCACTCCTGGGAAGAAACAAAACCCACGTAGAGGCTGTCAGTTCCTACTTTATCACTACCATTACATATCATGATAGTGGTATGTATAGCAGCTCACTCAGTATGGGCCTTGAGAAGGATCTGGTGTTTGAGTTGCCGGCCTTCACACAGCTGCAGGTGGAAGATGAAACCTGAGATGCCCTGAAGCTTCTGACTGAGGTCCTTCACCTTCAGCTGCCCGATCTTAGCGTGAACAAACACCATGAACTTCCACGTGCTGCAGACAGACCAGAGACAGGAATTTGTCAATGTATGCCATGCATCACTCAATCAACCAACATGTATGACATACAGTAACGCCATACATAGTGTTGCATAGTGTGGCAGAGCATAGCATAGCTCAGCATACTGTAGCATGGCATAACGCCATACATATAAAACACTGTTTTCTTTCTATTCTCCCTCTACATTGTACATCTTTAGTACTCACTCCTTCCTCCTGGACAGCAGAAGACAGTCATTGAACAGATGCAGGTACACAGGCCTTGTGGGCAACTTGAACTTTGACCCAGAAATACTCATGGTCTGTGTGTCCACTTCTAGCAGTTCTCCATGCTTGACCAGCCAGCGAGACTGGGAGATCAGAGGGAATATCTAAAAGGGGAGATGTATGTGATTAATGAGCATGAATGAACAGTTATTTAATTATTACTGGGGTTAGATGCATGTGGTTTCTTTACTTGCAATCTACAATGGGCAAACATTATATGGTTAATCTATACTATGGCAATAATAAGAAATAGGATTTGTTGTTGTCCTAAACCATTGATTCCCAGCAGTGGATAGGGGAATATACTGTACATGAATATACAGTAGGTGTACTGAGAATGAATAAGGTTGTTCCTAATGAGAGATGTTTTCATCTACCTTGCCCTCAAAGTGGATCTTCTTATTGAGGTGAATGAGCTCTTCCATCCTCTTCATTGACTGCACACTGGAGTTACATTCCTTTATAATCTGTTGTGATAAGAACGGTTACTTCAATGTTTTAGGCAATATAGTCTATTAGTAAAAAGTTTAATCATTTCTCTATTATTTATTTTGTATAACGACCAAAAATGTACCAAACTTCAACTTTTGGTATATTTTGTATTTTATGCTACCTTTTTCAGCTCATTGAAGGCCTTGGTGGCTGTGTCCTCATCCCTAGAGCCTGGTGTTGTCCTCTTTAGGATATTCTATAAGATAGAAGGTAGAACATTTTGGATCTCAACTTTCACCTCAGGACACTGCAAAGCCTGCTGCTGTATATTTGCCTATTCACTGGTCAGTAACTTGATGTAAGGTAGAGTAATTGTTTTGTCCCTACAGCCAGTCATGAATAGTTTAATTCTATGGTGAACAAGGGTGCTCTATCGTACCTCCACCAGCATCTTGAGCCGTGTGATCCTCTGGAAGGGGAGTATGAGGAAGGAGGCGAGGGGAAGACGCTGGCAGATGGGGTCTTCTTCCAAACGAGCCAGGATACCTGGGAAGCGAGGATTCTCCTGTCTACAGAGACAAAAATCACTTCAAATCTAGCAATATTGTCAGAAAAAACCTTCACTGGTATGGATTGGAGATATATGTGTATATGTGACTCACCACCTGGATTTGGTCTTATGTAGCAAAATTTGAAATGTTTTTTATTTTTTACATTGGATAAAAGTAGAGACTCAGAGCTACAAAATGGTATATCATACACTGCATTTGAGGAACAAATGGAAAGTAATTCTGCTTTAAAAGTTGATCAACTTGTAAACTCACTTTTGAGAAAATGGCCTTTGAATGTTTTGGCATCTAGTGAGGAGCTCTTCTTTGTCTACACTCATTCAGCATCGTTCACACCCTCTTAAGCTTTAGCCCCACCCATCTCGTTTCGCTATCGGAGCGAATGATTGGATAACATGAAAACAGCCTAACCAGCTCTGCTGGCAACAATTTCATTACGCTTTTTTGCAGATGTTTACTGACACTGGCCATATTCAATGGGTGTTGTACACGCGTCACGTAACGTTAGCTAACGAGCCAGCCAGCTAATAGTAGCTAGTTAAACAACAATAAACAGTGCCAACAATGCCACAGTGCTGGGAGCTAACCAACCAGGTTCAATGTTAGCTAGCTAACATTAGGCTCTAACTAGAAAAGCAAATGTCTCTGGAATATGAATAATAATGTCAGCTAGGGAGCCAGCCAACTAACGTTAGCTAGCTAGCTAACAGTACACTTTAGCTTAAGACATATAACTATCTAGGTAAACAATGAACCTAGCTATGTAAACAAAGTGTAAATTCAAAAACGTCACGTAACGTTAGCTAACAAGCCAGCCAGCTAACGTTAGCTAGTTAAACAACAACGAACAGTGCCAACAATGCCACAGTGCTGGGAGCTAACCAACCAGGTTCAATGTTAGCTAGCTAACAACATTAGGCTGTCATTAGCTAGCTCACAACATTTTTTTAAAGTTCAAACGGCTCTCCTGTGAAGTCGTGACTTGCAACATACACCTAGTTTCCTGAATTGGTTCACATATATCTGTGGTCATGAACCCTGTTTCTGAAGAGCTACAGGGTTTCGTTCCAACCCAGCACTAGCACACTTGGTCTTGATGATTAGTTGAACCAGGTGTGTTAGTGCTGGGCTGGAACAGAAGCCTGCACACCGTCGATATCCATATGTATAAAGTGACAATTCGAGCGTGTGTACTAGGCACTGAGCAACATAATTTGCATTATACTTACGGTCTCAAATGTGCAACAAAGCAAAATAGATTACACACAAAGTAAGACTGCTCACAACATGCGCTGGTAGGTCTGTTCCTGGTAGGCCTGGTTGGTCACGTAGGGGAGGTAGACCCTGCGCAGGGCGGGACAGTGGGCCAGGACGATGTCAGACACGTCAAAACGCAAGATATCCTCCTCCAGCCTGTGCTCCAGGTCCTGCAGGAACCTAGAGAGAGAGGTGAAAGGAAGAGAGAGAAAGGAAGAGAGGGAGTAACAAAGAAAGTGAAAGATTCAGAGAAAATCGAGTGTGGGATCGAAACAGAGAGAGATATTGAAAGCAGTGGGGCTACGCTACCTGCCATCCATGACCTCTATACCAGGCAGTGTCAGAGGAAGGCCCCTAAAAATGGTCAAAGACTTCAGCCACCCAAGTCATAGATTGTTCTCTCTACTGCACGGCAAGCAATACCGATGCAGCAAGTCTTGAACCAACAGGACCCTGAACAGCTTCTATCCCCAAGCCATAAGACTGCTAAATAGTAAGTTAAATAGTTAACCAATAGCTACCTGGACTATCTGCATTGACCCTTTTGGCACTACCTCTTTTAACTCATCACATATGCTGCTACTTAAAAATAAATATATACACTGCTCAAAAAAATAAAGGGAACACTCACATGTTGTGAGTTTCCTGTAAACAACACAATGTAACTCCAAGTCAATCACACTTCTGTGAAATCAAACTGTCCACTTAGGAAGCAACACTGATTGGCAATAAATTTCACATGCTGTTGTGCAAATGGAATAGACAACAGGTGGAAATTATAGGCAATTAGCAAGACACCCCCAATAAAGGAGTGGTTCTGCAGGTGGTGACCACAGACCACTTCTCAGTTCCTATGCTTCCTGGCTGATGTTTTGGTCACTTTTGAATGCTGGCGGTGCTTTCACTTTAGTGGTAGCATGAGACGGAGTCTACAACCCACACAAGCGGCTCAGGTAGTGCAGCTCATCCAGGATGGCACATCAATGCGAGCTGTGGCAAGAAGGTTTGCTGTGTCTGTCAGCGTAGTGTCCAGAGCATGGAGGCGCTACCAGGAGACAGGCCAGTACATCAGGAGACGTGGAGGAGGCCGTAGGAGGGCAACAACCCAGCAGCAGGACCGCTACCTCCGCCTTTGTGCAAGGAGGAGCAGGAGGAGCACTGCCAGAGCCCTGCAAAATGACCTCCAGCAGGCCACAAATGTGCATGTGTCTGCTCAAACATTCAGAAACAGACTCCATGAGGGTGGTATGAGGGCCCGACGTCCACAGGTGGGGGTTGTGCTTACAGCCCAACACCGTGCAAGACGTTTGGCATTTGCCAGAGAACACCAAGATTGGCAAATTCGCCACTGGCGCCCTGTGCTCTTCACAGATGAAAGCAGGTTCACACTGAGCACATGTGATAGACGTGACAGAGTCTGGAGACGCCGTGGAGAACGTTCTGCTGCCTGCAACATCCTCCAGCATGACCGGTTTGCGGTGGGTCAGTCATGGTGTGGGGTGGCATTTCTTTGGGGGGCCGCTCAGCCCTCCATGTGCTCGCCAGAGGTAGCCTGACTGCCATTAGGTACCGAGATGAGATCCTCAGACCCCTTGTGAGACCATATGCTGGTGCGGTTGGCCCTGGGTTCCTCCTAATGCAAGACAATGCTAGACCTCAGCAGTTCCTGCAAGAGGAAGGCATTGATGCTATGGACTGGCCCGCCCGTTCCCCAGACCTGAATCCAATTGAGCACATCTGGGACATCATGTCTCGCTCCATCCACCAACGCCACGTTGCACCACAGACTGTCCAGGAGTTGGCGGATGCTTTAGTCCAGGTCTGGGAGGAGATCCCTCAGGAGACCATCCGCCACCTCATCAGGAGCATGCCCAGGCGTTGTAGGGAGGTCATACAGGCACGTGGAGGCCACACACACTACTGAGCCTCATTTTGACTTGTTTTAAGGACATTACATCAAAGTTGGATCAGCCTGTAGTTTGGTTTTCCACTTTAATTTTGAGTGTGACTCCAAATCCAGACCTCCATGGGTTGATAAATTTGATTTCTATTGATAATTTTTGTGTGATTTTGTTGTCAGCACATTCAAATATGTAAAGAAAAAAGTATTTAATAAGAATATTTCATTCATTCAGATCTAGGATGTGTTATTTTAGTGTTCCCTTTATTTTTTTGAGCAGTGTATATATTATTGAATATCCGAAACATAAAATATACTTGCAGTGAAGCCGCTCAACAACTACATCAGACCAATCATCCAACAGACTCCCATTCAGAGCAACACACAGAAGCGTCCAGGTTCAATGCCCTGCTCAAGGGGAGCGTTGACAGATCTTCCACCAGGCCAAGAAACGTGAACCCGAACCCTCCAAGATCCCCCCAAAGTTCCCCAATAGCTGTCCTGCAACCATTCGAGACCCCTCCCACAGTCACCCCCCCCCCCCCCGCCCCCCAAGAAGAAGAAGAAAAAAATATATACAATTAAAGAGAAAAAAGGAAGACAGAAGAAAACAGCAAACAATGCAAAAAATTTATAAATATATATATATAATACATTTAAAACAAAGGACATCAAAGATAACTAAAATCATAACAGCAATGCCAACTGTATATGTTTGTGTGCATGTCTGGCACTATTACATGTATGTGTGTGTTCTTGTATGCGTTTATTTGAATGAGTGTGTGTGTATATTCATGTGTACTAACACCTGCACGGCATCAGCCTCATGCAAACCGGCATTAGTTGTAAAAACACTGCCCCTCAGTGTCATTTAAACATACTTTTTATCATGTTTTATTTTGTTTGAAAAAGAGAGATACTTTGAAAAAAGTATTATTTTCAATTAAACGAAAATGAGACATGGCAATCTGCACAAAGGCAAAAAGGCTATTATAAAACAATGGATGAGCTTTTCTTAGTAATCTACTTGAGAACCATTTAGGCTTCAAGTAAAACTTTTGAACAAGTGAAGCTTTTAGAGAGGTTTAGTGCTTTTATATTTAATAATCTCAACCCACCCAATTCATATTCATTATATAGATAGGCAAGTTTTATTTTGTCTGGTTTAGCGTCCCAGATAAAGCGAAATATTTTTTGCTCATATGATTTGAAAAATGAATAATCAGGAGTAGGCAGTGCCATAAGTAAGTGAGTAAACTGAGATATGACTAAGGAGTTAATCAGGGCAATTTTTCCATAAATAGACAGGTATTTACCTCTCCGTGGTTGCAGGATCTTGTCTATTTTTACAAGTTTTCTATTGAAATTCATTGTGGAGAGCTTATTTATATATTTTGTGATATGAATTCCAAGTATGTCTACTTCACCATCAGCACATTTTATAGGTAAACTGCAGTGTAATGTAAAAGTTGTATTTTTTAAAGATCCAATACATAATATTGTACACTTATCATAATTAGGTTTTAGTCCAGAGAGTACAGAAAAGTTCGCTAGATCTTCAATGAGACATTGCAGGAATCTAGCTTGCGGACTTAATATAAAACTTGAGTCATCAATATACATGGACACCTTTGTTTTTAAGCCTTGGATTTCAAATCCTCTAATGTTGTTATTGGATCTGATTTTAATAGCTAGCATTTCGATGGCCATAACGAATAGATATGGTGACAGAGGACACCGTTGTTTAACTCCTCTTGACAGTTCAAAACTCTCTGAGAAGTAGCCGTTATTGACTATTTTACACCTGGGGCTACTATACATAATTTTTTACCCATTTTATAAGAGAATTACCGAAATTGGAAAAATCCAGGCATTTATAAATAAAATCCAGTCTTACTTTATCAAATGCCTTTTCAAAATCCGCTATAAATACCAGGCCTGGCTTCTTAGATGTTTCATGATGTTCTATTATTTCTAGTAGTTGTCATATATTATCTCCAATGTATCGTCCATGTAAAAAACCTGTCTGATCAGGATGAACAATACCTGGTAAAACCCTTTTAATTCTGAGTGCTATGCATTTCACTAGTATTTTTGCATCACAATATTGAAGTGTAAGGGGCCTCCAGTTTTTAAAATAGACTGGGTCTTTATATTTGCCATCTGGGTCTTGTTTTAATAATAGAGAAATAAGACCTTCCTGCTAAGTACATGACAGACTACCATTTCTATAGGAGTAGTTAAAACAAATCTAACAATGGAGCTTTTAGAATATCAAAAAAGGCTTGCTATACCTCTACCGGTATGCCATCAAGCCCTGGGGTTTTTCCAGACTGAAAGGATTTAATAGCCTCAAAAAGTTCTTCCTCTGTAATTTGGCCTTCGCATTGATCTTTTTGTAAATTTGTTAATTTTCCATTTTTTATATTATTTGGAAAGAATTCCTTACCGTAATCTTCATTCAGTGGGAGAGGATGAGACAGAAAAGAGAACATCTGTCTAAAATAGTTAGCTGCCTCTTTTAAAATATAATTCAGAGAATCATAGATGACTCCGTCTTCAGTAACGAGTTTCTGCAAATTCTTTTTGTTAGCTTTCTGTATTGGAGATTCAGGAATAATTTTGTGCATTTTTCTCCATATTCCATCTAGTTTGCTTTATTTTTGTTCTTTTTTTTCATTCTTGAATAAGTTCCTCAAGTTCTTTTTGTTTTTCCTCTAACTTATTTTGTATCTCTGTAGTATCGTTTTTATTGCTACTACCTGTACTATTAGTTCATGGATTTCCCTTGTTAGTCTTTTCTCTTTAGCCAGAAACTGCTTTTTTATTATTGATGAATATTGAATTGAATGACCTCTGAAGGAACATTTAAAGGTATCCCAAACAATAAAGGGATTTGCTGAACCTATGTTATACTGGAAAAATTCAGTTATAAATTATTTTGTCTTAGTTAAAAATAAGTTGTCCTCCAGTAAACTTTGATTAAATTTCCAATATACCCGTCCACGTGGAAAATCTATAAGAGTTTTGTGAATGCCAATTAGATGATGATCCGATCGCATTCTGTCTCCTATTAAAACTTTTTTAACCTTTGATGCAAGATAGAAAGAGACAAGAAAGTAGTCAAGATGACTAGCTTAATTAAGTCTCCTCCACGTACGTATATCTCACTAGTTTTTAGTATCCAAATATCCACTATTTCTAATGTGTCCATAATATTTGTGATTTCCTTCAGGGCACGGTGATGATAGTTTGTAGAGTGATTCCCTTTACAGTCCAATGAGGTACTTAACACTGTGTTATAGTCTCCTACCATAATGATTTGATCATTTGTTGCCTGTAAGTTCAATAAATTGGTATAAATGTTTTTGAAGAAGTATGGATCATCCTGATTTGGACCATATAGATTAATGAGCCAAATCTCTTTTTTGTCCACTTGCATATTCAAAAGGATCCACCTTCCTTGCGAATCATTCCTGACTATTTGCACATTCAGATCGAAATTTTTGTTAATTAATATCATCACACCTTTTGAGTTCCTTTGTCCATGACAGAAAATGATTCCACCACCCCATTCCTTTTCCCACGCAACTTCATCTAAGGATGTTGTGAGTTTCCTGTAAACTGTATATGTTATATTCCTTTTCTCTTAGCCACGTAAAGACTGATCTTTTTTTTATTTTTTTATCTGCTAAACCGTTATAATTATAACTGGCTATACTTATTTCACCCCTTACCATAACTAGACACTATTCTCAGTCTAAATTGACCATAATTAGTGCTTCTAAAGTTACTGCCATCAGAGGTATTATGACGGTCAAAACTAGAGTTTTCAAATGTCTGATATTTAGAATTCAAGAAGTAGGTTCTAGCAATATTTGTTTTATTCCCTTGCCTGTATGCCTGTGAGCCAATGCCACAGATGTTAGAACATTGAGACAAGATATTATGTGTGTAGTAAATCTGAGTATGTTGATGTGTATGATATTGGATATGATTTCGTGAGAGTGTGTACGATGTCTGTATAAGAGTAAGACTATAATGTGTGATGTCCAAAAAATAATAACTCTGCCTGGTTGAGTGTCTATGTGTGTAACATGTAGTGCGTATAGCCTTGATATTCATGATGATAATTGTAATCCATATCGTATCACCGTCATAGTTGCATCATAATTACCTTTAACATCATTGAAAAACACATCCCAGCATTTCCATAGCAATTGATGTTTCACATGATCAAAAAAGAGACCTTGCATTACTTTAGACCTTATATTACTCTCACTACAGTACAAATGTATTCCGTACAATATGTTATTATTCCCCAATGCCTCTATTCTGATATCTCCCCTTGCTTGCTGTAAACATATATAAACTTGCAGACAAATACATAAAAAATATAGAAAAACAATAAACACATAACATTTTAAAACAGTTATTGACAATAGAGAGAGAGAAGAGAAGAAGAACGAGAGCGAGATCAGCTGTGTGTGTGTATGTATGTATAAGTCCGTATGTGTAAGCGAGCATGTAATTGAGTACGTGTGTGTTCATATCCACTTCATAATGTTTAGATATTTTTACAGTTCCCATACCTTCTTTTTTTCGTAACCTGAATTCCCTGTAGAATTTAGTACAGCCATGGTGTTATGGAGCTGTCTCGGAATAGCTGTCCATCTATAAAGAGCTTGTCCACAATGATAAAGGCACGCTTACCCTTCTCCCGTTGTTGACTTTGTACTGGCATACAGTCTCTTACGACGTTCGTTTTTCTCCCTTGGAAATTGGTAATTGAGACCGAATTTGGTCCCTTTAAGCTCCCTTCCCCTGCTTTTGATCAGCTCCTTTTGTTGGTAGTGTTCAAATTTTGTGATGATCGTGGTCCCGTGTGGCTCAGTTGGTAGAGCATGGCGCTTGCAACGCCAGGGTTGTGGGTTCAATTCCCACGGGGGGACCAGGGTTCAATTCCCACGGGGGGACCAGGATGAATATGTATGAACTTTCCAATTTGTAAGTCGCTCTGGATAAGAGCGTCTGCTAAATGACTTAAATGTAAATGATCGGTCGAGGACCCTTGGTCTTGTCGGTCAAAGCTCCAAGTCTTTGTACTCGGTGGAAAGCCACCTTGTTTACAGTCTCTATAGGAAGTTTCAAGGCGGATTGCATGGATTCTCTGATCGCGCCCTCTGGATTATTGGATGCTTCATCAGGAATCTCAGGGGAAAAAATGATTTTCACACATGCTACGACTTTGTATGTCTAGTAGCGACTCCTTCATCACCCTATTTTCCCTGAATAGACAATCCATGTTGGAATCGTGTATTTTTACCTTGGCTGTGAGTGCCTTGCTGCTACTGTTTATGTTTATGTATGCTGCTGCTACTGTTTATTATCTATCCTGTTGCCAGTGGTGGAAAAAATACCCAATTGTCATACCTGAGTAAAAGTAAAGATACCTTAATAAAAAAGGACTCAAGTAAAAGTGAAAGTCACCTAGTAAAACACTACTTGAGTAAAACTCATTTTTTTTTTTTTTTTATCTACTTAAGTATCAAAAGTAAATGTAATTGCTAAAATATACTTAAGTATCAATAGTAAAAGTATACATCATTCCTAATATTAAATCAAACAAGACGGCATGATTTTAATGTAAAAAAAAAAAAAGATGGATCGCCAGGGGCACACTCCAACACTCACACATCATTTACAAACAAAGCATTTGTGTTTAGTGAGTCTGCCAGATCAGAGGCACTAGGGATGACCAGGCATTTTCTTCTGATAATTGCATTAATTTTTCTGTCCTGCTAAGCATTCAAAATGTATCAAGTACTTTTAGGTGTCAGGGAAAATGTATGGACTAAAAAGTATATTATTTTCTTTAAGTAGTACTTTAAAGTATTTTTACTTAAGTACTTTACACCACCGCCTGTTGCCTAGTCACTTTATCTCTTCCTATATGTACATATCTACCTCAATTACCTCGTACCCCTGCACATCTACTTGGTACTGGTACCCTGTATATATTATCGTTACTCATTGTGTATTTATTCCTTGTGTTATTATTTTTCTATTATTTCTCTTTTTTTCCTCTCTGCATTGTTGGGAAGGGCCCATGAGTAAGCATTTCACTGTTAGTCTACACCTGTTTGTGACAAATCAAATTTGATTTGAAGAGAAACAGAAGAATATGAAAAACCAAGACTGAAAAAACAGAGAATCTCATGACATACATTCATTTTACTATACTGTACCTCTCACTGACGTCCTTGACCTCGGGGAGCTTGGAGAAGAGCCACTGTCTGTCCTGGGTCCCCAGACACTCCCCCAGCTCCTGGGACAGCATAAAATGGTCCACTGCGATGGTCAGGCTCCGAATGTACGACGCCTCTGACGTCACCAGCTCAAACTTGGCCTGTGATGAGGAGACATTATGGGCCTTTAGGAAACAATAGGCACACCTCTCACTCACAATTAAAAACATGATACTTTATTTATCTAAATATGAAAAATTAAATACTTTATCTAAATATTAAAATCATGACGTTATCATGAGACATTATGGGGAAACAGAGTTCAAATAAATCTATGAATTTAATGTTTTGATCAAATGTTATATCAAAATATGTTATGTTAACGAAATAGGTAATCCATCCCATAGATGAAACAGATCAACTTGGCTGGCTAATTGGATATGCTAAAAGCCTGTAGTGCTGCCATAGACATGGATAGAGGCTGCAATTTCCACAAAAGATAGGACATCGGGCACACCTTCTATCCATCTCTATGAGTGCTTCCCAAATCCCAATCTGGCTTGATGTCATCCTCATGTTCTCACCTCCTGTAGTTTGCGCTCCACGTTGCTGAAGTTGTCCAGCTGACCACTGGTCCGGACATCAGGGATGTCTTGCCACAGCGAGAAGGCGGAGCCTCGTGACGAGGAGCAAAAGGAGCTGGATGGAGACAGATTAGATGGAGATGGAGTCTCCCCAGCCCCTTCCTCCCTTAGCCCCTCCTCCTCAGCACCTGGCTCCCCCCCCTGCTGCCTTAGGATTTCTCGGTTGATTGCAACATCACTGTACTCCTGGTACAGAATTGCTGAGGAGAGAGAAAGAGAGAGAGAGATGAGAATATTGAGTAAGAAGAGTACATAGGGGTGATTGAGAATTAAAATCAATATTGCAGAAAGTAAAAAAAATACTTTCAGATATTATGTTGTTATGTAGCATGTGGTTGAACGAGAGTGGATACCATTGATAATGGAGGTGGAGAAGGGAGGTGGAATGAACCAAATTTTTGACACAAGTGGAAAGTAAGACTCACAGCTGGGGAGAAACCGTGACAGACGATTGGATCTGCTGACTGTGGGAGGAGTGCACCAATCATCCTCAATGGATTTCTTCCTCAAACTGTGGGAAAGTAGTATTTATACTTGTTATAACAGTGTTATTCACAGTGGACAACTTTACAACCCACTTCCAGCTAAGATTTGTAGTTTCAATTTGTGAGTTTAACTTTGATATAATACACCCATTTTAGCTGTTAAAACACACTTTTTGATTGTGAATCCGGTGCTACGTCGATGTTGTTGCGTATTATTGTCAGCAGATGGCAGTTGCGGTGCAGGTCCTACTGGACTATGGGGGGCGCTGTCACTGGCACCACCTGAGCCACGATGCCTGGAAGTGGACTTATCTGGAGAGGAAGAAAGTAGATGGAGGTGGATGGAACCTAGCAAACACACAACCACTACAGAATGTTGTCTCAAGATTAAACATCCTCTTACATAGAAAACAGCTTTCCAAAATTGGTTATAGCATTTGCTGTCAAAAACCTCATGTCTAACACATCCCACTGCAGTGGTGCTCAACCCTGAGGCAGGACACTCACAGTCAGAGCTGAAGTTGCTGGGGTTCTGCTTGTCGCGGGAGGCCACGCGAGCTGACAGCGACTTGCCAAGCTTTAGTGTGAACGAGTTCTTCCTCTGGGAAAGCTGTAGCCGTGAGATCAGTTCCGAGGCTGAGAAGCGACGCCGCTCGTGTTCCGCCATACTGGAGCGGGCTAAAGAGCTTCCTCCGGTGGCCGAGGAATTCTCTACAGCCCCACAGTTCAAGACAGATGAGTGCTCTGACAACTGCAGCGGCTCTGCGGAAAAAGGTGGAGTCTTTCGGGGGTTGGGTCCCCCCCCTGTTGATGAGGGACTCGTGGCATCTACAGGGTCTCCCCCGATGTCCTCCTCCAGGAAGGAATCGAAGGGTCCGGGGAAGAGGTAGTCGCCATCCAGAATGGGGCTGGCCAGAGAATCATCACTCAGGCTGTCTGGTGAGTACACTCGCATCTTACGCCCTAGGACACAACACAAAAAAGACTGAGGTGAAGACTTCTCTGCAAACTAAAGCCAGTCATATTGGATATGGCCTTGTACAAAATATTTCCGAAGTAAGATTTGAAGTGTGATTTTGATGTCCTACAGATGACAAAATGAAGGGGGAAAGAAACATTCTCCTGATGAGGACTAACAGAGAGTTGACAAAGTGGAATGGATAGATACTGTACTTACGGATTGACTTTTCCTTGAGTGAGCCCTGTGACGTCCTCCTCTGGGGTCGACAGGTGTCTGGGGTCTGCAGCTCCGGAGGCTCATGTGAGGATGGAGAGCCAGGTGGCTGAGAGTTACAGTAGTCTGTGTCCCTGTACAGGGAGGACAGAGGGAGGAACAGGGGCAGGCTGAGGGCTGTGTGGAGGGGACGAAACACCGTCGACACCACCATGGGTCTCTCACACTTCTCTTGCCCTGGAGTGTCAGTCCTCCTATCTTCCCGGATAAAAAGCTCAACGTCGCCCCCTAGCATCTGAGAGTCTGAACTCAGGTCCATATCAGTATCAGTGTCTTGATCAGGGTTACTCCTCCAGCCGCCATTTTCTGCTTCAGTCCTTGTGTGTTTGCGATGATTCAGAGGCAAAGGGGTGGAGTGCTGAGCGTCTGCAGTAGGTGATCCATGGCCGTTGTCGCTGGGGGTCACAGGCGGCTGCAGCTCCTGCTGACACACGGCAATGTGGTTGTGCTGGCACTGCCGCAGGAGAGGCCTGTCGTCCCGGGCCTCGCTCAAAGCCTGGGACTCGCCTGAGACCGGGAACCACATGCTGGGACACTCTCCTCGGCAACGGAAGGCATGGAGGTGAGGCTGGAAGTCAGGGAGAGGGGAGAATCCATACCCGGGAAGCATGACTGAGAGAACACATGGGAAATGCAGAAGAAAGGAGAAACAAGTTTTTATGCTAACATAGTATCCTCTTGCCATGTCTGGTAAAACAGCACCCACTGAGCATGGTTACATGCACACAATAATACAATTATTATGGATAGTCAGATTAATATAATAGTGTGTTTAAAACATTTACATGCTTTGCAAGAATAACCATTTCCCTAATAATCCTGTTTACATGGACATATTTGAAATCAGGCTACCTGATGGGACTTAAATGCAGAAAATCGGTTTTACCACAGTGACCATGTTATTTTTGCAGGGGTATCTGTGTTCGGACATATAAAGTTTGCATGTTAAACTCACTTCACTCACGCATATAAGGGAGGCTTGCGCTACAGGTGCTGGCACATGTGCAGATCGAATTCACAGCCGTACTGCTGATTAAACTGTTTACATGTCTAATAATTTGAAAGAAAAAAGGAAACCAGGTGTTTTAATAGACGTATGCTTACTTAGATTTTGACAAGCAGAGTAAGGTGTTTACATGACTATTTCCATACTTGGCCTTGTGCCATAATCAGTTTAATATCGAATGATGTGTGCACTCAGTGTAGGCTATATTGTATTCACTAATCACTATTAAAGGAACACTTCATCATTTGGTCTCTCATTCAGGCTTCCCTCTATACGAGACATGATATGTTAAATTGAAAAACTGAGTGAGACAGCTATTAACCACTGGTGGAGACAGTTATATCCTTATATGGAAGGTGTTGCTGTTGTACATAAAGCAAACCTGTGTCGTTTTGTACCAAATGCAGTACAAAACCACTCATCCGCTAGTTAGTTTATAGTTTGTGTATGCCAAAACAAACCAATCAGGTCCCCTTCACAAATAATTGTCATGGTTTTGTAATGTATACTGTTATCAAATAGTATGTTTCCTGAAATACTTTCAGTTTGTTCTCTCTCACACATTGTGTAACAATCTGTTGTGGGCAGTGTGAAATATGTACTGTATACTCGCTAAGGAAGATGTCTGTTCATTGGGGCAAAATGGCGGTTGAACATGGATGCATGAAACCCCCCACCCCCTCTCCTCTAGGTCTGGCTCTGTGCGGCTGCTGAGCCGTGTCTTCCTGTTCTAATTAAAGACTGCACCACACACAGCTCTCAGCCCCCTGTACTTATCCTCTACCTACCCCCCCCCCCCCCCCCCCCCCTACACACACACACACACACACACACACACACACACACACACACACACACACACACACACACACACACACACACACACACACACACACACACACACACACACACACACACACACACACACACACACACAACCTCCTTTATCTACAGATGGCATGCTGAGCCAGGCCAGAGCCACACACATTCAGCCATAACCCTTCAACGTGCGCCCAAACCAAGTGAGACTACATATTCAGTCCTCGTCACCTTTCACCTGACAATATAGACCCATCTATCTCTCACAGTGTTTAATCTTTAACCTGGATGTTATGACATGATCAGCAGTCTAGAGATTCAGAGAGACCGAGAGAAGGGAGAGGGATTCTGAGAGATTGAGGGAGAGAAAAAGAGAGAGTGACCCACAAATGATTCCCCCACTGAGCCATGAAAATTAGGTCGGCACTTTACGCTAGTGTTACTTACTATAAACAAATTGGGGGGAATTCAGACTGGAGTTACATGCATGTAACTTAAGCACTTTTCTCTCTATGCGTATTCTTGCCTTGAACTTAAGCATGGGGAAATGCCAGTGCCAGCAAGGTACGGTACGCATTTGGGGAGGAGATCAAAGAAATGTGTGTGTCTACATACGCAGTATTCTGACCTTGACTTAATTGACGAATAATTCTATCACCTGAACGCGTGAGGAAACAATGAATAAGGTTAAGTGTACCTGTCAGTTCCAAGTGGAAAAAGCATCTATACTGAAGAAAAATATAAACGCAACAGGTCCCATGTTTCATGAGCTGAAATAAAAGATCCCAGAAATGTTCCAAATGCACAAAAACGTAATATCTCTCAATTTTTGTGCACAAATGTGTTTATATCCCTGTTAGTGAGCATTTCTCCTTTGCCAAGATAATCCATCCACCTGACAGGTGTGGCATATCAATAAACTGATTAAACAGCATGATCATTACACAAGTGCACCTTGTACTGGGGACAATAAAAGGCCACTAAATGTGTAGTTTTGTCACACAGCACAATGCCACAGATGTCTCAAGTTTTGAGGGAGCGTGCAATTGGCATGCTGATTGCAGGAATGTCCACCAGAGTTGTTGGCAGATTATTTAATGTTCATTTCTCTATCATAAGCCACATTGTTTTAGAGAATTTGGCAGTATGTCCAACTGGCCTCACAACTGCAGATCACGTGTATTTTTTTCCATTTATTTAGCTAGGCAAGTCAGTTAAGAACAAATTCTTATTTACAATGACAGCTAAACCCAGACGACGCTGGGTCAATTGTGCGCTGCCCTTGGGACTCCCAATCACGGCTGGTTGTGAAACAGCCTGGAATCAAACCAGGGTCTGCTGTGATGCCTCTAGCACTGAGATGCAGACGTAGTGCCTTAGACACTGCGCCCCTCGGGAGCCCACACCAGCCCATTATTTCTGTCTGTAATAAAGCCCCTTTGTGGGGAAAAACTCATTCTGATTGGCTTGGCCTGGCTCCCCAGTGGGTGGGCCTATGCCCTCCCAGGTCAACCCATACCTGTGCCCCTGCCCAGTCATGTGAAATCCATAGATTAGGGCCTAATGATTTTTCTCTCGACATGTGTGCACATTACAAACTTTCATTCATAGGCTAGGTTGTAGCAACCTCATGATTGGTATAGGGGAAATTTGAGTATCATGTAGTATAAACCTATTGATGTTACATTGAATTGGGTGAATGGAATATGAATGACTGTCATCTAATTTGCTGTAATAGAAATAAGGCCATGCTCATGAACAACAATAATCGTATTCCCTCATCTTAAATGGCACCGACCGTCACTGATAAAAGGTACAATAAGACAGTATCCAGTCCAAGTCACTCTTTCTCTATGGTCTATAACCTGTCCATATCCAGTCTACCACTGTGTCCCTACTATCATACAGAAAAACATGTAACACCTTGCAACCCTGCAATGTCTGCCCATTCCATCTAGACACCTAATCTACTCAGAACTACCAACAAGGGCATCTCCATAAATGCATCCGAGTAAGTTATGTATTCCATTCAAAAGGCTTAAAATTTGCCTTTGGTTGTATAGTGTTATTTGGGAGTGTTATGGACTTTGGCGTAGGCGTTTCCCCTGTAATTGTAGTAGGCCACAATAATAAAGAATGTCTACATTGTTAATGAGTAGCTAGTACACTGGAATCTCTTTTATAACAGTTATGATTAAAGAACAATGTTCGACATTTTTTTAATGTGTGGCATAATCCCTTATCAGACTCATAACATGGATACCATAAATTCAATTTTGATGCATCGTTATAAAAACTCTCCATTCCTGTATCATCAGCCACTTTAAGTTAGCATGTTAGCATAGTTTGAACTCTTTGCTAATAATGTCATGGTTAAGGTTGCAAAATTCCGGGAACTTTCAATAAATTCCCTGCTTTTCCAGAAATCCTGGTTGGAGGATTCCCGGATTTCCTGCTTATTCCCTCCTGATTCCGGGCTACCTCCAACCGGGATTTCAGGAAAACCAGGGAATTTATTGAAAGTTACTTTCATTCCTAGTCATAGTCATACATCACTCACTCTGGCATGGGAATCATGGGATTCACTGCAGATAAACAAAACACATTGTGACGGTCACAATTTTCAAGTGGTAATAAGAATAGGGTATGATGACTGGTGTCACTGTTTGGATTGATCAACAGCCTTTCAACAGTCCGTCCTCCTCAATCTCAAACAATTTGCATACATCGCTCTTTCCAGTTTCAAAGGGAAACCATAAGTCAGGGGACAGACAGAGACCTGTCCTGAAGATGTGCGTCCATAGTTATGGGGTCTGTTATGGGATGTGTGTGTTTGAGCAGGCGGAGTGGAGTGGCCTGGCGGTGTGGTGTGACCCCATCCTGTATGTGTGTGAGAAGGCAGTGAAGCCCTGTCACATCAGGACACTAATTTCCCTGTAGTAGACTGGGGGACTCTGCCACTATGCCTTAGACATAATATATACAGTACAGTATTTCACACCACTGGACTCTACACTATGCTGGTGATACTGAGGATACTCAGATGAAAATTACATGAAATGTATTTACAATGAAACCCCACCTGAAAAGCAATTGCAACTTCAAACACTCAGAACCACCTACTGCGACCTTTTTCCCAAAATCAAAAGACTAAAGTCTCTAGTCATAGACATGAAAGGCTGGATAGATGTTTTTAAAAAGGGGCATTCAGATTTTCATTTGTCTGCTCCAGACCCACAGGTGAGGTTCTGAGGCCATGGAGCAGAAAGAAATCCCCCTTAATGTTGATACTTGGTGTGGGTCCTAATCCTGTTCAGAGCCTGGGGCAGCTACTCCTTCCCTATTAAGACATACTGACAACCTGGCTTACCCTGACACAAACAATGGACATACAAGGAGCACCTTGGGGGACAGACACACCTGAGCCTAGCGAGAGAAGGATTTCAGCTGTCTTTGATTGAAAGAGACAAAACATTAGAAAGGTGTCCTGTTAAATATATGACC
Organism: Salvelinus namaycush; assembly: GCF_016432855.1. Taxonomy (NCBI): domain Eukaryota; kingdom Metazoa; phylum Chordata; class Actinopteri; order Salmoniformes; family Salmonidae; genus Salvelinus; species Salvelinus namaycush. Next base: position 25,587,425 of record NC_052322.1, read on the forward strand.
TCCGACAATCTCGGACTTGTTGCTCGAGAGTCGGGATTCCAGCTAACAGACAGCACAAACAACAATATATTATTTAAAAGCCCACAAACATGTGGAGAATCTCGCATGTAAATGACAAGACATGTGCAGCTTTGCCTTCCCCCTCTTGGGCGCCAGTACACCCTGCCCCCTCCACAATACTACCCCCCCCCCCCCCCCCCCCCCCCCCCCCTCCAAGAGACAGCCTGGGTGAGGGAAGAAGAGCAACATACTCAGTTTAGTCAGGGGGATGAGTTTTAGACCTGGGTTCAAATACTATTTGAAATCATTAAAAAAAACTTGAGCTGTTCATTGCAACAGAGCTTCCCTGCTGCAATGAACCAATAAAAAAGTCCCAAAAGTGTAGCTAGCACCTAGCACTCTAGGCAGGCTAAAGCAAACCCTCAAAGTATTTGAAAGATTTCAAAAGGAATTTGAGTTCATGAAAGGAAGTACACTTGTTTCTTCACTCAATTCAGATATAAAAAGTAGGCTACTGATGAACTACAGACCTGTCATCACAAAGCAAACGGAAGGCCTGAGATATTTGTACTTTTCAACAACCTTTTGTCAGATCCACTCAAACAGCTTTGGAGGTGTTCTCGGCACCCAAACTGTCAATCAAAGATTGTTTGATGATCTGATCATGGGCCACTGTACATACTTTGAACATTCTGCTGATGCATCTCTTGTATTCATCTACTTCCTGTTTTTTCTCATTCCCTGTGTCTGTTTTCTCCTTCTTTCTCTGCTCCAGTTTGGAACCAAGCCAGCATTTTTTTGTCCTACTCTCTCCTTTATCTTCTGGACAGGTATGGACAAGTCAACTGAGGGCTGCTTGTTTTGAAACATGATCAGGGTAGGTAGAGAACCCACCTCGAAGCTGACCATGTAGTAGGTCTTGCAGGAATATTTGCTTTTGCCTGTGGGGCGAAGCTACAAATGAATAAAAAAAACAGAGAAGGAAAAAGCACAGCATCATTAGGATTAGGAGGTGAATTGGCACGAGGACAAAGTACTCTATAGTTCTCTCGCAAGTTGGCATATAAATTAGACGCTGTACCTTGCAGCCATATCTGGGGTTCATTATTTAACAGAATCCTAACAGGGAAAACTGAAGGGATTAACTCATGAAGAACACTGTACAACTCTCTTTGATAAAAAAACTGTTGAACTTTATTGTGGGACAGAAATGTATTCTTGTGCATGTGTGACACCTGCCCCATACCATGTTAGATGCTGTGGGCTGGGGCCATAGCCAACTCAGTGCTTGGAACAGCCTGCAGGCTTCAGCTCTAGACAGGTGTGCAAGCAACACTGTTAGGAAGGGCATTTCACACACAGCCCCAGGGCCCCACTGCTCACGCTCATTTGTGAATCTAATCTTTTTCAAACACTTTCAAAATATGAGATATCATCCAGGGAAAAAGAACACACTGTTTGGTTGTTTTATGTTATGAATGTTTAGATGTATCCTTCCCGCCCTTCCAAGTTTGATCAATGTACGTATCAACAGGATTTCACTACAGAAAATGTGTCAAAACTTCAATAATCAATAGTATTTTTTTATTATATGTACATGATAGAGACATTCGACTAGTGATTTCTTTATGCTCTGACAGATGAGGGCCAGCAAGCTAACTTCCAAATTCATTACCGACCAGCCCCCAAACAAGAACCTTTGACAAATGCAGGCACTTTGCACATTCCCTGAATAGCTAGGCTCTCGTCATTCCTCTAAAATTTCTCAGTAATCTGCAACAGGAGACAAACAAAAGGACTGGACTTTCCACATGCAACAGAAAAAAGAGCTGCCACTAAGCCAAAGGATAAGAAAGTGGTTTGCCCCGCTCCATTTATTTTATGGGTGGGTTGTCTTCTCAGAGTTCATCAACAGGTCAAAGCAAATAGTGAGGGCAAAGCATTTAACATAATACAAAAAGCTGTGTAGGTCTCACCACCCTACCCCTCCTCTCATGTTCAGTTCTCCTAATTCAAAGCCAGACCGTGTGTCTAAGGGCTAGCCATGCAGCTAGGATTGCATGCAACAGTTGGATGGATGGATGGGAAGGATGTGGCACAGCGTCCTGTCTGGCTTCCCTGCAGTGGCAGTGCATGTAGATGCACATAGTCAGATACACCTCCAGCCACCCACACCCACACCCTCCCTTTGGTTTCTTCCCGAGTCGTCATTGTTTCTGTTTCATGTCTGTGCGTTGTATTATGTTTCGTTTATTGATTAAATCACTCAATCCCTGAACTTGCTTCCCAACTCTCAGCGCACACGTTACATTATGACACCTCACCTAAGGGAAGCATCAGGAATAGTTTTTTTGTTATTTTTGTTTTGGTGGTGATGTCAGGTCCGGGTGTCAGAACCGGAGCTACCTGGGAGGCCTCAGCTGGTTTGTCGGATTCCCATGCCTCGGTGGGTTCAACGGGCTCCCCTGCCTCAGCGGGCTCGACGGGCTCCCATGCCTCAGCGGGCTCGACGGGCTCCCATGCCTCAGCGGGCTCGACGGGCTCCCATGCCTCAGCGGGCTCGACGGGCTCCCATGCCTCGACCGAGACAACCGGGGAGGTCTCAGCCGGCTCATCAGGCTCTCACGTCTCAGCCGGTTCGGGGAGGGGGTACTGTCATGTATGCTCTCTCCGGCGCCCTAGGTCACCATGCTCCCGAGCCTCAGCTGGATTGACAGGTTCCCGCGCCTTAGCAGAGGTGACCGGTCCGCTCCTGATCGCCAGGCTCGTCCCTGTGGTTGGCGTCCTGCGGCCGGAGCCGCGCGACGAAGAGGAGGTACTGTCACGTATGCTCTCTCTCCGGCACTCTAGATCGCCGTGCACCCGCGCCTTAGCAGAGGTTACCGGTCAGCTCCTGATCCCTGGGATCGTCATTTTGGTCGGCTTACTGTGGCTGGAGCCTTGCGTCTGGGAGGGGGTACTGTCACATGTGCTCCCTCTCCGGACTCTAGGTCACCAGGCTGCTAGTTATGGCGCACACCTGTCACCATCGTTACGCGCATCAGCGCATAATGATACTCACCTGGACTCCATCACCTCCTTGATTACCTGCCCTTTATAAGTCACTCCCTTCGGTTTCTTCCCGAGTCCTTATTGTTTCGGTTTCATGTCTGTGCATTGTTCGTGTTTCTTGTTTTGTATTATGTTCCATTTATTGATTAAATCACTCACTCCCTGAACTTGCTTCCCGACTCTCAGCGCACTCGTTACACTATCACTCAAGGAGGTCCATCATTCAACTATTAACTGACAGCAAAAAACCTTAGTATATCCACATTGGTTAGTTATCATGTTATGACTAAGTTTATAGTAAGACACAGGTAATTTTGCAGGAACAATTGACCACTGGCTCAGTGATAAAGGCAAAAACATGTTGAACCAACATTCTATCAGTCAACATACCTACGAACATCAATGGAATATTTGGTTGAAAACGCAAGGTCAAGGATCATGTGCTACTGTACTTCTGCCATTGCATTCACATAAATAGACACTCTGTGATACTGTGAAAGGTTTTCACCACAGCTGTGTTGTTGTCTGTGGTGTCTGAGTCAGTCAAGTTAAGGCTGTCTCCTTCACCTCTCCCAGACAACAAACATTACTATATGGCTGTGACTATTCAGACTGTGGGCAGACATTTATGGTCTGATTCAAAGAGCACTTTAGTCACTCAACTTTACAGATTATTTGTTCTGGTATATTTTAGCATATTTGCCTATATGGTGAAATTACCATGTCAATACTTTCCTTCCCACAACGATAAATTGTAGTGCTAAAATTGCATGCTTAGGAGCAAAACACTGAGGGGCCGATTCCGACCCGAGTTAAGCGCGCGTAAATGGAACGTATTTCCCTTTTTATCCACTTTTCTCTCTATGCGAATTCTGACCTTGAACTTAAGCATGAGAATAGCATGCTATTCACCTGCTATTCATTTGGGGTAGAGATCTAATAAATGGAGGTGTGGCGGAGGTGTGTCTACAGATACACTGTATTCTGACCTTGACTTAATTCTCTCATAATTCCACCACCTTTATGCACGAGGAAACCATGAATAAGGTCTAGCGAACCTACCGGTTCCAAGTGGAAAAAGCATCTACTTAATTTTTTTCTGTCAATATAAATAACACCATTCTCCATGCACTATAATTTCCATCTTGATAAGAGCTATTGATAAGAGCTAGGTAAATGAGTAATCCGTTTGGATAAGGGAATTGTAAATATAAATGACACTTGTTTTAGATATATTTTACCTTATAATCGCTGGTGACAAATGTGAAACCAGTCATAGGGCAGAAACTGAAGCATATCAACATATCGACTCAGTGGGTTTTGTTCAACATGTCTCTGGACCTACTCACTGCCACAGTCATACTCTGGACCTAGTTTTGTCCCATTGAATAAATGTTGTGGATCTTAATGTTTTTCCTCATAACCCTGGACTAACGGACCACCATTTGATTACATTTGCAATCGCAACAAATAATCTGCTCAGACCCCAACCAAGGAGCATCAAAAGTCGTGCTATAAATTCTCAGACAACCCAAAGATTCCTTGATGCCCTTCCAGACTCCCTCTGCCTACCCAAGGACGTCAGAGGACAAATCAGTTAACCACCTAACTGAGGAACTCAATTTAACCTTGCGCAATAGCCGAGATGCAGTTGCACCCCTAAAAACTAAAAACATTTGTCACAAGAAGCTAGGTCCCTGGTATACAGAAAATACCCGAGCTCTGAAGCAAGCTTCCAGAAAATTGGAACGGAAATGGCGCCACACCAAACTGGAAGTCTTCCGACTAGCTTGGAAAGACAGTACCGTTGTCACGCCCTGACCTTAGAGATCCTTTTTATGTCTCTATTTTGGTTGGTCAGGGCGTGAGTTGGGGTGGGCATTCTATGTTTTTGTTCTATGTTGTCTATTTCTATGTGTTTGGCCGGGTGTGGTTCTCAATCAGAGGCAGCTGTCTATCGTTGTCTCTGATTGAGAACCATACTTAGGTAGCCTTTTCCCACCTGTGTTTTGTGGGTAGTTGTTTTCTGTTTTTGTGTCTGCACCAGACAGAACTGTTTCACTTTTGTTCTCCTGTTTGTTGTTTTTGTTCGATTTGGTTTTAGGATTAAATTATGAACACTTTAAACACTGCACCTTGGTCCACTCTTCCTTCAGCCCACGAGAATCGTTACAACCGTGCAGTATCGAAGAGCCCTCACTGCTGCTCGATCATCCTATTTTTCCAACTTAGTTGAGAAAAATAAGAACAATCCGAAATCTCTATTGGTACTGTCGCAAAGCTAACTAAAAAGCAGCGTTCCCCAAGAGTGGATGGTTTTCACTTCAGCAGTAATAAATTCATGAACTTCTTTGAGGAAAAGATCATGATCATTAGAAAGCAAATTACGGACTCCTCTTTAAATCTGCGTATTCCTCCAAAGTGCAGTTGTCCTGAGTCTGCACAACACTGCCAGGACCTAGGATCAAGGGAGACACTCAAGTGTTTTAGTACTATATATCAAGACACAATGATGAAAATAATCATGGCCTCTAAAACTTCAAGCTGCATACTTTACCCTATTCCAACTAAACTACTGAAAGAGCTGCTTCCTGTGCTTAGCCCTCCTATGTTGAACATAATAAACGGCTCTCTATCCATCGGATGTGTACCAAACTCACTAAAAGTGGCAGTAATAAAGCCTCTCTTGAAAAAGCTAAACCTTGACCCAGAAAATATAAAAAACTATCGGCCTATATCGAATCTTCCATTTCTCTCTAAATTTTTTTGAAAAAGCTGTTGCGCAGCAACTCACTGCCTTCCTGAAGACAAACAATGTATACGAAATGCTTCAGTCTGGTTTTAGACCCCATCATAGCACTGAGACTGCACATGTGAAGGTGGTAAATTACCTTTTAATGGCGTCAGACCGAGGCTCTGCATCTGTCCTCGTGCTCCTAGACCTTAGTGCTGCTTTTGATACCATCGATCAACACATACTTTTGGAGAGATTGGAAACCCAAATTGGTCTACACGGACAAGTTCTGGCCTGGTTTAGATCTTATCTGTCGGAAAGATATCAATTTGTCTCTGTGAATGGTTTGTGCTCTGACAAATCAACTGTTCATTTCGGTGTTCCTCAAGGTTCCGTTTTAGGACCACTATTGTTTTCACTATATATTTTACCTCTTGGGGATGTCATTCGAAAACATAATGTTAACTTTCACTGCTATGCGGATGACACACAGCTGTACATTTCAATGATACATGGTGAAGCCCCAAAATTGCCCTCACTAGAAGCCTGTGTTTCAGACATAAGGAAGTGGATGGGTGCAAACTTTCTACTTTTAAACTCGGACAAAACAGAGATGCTTGTTCTAGGTCCCAAGAAACAAAGAGATCTTCTGTTGAATCTGACAATTAATCTTGATGGTTGTACAGTCGTCTCAAATAAAACTGTGAAGGACCTCGGTGTTACTCTGGACCCTGATCCCTCTTTTGACGAACATATCAAGACTGTTTCAAGGACAGCTTTTTTCCATCTACGTAACATTGCAAAAAATCTGAAACTTTCTGTCCAAAAATGATGCATAAAAATTAATCCATGCTTTTGTTACTTCTAGGTTAGACTACTGCAATGCTCTACTTTCCGGCTACCCGGATGAAGCACTAAATAAAACTTCAGTTAGTGCTAAATACGGCTGCTAGAATAATGACTAGAACCAAAAAATGTGATCATATTACTCCAGTGCTAGCCTCCCTACACTGGCTTCCTGTTAAGACAAGGGATGATTTCAAGCTTTTACTGCTAACCTACAAAGCATTACATGGGCTTGCTCCTACCTATCTTTCCAATTTGGTCCTGCCGTACATACCTACACGTACGCTACGGTCACAAGACGCAGGCCTCCTAATTGTCCCTAGAATTTCTAAGCAAACAGCTGGAGGCAGGGCTTTCTCCTATAGAGCTCCATTTTTATGGAATGGTCTGCCTACCCATGTGAGAGACGCAGACTCGGTCTCAACTTTTAAGTCTTTACTGAAGACTCATCTCTTCAGTGGGTCATATGATTGAGTGTAGTCTGTCCCAGGAGTGTGAAGGTGAACGGTAAGGCTCTGGAGCAACGAACCGCCCTTGCTGTCTCTGCTTGGCCGGTTCCCCTCTCTCCACTGGGATTCTCTGCCTCTAACCCCATTACAGGGGCTGAGTCACTGGCTTACTGGTGCTCTTCCATGCCGTCCCTAGGAAGGGTGCGTCACTTGAGTGGGTTGAGTCGCTGACGTGGTCTTCCTGTCTGGGTTGGCGCCCCCCCTTGGGTTGTGCCGTGGCGGAGATCTTTGTGGGCTATACTCGGCCTTGTCTCAGGATGGTAAATTGGTGGTTGAAGATATCCCTCTAGTGGTGTGGGGGCTGTGTTTTGGCAAAGTGGGTGGGGTTATATCCTGCCTGTTTGGCCCTGTCCGGGGGTATCATCGGATGGGGCCACAGTGTCTCCTGACCCCTCCTGTCTCAGCCTCCAGTATTTATGCTGCAGTAGTTTATGTGTCGGGGGGCTAGGGTCAGTCTGTTATATCTGGAGTATTTCTCCTGTCTTATCCGGTGTCCTGTGTGAATTTAAGTATGCTCTCTCTAATTCTCTCTTTCTTTCTCTCTCTCGGAGGACCTGAGCCCTAGGACCATGCCTCAGGACTACCCGGCATGATGACTCCTTGCTGTCCCCAGTCCACCTGGCCGTGCTGCTGCTCCAGTTTCAACTGTTCTGCCTGCTGATATGGAACCCTGACCTGTTCACCGGACGTGCTACCTGTCCCAGACCTGCTGTCTTCAACTCTCTAGAGACAGCAGGAGCAGTAGAGATACTCTCAATGATCGGCTATGAAAAGCCAACTGACATTTACTCCTGAGGTGCTGACTTGTTGCACCCTCGACAACTACTGTGATTATTGTTATTTGACCATGCTGGTCATTTATAAACATTTGAACATCTTGGCCATGTTCTGTTATAATCTCCACCCGGCACAGCCAGAAGAGGACTGGCCACCCCTCATAGCCTGGTTCCTCTCTAGGTTTCTTCCTAGGTTTTGGCCTTTCTAGGGAGTTTTTCCTAGCCACCGTGCTTGTACAACTGCATTGCTTGCTGTTTGGGGTTTTAGGCTGGGTTTCTGTACAGCACTTTGAGATATCAGCTGATGTAAGAAGGGCTATATAAATAAATTTGATTTGATCAACTTTCCCACACAAAAGTTTATGAAATGCTGTGCATTAAATTGTACAGCCTTTAACTTGCAGGGATGGGCAGTCTCGAACGTCTTAACTATAGGCTACCCCAACTTTCTCCTATTTCTATCATGTTAAATATTAGCCACTATCAGTATCGACTGTCAGTAGGCCTAATAACCACACAGATTCAACTGCCAATTTACTGTTAGTTCCCTTCAGTTGATATAGCCTACATTATCATTCAATTTAATTGCACTATTTTGTTTACCTTTGGTTCCTCTGTAAATTATGTCAAGGCCATATGGTTGTTGCTGAAGATCATTAGTAACAGTCGATAATATACCAAAAAGGCTAATTAAAACGTTATGGGGTGGAGCACAGACCAAGCCGTAACAGTTTGAACCCTACGCATGATGCAATACTTGGCTGTGTCATCACAGTTCCATGGTTAGTGCAGACAATAGATGACGGTATAACCTACTATTGTACACTATTCTTCCTACATTACCATTGGTTGAAGAACTGAGTGTGGCAATTTTCAGAATTAATCAAACCACCAATTTCTTTATTTTCTGCGTAAAGGCTCTGCTCACCAGTTTATGATTCATAAATACTTTCCTAACCCTAAATAATCTACGAGATCAGAGTATTTTTAAATCTACCAATTGGTGCTGAAACTGAGACGATTATGCATATATTTAGATGGCTTGATTATGCATTTATTTAGATGGCTTTCTTTCATTGATCCATAATATTCTACATTTCAGTTAAAGGCATTCAGTTGTACAACTCACTATCCCTCTTTCCCGTTCCTTTATTCTGAACCCGTTCTCTAGATATATTGTAGTGAGTCTGGACAAAATTCTAACTAAAAGTTACCAGCGTTTCGAATGCGATGGCTGAAGATAAATGTACTGAAAACCCTATTGAGTGAAAAGTCCACAAGAAGATCTGTTGGCCAGTAAGTGGGAGAGTTTTCAGCGGTTTAATTACATTTATTTAGCGCACACAAGGGAACCACGCCTGCAAAGCCCGTTGCTCACCTGCACAAGGTAAGTCTTAATACCAACTACTGAGAAGTGCATAGGAAAGGTGTGTGCAAGAAAATAGTAATTTCCTATGTCCGAATTGGACTCTATGTTATCAAGAGATTTGTTTCATTTCCTGAAGAAAGTTACATTCAACAAACCCAATATTGTGATCTACACTGAGTATACAAAACATTAAGAACACCTGCTCTTTTCATGGCATAGATTGACTAGGAGAATCCAGGTGAAAGCAATGATCCCTTATTGATTTCACTTGTTAAATCTACTTCAAATCAGTGTAGGTGAAGGGGAGGAGACATGTTAAAGGATTTTTAAGCCAATTGAGACATGGATTGTGTATGTGTGCCATTCATAGGGTGAATGGGCTAGACAAAAGATTTAAGTGACTTTGAGCAGGGTATGGTACTAGGTGCCAGGTGCACCGGTTTGTGTTATTAAGAACTGCAACGCTGCTGGGTTTTTCACGCTCAACAGTTTCCTGTGTGTATCAAGAATGGTCCACCACCCAAAGGACATCCAGCCAACTTGACACAACTGTGGGAAGCATTGGAGTCAACGTGTGCCGGCATCCCTGTGGAACGCTTTCGACACCTTGTAGAGTCCATGTCTCGACAAATTGTGGCTGTTTGGGGGCGGGGGGGTGGGGGGGTTTCAACTCAATATTAGGAAGATGTTCCTAGTGTTTGGTATACTCAGTACCTGTTGAACCTTTTTATGTAACGTGGTTCATTGGCTCTTAATAATTTTTTCTGTACAGATCATCGTATAGGCCTGGAGTGTAGCAGCTGTTGTACAGGCATCAGTCTTCACAAGCAGAGATATACTATTGGTCTGTAGGCAAATCAGTAGCACAGATTCAGACATATACCCTCACACATCCACTCAGACATACACACACACACACAGCCTTTTCCCAATGACAATGCACTTAGTCATAAGCGAGACAGACTAAATTACTTGTGGGATTTCTCTACGCGCACCACCTTGGTTCACCCTCTCTCGCTACAGCCATTAATAATATAATAAGTTAGTGCTACATCAATCTGTATCTAAACTAGAAGTCTTTGAGGACATGGCCTAAATCAAACTTAGTTCGGGGGAACAGAGCAGATAAGATGCGTGCTTGCATCCCAAATGGCACCCTATTCCCTATGTAGCACACTTGTTTTGATCAGAGGCTCTGGTCAAAAGTAGTGCACTACATAGGGAATAGGGTGCCATTTGGGAGGCACTAAACAGTTATATTGCTGAACTGTTGAATGTCAGTATTGAGTCATTTGTTTGTTCCTCATGATGGTGTGTAAACAGCTTAGCTAGATTGCAGTTCCTATGAGACACTGAGTTAAATGGGCAAACAAACATACCTGGAGGCAGAGCGTGGGAGAGAAAAACACTCTCACTGCACAAACACTGCTGTGAAAAACACACAAACACGCACACAGACACACATGGTTGCTCCTCAGTTTACAGTGCAGTCACTTGAAAGATCCTGAAGGTTTATGGAGAGGGCCTCCAACTGATCTGGTGTAGACTAAGACTTGAAAGGAGTGTGTGCGCACTACGGCGCCGTGCAGTTTTTTTTTAACAATCCTCTCCCCCGACATATCCCAAACATGCACTTACCTGCCCTGCTCTGCAACTAATCACAGCTCCTACTGTAACCATTACACTCCAGCCTCAAAGCCTTGCAAAGCCTCATTTCCCATGCTATGCCCAAGGATAGGGAACTATTACTGATGCAAACAATGCTTCCAATGGAATATTTTGCCATTCCATTGTATACTTCATGTGAAAGGTTGAGTCTGTACGTGTGGTGTTTCTAAAGTATCTCCATGTATTGACAGATGCGTGTGTATTTTACATGTATTATGTATCCGTATACTGCAGACCTACACTATAATGACTCATCGACTGTAAAGTCAGTCTCTCTGGATTACAGTGCACGTCAGGGATTGTTATTATTATTTATTGAGCCTAGTTTACTGTATTATGTGTAGAGATGTTAAATGTACTTTAAAATAAAGTTTAATTTCCATAACAGTGAAATAGTATAGAATGCACCCCACCCCCTATGATACTCAAAATGTACCCTTGAACTCACAAACTGTCTCACTCTAACAGCACACCATGTGTAATTGAAACAGACCGCACATTGGAGGAACACACACTCCCAGTACAATTGCCATGAAAATAACAATGAAACAAAAACACCCTCAAGTTGACATTATATTAATATAATGTCAAATTGAGGGTGTTTGTTTATCTTTGTTTTCATCTACCTCTAAATCTGTGCATCTGACATGCAGCAATGCAGTCTGAAAGCAGCACCATGGCACTGTTTTGACTCACCCCCTCAAAAACAGGACAGCTTAACTTTCATATGCAACATCAAAATCCACCCCCCCACCCCCTTACCCGAAGGTCACAATAACTAACAACGGTACACCCTTGGTTAGTGTACACGTCAACATTGCATTGCACACAGAGCGATATATACGAATATGTATGGATAGATGGGCTGTACTACCTCATGGGTATCAGTAGCTTCTGAGCTGGATGGTTGCCAGCGACAGTGTGTGAATCCAGGCCATCCTAGCGTCTGGCTGAGGCTCTATGTGCTATCCATGACTGCCTTGTGTCCCTCCCAGCTTCTTTCCCTTCGGGTCTTCCTCAGATTTTTACTCCACTCGTCCAGAAATGGGAAGTAGGGGACAGGGTCCTCCGTTGTATCTTTATTTTCTTCTCCCTCCAACAAAAAACAGGAACTTTAAACGAAAAAAAGTGCTCGCTGGTCTGGTTACTTACCATGCAGATCCCTCTTTAGGCTTCTGCTCTCCCTCTCCTCGTTGACAATCCCTCTCGTCCCCTCTCTCTCTCCGCTACAGTTGGGGAAGTGCACTCTCTCCCGTTCTCTCTCCTTCCTCTCCCCCTCTTTTTCTCTCGGCCTCTAATAGTTAGTGTTGCATTTCAACACCTGCTTATAGAAAGAGAGGGAGAGAGGAGTGCGCTAGCAGCCATCTGCGTGAGAGAAAATGTTTTCCTTTCTGTGAATATGTGTGATAGTTTGTCTGTCTGTGTGTGTGTGTGCATGGGTCGGATCCTTGTGTGTCAACAGAAATGCACTGAAAGTGGATAGAAGGCAAGTGGGAGGGGAAAAGGGGTGGGAAGTAGACAGTGTGTGCGCTCAGGCGTGTGTCTGTCTGTGTGTGTGCTCAGGCCGTGTGTGTGTGTGTGTGTGTGTGTGTGTGTGTGTGTGTGTGTGTGTGTGTGTGTGTGTGTGTGTGTGTGTGTGTGTGTGTGTGTGTGTGTGTGTGTGTGTGTGTGTGTGTGTGTGTGTGTGTGTGTGTGTGTGTGTGAGTGTGTGTGTGTGTGTGTGTGTGTGTGTGTATGCGTGTGCTCCCATGCAATTAAGTAAGTAGCTAGTATCAGTTTGGAGAAAGAAAGTATTTGCAAAGGCATGCTTGAACTACTTGGCTTCTCCCTCTCCCAAGCATTATAACTCCCTAATTAAACATAAAAAATGGTTACCTCGGTCAACCCTCTACTAAGCAGTGGTGAGAGAAAGTCTAATTGTTCTCATTTGAACAGTTTTCCAGATTTTACCAATAAAAAATTCTAAAGTTGTTCTTTCATCATGAAATCTATCAAAAAAACTCAGTTGCCAGTTTATGTGCTATCATAAAAACTCTACACAATATTGTACATTCCATCTTACAATGGCAACTTGTTTGTGGTTACATGACAAGCAGGGTTGGGGAGTATTGGATTACATGTAATCCGTTACATGTAAGGGATTACAAAAAAACGGTAATTGTAATCCGTTATGATACCAGCAAAAATATTGTAATCAGATACAGATACTTTTGAAAAACTTCGAGGATTACTTTAAATTCAGAAAGGAGGTTTGCAAAAAAAATCTTTGAAACGTCTGTTGTTTTCTCAAAGACATTCAAATCAGCATTGAAAAAAGGAGCAAGTTTAAATTCGTTCCACCTGAGTGAGTCTGACCACAAGTCAGAGACCACTATGATGACACACCAAATGTGTTTGATGGATTGCGGGAAAAGAGCAGGAATAGGCTTTTGTAGGCTACAGTCCAAGCTATGTCTTCCAATGCTGCGACTGCTGTTGGCATCCAAAGATTATCCAATTTGAATAAACGCTTGGAGGTAAGGATCACAGCAGTGGTTTAGTCTACGGTGATATGGATGTCACCTATTATTGATATCTACATAGTGCATTGATGTGAATCACACTGCTGCTCTCTCATTTAGCTATTTGTGACTTACAGATTGTGGTTGTTGTGGACGGCTGTTCACAAATCTACATGTGTATTTGAACCCAATAATGGTTAAATTCAAGAAGTTTAAGCTGCCTGTCAATCATTGTTTTTGAAACCAGTGAAAAATGGCTCTTGCACAGCTGCACAGTGCGGATCCCAGCCTATGGAATAAAAGTGGGGCTTTTATTGCTCAATCTAATTCATGCAGATAACATTTTTTAATCCATAGCCCTAATGGACACATGTTCAAACTCATACACTTTTGATAGACTTAAAGGGGCAATCTGTAGTTGCTAAAACAATTTTTGTACTTATATATATATATATATACACACACACACACAGTCAAAAGTTGACACACCTACTCATTCCAGGGTTTTTCTTCATTTTTACTATTTTCCACATTTGAGAATAATAGGGAAGATATCAAACTATGACATAACACATATTGAATCATGTAGTAACCAAAAAAGTGTTAAACAAATAAAAATATATTTCATATTTGAGATTTTTCAAGAATATAATTTATAAATGCCTCATGAGCTTAGTTCAACTGTCACACTCCATGAGAACCCAAAATATAAACTTGTTTTTCTCCAATATTTGTAAACTTTGTAAATGTGAACAAACACTGTATAGCCTCATAACATGGTTAAAAAAAAATTATATCAATGGTCAATCCTTGCATCCATAGCTCTGTCCATTAATCCGAGAGTGCTTACATTTCTCCAGGCCCATTCCTCAGCTTTTTACCAAAAGAGGCGGGCGACCATTTTGTTATTGTTTCATCTGTGGATTTGCCCTTTAAACAGCTGCATATTATCAAGATAATCAAAGTGTCACCAACAAAAAGTTATAGCAAATGCAGCATATGGCATTCATTTTTCACATGTAAATAGCACTTTTCAGTAGTGCTCAAAGCATACCATTCCATGAACGCAACTCGAATCAATGAGCCCAATCAGTCCTACATGACAACAGAGTAGGGCTGGCATACTAAGTCCTTAGTTTTGGGGTGATGCTCAGGTAAACAATTTGGCTAATCTATACTTCCATATTTCCAAGTCCTGTTCTTGAAGACCAAGGGGTATAACATTTATTGGAATGACTGGAATTCTATTTTTTGTTTTTGTTGTTGGTATTTATCAACAATTCCGTGGTATCCAATTGGTAGTTACAGTCTTGTTCCATCGCTGCAACTCCCGTACGGACTCGGGAGAGGCGAAGGTCGAGAGCCGTGCGTCCTCCGAAACACAACCCAACCAAGCCGCACTGCTTCTTGACACAATGCCCGCTTAACCCGGAAGCCAGCCACGCCAATGTGTCGGAGGAAATAAGGTACACCTGGCGACCATGTCAGTGTATATGCGTCCGGCCCGCCACAGGAGTCGCTAGAGCGGCCAAACCCTCCCCTAATCTGGACGACGCTGGGCCAATTGTGTACCGCCCCATAGGTGTCCCACACAGCCTGGACTCGACCCAGGATCTCTAGTGGCACAGCTAGCACTGCGATGCAGTGCCTTAGACCCCTGCGCCACTCGGGAGGCCCGTGACCAGAATTCTCATAGACTTTGGTTTTTAATGTAAAGATACCATTTAATCATATTATTATAAGTAGTAGAAAGCGATGGGTTAAAAGAAGCCTACATAACCAACCCATAAAGTAAAATGTAACATCAATATATGGCCAGCTATGTAAACGTTAACATTGATTTATCCTGCAATAGATGTGGTTCAATTGGTAACATACATGTTTGTCTTCTTTTAATGCCTCTTAAGGGGAAAGTAATCTAAAAGTAACTGAATGTAATCAGATTACGTTACTGAGTTTGGGTAATCCAAAAGTTACGTTACTGATTACAATTTTGGATAGGTAACTAGTAAATGTAACGGATTACATTTAGAAAGTAACCTACCCAACCCTGATGACAAGTTGACACTTTTCAGTAGGTTACAATGGGTGGTGTTATGGGTTTTCTCGCTCCCTGCCTTTCAGTGCTTCCCCACTCTATTTAAGTAAATGTCCAGTGTTTCCAGATTTCTATGAAATATGACCTGTAATTAATTACAAAATGAGTGAAATAGTTTTCCTTCCAAATAGGTTTATTAAGTATGTTAATTAAGAAGTTTAAGAAGCAGCTTTTCTGTGTTTAAATGGTGTGGATGTATACAGGTCATTAAAAATATTCATGCAAGTAGACAGCTGATTGGCCAGCAGTTTGAGATGGAAGTTTGCTTTGGCCACAAATATGAGTATAGGATGAGTCAACAACATTATGTGGGTATGAGTTAACTTCTTTGGGAAAGGGGGGCAGTATTGAGTAGCTTGGATGAATAATGTGCCCAGAGTAAACTGCTTGTTACCCAGGCCCAGAAGCTATGATATGCATATAAGTAGTAGATTTGGATAGAAAACACTCTAAAGTTTCCAAAACTGTTAAAATAATGTCTGTGAGTATAACAGAACTCATATGGCAGGCGAAAACCTGAGACAAATCCAACCAGGAAGTGGGAAATCTGAGGTTTGTAGTTTCATTTAAGTGATTGCCTATCCAATATGCTGTGTCTATGGGGCCAGATTGCACTTCCCAAGGCTTCCAGCAGATAGCAACAGTCTTTAGAAAGTTGTTTGAGGCTTCTATTGTGGAAGGGGGTCGAATAAGAGCTGTTTCAACAAGTGGACTAGGCTGAGGCCAATGAGTTGTTTACTGCGCGGTTACGCGGGCGTGCCGTTCCTTCTTTTTCCTCTGTAATGAATACGCTATTGTCCGGTTGGAATATTATTGAAGATTTATTATAAAAAGACCCTAAGGATTGATTGTAAACATCGTTTGACATGTTTCTACAAACTGTAATGGAACTCTTTTGACTTTTCGTCTGGATTTTGCACTCGCGCATTGTGCCTTTGGAATAGTGAACTAAACGTGCGAACAAAACGGAGGTATTTGGACATAAATATGGACGTAATCGAACAAAACAAACATTTCTTGTGGAAGTGGGAGTCCTGGGAGTGCATTCCGACGAAGATCAGCAAAGGTAAGTGAAGATTTATAATGCTATTTCTGACTGTTGTTGACTCCACAATTTGGCGGATAACTGTATGGCTTGCTTTTGTGGCTGAACGCTGTTCTCAGATTATTGAATATTGTGCTTTTGCCGTAAAGCTTTTTTGAAATCTGACACAGCGGTTGCATTAAGAACAAGTTTATCTTTAATTCTATGTAAAACATGTATCTTTCATCAAAGTTTATGATGAGTATTTCTGTTATTTGATGTGGCTCTGCAATTTCTCCGGATGTTTTGGAGGCATTTCTGCACATGGCGCCAATGTAAACTGAGGTTTTTGGATATAAATATGAACTTGATTGAACAAAACATACATGTATTGTGTAACATTGAGTCCTGGGAGTGTCATCTGATGAAGATCGTCAAAGGTTAGTGATTAATTTTATCTATATTTCTGCTATTTGTGACACCTCTCTTTGGTTGGAAAATGGCTGAATGCTTTCTGTGACTAGTTGCTGACCTAACATAATGATATGTTCTGCTTTTGCTGAAAAGCCTTTTTGAAATCGGACAGTGTGGTTGGATTAACGAGAAGTGTATCTTTAAAATGGTGTGAAATACTTGTATGTTTGAGGAATTTTAATTATGAGATTTCTGTTGTTCTGAATTTGGCGCCCTGCAATTTCACTGGCTGTTGGCGAGGTGGGATGCTAGCGTCCCGAACGATCCCAGAGAGGTTAACAGAATATGTACTTTTTAAAGTGAGATTTTCAAATGACAGTTACTCTAAGTGTGATGTTGAGGTATAATGGGAGAACCATTAGTACAATGTCCATGTCCCAAATAGCACCTTTTGCCTACAGAACCCTATAAAAAGGAGAGCACTATATAGGGAATAGGGTGCCATCTGGAATGCACAGTCTCTGTGGAAGACTGTGACCACGTTGCATACCTTACTCCACTAACTGACATGTACTAACGCACACTTCCTGCAGGCTGAATGGCAGAGGAACACACTCACAGCAAGCATAGCAAGCAAAAGATGAACGCTACAGCGGTAGAGAAAGAGAGAGAAAGAGAATAGGGGTGAGAGAGCAAGAGAAAGGAGGAAAGAAGTCGCCGAAGGCCACAGGAATATTTCAGAAGGGTGGGTAGGAGCAGAGGGAAAAGAGGGGAGAGAATTAATTAACAGAACACCTGTCTCTATCTGACTCCTAATAAATCAGAGGGATTTCATCTGGCTGGAGTTCTCCTTTTCTGAGGGGAGTTCACGTTTCTGAGGGCGTGGGGAGGAAAGGGGAGCAGATTTTTCGGTAAGATAACAACAAAGTTCTCTGGTATCTTGAACTTGAATTTATTTCAGATTGACACCTTATTGGTACTGTATCTTATTCATCCAACCAGAGTTATTTTCCAAAATTTGAAATGCAAAACAGCTTGCGCAAAACGTGTTACACTTGTAGAAAGACTTCAAATCGTATAGTACAGTACAAACAAGATAAGCAACAAGATTCCCAATATGTTCCAGGTCTATCTCATTACAAATATAGAGTGATAGTGTAGAAAAGCAGGACCAGTTTCACATATGTAAATATGTAAGTATACCTATGTGTATATACATTATAACAAGCTCATCCATTTAACAAAGTGAGAACATCACAAATCATCATAGTTGAAGGACAGAAATCAAGTCATCAGCTCATAGAAAAGCAACAAAAACGTAACAATACAAACCAACTCTCACATATTGTAAACCAGGTGCAAACCACAATATTACCCGCAAAAGGCCGGTGTAGGTGCCTAGCAGTAACACAGCTAATTCAACTAATAAAAGTCTTAATGAAAGACTATGATAAATTGATCATTTGAACCAGGTGTGTTACCACTTGGCTGGAACAAACACCTGCAACCACATCGGTCCTTTGCAGATACGTTTGGCCACCCCTGCTGTAAACAAACCTAAACACTGACCATAGTGGATAGACAGAGTGCCAACAGGGAAACAAATTCATTGATGGGACCTGAAATGCAAAAGAGTCTCTTTTATCTCACTCTACCTCTCCTCCCCGTCCGTTCCGCTTCTCTTGGAAAATAAGTTATGCACTGCAGTCCTAACTCATGTTGCCAAAGTACGCGTCGCTTGCTTTGAGACATACAGTACAGTTTGGACGGGGAGAGAAAACATGTACAGCTTTGGTTAGAAAAATCGTAGCACACAAAAGCAGACAGACGGTAGACCCAAACAGACAGACGGTAGACACTTAGGTGCTTGCTCTATCATGTTATGTTACTGAGTTACAGCATTAAACTCGTTTTACGAGACGTCTTTAATGGATTGATTAACTTAATTTTAAAATATTATATATACAGTACCAGTCAAAAGTTTGTACACACCTACTCATTCAAGGGTTTTTCTTTATTTGTACTATTTTCTACATTGTAGAATAATAGTGAAGACATCAAAACTATGAAATAACACATATGGAATCATGTAGTAACCAAAAAAGTGTTAAACAAAGAGATTATTTTTTAAGAGATTCTTGTTAACTTCTTGTGGGCAGGGGCCAGCATTTTCACTTTCGGAAAAATAGCATGCAAAAATTCAACTGCCTGCTACTCATCCCCAGAATATAAGATATGCATATTATTAGTAGATTTGGATAGAAAACACTCTGAAGTTTCTAAAACTGTTTTGTTTGAATCATATCTGTGAGAATAACAGAACTTATGTAGCAGGCAAAACCCTGAGGACAAACCATTCAGAATTTGTATTTTTTTGATGTCACTGTCTTTTCAATGAGGTTTTTTAGAGACACCAGATTTCTAATGGACTTGCTTGCAGTTCCTACCGCTTCCACTGGATGTCACCAGTCCTTGGAAATTGGTTGAGGTTATTCCTTTGTGTACTGAAGAAGTAGGGCTATCGTAAATGAGGGTCACATGAAGTAAATTTTTGGAGAGAGCCACGTTACGAAAAAAGTTGCGTCAGTTTGTTTTCTTTTGTATTGGACACAGATCATCCCGTCTTCAAATTGATCGATTATTAACGTTTAAAAATACCTAACGTTGTATTACAAAATTAGTTTGACATGTTTTGGTAAAGTTTACATGTAACTTTTTATATATTTTGTAGAGAAGTGGCTATAGTTGGAAGCTGTGTTTTTCTGGATGAAACGGTCCAAATAAATTGACATTTTGGATATATATCGACGGAATTAATCGAACAAAAGGACCATTTGTGATGTTTATGGGACATATTGGAGTGCCAACAAAAGAATAAGGTAAGGCATGATTTATATTTTATTTCTGCGTTTTGTGTCGTGCTTGCAGTGTTGAAATATGCTACTCTGTTTGTTTACTGTTGTGCTGTCATCAGATAATAGCATCTTATGCTTTCGCCGAAAAGCCTTTTTGAAATCTGACATGTTGGCTGGATTCACAACGAGTGTAGCTTTAATTTGGTATCTTACATGTGTGATTTAATGAAAGTTTGATTTTTATATCATGTTATTTGAATATGGCGCGCTGTATTTTCCCTGGCTATTGGCCGGTGGGACGCAAACGTCCCGTTTGGACAGTCGTTTCTCTTTGCTTATTTGAGCTGTTCTTTCCATAATATGAACTTGGTCTTTTACCAAATAGGGCTGTCTTCTGTATACCACCCCTACCTTGTCACAACACAACTGATTGGCTCAAAGCCATTAAGAAGGAAAGAAATTCCACAAATGAACTTTTAATAAGACACACCTGTTAATTGAAATGCATTCCAGGTGACTACCCCATGAAGCTAGTTGAGAGAATGCCAAGAGTGTGCAAAGCTGTCATCAAGGCAAAGGGTGGCTACTTTGAAGAATCTCAAATATAAAATATATTTTAATTTGTTTAACACTTTTTTGGTTACTACATGATTCCATATGTGTTATTTCATAGTTTTGATGTCTTCACTATTATTCTACAATGTAGAAAATAGTAAAAATAAAGAAAAACCCTGGAATGAGTCGGTGTGTTCAAACTTTTGACTGGTACTGTATATATATATATATATATTACTTAGAAGCTTAACAGACTGCATTAGTTAGAATTTCTACTCACCCCATCCAGGACGTTCACGACAAGAAACAAAACTCCCACAATGGCATGGTCAGAACACAGGGATGCACACCCACCACCACACAATTTAAAGGACCACAACGAGAAACAATGGGCAAGCAAACACCAGTCTTGTGCTGATGGGATGCGAAGAGAGAGAGAGAGGCTACACATGCCATGGGAAAAGTCTTATGGATGCAATAACTTAGGTTAAGGTTATATGGGTCTGGCTTTGAACACTTTAGCATTTCTATCGCCATATTATGACCGTTGTAGTGAGCCCAGTCTTTAAACATTGTGCATGTGTTTTTACTGAGTATGAATCACAGAGCAAACAGGCTAGCTGCTGCTGACTTGAGCAGTACAATGTTAGAGTTAAGGCTCATGGGTTTTTGTGTTTGTGTGCGTGTATGTGTGGGGGGGGGGGGGGTATAAAGTCTATAAAAGGATATAAAGTCTGGAATTCATTTATGAAGATCAAATCGGTTTCTGTAATAATGTAATACGTAACTTATTAACACCACTGCTTGCACTACTTATACAGCAGCTTTAGAATCAATCAATTCATGTCTCTCTCTGGTTTCACCGCCCTTAATAGTCCAGGAAATGTACACTGGATCCAATGAGATACTGACTGTAACCCAAATGGCACCCTATTCCATATATTGTGCACTATTTTGACCAGATCCATATGGCCATAAATCCTTAATGACTCACTTTATGTGTGTGTAGTTTCAAATGAACAGGAGCCCTAGCTAATAAGTAACCACTAATATAATATAACAGGGATAAAACTGAACCGAAGGAGGAAAAGGGTGTTATACTACTATAATAGGTCACGATGGGGTGTGGTATATGGCCAATATACCATGGCTAGGGCTGTTCTTAGGCACAACGTTATTTAACCAGGTAAGTCATGACAACACATTTTCTTTTGCAATAACAACCTGACCACCACAATGATTCTTTGCAGGAAAGCAGTGGGTGTGTGGTGAGGGTGTGTGAGCATCGCCATGTTCCACTGACCTGGGCTGGAGGCCGGGGCACGCTGACTCACCAACAGGGCCTCCTGATTGTCAGCCAGGGCCTGCTTAGCCAAGTAGCGCTCTCTCTTCATCTTCAGCTCCAGAGACTCAGGGACATCCGGCACCATCCAGTCTATCGCTTGCAGGAAGAAAAACACTACAAGCTGGAGAGAGGGATGGAGGGAAAAGAGCATACATTGGGGGTGACAGGAAGGTAAAGAAGGATAAATAGATAGAGATAGATAGTGAGACAGAGGGATGGAAAAGAAGACAGTGTGAAATTAGACAGAAACCTCAGCGGAAGAAGAGGGATTCTGAGGAGAGTAGTATCAATAGAGTAAAGGTGATAAAATATAAAATAGTAAAATACCATGTGAAAGCCTGATAGGCAAAGATTAGCAAGCTTCAAATGATCACAGGTACAAAATAACATACACAGGTAGTAGATAAGGGGGTAGGACAGAACAAGTAATGAATAGAAAGACGGACAGGGCACAGTATTAGGAGAGAATGCAAAAGGCACAGGTTAAATAGAGGAGCAAGTAGAAAGCAAACAATGACAGAGAGACAGACAGTCAGTTCCTTGCATACCTCGAAAGCGATGATGAAGCCTAACCTTACAGCCAGGAGTTCCCAGTAAACCAGAGTGTAATTTCCATTGCTGTCCCTAAAGGCTTTATATCTACAGGCAACACATTCATGGTTGTCAACAACAGGTCAGGATTGTCAACATCACCAATTCTGCCCTCTACTGGAAAGACTTGAGATGAAATGTAAAACATGCTAAACAAGGGAGTTTGACTTGCATGGGGGTTTGGTATAAATATCCTAATATAAGCATTTGTTGGCAGTGGCTAGTCTAACAAAACTAAAGTGTGGATTGCAGTCACTCATTTTCCATAGACCGCTGTCAAGCTACGGAATCACATATCTAAACATTTCAAGGAACTATGCCTTAAAGTATATACAACAGCTATACTATATCTACTATAGTGTGTTCCAGTGTGTATTTATGATCACTATTACCTGCACATGGGATGGCTGGTGTAGCTGGGCGGAGCATAGGCCAGAGTGAAATTAACATATCCGTTCAGATTGTTGTCATCTTGTACTGGTAAAGCAGTCGTGGTAAGAAACCTGGTGTGAAGGCAATCAAGAAAGCCTGAAAGGGGTAGATTGACATACAAAATCATTTTAGATGGTACAGTAAATTAAAATGAACAGAAATGATAAAAACACGACATAATAATATTATAATCCTTTCAATATACTGCTTAAAAGGACATTACAAAATGTAACTTTATCAAGATGTTTTCAGACCAAATATTTCCAGACCAATTTTGGAATTGAAAGAAATACAGAACACTGGTGATGAGGTCATCACTACGCGACTCACATTGATTTTTTAAATTTGACCTTTATTTATACAGGTTTTTCTCACTGAGATAACATCTCTTTTCCAAGAGAGACCTGGTCCAATAGCAGCAGGGGGAACAACGTTTCAGACAAAACAACTTACATACACTAAAACAACAGCAAACAAAACTATAAACACACATACAGTACAACAAAAACATTTTACGTTAAAAACACAAAAGTCTTTACTAAAAACAGCTGGCCTAAAAACAATTACACTCTTCTATGATATATACATCGATCAAGTGTTTAAACTCCACCAATGATACTAGATCATCACATTTTTAAATGTTCAGGAGAGAATTCCAGGACCACGGAGCTAAGTAACTAAAACTATTTCTACCATGACCTGTTCTAATTTTTGGTACTGTTAGAAGCAAATCAGAATGGGACCGTAATCAATATTTATTTACCGACCTGACTAAAAAAGAACAGAGATAAAATGGCATTTTACCCAATATGGCCTTATAAATCAGTGTATACCAGTGTTTAAGCCTACGCAAGGTCAATGACGACCAGCCAACAGCGCTGTAGAGATCACAATGATGTGTTAGACGTTTTTGATTTGTAATGAACCTGAGGGCTGCATGATACACTGAATCAAGTGATCTCAGGGTAGTGGTTGAGGCATAAATATATATATATATAAAATCTAAAACCGCCAGTAATGTACATCATACCAGTTCCTTCCTGGCCTCAAAAGAAAAACAAGCCTTATGCCGGTAATACAAACCTATTTTCAGCTTGAGCTTCCGTTCTCTACATGCACAGTGAAGCTCAGCTTAGCTTATCATCAACCCACACACCTAAATATTTGTACACTTTAACTTGCTCTATAGTATGTCCAGCCAATGTAGCAATGACATGATTAGTAACATGCTTGGCATTTGAAAATACCATGCATTTTGTTTTACCTGAATTTAGAACCAGCTTTAAATCATACAGATTCTGTTGTATGATGTTAAATGATCTTTGGGCATTTTCAAAAGATAAAGATAAACTACTACCACTTGAATAAAGAACAGTATCATCTGCATAAAAATTAACATTCGCTGTTTCAATAAGATCCCCAATGTTGTTGATATACAAAATGAACAGCAGTGGGCCCAAAATAGAACCTTGCGGAACACCTGAGCACACCTCTATGGACTCAGATTTACAACCATCCGCCATTACACATTGTGTACAATTTGATAGGTAATTTATAAACCAATCTAGAGCATGACCAGTAATTCCACAACATTTTAACCTTTGCACTAACACAGCATGGTCCACGGTGTCAAAAGCCTTCGACAAATCAATAAAGACACACACACAATGTAACTTCTTATCAAGAGCACAGTGGATGTCATTTAAAACCTTCAATGTTGCTGAAACAGTGTTGTGGCCAGACCTAAAACCTGATTGCATTCCATTTAAGATGTTGTTGTCTTGGAAGTAGGCCTTTAGCTGCCTACTAACTAAAGGACTCCAGTACCTTTGACAGTACAGATAATTTTGATATGGGTCGATAGTTGTCAAGTAGCGAAGGATCTCCACCTTTCAGGAGAGGCAGTACAAAAGCAGATTTCCATAACTTGGGGATTTCCTTAACATCAAGTGTGAGGTTAAAAATACATGTTAAGGGGGAGCAATGATGTCTGCAGCTAGGTGTAGGAAACAGATTTTTCCCATCAATTTCTTTCAGGGCTTTACACACTTCTGAAACAGAAAAGGATGAAAATGAGAACCTGGTGAAGGAGTGCACAGGGGTGTCAGGTAAATTCATAGGGGGCTCAATTATACCTTTGGCCTTTTCAAATAAAGTGCCTGCATCTAAAAAAGGCTGATTCAGGGCATTCAGAATGGAGGTTCTCTCAGTTACAATCTGTGTGTCTACCAACAACTGTTTGGGAAGCTGTGTATCTTTTTGCACTCCAAACCCTTCACTACTTGCCAAAATTTGGATGGATTATTTAAACTATGTGAAGTAGATTTCAGATAGTGGTCTGTTTTCAATTTACGGATCATAGCCACATCCATATTTCGAAGACGTTTAAAAGCCATCCAATCATTTGCCAAACCAGTCCCTCTTGCTTTAGCCCACATAGCATTTCGTTCCCTTATGATTTTTGTAAGTTCCTTAGTAAACCAAGGGTTCTCTCTGCCCTTAATCCTGATTTTTTTTAAAAAGGGGCCTATTGCATACATCCTGGAATGTGTTGTGGAAGTAAGAAAAGGCTAGTTCAACACCAGGGATCAATTCCATTCCATGCTAGATACAGCATGTAAAAAACCTTGAATATCAAACTGCTTCCAGTTTCTTTTCGTAATAACAGGTGGAGATTTTAGGAATTTTACGATCTCTCACACATGCAATAGCAGAGTGATCACTTATGTAATTTGCAAAAATACCAGAAGCATTAAAACGATGAGGAGTATTGGTTAAGATCAAAGCAATCAAAGAGGATTTCAGAGGATATTTTATACTCAACCTCGTTACACTGTTGACAATCTGAGTGAGATTATAGGTATTGCATAGAATATTGAGTTGATCAGAGCTAGATGTTAACCAGTCCTGATTCAGATCACCCATCAGGACAAACTCAGAATTTACATTCTGTGATAACAATTCGAAAATACAATCCAGAGAGCCAACAGTAGCAGATGGAAGTCTATAACAACAAGATACAACAATATTTAAAGATGAGCCAAGATTTAGGTTCAAAGACAGATATTCAAATTGCTTAGGTTTAGTAACAGAAGTCAGAACGACCACCGAGAACTTGTCTTTTGCGTATACAGCAACACCACCAGCCTTAGATGTATGATCTGTACGAAAAACATTGTAACCATTTATGCCAATATTTCTGTCTGTAATAGATTTTTTAAGCCAGGTTTCAGAAAGCATAAATACATCAGGGTTGGCAGTTTTTATCCATATTTTCACAAAAATCAAGCTTCAGCAGAAGACTTCATTTGCAAAAACTTCAGGCCACTCTGACTACTTAATTCGGCAGGGGTAAGAATGTCAGGACCTGGGTTAGACTGCACATTTCCAGACAATAGAAGCAGCAAGATAATGACAAGTCTAGATCGAGGGTTACAACATTTGGATTGACAGACAGCACTTGAAGGAGAATCCATAGTCACCAGTCTTTAACACCACATATTTCAGTAGATGTGTAAAGTCCAGAGACATGGTTAAGTACCAAGAGAACAGTCCTGACATGTAAGAGCAAGAGTCCATTTCTCCCATATTGTTTGGGAGAAATGTGCATAGTTCTCACATGCATTTCCGGAGCAAGCGTGGGGTTTCTCACAATACTCGAGGGAGAAACAATCATATATTTCCTCATTGACAGTGCAACGGGCTCGAAAAGTATCGGTAACATTGTAAAAGCCAAGGGTAGACACCAGCAAAATGAACAACAGCATCATGTTTGTTTATTGCCCTAAAAGTCACTAATCAAATAGTCCAACCGCTGATCAATAAAACAAGAGAGAGAGAGAGTGGCAAGGGCACCTGTACAAGAATGGGAGAGACTGACCAGGGCAGGCGGGGAGAAGGCAGACAGACAGGCAGAGAGATCAGTTCTCTGGCCAACAGCGCACATGGATCACATTGTATCGACGTGAAATGGAACCGGTCCAGCAGTTAGCAGTACAGTGATTCTCCCTCAGTCTGGGTCGCACAGAATGATGATGACGGATAATGATGATGACGGAGAGGTGCGACAAGGCCTCCAGGATGTTGAACCACACGCCGATGTTCTGCGCACGCTCAGCCACGGGCCTCCTGTACTCGCACACAAACTTGTGGGCGTCCAGGCGCATCTCGGCCCAGTTGTTGAGCAGGGCAAAGAGCGGCGCCAGGAGGAACGCCGTCACAAAGATGGTGATGAAGCCAAACTGGAGCACTGTGGGACAGATGGAGAATGTCAGAGGTTAGCAACCCTACCGAGGAGGGTGAAATGAGGGGTACTCTTCAGACAGGCCCTTACACTCCACCAGTTGATAGTCCTCCTCCCACCGCCGAGGCTCCTGGGATGCCTGCGTTCCGCACACTTTATTCAGCGCCCTCTTCTGTTGCCATGCCTTCACCTTACTGAGGAGAGGAGGACAGGAAGAGAAGAGGACAGGAGAGTAGAGAATGAGAGAAGAGGGGTGTAAGAACAATCAAATTGAGAGGGATTTCTCAGCACCTACAGCAGACAGCACCACCAATATAGCTGAGAGCATTGTTCAGCACCTACAGCACCACCACTATAGCTGAGAACATTGTTCAGCACCTACAGCACCACCACTATAGCTGACAGCATTGATCAGCACCACCACTATAGCTGAGAGCATTGTTCAGCACCACCACTATAGCTGACAGCATTGCTCAGCACCACCACTATAGCTGAGAGCATTGTTCAGCACCACCACTATAGCTGACAGCATTGTTTAGCACCACCACTATAGCTGAGAGCATTGTTCAGCACCACCACTATAGCTGACAGCATTGCTCAGCACTGACAGCACCACCACTATAGCTGACAGCATTGTTCAGCACCTACAGCACCACCACTATAGCTGAGAGCATTGTTCAGCACCACCACTATAGCTGACAGCATTGATCAGCACCGACAGCACCACCACTATAGCTGAGAGCATTGTTCAGCACCACCACTATAGCTGACAGCATTGCTCAGCACCACCACTATAGCTGAGAGCATTGTTCAGCACCACCACTATAGCTGACAGCATTGTTCAGCACCACCACTATAGCTGAGAGCATTGTTCAGCACCACCACTATAGCTGACAGCATTGCTCAGCACTGACAGCACCACCACTATAGCTGACAGCATTGTTCAGCACCACCACTATAGCTGAGAGCATTGTTCAGCACCACCACTATAGCTGACAGCATTGCTCAGCACCGACAGCACCACCACTATAGCTGACAGCATTGCTCAGCACCGACAGCACCACCACTATAGCTGAGAGCATTGTTCAGCACCACCACTATAGCTGACAGCATTGCTCAGCACCGACAGCACCACCACTATAGCTGACAGCATTGCTCAGCACCGACAGCACCACCACTATAGCTGAGAACATTGCTCAGCACCGACAGCACCACCACTATAGCTGACAGCATTGTTCAGCACCTACAGCACCACCACTATAGCTGAGAGCATTGTTCAGCACCACCACTATAGCTGACAGCATTGATCAGCACCGACAGCACCACCACTATAGCTGAGAGCATTGTTCAGCACCACCACTATAGCTGACAGCATTGCTCAGCACCACCACTATAGCTGAGAGCATTGTTCAGCACCACCACTATAGCTGACAGCATTGTTCAGCACCACCACTATAGCTGAGAGCATTGTTCAGCACCACCACTATAGCTGACAGCATTGCTCAGCACTGACAGCACCACCACTATAGCTGACAGCATTGTTCAGCACCACCACTATAGCTGAGAGCATTGTTCAGCACCACCACTATAGCTGACAGCATTGCTCAGCACCGACAGCACCACCACTATAGCTGACAGCATTGCTCAGCACCGACAGCACCACCACTATAGCTGAGAGCATTGTTCAGCACCACCACTATAGCTGACAGCATTGCTCAGCACCGACAGCACCACCACTATAGCTGAGAACATTGCTCAGCACCGACAGCACCACCACTATAGCTGACAGCATTGTTCAGCACCTACAGCACCACCACTAAAGCTCCTTCGCAGGCTGGGCCAATACTGCAGTACAGTACAATACTGCAGTATACTACAGTATACCACAGTGTACCACCCACAGAGAGTTCCTATCACTATACAGAGACCGTGCAGACTCTCACACAAGGAAACAAAATCAGAGGCAAACACTACAAGCCAAATGTATATGTCCTTAAGCCCACTCTCCATTGTCATGCTATATGGACAACAGAAGGGTTGGCTAAAGCAAAGCAGATCGTGCTACCAGGCTATTTACACTCATGCCAAAGGAGTGAGATAAAGGATGACAGAATCATTGAGGGGCGAATCCTACACTTAAGTCTAATTTCACTTAGTAATCCAATGATGTCAATGTTAGGATAAGTGAAAATTCGACCTAAGTGGAAACTAGAATTTCCCCTTAAGTTAATAGTAGGAGAGTCAGGGAGGAAACCTACGGGATGACAAACTCCTGAACATTACTGTTTCCCCACCATGATGATGAAGAGCTGCTCAGCCAGTTCAATGAGACAACCCCCTGGACCACACACACACAAAGTAGAGAGACAAAAATAAATCCACCCAACATAAATATTCTGGTAACGTGAAAAGGTCTATATGTGTTCTGTGTATGCAAATATGGGTTGTCATTTCTGAAAACATACATCTTCATTTCTCATACCAAGCAAGGTACCATAGTGTCCAGGATAACCCACAAACCTGCCAATGGAATAGATACAACTGGTTGGTCTATTTCAGGAGTGTCAAACCAGCCAGATACCAGTAGCATCATCCAATAATAAACAGTACCTTCCATTCTCACCTTCCCTTGGAAAAATGCCACATAGAAGGGAGAGGAGTAGAAGTTGACAAACTGGAACACAAACACCTTGAAGGTAAACGCGTCTTCATACTGGGTCTATGTTCTGTGCATCTCTGTCCAAACATCCAAAAACCAATCAAATCAATCCGTAAAAAATCTTTCAACAAATCTTAATCCATGAGAGAAAGGTAAAAACCTTTGAGGGTAAGATTATACATGAAATGCACAAAATGTATCTGCTGTACTGTAATTTGAATCTTGGACAATACACCTTCACTTTCAATATACTGCTAAGTGTTTAAATAGTCTTCACACTTATTTGATAGACAACGTTTTCTCTTTGAGGCCACTGTGATAGACGCAGACGCTTAATCAATCAATCAATCAATCAATCAAATCAAGTTTATTTTATATAGCCCTTCGTACATCAGCTAATATCTCGAAGTGCTGTACAGAAACCCAGCCTAAAACCCCAAACAGCAAGCAATGCAGGTGTAGAAGCACGGTGGCTAGGAAAAACTCCCTAGAAAGGCCAAAACCTAGGAAGAAACCTAGAGAGGAACCAGGCTATGAGGGGTGGCCAGTCCTCTTCTGGCTGTGCCGGGTGGAGATTATAACAGAACTATGCCAAGATGTTCAAAAATGTTCATAAGTGACAAGCATGGTCAAATAATAATCATGAATAATTTTCAGTTGGCTTTTCATAGCCGATCATTAAGAGTTGAAAAACAACAGGTTTGGGACAGGTGGCGGTTCCCTAACCGCAGGCAGAACAGTTGAAACTGGAATAGCAGCAAGGCCAGGCGGACTGGGGACAGCAAGGAGTCATCATGCCCGGTAGTCCTGACGTATGGTCCTAGGGCTCAGGTCCTCCGAGAGAAAGAAAGAGAGAAGGAGAAAATTAGAGAGAGCCAAGATTTTCAAAATGTTCATAAATGACAAGCATGGTCAAATAATAATCAGGAATAAATGTCAGTTGGCTTTTCATAGCCGATCATTAAGAGTTGAAAACAGCAGGTCTGGGACAGGTAGGGGTTCCGTAACCGCAGGCAGAACAGTTGAAACTGGAATAGCAGCAAGGCCAGGTGGACTGGGGACAGCAAGGAGTCATCATGCCCGGTAGTCCTGACGTATGGTCCTAGGGCTCAGGTCCTCCGAGAGAAAGAAAGAGAGAAGGAGAAAATTAGAGAGAGCCAAGATTTTCAAAATGTTCATAAATGACAAGCATGGTCAAATAATAATCAGGAATAAATGTCAGTTGGCTTTTCATAGCCGATCATTAAGAGTTGAAAACAGCAGGTCTGGGACAGGTAGGGGTTCCGTAACCGCAGGCAGAACAGTTGAAACTGGAATAGCAGCAAGGCCAGGTGGACTGGGGACAGCAAGGAGTCATCATGCCCGGTAGTCCTGACGTATGGTCCTAGGGCTCAGGTTCTCAGAGAGAGAGAAAGAAAGAGAGAACGAGAGAGCATACTTAAATTCACACAGGACACTGGATAAGACAGGAGAAGTACTCCAGGTATAACCAACTGACCCTAGCCCCCCGACACATAAACTACTGCAGCATAAATACTGGAGGCTGAGACAGGAGCGGTCAGGAGACACTGTGGCCCCATCCGAAGATACCCCCGGACAGGGCCAAACAGGAAGGATATAACCCCACCCACTTTGCCAAAGCACAGCCCCCGCACCACTAGAGGGATATCTTCAACCACCAACTTACAATCCTGAGACAAGGCCGAGTATAGCCCACAAAGATCTCCACCACAGCACAAACCAAGGGGGGGCGCCAACCCAGACAGGAAGATCACGTCAGTAACTCAACCCACTCAAGTGACGCACCCCACCTAGGGACGGCATGAAAGAGCACCAGTAAGCCAGTGACTCAGCCCCTGTAATAGGGTTAGAGGCAGAGAATCCCAGTGGAGAGAGGGGAACCGGCCAGGCAGAGACAGCAAGGGCGGTTCGTTGCTCCAGAGCCTTTCCGTTCACCTTCACACTCCTGGGCCAGACTACACTCAATCATATGACCTACTGAAGAGATAAGTCTTCAGTAAAGACTTAAAGGTTGAGACCGAGTCTGCGTCTCTCACATGGGTAGGCAGACTGTTCCATAAAAATGGAGATCTATAGGAGAAAGCCCTGCCTCCCGCTGTTTGCTTAGAAATTCTAGGGACAATTAGGAGGCCTGCGTCTTGTGACCGTAGCGTACGTATAGGTATGTACGGCAGGACCAACTCGGAAAGATAGGTAGGAGCAAGCCCATGTAACGCTTTATAGGTTAACAGTAAAACCTTGAAATCAGCCCTTGCCTTAACAGGAAGCCAGTGTAGGGAAGCTAGCACTGGAGTAATATGATCAAATTTCTTGGTTCTAGTCAGGATTCTAGCAGCCGTATTTAGCACTAACTGAAGTTTATTTAGTGCTTTATCCGGGTAGCCGGAAAGTAGAGCATTGCAGTAGTCTAACCTAGAAGTAACAAATGCATGGATTAATTTTTCTGCATCATTTTTGGACAGAAAATTTCTGATTTTTGCAATGTTACGTAGATGGAAAAAAGCTGTCCTTGAAACAGTCTTGATATGTTCGTCAAAAGAGAGATCAGGGTCAAGAGTAACGCCGAGGTCCTTCACAGTTTTATTTGAGACGACTTTACAACCATCAAGATGAATTGTCAGATTTAACAGAAGATCTCTTTGTTTCTTGGGACCTAGAACAAGCATCTCTGTTTTGTCCGAGTTTAAAAGTAGAAAGTAATCAAGTAATCAAAGCCCAAGGAAGTAGATTTCCCTGTAGGTAGATGTATTGATTGGTAGTGTATTGGCTGAGGCAGACAGGGATGTGGCTGAGGTCTGTGTTCTTACCCCATTTAGTGAGCTGCAGTCCCAACGCAGTATAAACCTGCGCCATCAGCAGAATCAGGGCCAGATTCACCAAACTGCTGGAGATATTGGCAATGTTCCCTGCCTGAGGGAACACACACACACGCGCACACACAGGAAATTTGAGCTAATGTATCAATCTGAGCTAACGTATCTGCTGGCATTAGCTAAATGGAGGATGTCACCCGTTGTCAGGTGTTTTGAAGGGTTTTCTGATCCAGTGTCAGCAGTTTTATTCATCAGAGCAGAGTGTATTGTACTGTACCTGAGTGTGCAGCACAACGCCGCCTGTGCGGTACATCATCACACTCACTATCCCACGGTACATGATCACTGTCACCAGGAAGATCATCACCACACGCAACTGGGGACAGACAAGGGTAGACAGAGGAAAGAGGAGTGAGGTGAATAAGATTAACATTAGTCCAACTACACCTTATCCACATTCAAATACAGTACACTAAAATGGCATCCTTTCTGTATCACTAGGGTGCAACGTTTTCCCTGACTGTGTGGCCTGGCTAGAAACAACTTCGGGCTTTCTGCATTAGTCTATAAGGAGGGTTTTGAATGTTAACTGGTCAGGTCACATGATATTTTTGTTTTGTTTATTTATTTATTTCACCTTGATTTAACCAGGTAGGCAAGTTGAGAACAAGTTCTCATTTACAATTGCGACCTGGCCAAGATAAAGCAAAGCAGTTCGACACATACAACAACACAGAGTTACACATGGAGTAAAACAAACATACAGTCAATAATGCAGTAGAAAAATAAGTCTATATACAATGTGAGCAAATGAGGTGAGATAAGGGAGGTAAAGGCAAAAAAAGGCCATGTGTAACGGTTGTTCTCCTCCTTTTCAACCGAAAAGGAGGAGTAGTGATGGAACCAAGGCGCAGCGGGTTGTGAACACATAATTTATTTAAAGACAAGACGAAAAAACACGAACTTCACTATAACTAACAAAACAACAAACGGAGTAGACAGACCTGGACGACGAACTTACATAAAACACGAAGAACGCACGAACAGGGAAAATAGACTACACAAAATGACGATGTACAAAAACAAACCGAACAGTCCCGTATGGTGCGACAAACACTGACACAGGAGACAACCACCCACAACGAACACTGTGAAACAACCTACCTAAATATGACTCTCAATTAGAGGAACGCCAAACACCTGCCTCTAATTAAGAGCCATACCAGGCAACCCTTAAACCAACATAGAAACAGAAAACATAGAATGCCCACCCAAACTCACGTCCTGACCAACTAACACATACAACAAACTAACAGAAATAGGTCAGGAACGTGACACCATGGTGACGAAGTAAATACAATATAGCAAGTAAAACAATGGAATGGTAGATTTGCAGTGGAAGAATGTGCAAAGTAGAAATATAAATAATGGGGTGCAAAGGAGCTAAATAAATAAATAAATACAGTAGGGGAAGAGGTAGTTGTTTGGGCTAAATTATAGATGGGCTATGTACAGGTGCAGTAATCTGTGAGCTGCTCTGACAGCTGGTGCTTAAAGCTAGTGAGGGAGATAAGTGTTTCCAGTTTCAGAGATGTTTGTAGTTCG
The DNA here is from genome assembly GCF_016432855.1 of Salvelinus namaycush. Taxonomy (NCBI): domain Eukaryota; kingdom Metazoa; phylum Chordata; class Actinopteri; order Salmoniformes; family Salmonidae; genus Salvelinus; species Salvelinus namaycush. The sequence continues at coordinate 25,621,534 of NC_052322.1, forward strand.
TTCCAGTCATTGGCAGCAGAGAACTGGAAGGAGAGGCGGCCAAAGGAGGAGTTGGTTTTGGGGATGACCAGAGAGATATACCTGCTGGAGCGCGTGCTACAGGTGGGTGCTGCTATGGTGACCAGCGAGCTGAGATAAGGGGGGACTTTACCTAGCAGGGTCTTGTAGATGACCTGGAGCCAGTGGGTTTGGCGACGAGTATGAAGCGAGGGCCAGCCAACGAGAGCGTACAGGTCGCAGTGGTGGGTAGTATATGGGGCTTTGGTGACAAAACGGATGGCACTGTGATAGACTGCATCCAATTTATTGAGTAGGGTATTGGAGGCTATTTTGTAAATGACATCGCCGAAGTCGAGGATCGGTTGGATGGTCAGTTTTACGAGGGTATGTTTGGCAGCATGAGTGAAGGATGCTTTGTTGCAAAATAGGAAGCCAATTCTAGATTTAACTTTGGATTGGAGATGCTTAATGTGAGTCTGGAAGGAGAGTTTACAGTCTAACCAGACACCTAGGTATTTGTAATTGTCCACATGTTCTAAGTCAGAACCGTCCAGAGTAGTGATGCTGGATGGGCGGGCAGCGATCGGTTGAAGAGCATGCATTTAGTTTTACTTGCATTTAAGAGCAGTTGGAGGCCACGGAAGGAGAGTTGTATGGTATTGAAGCTCGTCTGTAGGTTAGTTAACACCGTGTCCAAAGAAGGGCCAGAAGTATACAGAATGGTGTCGTCTGCGTAGAGGTGGATCAGAGAATCACCAGCAGCAAGAGCGACATCATTGATGTATACAGAGAAAAGAGTCGGCCAGAGAATTGAACCCTGTGGCACCCCCTTAGACTGCCAGAGGTCCGGACAACAGGCCCTCCGATTTGACACACTGAACTCTATCTGAGAAGTAGTTGGTGAACCAGGCGAGGCAGTAGTTTGAGAAACCAAGTCTGATGAGAAAGCCTTGGCCAGGTCAATGAATACGGCTGCACAGTATTATTTTATCAATGGCTGTTATGATATCGTTTAGGACCTTGAGCGTGGCTGAGGTGCACCCATGACCAGCTCGGAAACCAGATTGCATAGCGGAGAAGGTACGGTGGGATTCGAAATGGTCGGTGATCTGTTTGTTAACTTGGCTTTTGAAGACCTTAGAAAGGCAGGGTAGAATAGATATAGGTCTGTAACAGTTTGGGTCTAGAGTGTCTCCCCCTTTGAAGACGCGGCAGCGTTCCAATCTTTGGGGATCTTAGACGATACGAAAGAGAGGTTGAACAGGCTAGTAATGGGGTTGCAACAATTACGGCAGATCATTTCAGAAAGAGAGGGTCCAGGTTGTCTAGCCCAGCTGATTTGTATGGGTCCAGATTTTGCAACTCTTTCAGAACATCAGCTATCTGGATTTGGGTGAAGGAGAAATGGGGGAGGTTTGGGCAAGTTGCTGTGGGGGGGCAGGGCTGTTGACTGGGGTAGGGGTAGCCAGGTGGAAAGCATGGCCAGCCGTAGAAAAATGCTTATTGAAATTCTCAATTATCGTGGATTTATCCGTGGTGACAGTGTTTCCTAGCCTCAGTGCAGTGGGCAGCTGGGAGGAGGTGCTCTTATTCTCCATGGACTTCAGTGTCCCAGAACTGTTTGGAGTTTGTGCTACAGGATGCAAATTTCTGTTTGAAAAAGCTAGCCTTTGCGTTCCTAACTGCCTGTGTATATTGGTTCCTAACTTCCCTGAAAAGCTGAATATCACAGGGGCTATTCGATGCTAATGCAGTACGCCACAGGATGTATTTGTGCTGGTCAAGGGCAGTCAGGTCTGGAGTGAACCAAGGGCTATATCTGTTCCTGTTATCTGTTTTTAATGGGGCATGCTTATTTAAGATGGTGAGGAAAGCACTTTTAAAGAATAACCAGGCATCCTGCTCGCTGAAGTGTTTTAGGGAGCGTTTGACAGTGATGAGGGGTGGTCGCTTGACCGCAGACCCATTACGGACACAGGCAATGAGGCAGTGATCGCTGAGATCCTGGTTGAAGACAGCAGAGGTGTATTTAGAGGGCAGGTTGGTCAGGATGATATCTATGAGGGTGCCCGTGTTTACAGATTTGGGGTTGTACCTGGTAGGTTCATTGATAATGTGTGAGATTGAGGGCATCTAGCTTAGACTGTAGGACAGCCGGGGTGTTAAGCATGTCCCAGTTTAGGTCACCTAACAGTACGAGCTTTGAAGATAGATGGGGGGCAATCAATTCACATATGGTGTCCAGGGCACAGCTGGGGACAGAAGGTGGTCTATAACAAGCGGCAACAGTGAGAGACTTGTTTTTGCAAAGGTGGATTTTTAGAAGTAGAAGCTCGAATTGTTTGGGCACAGACCTGAATAGTATGACAGAACTCTGCAGGCTGTCATTGCAGTAGATTGCAATTCCACCCCCTTTGGCAGTTCTATCTTGTCGGAAAGTGTTATAGTTAGGGATGGAAATTTCAGCATTTTTGGTGGCCTTTCTAAGCCAGGATTCAGACACGGCTAGGACATCCGGGTTGGCAGAGTGTGCTAAAGCAGTGAGTAAAACAAACTTAGGGAGGAGGCTTCTAATGTTAACATGCATGAAACCAAGGCTTTTATGGTTACAGAAATCAACAAATGAGAGCGCCTGGGGAATGGGAGTGGAGCTAGGCACTGCAGGGCCTGGATTAACCTCTACATCACCAGAGGAACAGAGGAGGAGTAGGATAAGGGTACGGCTAAAAGCTATAAGGACTGGTCGTCTAATGCGTTCAGAACAGAGAGTAAAGGGAACAGGTTTCTGGGCGTGGAAGAATAGATTTAAGGCATAATGTACAGACAAGGGTATGGTAGGATGTGAATACAGTGGAGGTAAACCTAGGCATTGCGTGACGATGAGAGAGGTTGTGTCTCTAGAGACATAATTTAGAACAGGTGAGGTCACCGCATGTGTGGGAGGTGAAACAAAAGGGCTAGCTAAGGCATATTAGGCAGGGCTGGAGTCTCTACAGTGAAATAAGACAATAATCACTAACCAAAACAGCAATGGACAAGACATATTGACATTGGGGAGAGGCATGCGTAGCCGACTGATCATAGGGACCAGTTGGAGGCTAGGCGAGCATGAGACACGGCGATTCAGACAGCTAGCGGGCCGGGGATAGCAGAAGGGCCTTAGGGGGGACGTCGCGACGGAAGAAAGTCTGCTGTAGCTCCCTCGGACGGTTACGTCGGCAGACCAGTCGTGTTGGATTGGCAGGGCTCCGTGTATCAAATCAAATTTATTTATATAGCCCTTCTTACATCAGCTGATATCTCAAAGTGCTGTACAGAAACCCAGCCTAAAAGCCCAAACAGCAAGCAATACAGGTGTAGAAGCACGGTGGCTAGGAAAAACTCCCTAGAAAGGCCAAAACCTAGGAAGAAAAATAGAGAGGAACCAGGCTATGAGGGGTGGCCAGTCCTCTTCTGGCTGTGCCGGGTGGAGATTATAACAGAACATGGCCAAGATGTTCAAATGTTCATAAATGACCGGCATGGTCAAATAATAATAATCAAAGTACCTCAGGAGTAAATGTCAGCACATCAGGAGTAAATGTCAGTTGGCTTTTCATAGCCGATCATTGAGAGTATCTCTACCGCTCCTGCTGTCTCTAGAGAGTTGAAAACAGCAGGTCTGGGACAGGTAGCACGTCCGGTGAACAGGTCAGGGTTCCATAGCCGCAGGCAGAACAGTTGAAACTGGAACAGCATCACGGCCAGGTGGACTGGGGACAGCAAGGAGTCATCATGCCGGGTAGTCCTGAGGCATGGTCCTAGGGCTCAGGTCCTCCGAGAGAGAGAAAGAAAGAATTAGAGAGAGCATACCTAAATTCACACAGGACACCGGATAAGACAGGAGAAGTACTCCAGATACAACAGACTGACCCTAGCCCCCCGACACATAAACTACTGCAGCATAAATACTGGAGGATGAGACAGTAGGGGTCGGGAGACACTGTGGCCCCATCCGATGATACACCCGGACAGAGCCAAACAGGCAGGATATAACCCCGCCCACTTTGCCAAAGCACATCCCCACACCACTAGAGGGATATCTTCAACCACCAACTTACCATCCTGAGACAAGGCCGAGTATAGCCCACAAAGATCTCCGCCACGGCACAACCCAAGGGGGGGCGCCAACCCAGACAGGAAGATCACGTCAGTGACTCAACCCACTCAAGTGACGCACCCCTCCTAGGGACGGCATGGAAGAGCACCAGTAAGCCAGTGACTCAGCCCCTGTAATAGGGTTAGAGGCAGAGAATCCCAGTGGAGAGAGGGGAACCAGGCAGTAAAAGGGTCCAGGCCAATTGGCAAAATAGGTATTGTAGCCCAAGAAATTGGCTGATGGTCCTCTTCAGCTAGCAGTCCGATATGCTCTAGACAGCTAGCGGGCCGCGGCTAGCGGATGGGCCTTCAGGGAACGTCGCGACGGAGGAGCCTGTTGACACCCCTCGGGCGGATTACGTCGGCAGACCAGTCGTGGTGGAATCGGCAGGGCTCCATGTCGGCAGTAAAAGGGGTCCGGGCCAATTGGCAAAATATGTATTGTAGCCCAAGGAGTGGCTGATGGACCTCTTAAGCTAGCCGGGGGCTGGGCCTAGCACGAGGCTAGTTCCAGGCTCACTGGTGCTTGCTTCGGGACAGAGACGTTAGCCAGGTGGGTAGCCACACGGATAGCAGCTAGGTAGCTGCGATGATCCAGGTGAAAAGGTTTAGAGCTTGCGGTAGGAAACCGGAGATGGAGAAAGAGCAGTCCGGTAAGCTCTGGGTTGAAACGTGCTGTGCAGACTAGCAGGAGTTGACCAGGCTAAGGTTAGCTGATGACCGCTAACCGCTGAGCTCTGTTTTTACACTATGTATGGTAACACATCACAGAATTACAAAAGTATAGAAATTGAAATGAATGAAAGTCCTTTAATGAATTGGCTCTAATCCAGACCCCCTCCTCTTGGAAGTCCATGCAGTCCCAGTGGTGAACCAGGGTGGCCATCTTGCGTTTTCAGTACTCCAGGAAGGTGACTGCCCAGAACGACATGAACACACTGAAGAAGACTGTCTAGGGGTGGTCAAACAGGTAGCCCACCTGCCAACACAGACACACCACATGTATTTACATGTTTTATTTTACCAGGTAAGTTGATTGAGAACACATTCTAATTTAAAGCAACAACCTGTGGAATAGTTAGAGGAGAGGAGGGCAGATGAATGAGCCGATTGGAAGCTGGGGATGATTAGGTGATTAGGTCAGATTGGGAATTTAGCCAGGACACCGGGGTTAACACCCCTACTCTTACGATAAGTGCCATGGGATCTTTAGTGACCACAGAGACGGCACCCTACACACAACGGCCTGCCATCTATGGATTTATTAGTAGTGGAACGGCTAAGCTAAAATATCCATAACGATTGTTCATTAATGTGATAAAAGCAACACATTTAGCATAGAGGTGAATGTATGTATTCTGAAAAGATTTAGATAAGCACATCAGACAGTCACTCATACCTTGTTACTTCCTATTAAATATAGCTTGTTTGAGTTGGGTTGATGCATCTGAACATTAGGAGCTTACTTCCTAAACTGGATTACATCCAAATCTGGGCTATGCAGATGAATCCGGACATTCTGGTATTGACTGAAACTTGGATCTTTGGGGACATTCTGAACTCTGATATTTTATATTGAGTGTTATAATGTGTTCAGAGCTGACAAACATTTCGCTGTCTCTATACTGAAAACCATTTCCCTTCCCCAAATAGTTTTGCTGCTATATTTAAGCCTTTGTCTGGGGAAAAATCAAACTGTTATAGGGGTCTAACATCCTCCCTCCGCTAACCTTTATGCACTCGAGGAGTTAACTAGTTTATTAAATCAGAAGTTATTACCCTGGGTGACCTAAATTATGATTGTCTGTCTGAAGCCTGAAAATCCCAATCTAAACGATGTGTAATTATCTAAACCTAACCCAGCTGGTGACTAAGCCTACACTGCCCAACCCTAAAGATCCTTCAAAGTCAACTCTGATTGATCTTATCCTAACGAATACACCAGAGAATTATGTTTCTACTGGTGTCTTCACCCAAGACATTAGTGATTATTGCCCAGTTGTTTGTGTCAGAGATGTGAGAATACAAAAAAACTAAGCCTTGCCACATCAAAGAGGAACTTTAAAAACTTCAGTGAACAGGCTTTTTTACATTATCTTTATTTTATTGACCTTGATTGTATTTCCTATCCCTGAACCTGATTTATCTTTGAGCCTTTTTGCAGATGTCTTCAATACTATTTTTGGATAATCATGCTCCCTTCAAAAAATGGAGGGTTAAAGGTAGATCGAATGACTGGTACACTTCGGAATTATCAGAAGTCATTCATAAAAGAGACGATGCTTGGGTCAAGGTCAGGAACACAAGCTTAGGCCTGGACTGGCATGCTTTAAGCAACTGAGGAGTCATTGTGTAAGAAAAATCTAAAAGTCTAAAATCTGATTATGTAACCGGTCTTTCGGATTGTAATGGGAACCCTGCTAAATTTAGGAAAACTGTCAAATTCCTGATGGGTTCTACTTCCTCCTCTCTGCCACAACAAATTAGTTGGCATAATTACGAAAAGAATGCAATCAATTGAGGTATTTAATCACCATTTTATTTCAGCGGCATCCATCTTTGTAAGAACTTCTAAGCTTATTCACAATGATAGTAGGTCCCAAAAAGTGGTACACTATCTTCACTATTTAAACACCATCCGTCAATTTGTTAAAAATTGTAAACTTAATCTATATGCGGATGATACTATTATGTATGCTTTTGCCCCGACTGTTGATCGGGATGTGTCAAAACTACAGTCTGTCATGCCTGCTCTCGCTGTTCCCCTCTGCAGGCTCCTCAGCATTACGCACTCCTGCCACCATCATTTCGCACACCTGCCTTTCCACGTCACGCGCATCAGCGTATTATTGGACTCAATCACCTGTTTATTACCTCCCCTATATGTCAGTTCCCCATCTCTGTTCCCCGCTGCTGCATTGATTGTCGAATGTCGTTGTTTTGCCCGTGTACTGACACTGTGCCTGTCTTGTTTGTTCTTCATTAAATGTTGACTCCCCGTACCTGCTTCTTGTCTCTGGCATCGGTCCTTACACAGTCAGATTTTATAGCTATGCAGGAATCCCTTTTTGATTTAAAACGTGTGCTTAATACAGGCAAAACAAAATATATGTTGTTTTCAAACTCTCGTAAGAATGTTAAAGATGAACTACATTACTACTAGTCATTAGATGGTTCTCCAATCGAATGTGTTTCTGTAAATATAAATACTATAGGCATTTGGATTGATATGGATTTGACATTTATAAAACAGATGAGCTGGTTAAGAAGCTAAGTAGTTATTTTTCTACAGAAACAGATTGTGCCTTTCTCTAAGTAGTAGGAAGCAGATTATTCAGTCAACCTTTTTATCTGTTCTTGATTATGGTGATATTATTTATTAAAAGGGCAGCTGCTTAAACCTTTGGATGCCATCTACCACAGTGCCCTTGGTTTTGTTGACAGGTGACAGTTTTGATCCTCATCACTGCATCCTGTATCAAAAGGTAGCTGGACTTCACTAAAGACCCATAGATCTCTACATTACTCCCTTTTTGTTTACTAGGCCCTACTTCATAAATTCTGTCTTATCTAACTTTGCTGTTGAAGTATAGACACCAGAGTTGCGTAACCAGTTCACAGGATTGGATAACTCGAGGTTCCTTGGGTCACCACCGAGCTAGGTAGATCTGCTTTTAGTTTTAATGCACCTTATTCCTGGAACAAAATTCTAAATACATTTCATCTTGATGTTCTGGTTTCGTTTGGGCAATTTAGAGTATTGATTGGGGACTCATTTGTGGAGGAATGTAACTGTTTTTCTGGGTGATTTGATGTTTTATATATAGTTATAGTTTGGGCATATACAGGGCACATTTGTAAAGGAGACCTAGGTCTAAATATAAACAGTACAGTACCTTAGCCATGGGGCAGATATCAGACAAGTTCCAGGGCTTGCAGGTCTTACAGAGGACACATCAGGTAGCTGTTCCCACTGCTACAGATCTCCTTGCTGTGGACAGTCAGGTACAGAATCACATACACAATTCACCACTCAAAAGTAGTGAAATTAGTGCGATTTCAGACACATTTGAATTATTATTATCCCTTGATTGCTTGCTACAGAGTACATCACCAGAGGCTCTCTGGCTTTTATACAGTACAGTGATTGATATTACTAATCCACAATGAACATGAAGAGTTACACTAATGTCTTTGGGCCTGTAAGAGACTCAATGCTTTTCTTCCTTCGCTATGTTATTGGATCTTTAGAATCCCTATCTTTATCTTCTTATGGCTGCAGGGGCAGTATTGAGTAGCTTGGATGAAAGGTGCACAGAGGTGCCCAGAGTAAACGGCCTGCTCCTCCGTCATAGATGCTAATTTTACATTTACATTTACATTTAAGTCATTTAGCAGACGCTCTTATCCAGAGCGACTTACAAATTGGTGCATTCACCTTATGATATCCAGTGGAACAGCCACTTTACAATAGTGCATCTAAATCTTTTAAGGGGGGGGGGGGGGGTTAGAAGGATTACTTTATCCTATCCTAGGTATTCCTTAAAGAGGTGGGGTTTCAGGTGTCTCCGGAAGGTGGTGATTGACTCCGCTGTCCTGGCGTCGTGAGGGAGTTTGTTCCACCATTGGGGTGCCAGAGCAGCGAACAGTTTTGACTGGGCTGAGCGGGAACTGTACTTCCTCAGAGGTAGGGAGGCGAGCAGGCCAGAGGTGGATGAACGCAGTGCCCTTGTTTGGGTGTAGGGCCTGATCAGAGCCTGAAGGTACGGAGGTGCCGTTCCCCTCACAGCTCCGTAAGCAAGCACCATGGTCTTGTAGCGGATGCGAGCTTCAACTGGAAGCCAGTGGAGAGAGCGGAGGAGCGGGGTGACGTGAGAGAACTTGGGAAGGTTGAACACCAGACGGGCTGCGGCGTTCTGGATGAGTTGTAGGGGTTTAATGGCACAGGCAGGGAGCCCAGCCAACAGCGAGTTGCAGTAATCCAGACGGGAGATGACAAGTGCCTGGATTAGGACCTGCGCCGCTTCCTGTGTGAGGCAGGGTCGTACTCTGCGAATGTTGTAGAGCATGAACCTACAGGAACGGGTCACCGCCTTGATGTTGGTTGAGAACGACAGGGTGTTGTCCAGGATCACGCCAAGGTTCTTAGCGCTCTGGGAGGAGGACACAATGGAGTTGTCAACCGTGATGGCGAGATCATGGAACGGGCAGTCCTTCCCCGGGAGGAAGAGCAGCTCCGTCTTGCCGAGGTTCAGCTTGAGGTGGTGATCCGTCATCCACACTGATATGTCTGCCAGACATGCAGAGATGCGATTCGCCACCTGGTTATCAGAAGGGGGAAAGGAGAAGATTAATTGTGTGTCGTCTGCATAGCAATGATAGGAGAGACCATGTGAGGTTATGACAGAGCCAAGTGACTTGGTGTATAGCGAGAATAGGAGAGGGCCTAGAACAGAGCCCTGGGGGACACCAGTGGTGAGAGCACGTGGTGAGGAGACAGATTCTCGCCACGCCACCTGGTAGGAGCGACCTGTCAGGTAGGACGCAATCCAAGCGTGGGCCGCGCCGGAGATGCCCAACTCGGAGAGGGTGGAGAGGAGGATCTGATGGTTCACAGTATCAAAGGCAGCCGATAGGTCTAGAAGGATGAGAGCAGAGGAGAGAGAGTTAGCTTTAGCAGTGCGGAGCGCCTCCGTGACACAGAGAAGAGCAGTCTCAGTTGAATGACTAGTCTTGAAACCTGACTGATTTGGATCAAGAAGGTCATTCTGAGAGAGATAGCAGGAGAGCTGGCCAAGGACGGCACGTTCAAGAGTTTTGGAGAGAAAAGAAAGAAGGGATACTGGTCTGTAGTTGTTGACATCGGAGGGATCGAGTGTAGGTTTTTTCAGAAGGGGTGCAACTCTCGCTCTCTTGAAGACGGAAGGGACGTAGCCAGTGGTCAGGGATGAGTTGATGAGCGAGGTGAGGTAAGGGAGAAGGTCTCCGGAAATGGTCTGGAGAAGAGAGGAGGGGATAGGGTCAAGCGGGCAGGTTGTTGGGCGGCCGGCCGTCACAAGACGCGAGATTTCATCTGGGGAGAGAGGGGAGAAAGAGGTCAAAGCACAGGGTAGGGCAGTGTGAGCAGAACTAGCGGTGTCGTTTGACTTAGCAAACGAGGATCGGATGTCGTCAACCTTCTTTTCAAAATGGTTGACGAAGTCATCCGCAGAGAGGGAGGAGGGGGGGGGAGGGGGAGGAGGATTCAGGAGGGAGGAGAAGGTGGCAAAGAGCTTCCTAGGGTTAGAGGCAGATGCTTGGAATTTAGAGTGGTAGAAAGTGGCTTTAGCAGCAGAGACAGAAGAGGAAAATGTAGAGAGGAGGGAGTGAAAGGATGCCAGGTCCGCAGGGAGGCGAGTTCTCCTCCATTTCCGCTCGGCTGCCCGGAGCCCTGTTCTGTGAGCTCGCAATGAGTCGTCGAGCCACGGGGCAGGAGGGGAGGACCGAGCCGGCCTGGAGGATAGGGGACATAGAGAGTCAAAGGATGCAGAAAGGGAGGAGAGGAGGGTTGAGGAGGCAGAATCAGGAGATAGGTTGGAGAAGGTTTGAGCAGAGGGAAGAGATGATAGGATGGAAGAGGAGAGAGAAGCGGGGGAGAGAGAGCGAAGGTTTGGACGGCGCGATACCATCCGAGTAGGGGCAGAGTGGGAAGTGTTGGATGAGAGCGAGAGGGAAAAGGATACAAGGTAGTGGTCGGAGACTTGGAGGGGAGTTGCAATGAGATTAGTGGAAGAACAGCATCTAGTAAAGATGAGGTCAAGCGTATTGCCTGCCTTGTGAGTAGGGGGGGAAGGTGAGAGGGGGAGGTCAAAAGAGGAGAGGAGTGGAAAGAGGGAGGCAGAGAGGAATGAGTCAAAGGTAGACGTGGGGAGGTTAAAGTCACCCAGAACTGTGAGAGGTGAGCCATCCTCAGGGAAGGAACTTATCAAGGCGTCAAGCTCATTGATGAACTCTCCAAGGGAACCTGGAGGGCGATAAATGATAAGGATGTTAAGCTTGAAAGGGCTGGTAACTGTGACAGCATGGAATTCAAAGGAGGCGATAGACAGATGGGTCAGGGGAGAAAGAGAGAATGTCCACTTGGGAGAGATGAGGATCCCAGTGCCACCACCCCGCTGACCAGAAGGTCTCGGGGTGTGCGAGAACACGTGGGCAGACGAGGAGAGAGCAGTAGGAGTAGCAGTGTTATCTGTGGTAATCCATGTTTCCGTCAGTGCCAAGAAGTCGAGGGACTGGAGGGAAGCATAGGCTGAGATGAACTCTGCCTTGTTGGCCGCAGATCGGCAGTTCCAGAGGCTGCCGGAGACCTGGAACTCCACGTGGGTCGTGCGCGCTGGGACCACCAGGTTAGGGTGGCAGCGGCCACGCGGTGTGAAGCGTTTGTATGGTCTGTGCAGAGAGGAGAGAACAGGGATAGACAGACACATAGTTGACAGGCTACAGAAGAGGCTACGCTAATGCAAAGGAGATTGGAATGACAAGTGGACTACACGTCTCGAATGTTCAGAAAGTTAAGCTTACGTAGCAAAAATCTTATTGACTAAAATGATTAAAATGATGCAGTACTGCTGACTGGTGAAGTAGGCTAGCTAGCAGTGGCTGCGTTGTTGACTATGTTTGAAAGTGTTGCTGGCTAGGTAGCCTCGATAACTGGCTAGGTAACCTCGATAACTGGCTAGATAATTACTCTAAACTACACAATTATCTTAGATACAAGGACAGCAAAGACAACTATGTAGCTAGCTAACACTACACTAATCAAATCGTTCCGTTGTACTGTTTCGGTAGAAGTTGGCTGGCTGGCTAGCTAGCAGTGTTGACAACGTTAGGACGGCGAAAATAGCTGGTTAGCTGACTTTGTTTAAAAGTGGAGCTGGCTAGGTAACCTCGATAACTGGCTAGATAATTGCTCTAAACTACACAATTATCTTAGATACAAAGACAGCGAAGACAACTATGTAGCTAGCTAACACTACACTAATCAAATCGTTCCGTTGTACTGTTTCGGTAGAAGTTGGCTAGCTGGCTAGCTAGCAGTGTAGCACTGGCTAGCTAGCAGTGTTGACGGCGAAAATAGCTGGCTAGCTGACTTTGTTTAAAAGTGGAACTGGCTAGGTAACCTCGATAACTGGCTAGATGATTACTCTAAACTACACAACTACACAATTATCTTAGATGCAAAGACAACTATGTAGCTGGCTAACACTACACTAATCAAATCGTTCCGTTGTAATGATTCGGTAGAAGTTGGCTAGCTGGCTAGCTAGCTAGCAGTGTTGACAACGTTAGAAAATTCGATAATAATCTGAACTACACAATTATCTTTGATACAAAGACGGCTATGTAGCTAGCTAAGAAAAGAAGTGCTAAGATCAAACAAATCAAACCGTTGTACTGTAATGAAATTAAATTAAATGTAATACTACCTGTGAAGCGAAGCGAAAATGCGACCACTCGCTCCAACCCGGAAGTGCTAATATATGCATAGTATTATTAGTAGTGGATAGAAAACACTCTGAAGTTTCTAAAACTGTTTGAATTATGTCTGAGTATAACAGAACTCATATGGCAGGCAAAAACCTGAGAAAAAATCCAAACAGGAATTGGGAATTCTGAGGCTGGTCGATTTTCAACCAAGATCCTATTGAAATCACAGCGAGATATGGATGAGTTTTCACTTCCTACGGCTTCCACTAGATGTCAACAGTCTGTAGAACCTTGTCTGATGCCTCTACTGTGAAGTGGGGCCGAATGAGAGGGGAATTAGTCAGGTATGCCATGACCTGACCATGCTTTGACCATGCGCGTTCACATGAGAGGGAGCTCTGTTCCAGCGCTCATCTGAAGTCAATGTAATTCTCCGGTTGGAACGTTATTCAAGATTTATGTTAAAAACATTCTAAAGATTGATTCAATACATCGTTTGACATGTTTCTACTGACTGTTATGGAACTTTTGGACATTTCGTCTGCTTTTAGTGAACGCGCTTCCTGACTTTGGATTTGTTTACCAAACACGCTAACAAAAATAGCTATTTGGACATAAATGATGGACATTACCGAACAAAACGAACATTTCTTGTGGAAGTGGGAGTCCTGGGAGTGCATTCCGACGAAGATCAGCAAAGGTAAGTGAAGATTTATAATGCTTTTTATGAGTTTTGTTGACTGCACAATTTGGCGGGTAACTGTATGGCTTCCTTTTGTGGCTGAACGCTGTTTTCAGATTATTTAATATTGTGTTTTGCCGTAAAGCTTTTTGAAATCTGACACAGCGGTTGCATTAAGAACAAGTGTATCTTTAATTCTATGTAAAACATGTATCTTTCATCAAAGTTTATGATGAGTATTTCTGTTATTTGATGTGGCTCTCTGCAATTTCTCCGGATATTTTGTAGGCATTTCTGAACATGGCACCAATGTAAACTGAGGTTTTTGGATATAAATATGAACTTAATCGAACAAGACATATATGTATTGTGTAACATAAAGTCCTATGAGTGTCATCTGATGAAGATCATCAAAGGTTAGTGATTAATTTTATCTCTATTTGTGCTTTTTGCGACTCTTTGGCTGGAAAAATGGCTGAATTTTTCGTTGAGTTGGTGGTGACCTAACATAATCGTTTGTGGTGCTTCGCTGAAAAGCCTATTTGAAAATCGGACACTTTGGTGGGATTAACAACAAGATTACCTTTAAAATGGTATAAAATACATGTATGTTTGAAGAATTTTAATTATGAGATTTCTGTTGTTTGAATTTGGCGCCCTGCACTTTCACTGGCTGTTGTCATATCATCCCGTTAACGGGATTGCAGCCATAAGAAGTTATGGCCTGGTAAATCGACTGAGTCCCCACCAAGCCATCAAACACTGGTCCCGAGAAAGTATTCTCTCGTGGACAGATTCTGAGTGTAAATAAACGACGAGAATACAAGTGACAAAGTTATGCACACATTTAACTACTGGGTAACGGAGATTACTGAGAAAACAATGGTCATCAGTTGCCATGGAAACACATTGGAGACACAGGGAACATTGACAAGACATGGTAGCTCAGTTAGAAGAGCATGTTGTTTAAAACGCCAGGGTAGTGGGTTTGATTCCTGGGATCGCCCATACATAAAATGTATGCACGCATTACTTTAAGTTGCTTTGGATAAAAGTGTCTGCTAAATGGCATATAGTATATTATTATTTTCCCCGACACACGCGTAGACGGACACACAAGCGCACGCGGACACACACACCTTACTTCCTGGTCGAGGTTTGATGGTCAAACAGTGGGTGCATTAGAGCGCATAGTTTGAGTGTTGCGGGGAAGCTAAAGCATATGTTCATATTCCGGTGTTGTATTGAAGTTTAAAACATGGTTTACCACTATTATTGATGTGTGGATATGTATAATGTGTAATATATTTCCTAAATGTTTTTGTTTACCTTTTTTTATGCCTTTATTGAAGTTAATTGTCAATTATGTAATTGGTATAGTTTGTGATGCATTCTGGGTGATGTTGCTATAAGACACACACACGCACACAGCGAAGCAATGCATTATGTCTTAAGACTGGTACAGGCGGCCTGCGTAACTAAATTGAGCCTGTATATTTGCAGAGCTCCAGACTGCGACTTACACTAGGCCACTCTGTTGCTGAAATTATACTGTAATTATATTGTAATAACACCCCTTTGAGCATTCTTTTGGTCTCGATTTGTAGTAAAGATAATTATAATAAGAACTCTATACTGTACAGTTTTCAAACCATGAACCTTGATTACAGGCAAAGAAATGAATGTGTTAGAAAAGCATTGCAAGTGATGGAGTTTCAGGACTCATGCAGGAGTGTTGGTGCCCTTGGACATGACTCCTGACACAAAGACAAAGGTCCCCACCATCACCGCTGGGAGCAGCCAGGCTGTGTAGAAGCCTACAGAGAGGACCAGAGACAAAAACCTCTCTATCTCACACAACACAGTGGGGAATTCTCACAAAACTGTACTGTTGTGGTAAATTGACCACATATCTTAACAAAAATGGACATGGTATAAGAGAGAATAGATATTGTAGCATTCATTTGATCCAAGTCTTCTTGAGTATGATGTGTAAATCTCAGATTTTTTGGATGTGTTCAGTTTCATGAATCCCCCTCACCAACAAGTGTAACCATATAAGCAGTACAGAATTAAATTATGGTATTGTATCAGATGTACTATATGAGGAATTCTGCTTACCCAGCCAGACAAAGTAAAAGGGTATCTTCTCTCCAAAGTATTCTCTGATGTGGTCCAGTGGGTGGTACTTGTACCACTTAGACCAATACTGGAACAAGACCTGCCTCTGGTTGAGCTCATCTGGACACACCTCATACTCTGGCAGCTCAAAGGGGCACTGAGAAACACACACACAAGTACGCATGCACACACACAAACACACTTGCCGCACACACAAACACGCACACGTGCACATGGATGCAAGCGCGCACATACACACACACACACTTAACACAGACTGCTGTAATAGGCAGATGTCATTGTGCGTAGCGGTACATTAAGAATGTGTCTGACCTCATGCAAGGGAAACGCTGCAGTGTATGCCCCCTCGTTGAGCAGTAGAGCCACGCCCACCTCCGCGCTCTTCCTCTTGCCATACACCGTACTTGCCAGAAGCTTATACACCTGCCACGGAAAGCCAGTTGGCCATATAAGAATGACATAGATTGACGTAAAGCCTATTGACCACATATACAGTGCATTCGAACCCCTTGACTTTTTTTCACATTTTGTTACGTTAAAGTCTTATTCTAAAATGGATTTAAGAAAAAAGTGTCAATCAATCGAAACACAATACCCCATAATGACAAAGCAAAAGCAGTTACAATTTTGCAAATGTATTAAAAATAAAAAAACAGGAATACCTTACTAAGTATTCAGACCCTTTGCTATGAGACTCGAAATTGAGCTCAGGTGCATCCTGTTTCCATTGATCATCCTTGAGATGTTTCTACAATGTGATTGGAGTCCACCTGTGGTAAATTAAATTGATTGGACATGATTTGGAGAGGCACACACCTGTCTATATAAGGTCCCCCAGTTGACAGTGCATGTCAAAAACCAAGCCATGAAGTCGAAGGAATTGTCCGTAAAGCTCCGAGAGAGGTTTGTGTCAAGGCACAGATCTGGGAAGGGTACCAAAAACAATGCAGTGGCTTAAATGGAAGAAGTTTGGAACCACCAAGACTCCCTAAAGCATGGCCAAACTGAGCAATCGGAGGAGAAGGGCCTTGGTTAGGGAGGTGACCAAGAACCCGATTGGTCACTCTGACAGAGTTCCAAAGTTCCTCTGTGGAGATGGGAGAACCTTCTAGAAGGACAACCATCTCTGCAGCACTCCACCAAACAGGCCTTTATGATAGAGTGGCCAGACGGAAGCCACTTCTCAGTAAAAGGCTCATGACAGCCCACTTGGAGTTTGCCAAAAGGCACATAAAGGACTCTCAGACCAGGAGAAACAAGATTCTCTGTTCTGATGAAACCCAGATTGAACTCTTTGGCCTGAATGCCAACCATCACATCTGGAGGAAACCTGGCACCATCCCTATGGTAAAGCATGGTAGTGGCAGCATCATGCTGTGGGGATGTTTTTCACCGGCAGGGACTGGGAGACTAGTCAGGATTGAGAGAAAGATGAACAGAGCAAAATATAGAGATCATTGATGAAAACCTGCTCCAAAGCCGTCACGTGTGTTCCCTCTCCGGCCTCTAGGTCACCAGGCTGCTCGTTATGGCGCACACCGGTCACCATCGTTACGCGCAGCTGAGCTTCATCAGACTCACCTGGACTCCATCACTTCCCTGATTACCTTCCCTATATATGTCACTCCCTTTGGTTCCTTTCCCAGGTGTTATTGTTTCTGTTGCTGTGTCATGTCTGTGCGTTGTTCGTGCATCTTATTTTGTATTATGTTGTGTTAATTTATTAAAACACTCACTCCCTGAACTTGCTTCCCGACTCTCAGGGCACATCGTTACAAGAGCGCTCAGGACCTCAGACTGGGGTGAAGGTTCACCTTCCAACAGGACAACAACCCTAAGCACACAGGCAAGACAATGCAGGAGTGGCCTCGGGACAGGTCTCTGAAAGTCCTTGAGTGGCCCAGCCAGAGCCCGGATTTGAACCCGATCGAACATCTCTGGAGAGACCTGAAAATAGCTGTGCAGCGACGCTCCCCCTCCAACCGAACACAGCTTGAGAGGATCTGCAAAGAATGGGAGAAACTCCCCAAATACAGGTCTGCCAAGCTTGTAGCGTCACACCCAAGACTTGAGGCTGTAATCGCTGCCAAAAGGTGCTTCAAAAAAGTACTGAGTAAACGGTCTGAATACTTATGTAAATGTGATAGTTTTTTGTTTTTTTTAACACCTTTGCTAAATTTTCTAAAAACCTGTTTTCGCTTTGTCATTATGGGGTATTGTGTGTAGATGAGGTATTGATGAGGGGGAAAACATTTTGTATCCATTTTAGAATAAGGCTGTAACAAGATGTGGAAAAAGTCAAGGTGTCTGAATACTTTCAGCCACTGTAGGTAGGCCTATATATGTCCACCTAAACTGAGTACATAAAACATTAAGAACATCTGCTTTCCATTTCATAGACTGACAAAGTGAAAACTATGATCCTAATTGAGATCACTTGTTAAATCCACTTCAATCAGTGTAGAATGTAGATGAAGGGGAGGAGACAGATTAAATACATATTTTTAAAACAATTGAGACATGGATTGTGTATGCGTGCTATTCAGAGGGTGAATGGGCAAGACAAATAGTTTAAGTGCCTTTGAACAGGGTATGGTAGTAGGTGACAGGCGCACCGGTTTGTGTCAAGAACTGCAACGCTGCTGTGTTTTTCACACTCAACAGTTTCCCCATGCGTGTCAAGAATGGTCCACCACCCAAAGGACATCCAGCCAACTTGACACAGCTCTGGGAAGCATTGGAGTCAACATGGGCCAGCATCAGAGGTGTAAAGTACTTAAGTAAAAATACTTTAAAGTACAACTTAAGTAGTTTTTTTTAAAGTATCTGTACTTTACAATTTATATATTTGGACTACTTTTGCTTCACTACATTCCTAAAGAAAATAATGTACTTTTTACTCCATACATTTTCCCTGACACCCAAAAGTACCTGTTACATTTTGAATGCTTAACCATACAGGAAAATGGTCTAATTCACTCACATATCAAGAGAACATCCCCGGTCATTCCTACTGCCTCTGATCTGGAGGACTCACTAAACACAAATGCTTCGTTTGTAAATAATGTACGTGTGTTGTAGTGTGCCCCTGGCTATCAGTAAATGTAAAAAATAAAAAAAATGTGCTGTCCGATTTGCTTGCTATAAGCAATTTGAAATGATTTATACTATATTTAAAACTAAATCATTTTAGACTTTTACTCAAGTAGTATTTTTCTGGGTGACTTTTACTTGAGTCATTTTCTATGAAGGTATCTTGACATTTACTCAAGTATGACAATTGGGTACCTTTTACACCACTGGCCTGCATCCCAGTCGACCGCTTTAAACACCTTTTGGAGTTCATGCCCCATTGAATTGAGGCTGTTCTGAGGGAAAAAGGGGGGTTGCAACTCAATATTAGGAAGGTGTTCTTAATGTTTTGTACGCTCTGGGTGTATATCTGGGGTACGTCCATCGTTACACAACACATGGGTAAAGATATAAAAAAGTCAATGGATGCACTCACTATACGGTGTCTCTGTCTGTTAGTGAAGTAGGTGTCATGGTCCTCAAAGCCAAGGAACCTGAGAAGGGACAAACAGAGCCAGGTTAAACCTGTAGTCATTCGCACACATACAGTAACAGACAGCTCTATAAGGATCAGCACGCAATGTGGCTCAACTAAAGTTTGAGGATCCTCAATCAAACCTATATTAGGAAGGTCCGGGATGATTTATTTTAATTTTATTTAACCTTTATTTGACTAGGAAAGTCAGCGAAGAACAAATTCTTATTCTTAATGACGGCCTACACCGGCCAAACCCAGGCAAATTGTGAGCCGCCCTATGGGATTCCCAATCACGCCCGGTTGTGATACAGCCTGGATTCGAACCAGTGCCTCTAGCACTGAGATGCAGTGCCTTAGACCGCTGCACCACTCGGGAGCCCCACTTCTCCATCTAGGTACTCACTTCTCCATCTTTGACTTGCGAAAGGCACGAGTGTAGTAGTCCAGTGGCCTGCTGGGCACGGACTCAGCCATGATGTTGGGAATGCATAGCTTCCGAAGGATCCAGTCAGATGTATAGAAGTCTGGGTTTGGTTGAGCCTGAGACACAAAAACAATGTTCTTCATAACACACCATGGTATTGGGATTACCGTATTCTATACTACTGTATTTGGCACTAGCACTGACCTGTAGGGGCGCTCTTAGAATGAGCTCCTCTGCGTAATAAACCAACACATCCCAGGGGGTTTGTGATAATGGATGGATTTTCAGATAATGGATGGAGTTTCAGATAATGGATGGATTTTTTTCCTCGCTCGCTGTCTTCTCCTAATGCCAAAAAATCATTACAGCAGAACAGTCACAAAATAATGATTTATTTAGTACAGTATGCCACATAAGCATTATTAGACTGACCATAGAACTGTCAGCATTAAGGAACAATTGTCCTCTCTACGGTAACATGCAAATATAATGTTATTGGGAAAGTAGGAACACTAGATCTAACTACTTGTTGAGCTAGGTGATCTAGTGTACATCATATGTTACCTTTTCCAGCAGCAGGCCGGCAATCTGCAGGTTTTGGGTGAATTTGTCCCGCCATCGAGCCAGCTGAGTCTTTTCTCCATTCAGACCTGCTTCTCTCCTCCTCTGGCCCTCTCCCGACCTCCCCAACTGCTGTTCTCCAATCCCCCCCTCTTTTGGGAGCGACGCTTTCTCCGTTTCACCTCCCACACTAGAACAAAGTCTGATTCAGGTTCAGCCAGACAAAGCCACAGGTTAGAATTTGATTGGTGGCATTGTCTTTATACTGTCTGTTACAAAGGATCTGGACCAACTCAGTGGGCTTGTGGTTAGTGTTCACCCTGAGATTGGAAGGTTGGGAGTTTGATCTCCGGACGAGTCATACCAAAGACTGCAAAAATGGGATCCAATGCATCTCTGCTTAGCACTCAGCATTAAGGAGATAGATTGGGGTTAATGAAGAGGAAGAATGGATTTGGTATTCCAGCAAGAGATGGAGTGGAGCAGGGAAAGGAAATTATAATACTACCTCAGTGGAGAGGGGGCTGGGAATGGGAGGGAAGAATGTGTGGATCTGCAGTAATCTCTGCCTTCTCTCCTCTCTCTCTGCATCATTCTCTCCTCCCTCCACAGGGACAGAGCCGAACAAAGTGGTATACCGTAATCCTCCCAGCCAAAAAGAAGCAGAGTTTTTCTCCATCCCTTTTGAGCAGAGGAAGCATGCACATGCCCTTACACCAGTAAATAATGTAACACCTACTCAGTAAAATTTTAAAGGGTAGGGTGAGGACCAGCATTATCTTAGGGGTGGTGAATGCTGTAGGACATATGAGAAGGGAGGGGAGTTTTCTGATCTTCCTGTCGGAGTATACTGCCCCAGTCTTCATTAATACACACAATGTGTGTAATGGTTCTCGCACTGGCACATACTCATGAATAATGAATTATTTCAATTAGAAGAAGCCCAGCCCCTTCAGATTGGCCACACCTCTCTCACAGCCAAGTCACGTATCAGTATTGCCAAATGTGCCAATACACCAGTACATAGATATGATCTAAACATAAGGGACCAGGGTGGGGCTTTGTTAGTTGGTTTGGGATAGATTTTTCATGCCCCAAAACTGCAGAGATGTTCTGATTCAGAACACACGTGCTTCTTGGTTTTTGTTTTCCATCTGCTGCTTTTCATCTCTACCCCTCCCCCATTACCGCGGTCACAACATAGGGAGAGAGAGAGGTGGAAGGGGGTGGGGGTAGTGTGAAATATTAACAATCGCTAGAGAGGGGTTATAAAGCTGAGCTTCTAGGAAGCTTCTAGATTTGAGAAGGGGATGGGAGGAGGATGGGGAGAGGGGGAGACAGTGTCAATGCCAGTCATGCTGGGACTCCTGCTTTTACAAGAGGAGGAACGACAGATCCTTTGTGCTCATTAAAACATGACACCAACCACTAGCCAAGAATGAGGAAACTAGCCAAAGCTTGCACAGTACAACTGCATTCTAAAAGTGATGCATGCATTCTCATGTGTCAGAAGGAGCTCCTTGTTTCCAGTAAGTTTCAAACTGGTTCATCACTCAGGAGTTCTGAATGTTACAAGCTGCCGCACTTCCTGATAGGTAACATTAGTCACAAATCTTCATGCTGAACCGGTGTTATAAAACAACAGTATTTTTTTGTTTTTATACACTTGGACGAAATGGCCTCTAAGCTGTGGACAAAGGAGGAAATTAGCTGTCCAGTCTGTTTGAAGACCCTAACAGAGCCTACAACTCTTCCATGTGGACACAACTTCTGCCTCGACTGTATCAGAAAATGCTGGGATGAGAGTGGTAGTATCAGCAGCAGAAGCAACGCGGTTTCCTGCTGTCCTTACTGTCGAGAGACATTCAGATTGCGCCCCACACTGACTAAGAACTCAATGCTGGAAAAGATGGTGGAGAAGCTAAAGATAACTTTACTCGATACACCTCCTGGGTATCCGTACGATGGGCCTGAAGACGTGGTGTGTGACGTGTGTACTCTTCTAGGGTCTAGGAGGAAGGCAAAGGCTGTGAGGGCCTGTCGGGAGTGTAAGCTGTCCTACTGCCAGTCTCACCTTAGAGCCCACCTGGATATCCCTCTGTTACAGAAGCACACTCTGGTGGGTGTGGTGATCAAGGAGCTGCAGCTGGAGAAGCTGTGTCCCCAGCATGACAAACCGCTGGACATGTACTGCAGACTTGAGAGGAGGTGTATCTGTTCTCTGTGTGCAGTTGAGGAACACAAAAGCCACGAAACTGTCTACGCTGAGACTGAACGGGCCAAGAAACAGGTGGGTTTTCATAACCAAAGGACATTTGTATGTGGATAATTAAATAAATATTGTAAGTGAGCTTCTAGATTTGAGAAAGGGATAGGGGGAGAGGGGTAGACAGTGTCAGTGCCACTCATGCTGGGTCTCATGCATTTACAAAAGAGGAGGGACGACAGATCCTTTGTGCGCATAAAAAAAAACTACGAGGTCATCTTTTCTACAGTTACCATGACACCAACCACCAGCCAACAATGAAGAAACTAGCAAAAACCTACACAGTACAACTGCATTCTAAAAGTGTTGCATGCATTCTCGTGTCAGAAGGAGCTTCTTATTTCCAGTAAGTCTCAAACTGGTTCCTCCCTCATGAGTCCTGAATGTTACACTTCCTGATAGGTAACATTAGTCCCAAAACTTTATGCTGAACCGGTGTTATAAAACAACATTATTCATAATTTTTTTAATACACTGTGACAAAATGGCCTCTAAGCCATGGACAAGGGTGGACATCAGCTGTCCAGTCTGTTTGAACACCCTGACAGAGGCTACAACTCTTCCATGTCGACACAACTTCTCCCTCGACTTATTCAGAAAATGCTTGGATGAGAGTGGTAGTATCAGCAGCAGCAACGAGGTCTCCTTCTGTCCTTACTGTCGAGAGACATTCTGCAGGCGCCCCACACTAAGAACTCAATGCTGGAAAAGATGGTGGAGAAACTAAAGTAGATTACTTTGCTCGACTGAAGACGTGGTGTGTACTCGTGTAGAGGCCGGGAGGAAGGCAAAGGCTGTCAAGGCCTGTCGGGAGTGTAAGCTGTCCTACTGCCAGTCTCACCTTAGAGTCCACTTGGATAACCATCTGTTACAGAAGCACCAGGGATGCAAACTGCTGAGGGCCCAAAAAAGGAACATGCAAAAAATCCCTGCTTGGGGGAAATGCAGGTTAACTAATTAAACAAAAAAATAATATGATTTACATGATCAGTCTCTGTGTGTAAAATAAAAAGTGGTTAATGTGAACCTAACTCACAGCTGAAAAAATGTAAAGAAAGCAATCCAATGTTGTTTGTTGCCTAGACTTTACTGCAATTGAGAAAGAACAATACACAAATATTGCAGTTAGCCATGACAGCCTTTATAATAGAACGCTTGTGACCACACACATTTAAATATTGCACTTGGGGGAAAAATACATTTTAAAGTAGAAATAGAATGAAACAAATATGCATTATATTTTTGCTCTATAATAGTGGCCACTAGACATCGATCAAGTGCACAAGGCTACATGTGTGCAAAAATAACGTTCACTGAGTAAAAAAATTGAATAATCCCCCCTCATTCACACACAAGTGTTACTGTCAAATTCAACACAAAAGCAATATCTTTGGGCTACACTGCACATTATTAGATTGTACACTTTCTGCCTGTGGACATCTGTTCTATAATGTGCCAGCAGAGCATGATACCCTTTGTTGCCATAACTGATCTCTTTCAGGCAGACAGTAGACCTGGCATACCCCTTCTTATCCACTGTATTGAAAAAGTGACAAGGAGGGAAAGTGTGTGGTGTTCCTTTCACCTCTATAGTGGCATCCAGCTTAAAACTTCTTATGGCTGCAGGGGCAGTATTGAGTAGCTTGGATGAAAAGGTGCCCAGAGGTGCCCATAGTAAACTGCCTGCTCTTCAGTCCCAGTTGCTAATATATGCATATTATTATTAGTATTGGATAGAAAACACTCTGAAGTTTCTAAAACTGTTTGAATGATGTCTGTGAGTATAACAGAACTCATATGGCAGGCAAAAACCTGAGAAAAATATCCAACCAGGAAGTGGGAAATCTGAGGTTTGTAGGTTTTCAACTCATTGCCTATCGAATATGCAGTGGGATATGGGTCAGTTTGCACTTCCTATGGCTTCCACTAGATGTCAACAGTCTGTAGAACCTTGTCTGATGCTTCTACTGTGAAGTGGGGCCGAAGGAGACGGGAATGAGTAAGGTCTGCCATGAGCTGACCATGCTCTGACCATGCGCGTTCACATGAGAGGGAGCTCTGTTCCATCGCACTTCTGAAGACAATGGAATTTTCCGGTTGGAACATTATTGAAGATTTATGTTAAAAACATCTTAAAGATTGATTCAATACATCGTTTGACATGTTTCTACTGACTGTTACGGAACTTTTTGACATTTCATCTGCTTTTAGTGAACGCGCTTCGTGACTTTGGATTTGTTTACCAAACACGTTAACAAAAGTAGCTATTTGCACATAAATGATGGACATTACCGAACAAAATGAACATTTCTTGTGGGAGTCCTGGGAGTGCATTCCGACGAAGATCAGCAAAGGTAAGTGAAGATTTATAATGCTATTTATGACTTTTGTTGACTCCACAATTTGGCGGGTAACTGTATGGCTTCCTTTTGTGGCTGAACACTGTTCTCAGATTATTGAATATTGTGCTTTTGTCGTAAAGCTTTTTTAAAAATCTTACACAGCGGTTGCATTAAGAACAAGTGTATCTTTAATTCTATGTAAAACATGTATCTTTCATCAAAGTTTATGATGAGTATTTCTGTTATTTGATGTGGCTCTCTGCAATTTATCCGGATATTTTGGAGGCATTTCTGAACATGGCGGCAATGTAAACTGAGGTTTTTGGATATAAATATGAACTTTATTGAACAAAACATATATGTATTGTGTAGCATGAAGTCCTATGAGTGTCATCTGATGAGGATCATCAAAGGTTAGTGATTAATTTTATCTCTATTTGTGCTTTTGTGACTCCTGTCTTTGGCTGGAAAAATTGCAGTTTTTTGGTGATTTTGCGGTGACCTAACATAATCGTTAGTGGTGCTTTCGCTGTAAAGCCTTTTTGAAATCGGACACTGTGGTGGGATTAACAAGAAGTGTATCTTTAAAATGGTGTGAAATACTTGTATGCTTGAGGAATTTTAATTATGAGATTTCTGTTGTTTGTATTTGACGCCCTGCACTTTCACTGGCTGTTGTCATATCATCCCGTTAACGGGATTGCAGCCATAAGAAGTTTTTAAGCCAGGCCCGGCTCCAGTTACACTTGCTTAATAACAAGCAACGCCTAATTTGCACCGAATTCTCTCATTCTGAAAATTAACCACAAAATTAACTACCACTACTGTAGAGGGAAAACATTTGTTTGTTCTCTAGCTAACATTAACTATAACTAGTTAAAATTTCACACAGATTGCCAAGGTCCAGTAAGCAACTAACGTTAACGCTTTATAACTTGAGGAACGGCAAGGAGTCATCGCGAATTGGTTAGGTTACTAACGTTAGCTCATCTGATGTTGTAACGTTAGCTGTCTGACTTTATTAGCCAGCTAATTTTCACACCATAAACTAAATTATTTAATCAATTAAGTTGGCTAATGCTCATAATTTCTCTGGCTAGCTAACGGATAAGTGTCTTGCTAACGTTAGCTGGTTCGAATTAACAATGCTAACAATACTTGGTACACCACACTTTCTCCCTCATCTCATACTTTCCAAATGCCAGTGGTTTTTCGGTTACAGCTCATGAAGTAGTTTCATCACCTTCTCACCCCGGTCGCCGTGGTCAGGCTTCTCACCTACCTCTTCTTTATCGTTCAGGAGACTCGCTTCTGTAAATTCACTGACAAACTGCCTTTTCACTCTCACACTGTCTTTCCAAAGCGCGCATTGATGCTGTAACTAGCAAATTGGTTGTCTCTTCTCTCTTCAGCTGCATTCTGTTGTTTATGTGAATGATTGGCTGAGCCTTGGATACAGCCAGTATTGTTCCCAACGCGCATCACTCGTTCGCATACAGCCAGTAGTCATCCAACCCCCCCCCCCCCTGCTCGCCCAAGCGTTTCTCATCGGATCTAGACGAATCACGTAGGTCACCTATTTTGGATTCAAAACGGAGAATTTCAGCCGAAAAGTGACTAGTTTGCATCCCCGTAAGCACACTCCGGTGGTTGTGGTGGTCAAGGAGCTGCAGTTGTAGAAGCTGTGTTCCTAGCATGACAAACCGCTGGACATGTACTGCAGACTTGAGAGGTGTTGTTTCTGTTCTCAAGGAACACAAAAAACACGAAACTGTCTCCGCGGAGACCGAACGAGTCAAGCAGTAGGTGGGGTTTCATTTGTATGTGGATAATTAGATTAATATTGTCAGTGAGTAGCTCCATGAACAAGACCTCTAGATATGCACAAATGGAACATTTAAAGTATGATCTGTTGGAACGAGAGTGGTAGGTGTGGGACAGTATGCAATGTTTTGAATACAGTTCTAACTCAAATCTACTGTTCTTAGGTCAGTATGGCCTACCATATTGCATGTTGGAGTGAGAATTATTATGGCCTTCTTAACTGAAATGTATGGGTTTGTTCCTTAAGGCACTGCTGGCAGTGGAACAGAGAAAATCCAACAGTAAACTCCAGATGAAAGAGGAGCTGCTGACACAACTGGGAGAGGCTGCGGGATCTCTTAAAGTGAGTTACAAAAAAGTAGACAACATTACTGAGCCACCATTCAGTTTGCCACCCTTCGGCATGCTGTGCCAGTGGTGGCTTGTCCAGGCAGGAGGATGGTTCTCCTCATTAACGTACCCTATGTTCCAAAATAGAGCCTTGATGATGACATAAAATAATTGACTAAACAACTAGGATGCTGTCGACTCAACAGAATATGATATGTAGGTTCCCATTCTCATACTAACATACCACTTAGAATGCATGCCCGGACCATTGCTAAGTAGTACTATGGTAGAGTGGATATTGGAATAGAGCCCATGTCTGACTGTATACTGTACTCCCACTCCCTGTAGGGATTTGCACAAGCTGCAGTGGAGGTCAGTGACATGATGTTCGTTGAGCTGATCCACTCCCTAGAAAAGAGGAGAGCAGAGGTGAGGGACTCCATCAAAGATAGGGAGATGACTCTGGCAGCTCAGGCAGCAAGAGCAGAGACACGACTGAGACAGGACATAACAACACTGCAAAGGAGGAACAGTGATCTGGAGAAACTCGCCCAAACACAAGACAGCATACTTTTTCTCCAGGTAACTTCTCTTTGGGACACACACACACTCCATCCCCCAGGTGGTAGTGCCAACCGGGTCTCAATGCTGAGCCAAGTCTTTATAAGCCGACAGGTGCACGCAATTAATGCTGCATTTAGATGGTATGAGGTAGACAGCAAACAGGATGTCATTGTTTTCAATGAGAATATGATGGTAAATGCCGTTGAGGCTGGCGGTGAATGCCGTCAGCCGCCACGGTAGATGGGATTTGCCGCCAGAGTTAAAATATTTAAACTTCTGCGGTAGCGTTGTTTTCTGCTGGATGTTGATTTGCACTGTTTAACGGAAATCACCATTGCAACGCGTACCGTATCGCTGGCTTGCTTTTGCCGCCACCCTGTCTTGTTTTCTTGTCCCCCATGCTGACTGATATGACGGTTTTTGCATCACTCATTTAAACGCAGCATCAGTCAGTTTTCCAGCTGGAAAAGCTGTGAGGCTGCTGGTTCTATGAGCATGCCTTTGTTTTTTAAATTTTTGTACAGATTTATGTTTTGTCACCATCTGAACAAATAATAATCAGCTTGGACTGACCGACCAAGAGGTCAAAAAGGAGCTGGCCCTGGGCCTAAAGTAAAGTGGCAGTCTCATGGGCGCATGTACAGTCGTGGCTAAATGTTTTGAGAATGACACAAATATTAATTTCCACAAAGTTTGCTGCTTCAGTGTCTTTAGATATTTTGTCAGATGTTACTATGGAATACTGAAGTATAATTACAAGCATTTCATAAGTGTCAAAAGCTTTTATTGACATCTACATGAAGTTGATGCAAAGAGTCAATATTTGCAGTGTTGACCCTTCTTTTTCAAGACCTCTGCAATCCGCCCTGGTATGCTGTCAATTAATTTCTGGGCCATATCCTGACTGATGGGAGCTCATTCTTGCATAATCAATGCTTGGAGTTTGTCAGAATTTGTGGGTTTTGTTTGTCCACCCGCCTCTTGAGGATTGACCACAAATTCTCAATGGGATTAAGGTCTGAGGATTTTCCTGGCCATGGACCCAAAATATCGATGTTTTGTTCCCTGAGCCACTTAGTTATCACTTTTGCCTTATGGCAAGGTGCTCCATCATGCTGGAAAAGGCATTGTTCGTCACCAAACTGTTCGTGGATGGTTGGGAGAAGTTGCTCTCTGAGGATGTGTTGGTACCATTCTTTATTCATGGCTGTGTTCTTAGGCAAAATTGTGAGTGAGCCCACTCCCTTGGCTGAGAAGCAACCCCACACATGAATGGTCTTAGGATGCTTTACTGTTGGCATGACACAGAACTGATGGTAGCGCTCACTTTGTCTTCTCCGGACAAGCTTTTTTTCCGGATGCCCCAAACAATCGGAAAGGGGATTCATCAGAGAAAATGACTTTACCCCAGTCCTCAGCAGTCCAATCCCTGTACCTTTTGCAGAATATCAGTCTGTCCCTGATGTTTTTCCTGGGCACCCTGAAGCCTTCTTCACAACAATTGAACCGCTCTCCTTGAAGTTCTTGATGATCCGATAAATGGTTGATTTAGGTGCAATCTTACTGGCAGCAATATCCTTGCCTGTGAAGCCCTTTTTGTTCAAAGCAATGATGACGGCACGTGTTTCCTTGCAGGTAACCATGATTGACAGAGGAAGAACAATGATTCCAAGCACCACCCTCCTTTTGAAGCTTCCAGTCTGTTATTCGAACTCAATCAGCATGACAGAGTGATCTCCAGCCTTGTCCTCGTCAACACTCACACCTGTGTTAACGAGAGAATCACTGACATGATGTCAGCTGGTCCTTTTGTGGCAGGGCTGAAATACAGTGGAAATGTTTTTTTGGGATTCAGTTCATTTGCATGGCAAAGAGGGACTTTGCAATTCATCTGATCACTCTTCATAACATTCTGGAGTATATGCAAATTGCCATCATACAAACTCAGGCAGCAGACTTTGTGAAAATGTATATTTGTGTCATTCTCAAAACTTTTGGCCACAACTGTACATTCAATACCTCGTCACATACGTTTACTTCTCACATTTATGCACACATCAAATCAGGTTACAGACAGTTAAGACCCCTAGACTTAGTGAGTGCAACGATATTAGCAGTCCAGTTATTGGTTTCGTAACAGTACATAATAAGGAAGGTATGAGACCAAAAACTAAAATTATACCAAAAGAAAGAAAATATTAACTTATTGATTAATGCTTCTCTGGTCTCTGTAGAGGTGGCAACCCATCAGCCTGCTGCCGGATAGTGAACCTAGTGTTATCAGTGAAAGACATTCATTTGGAGCTGTGATGTCAATCATCACTGAATTCAAGGAGCTGCTTGAGGACATGAATGTTGACTTATTAGAAAAGATTGAACAAGCAGGTTAGTAAGGTAACCTAAACGTTTTACTTGTGAAATTGGTGGCAGCGGTGAGATTTTCTTCAGTCTATGAATTTTCAAATGCTGGAGGGTTCTGTTTAAATGGAAAGATAATACAAGAATACAAACTTACAATAACCTATTTGGGCATTTCTTGATCCTCTTCGTAGTTTCAAATGTGGACATTTTGGAATCTCCAGTACCCATGACCAAACCTCAGGGCAGGCAAGGTAAGACATTTGCCTCTAGTCCTTTTTCCTGCACACCAAAGAATGAAAATTAAATCATGGATTTTCCACTTTTTCTTCAAGTGAGAAGAGCCCATTCTGAATGCCAGCCAATGCCACCGGTGCCATTGCAAAGAGCATGGAGCAGTAAGTGTTTCCTTATTTTCGTTGCAGAATAAGGATCCTTATCGTTATTGAATGTGGACCCTAAAGTAGTGGCTCTACAACTAGTCGAATGCCCAATCTGTTAACTAAAATACTAACACTCATCTCTCCAGTGAGCAGAGATATCACATTTGGAATTCCGAAGACCAGATCCGATTTCTTACACTGTGAGTCATTGTGACAGAGTTATGGCTTTGCAAGTACAGTAAGGCTAGTTTTAACAAGAAGGAATGTGAAAGAGAATAACCTGAACAGTGAAGACTGTTGTCTCTTTTTGTTCAGATGCTTTTCAACTCACTCTAGACACTGATACAGCACACCGCAACTTGTGCTTCTCTGACCAGAACCGCAAGGTGACTCTGGTCAAGTCCAGAGGTCAATCCAGGACCAGGTCACGTCTCCCGAAGACCTTTGACTTCTGGGAACAAGTGCTGTGCTGGGAGGGCTTGACCGGTGCCCGTTACTACTGGGAGGCAGATTGGAGAGGCAAAGGAGTGTTCATTGGAGTGACCTATGAGAGCATTCAGAGGGGAGGCAGGGGACTAGAGTGTGGGCTGGGGTACAATGTAAAGTCATGGAGCTTACAGTGCTCTGACACCAATTACTCAGCATGGCACGATAACATTGAAACCAAGATCACTGCCAAGGTCTCATCCCCTAGAATAGGGATTTATTTAGATCACAAAGCAGGAACTCTGTCTTTTTACAGCATCTCTGACTCCTCCATGATTCTGCTCCATAGTTTTTTGTCAGAGGACTTCTCAGAGCCACTGTATCCTAGTTTTGGTGTTGGGGTACAATCCTCGTTGATACTTTGCCAATTGGAGAGACAATGACAATTGAGGACATAGACATGCCAATCACTCTTTGCAACTGACTTGTAAGATTGTTTCACATGTTGTTATTATAAGGCTATTTTGCATTCAGAACTACAATGACCCCAATCTGTAATATATCAAAAGTTTTGTATCAAGCTGCTCAGTGCCATATTTCTTATCCTTAGCTATTCAATCCTTTCTGAACTACAAGTTCCAAGGGGTTGTGGGGGCTTCTGGACATGGTATCCCTCATAGTGTTGATCACAAGAATGCTTTAGTAGTAACCACAGTTAATAACTGTTACATACCGGTACATAGATACATGGGATTTAGATAGGGCTTCCAAAGACCCAAAGGTGCCTTATATTAATTTCAAAGAAACTAA
Organism: Salvelinus namaycush; assembly: GCF_016432855.1. Classification (NCBI taxonomy): domain Eukaryota; kingdom Metazoa; phylum Chordata; class Actinopteri; order Salmoniformes; family Salmonidae; genus Salvelinus; species Salvelinus namaycush. The sequence continues at coordinate 25,652,799 of NC_052322.1, forward strand.
AATCCAAACAAAAACACAGCAAAATTAAACCGAAGCAAAACAGGAAACCAAAAAAAGGCTGCTGAGACTAGCCTAGTCCTTACTCTCCATAGTCACAGTTACAAGCCAGGCATCCACAGACGGCAGGGACTTTGTTCAATAACTTAGCTTAGAACACCTGTGTTAAGGTCATTAAAACAAAGACTAGTTGTTGAAAAGTTATGGTTTGAATTTCTTTATTCATGTTGTTCTATTCACAGGTTTTTTTTTGTACATTTGTTATTAGCAATATAAAAACACCAAATACATGCAGGTTTTAGTGTGATGATCCCGGGTTATCATACAATAGAGCAATCCCATTAGTTTTATACATTTCAAATAAAAAAAAAGACAGCTAAACATAATACAAAGAATATATATAGATATAAAAACAAACGTAAAAACAATTTTATTTTCACAAGTAGTCAATCAAAAGAAGTAATCCACCATTGGCCAGCAATGTCCAACATTTAAATTACTGTTCATAAAGACAAACTTCACTTAACTCTGGATATGAATCCAAGATGCTTCATATTTCCTTTCCTCAATCATATAGACAAACCTTTCAAATACTTAAGTATCGCAATTGTACATTTCTCTAGAACATAATTTTCAACATTCTTACTTCCAGTGAGCTCTCTAACTCCACTGCTTAGAAAACTAAGGGATAAGTACCAACAAAAGAAAGGGGATATAAAATGACGGAAGTCAGTTGAAACTAAAATGGAGGACATGGTTTCTCTGGCTTGAGATGTTGGGTCTTTTCTGCATGGGATCTAGGCTACTACATATAAATTATTTGTAACATTTCTAACCTGAGATGCAAAATTCTGGGATGTCGGCTTCCCACGCCTACAGAAACAGTAGAATAGAGGCAAGACCACGTGGCACTTAAAATGCTCAAAGCAGAGAATCTTTAGTAATTATGCCTATTACTATAATGCAAATGGAGGACAGGGAACACACATTGTGTATTCACAACCCAGCAAATTAATTTAACTGATTTTTAATCATGTTCGATTAGAAGCCAGCAGCAGTATAAGGCCACATTCAAGAGTAGTGCTTTATTTGGTCAAAACAGGGCCTGAGGCCATTATCGCCAATCAAATTAAGGTAATGAAAAAGAACACATGCTTATTAGGAGCAACAGGCAATGAAACTGAAAGCCTCCAGAAACCTTCTCCTGATGATTGAGGGAAATTCCACAGTAACAGAGTGATCCTGAGACTCAGATTTTTCACTTAAAAAAATCTACGGTGAACAAAAAAACGGATTGCAAAATTAAACAGACCACAACGACGACTTTTAAAAATGTTAATTGAAAATTTGACAAACACATTTACTGTTCAAGTAGATGTGTTTTTGTCAAATGTTCTGTGGAAATAGTTAAATGTAGTCCTTGTGCAGAGTTGTATGGTTTGTTTAACTTTGCAATCACTGGTTTTTGTTTGGCATACATTTTAAAGTTACAAATCTGAGTCTTAGCATCACTCTGCCCTTGAGCAATTCCAGGATAGCCATGGCATTGGATAAATTCCCCCCTTGTCAACAGCAACACAAAAATCTTACTTTCACATAACATGCCTACATAAATAATTAGCTACATTGTCAAACAAATGAATGCGAGGATTTGCATTTAATTATGTGGGGGATACATTGTAAGGGGTAAATTGGATTAATGTGATGACAAGTCATATGAATAAAGTAGTGTCATCTCTAGTCAAACTGCTTTTTCTTCATTTACTAATGCATATGGACTGGTTGTACTATAACTACTGGACTAAAAGCAATGGTCTGTCATTGCACAACAGAGTTTCCAGAGCAATAAAACTACAGGTTGTGCAATAAAGTAGGGATGCACTGATGCCTCCACCTGTTGTAGAACACACTAACATTGACATATCCCACATCTTGACCAGGCCACTTGCAACACATGCAATGACAGACACTCCCCTCATAAAGGATAGAGGTGTGCCAAATGATTAGAACAAACCACGCAAAAATAAAAGCAAATATATCCTCTTTATAAATTGCATACAATTATACTCACATAACAAGTCGTCTTACAAATGAACAACTATTTGCGCTTATATTTAAAAGCAGCACTGAACATGAACTTCGCATAGAACCCCAATGAACGTATCAGTACCCTCAAATAAAATCACCACGGCTAAAACCCAAAAGCAATGTGCAATCTCGCATTCAACAGCAAGTTACTCTCTCCTCTCATCCTTCTTGTTAAAAGTGTATCCATGCTAGGTTAGACCATTCTCCACTCTGATACTTTAATACTAACTTTGACCATCCAACCCAACATAACTAAAAGGTGGAAAACCCAATGGTAAACCAAGATGGCCGACAAAGGAAAGAGATGAGTGCTGTAACTAATAGTGTATGCCACTTCAAGTGACTGAAGAATAACTATCACAACCTTTGCATGGGAGAGAAGGGTTTTGTTTGAGGTATTTGACAAACCTATACAAGACGAAATCAATGTAGGTCTAGATTCATGGAAAGATGGGCAATGTACATTTGCGTAAGGATTGATAAAAAAATAAGTCAATACTTTACCGCGCTTTACATACGGACTATACATGTAGTGTGGTGGTTAAGGTCCAAAAGAACATCATATGTGAGTGACGTCTTATTCTATAACGAGTGCACCTCCTCCAATAACGTCCGACTCAACGACAAGAGGAAAGTCAAGGAGAACATACATACATATAGGGCTGGCACAACTACCGTGTAATTGTGTAACTGACGATTATGGATAAATACAGTCATGAAAATAAAATAATGGTAAAAAAATATGTATTTTTTTACATTAAATGAGCTGACTGAAGACAGGACCACAGGCACTGTGCAGTTGAGTCTGTTTCAGAGGTAACATGGACTCTTTACAACATGATGAAACTTTGTTGCTCCTTGCTGAAACAAGCAAGACGTTTTAGCAACAGTCTTTAGTTGCCTAGGCAATGACCCCCCCCCCCCCCCCCTCTGCAGCAGCAGCACATGCAGTAAGGAGCGAAGGAGAGGAGAAAATGAGTGTTTAAAAAAATATATATATATAAAAAACATTTTGCTACTCAAACGATTATAACAGTGACCGCAGTCATTTGCCTGACCAATAACAATCATCCAAAATGCCGTGACTGTCACAGCCCTACATACATGTGCAAGGCCAGGAGTGTGAACAGAGATTCAAACTGCTGTCTGTCTCGCAACATCCCATGAAGACACGTCCTCATATGCTTAACTTAACGTATACTCTCCATAATGTACGCACAACGGAGAGTGCGCTTCCCTCTATCTATATGGCTGTTGTCATAATTATATGTAACAGGTTGTGTGAATTCCATTCAAACTCAGTCACCCAGTTGAAATTAAATTTGACAATTGAACAAATCCACATAGAAAATAATGGTACATTTTCTATTCACTTGCAGAATTGATAACATTTGAATGCAATTGACTACGACCCTGATGTGTAGAGTAGGAATAGATAGGAGTGTTAGTGAAAGCCTTTTGTCCTATCTGTCCATCCACCTGTCTGTCTGTCTGTCAGCACCAGGGCTCTCTCTGGGCACGTCCCCGGGCCAGGCTGTCACTTCTCTGCCAGGCGCTCCTCATCAGAGCCAAGGCCTCGCCACAACGCTTCTGCACCAACGGCTCTGACACCCTCCTACGAGGCAGACATACCTGGATCACAAGAAAAGAGGGTTGAAAAGAAAGTGCGGGAGACAAAGAGAGCAAGAGAGGGACAGAGACACAGGGAAATCATGTTATTGAGCTGATCCTTTTTTACTGTGATCCTTGCCTGTCTCAAAACTCTTCCTCTTCGAATCCTTCTCTCCCTTACCTGGAAAATGTCTCTCCAGGCACTCTCTAGCGCCTCCAGCAGGCGGTCTCTCTCCTCACATCCGCTGAAGTACAACACCCAGGGAGGCAGGAACTGTGCCCTGTCCACTGCAAACTCCTATACACAGAGATAATAACAATAATAATTATGGCAAGAGAGATACAGAGAGAGAGAGTAGAGCATAAGAGAGAGTTCAGTTAAGCAATTCAAAGGCAATGCTACCAAATACTAATTGAGTGTATGTAAACTTCTGACCCACTGGGAATGTGATGAAAGAAATGAAAGCTGAAATAAATCTCTGACATTTCACATTCTTAAAATAAAGTTGTGATCCTAACTGAGCTAAGACAGGGATTTTTTTACTAGGATTAAATGTCAGAAATTGTGAAAAACAGTTTAAATGTATTTGGCTAAGGTGTATGTAAACTTACGACTTCAACTGTATACGAGAGTGGATTCTCGGCCCTCACGAGCATAAACTAAATACAGGCACAGACTGTGTGTGGAAAATTATTTAAGACAGACTACCCAATACAACCCAACATTGCAAAGTTATGAGCATCCTTTCAAGCACACCCTTCTCATTCACCTGTGGTGAGTTATTCACAATTTTCGATTAACAAATAAGGTTTTATATGTAAGATGGTTAAATAAAGAGCAAAATTATTGATTATTATATTATTATTTGTGCCCTGGTCATATAAGAGCTCTTGTGACTTCCCACGAGCCGGATTGTGACAAAAACTCACCCTCATTCGTATGTTTAATAAATGTATCGTATAGTGTGTGTGTGGCAGGCTTACAATGATGGCAAAAAAACAAAATTTGAAAGTGCGCTGACCCTGGTGCTAGAGGGGGTAGACAGCTGGAGGTTGAATGTTTGAAGGGGTACGGGACTACAAACAAAGTTTGGAAAACACTGATCTACAAGATTCTTCATATAATTAAAATTATTTTATAGTGGTGGCATGTTCAATAGAACAAATTCAATTATAATTGAGACAAAGAGAAAAGACTAGAGGGCACAGGCAAGTGAGGACAAGGCAGGCATGAGGTGACTCACAACAACACAGTACTCTTTGTCGTCCTCCAGGCTGACAGCAGTGACGTCAGAGAGATCAGCTCCGCCCAGTGAGCGGAAGAAGCTAGTCTGGCAGTCCTGGTGGCATGTCAGCAGCTTCCTGTCTGTCACCACCAGGCAACAAGGAATACATGGTGTGGGGGCCACGCCCTGGGGGATCACCTGAAGACAGAAGGGAGGTTTAAAGAATAAAAACAGCTATGGTGGGGGGTGATATAGGGAAACCAGTCTAATTTATTGTTAAATACAGATATAGTTAGCCTATGTATTTCAGAGCTACTGTTAAAACGACATGTTTTTTTCTGGACCAAAATCTGGCTTAGGTGGTGGGCGTGGCAGGGTCGTGGCCAATGATGCGGTTTTAGATGCCCTCCTGTTGGCTGCAAAATGTAGCTTTTAAAGCAAATTTCCTGCAATTCTACAGATCTTTCCATGGGGCCGAGAGAAAATGTGCTATTTTAAAGCTAATTTCCTGCAATTCTACACATTTTGCCATGGCTTATGCTATCCGAGTGACTCAAACATAAAATCAATGGGGGCCCATGCCATGGCAAAAATATTGTTCGTTCTCAAAGATCTTTTTGAAAAAGTATATTAGGGCCATTATGATTTCGACATACTTTATATCGTTTTAATCGTTTAAGTTTACACTGAAAACCTTTTTCTATCCCGGAAATGTTTGTATAAAAACAATATTTAAAAAAAGTTTGGACAGACGGTACAAAAAAACCAACAATATTTGCAGAAAAAACCCTGAACTAAATGAAAACAAACATATTTCTGATTTTAAAATCAGAGAAAGATCACTTTTCTGCAGTGAATCTTTGATTGAACCTTGAGGAACTGAACTCACTGTTGGGAGATAGGAAATGGCATGGTGTGGGACAGTTCATGCAAAAATATGTTTTTAATCGAGTAGGGTTTTCTTCCCCTCATGGCTATAGCATGGCAAAATCTGCACGGTCAGCCATGCTCACTCATTCTCACGGTGCAGTGTGTATCTGTGTCAGAGTGCAGCGTGTGTGTGTATGCCCTCACCCTCACCCCTTTGGAGACAGACTGGCAGAGCACCAGCATCCAGTCGGCCACGTCTCCCTCATTGTCGGCGCTCAGCTCCAGAGGAGGCCGCTCTGTCAGGATCACCTGGAAGGCATGAGGCTGCTCTGTGCTGTTGGAGCGCCGGCAACCTCCGCAGTACTCACCCCTGAGAGAGCGAGGAAGGGTGGGAGAGAGCACACAGAAGATGGTCAAACAACAATGAAAATAGTTAAAGTCAATAATAGCCTACTATTTACAAAAAATATATATTTTCATAGCGATAGATACCCAACTATGGGTATTTCATCAAATTATGACTTTGGAAAATTCAGCAAAATAAGTGCAATCACCTACGTTTGAACCCAGTGCATTTGTCCAAACAACTTGATCCATAAAAGCTCTAGTCACAGATCCATTCCCTTGTGGAAATTATCCCATCATAAACAGACACAACACACATGTTGGAGGATGAGCAGTAACACAGCATGCATGCCTTACCCCATAGTGATGGACATTAGTGGTGTCCCATCAGTCTTCTCTGTATACTGGTAGAGAACGCCTTTGCTAAACAAGGACAAGAGGAACACATAATGACATATATTTAAGCAATAATGCTCAAGGGGGTGTGGTATATGGACAATATACTACGGCTAAGCCGTTAGCCCCCCAAACCCCTGAGGTGCCTTATTGCCATTTTAAAAAGGTTACCAATGTAATTAAAACAGTAAATAAGTAGTTTTGCTTTATACCCGTGGTATATGGCCTCATATACCAAGGCTTTCAGCCAATCAGCATCCAGGGCTTGAACAACCCAGTTTATAATATTGCTTTGAGCACAATGAAATGTGCAAATGTATAATTATATTATTACATTGAATATTGCAGTTACATTAAAATAAGAACAGGAATGTGTTACATGTTATAAGGGTACTGTAGCTGTGCTTCAACCTGTTCAAGTAGAATGTTATGTGTAACTTTATAACAAACGTAATAGAAGGCAGATATATCAGTAACACTTCCTGAAAAACGCATCCAGGTACAATGCTTTATTATTTGTTATAAGCAAGTACGAGCCTGTATGATGTCTTATTATATGGGTTTATTAAAGGTGCAATATGTAGCTTTGTGGGAAACCCAACCAAATTCACACAGAAATGTGAGTTATAGATCCTTCATTCTCATTGAAAGTCTTATAAGCAACAGATCTGTTTTATGGGCATTATTTTTATGCTTACCATCCTTAACTTTTGTTTTTGCGTCTTTTTTTACTTTCGGTTTTGTACACCAGCTTCAAACAGCTAAAGATACAATATTTTTGGTTATTGAAAATATATTACACAGAAGTTTAGACGTTACAATGATACTCTACACTGCTTGTTTCATCACATAAACAGAAATTAGGCAATCAGTTTAGAACTTTAGCAACTAGGCAATGGCAGAGTGATTTCAGCATATTGTTCCTCTAAAAGCCTATGGCTGCCAATACATACCTCAGTACGAGGTAACAGCTCTTCCACAGCTCCTTGCCCAGGTAGGTGGTGCATGCTCTGTAGAGTAGGGGGCCCTCTTTAGTGCTGGACGAGTCCCCAGCGCCCACCAGGGCTGTCTGTGTGGCCAGAGTCACATCCATGGGGTCTTCCCAGTGGACCAAAGAATACAGGCGGATGAGCACTTGAGATACCTACACAGACACAACGGGTCATTACACAAGTGTATCCCTTGTCTATTACACATTGTTGTACATGTGTTGAGCATACTGATTGAGTTGGTGATGTCTGTGGCTAGTCATAGCTATGCCTATAACCACTCCATCAGATCCATAATTGATGAGAGTTAAGTGTGTATTGTAATGTGATTCCAATCAAAATAAGTCTTCATTTCATGAGAGCATAAAATCAGTATACAGGCATTCTTTCAAAATGAAATGTCTTTATTTGTATATTTTAGAAATTATGGATGTGTGCAGGCCCAGCTAAGTGAGACAGCAAAAAGTAGTGGTCCTCACCTCACAGTGGGACTCCTGGGAGACAAACTTGGTGAGGGCCAGTTTCTCCATGGTGGCGTCGGTCAGCACAGAGGGGTAGGGGGGCTCCCTGCACCCCTTTATCATGGCCGACGTCAGGGCTGCCAAAAAACAGCTGGGGAAGAGAGAGAAGAAAAAAAAGAGGATGGTGGGTTAGAAGAGAGAGGGATAAAGAGTGACTTATTCTGCTTCTCTTCTCCTTCATCCGTACTGATATGGAAACATAAGTGAGAGCATGCCAACTAGGAAGTTGCTTTCCACAGTCCAGTCCTTTAGAATTAGCACAGATGGAGGAAAGGACATGGGGAGAGGAAGACACTTTAGACTATAGAGATGCCGCCAGGGAGAAGGAGAGAGAGCAGAGGAGAGGAGGCACTCACACAGTAAGCGATGAGTCGGCCGTGTCCAGCAGGAACTGCCGTCTTCTGTTGGTGCACACCAGCAGGAATGTCTGCTGGTCCAAGCCCACCTGAGAGACGGACAGGGACAATAACACAGCACAACTTAGTGGACTGGACATTGACAGTAACTCTTCCTTCTTGTCGTTTTCCCCTCTTCTGTCTATCAGCTTTTTAGGTGAAGGTCTTGTTGCAGCAATGTGCAATATAAAAGCCATCTTTTCATTTTTTATACCCATAGACTTCCGGTCACTTCCCCAGAGTCAGTTCATCGGACTTTGGGGAAGTAAATAAAAAGGGCCTCATAGCCAAAATCCCAAAGTATCCCTTCAAGGCTTCTTTCATGCACTTCCCTCATACAGTCCAAAGTACTTCATAGCCTAAAGTTATATGGTGGCATCAACACTATTTGGAAAATGAAACTCATTACAAGACTAGTCCATAAAATAATCATTGGGATTTTACTTTTAGTAAATTGCTACCGCTGCACATATGTCTATAAAAGATCTACTACAATTTGCATTTGAACATTTGAATGACAGACAGTTGAATGACAGAAAGTCACAGAATCAACGGTTTTCAAATTGGTTGCATGAATGTCGGCCCTGTTGGAATTCCCATAAACAATGACTGGAACAACGTGAACCTAGTAAACTCATCATGAACCATCATGAACGTTGTGACACTGTGACCCTGAAGCTAAACATTGACCAAGACAACCCTAAAGCTAAAACTTGAAGAAAAACTATTGTGTCCTTGCAGCCATTCGACAGCCATTCGACAGCCATTCGACATGTGTCCTTGCAGCCATTCGGCAGCCATTCGACAATCCTGACACTAGACAACATATCCCAGCAGTATAGACAACTTACAGAGACAAAGTCCAACTCATTGTAAGAGATGGCATCCTCTACTGTATAGGGCTTTTCCGCTGCACCTGAAAGAGCAAGAGAGAGAGTGTTTGAGTGTGGGATGAACAGACAGACAGAGAGACAGAGAGACAGACAGCTACAGTGCATTTGGAAAGAATTCAGACCCCTTGACTTTTTCCACATCTTGTTACGTTACAGCCTAATTCTAAAATTGATTACAATACCCCATAATGACAAAGCAAAAACAACTGAAATATCACATTTACACAAGTCAGAGCAAAATATTTATATTTAATGGCTGCCTTTTGACATTGCTTGTCACGCTCTGTCCTATCTATCTACAGTGCATTTGGAAAGTACTTGGCAGCAATTACAGCCTTGAGTGTTCTTGGGTATGACGCTACAAGCTTGGCACACCTGTATTTGGGAAGTTTCTTCCATTCTTCTCTGCAGATCCTCTCAAGGTCTGTCAGGTTTGATGGGGAGCGTCGCTGCACAGCTATTTTCAGGTCTCTCCAGAGATGCTAGATCAGGTTCAAGTCTGGGCTCAGGCTGGGCCACTCAAGGACAATAAGAGACTTGTCCCGAAGCCACTCCTGTGTTTTCTTGGCTGTGTGCTTAGGGTCGTTGTCTTGTTGGAAGGTGAACCTTTGCCCCAGTCTGAGGTCCTGAGCGCTCTGGAACAGGTTTTCATCAAGGATCTCTCTGTATTTGCTCTGTTCATCTTTCCCTCGACCCTGACTAGTCTCTCAGTCCCTGCCGCTGAAAAACATCCCCACAGCATGATGCTGCCACCACCATGTTTCACCATAGGGATGGTGTCAGGTTTCCTCAAGACGTGACGCTTGGCATTTAGGCCAAAGAGTTTAATCTTGGTTTCTTCAGACCAGAGAATCTTGTTTCTCATGGTCTGAGAGTCTTTTAGGTGCCTTTTGGCAAACTCCAAGTGGGCTGTCATGTGTCTTTTACTGAGGAGTGGCTTCCATCTGGCCACTCTACCATAAAGGCCTGACTGGTGGAGTGCTGCAGATGGTTGTCCTTCTGGAAGATTCTCCCATCTCCACAGAGGAACTCTGGAGCTCTGTCAAGAGTGACCGTCGGGTTCTTAGTCACCTCCCTGAACAAAGTCTTTCTCCCCGATTGGTCAGTATGGCTGGGCAGCCAGCTCTAGTCAGTGTCTTGGTGTTTCCAAACTTCTTCAATTTAAGAATGATGGAGGCCACTGTGTTTTTGGGGACCTTCAATCGTGCAGAAATGTTTTGGTACCCTTCCCCAGATCTGTCCCTCGACAGAATCCTGTCTTGGAGCTCTACGGACAATTCCTTTGACCTCATGGCTTGGTGTTTGCTCTGACACGCACTGTCAAAAGTGGGAACTTAAATATACAGGTGTGCCTTTCCAAATCATGTCCAATCAATTAAATTTACCACAGGTGGACTCCAATCAAGTTGTAGAAACATCAAGGATGATCAATGGAAACAGGATGCACCTGAGCTCAATTTTGAGTCTCATAGCAAAGGGTCTGAATACTTATGTAAATAAGGTATTTCTGTTTCTTATTTTTAATACATTCTGCAAATTTTCTAAAAACCATTTTTTCCTATGCAATTATGGGGTATTGTGTAGATTGATGAGATTTTTTTTTATTTCATCCATTTTAGAATAAGGCTGTAACGTAACAAAATGTGTAAAAGTCAAGTGGTCTGAATACTTTCCAAATGCACTGTAGATAGATAGGATAGAGCATGACAAGCAAAGTCAAAGGCAGCCATTAAATATAAATGTAATGACCATCACACAAAGACAGAGAGACAGAGAGAGAGATATAGATAGAAACAGTAAGAAAGAGAGTATCTGAGAGCGTGATGAGCAGTAAACCCTCACCTTTCCTCAGCAGGTAGATGTAACAGTCAGTCAGCAGCAGGTAGAGAGGCTGCAAGTTCCCCTCCATGTGACCTGTGCTCATCCTCACCATCTGGGAACAGACAGAACTAAACACTCAGGACTGTACCGCTCCCGAGTGGCACAGCGGTCTAAGGCACTGCATCTCAGTGCTAGAGGCGTCACTGCAGACCCTGGTTCGATTCCAGGCTGTATCACAACCGGCCATGATTGGGAGTCCCATAGGGTGGCGCACAATTGGCCCAGTGTCATCCGGGTTAGGGTTTGGCCGTCATTGTAAATAAGAATTTGGTCTTAACTGACTTGCCTAGTTAAATAAAGGTTCAATATAAATTCAAAATATACACTGCAAAGCATACTAATAGTACTTGTTTATTCACCAATACATTTGAATACTTTTCCCCCAGATATGTATTCAGAATGGACATGGTTGTGACAGCGTCCCGATTCTCCATGCTTCTCCTAGTGTGCGGTTGCACACTCCCTTTCAAGGATTGAAATGCTTTGGATTGGAGGGAAGCATTGGCTGGAGGGAAATTCCACTATTGTTAAATCCATGACAGGGAGTGTTTAAAACCAGAGCACTAGCTCAAATGATCACAATGTATGGCCTTTACAACCCCCTCCCCCTCCACCCAACATAATATACCACAGTGAAACAGAGGCTTACCTTGAAGAGCTGCTCCTCGTTCTCTCTGAAGACGTGGATCATGAGCAGCAGCAGGTGATTGTTGTCCACCCTGAAACGGCCACACAGAATCAGCACACCACTGTGGCTAAAGTATTGCCCAAAAAAAAGGCTTATAAGGTCCATTGTTTAACTTGGTATACGACCTGACTGATTTCAGATAGAAATGTGAATTATACATCTTTCATTATGATTGCTTCCCCTCCGTAAGTTTCATTTTACTCATATCAGCTTCATACAGCAATATTATAAACTATATTTCTGGTTATTAAAAATGTTTTTCTTAGCGGTTTAGATGGTACAATGATTCTCTACACTATACATTGCTTGTTATGTCACAAACTGAAATCAGGCGGACATTAAAACATTTTAGAAACCAAAAAATCGGCTCAGCTAAATTCGACATATTGCACCATTAAAAAAAGGTTTAATTCATGGTTCACCTAAAAATGTGTTAAGTAACCCTCAACTCACTTGAATTCTGCAGGATGAGAGTTTTCCGTTGGCCTGAGCCTGTCCTCTTCCGTCTCCTCTTCAGTTTCTCCAGCAGCCAATCCATTCTCAACCATTACTGCCTCATCCTTTTCCTCCTCATCACACTCTTCCTCCTCTAGGGAGGGGTCCTGTCCTGGCGGTGCCTCTGCCTCAACTTCATGGCCACCAAGAAGAGCCTGCGACTGACCATGCCCTGCAGTGTCATGGTGGCCACTACGCAGGGCAGCAGCGTCTGGACTGTGGGGGGTAAAGCAGTAAAAGTCTGCAGGAGCCGGGGGGGCCTGCAGGAAGTTGGGACTCGGGGCCAGAGCAGGGCGCAGCAGGGGGGGGACCCTGGCTTCTGGGTTAGGCGGCTCACCCATCGAATCCCCTCGAAAGGGCTGCTGCCCCGGGGGCTGCGGGTTGGCTTCAAGGCTGGCGGGGGAGGGCCTTTTGGGGAGGGAACTCTGATGGGTTTTCTCCCCCTCTTCTTCTTCTTCAGCTGGTCGCCCCCAGGTCTTCCCCCCATCCAGAGCACCGTTGAGCCGGTCCATGACGTCACGTAGGGGCTGGCCAACGCTGTCCATGGAGGTGTCGGTCATCTCAGGAAGCCGCAGGAGGCCCTCTGACTCCTCCTCCTCCCCTGTCTCCCTCCTGCTGCTCCTCCTCACCGTCTCGGCCCCTGAGCCCTGCGGCAACCCCACAGAGGGGCTCCAGGTGTCTCCTTCTGGTCCCTCACATCCAGCCGGGGCTCTGTCGTCTGCCTCCGCCTGCGCGAAGGCCACATTGTTCTGGTCACCGCTCACCGTGGAGCTTTTCACGCTACAGCGCTTCTTGGATGGCTTCCTTCGTCTGGCCATCCTGGTGGAAAAGAAACAACCACGTCATAATGGGTTGTTCATGTGTACTCTTCCTGGGCCCATTGTATAAATTAACAATCACATTTTCCAAGCCTTAGAGCTACAAGGCTTGCTGACCTGTATGTGTGTGCCAATAAATCAAATCAAATATTTATTTGTCACATGCGCCGAATACAACAGGTGTAGACCTGACAGTGAAATTTGGGATGCACCGATATGGCATTTTTGGCCGATACCGATATTTTCCTTGCCAAAACCCCGATACCAATAACAGATTTGAAAGATTTTTGCGGCCTTTTAAGCATTCTAGTACAGTTTAAATGTTCTCACACACACAGCGGTCCAAGGCATTGCATCTCAGGGCAAAAAGCTCTCACTACAGTCCCTGGTTCGAATCCAGGCTGTATCACATCCGGCCGTGGTTGGGAGTCTCGTAGGGCAGCGCACAATTGGCCCAGCATCGTCCGGGTTTGGCCAGGGTAGGCCGTCATTGTAAATAAGAATTTGTTCTAAACTGACTTGCCTAGTTAAATAACACACACACACAGACCAAAAACTTATTTTGTTGGCATTTACGTATGTCCCCCGTTTCCATCTTGTCCAGCTGTGTATGTAACATTTCACGTAAACCCTGTTTCTTGTCTGCATCAAAGTAGCTGTCCTTGTACCGACACAGTAGAGGCTCAGAGAGAATGCCACCGAATCGCTTGTTCACAGCCTCGAGTACTTTTGTAAGTTAACCCCACGGTCTGTGTCGGCAGTTTTGTTGAGCAGACGTTTAAATGCCATGACAGAGGGTATCACGTCTGCTGCAGACGTAGTTGATCAGCTTATTTCTCGAGTCAGTTGTTTGGAGCTAGGAGTATGTTAATGTTTCCAAGTTTCAAACATGTTCTCAAATGCCATTGAAATGGCAGCAGCGGTATGAGAACCAGCACATTCTTGAGCAAGCAATACGGCTTTTCTCAGTACGAAATCCTCGTCGACCCACTGTGCTGTCAGAATCAGCATGCTCATGGGGCTGACATCACTGGTTCAAATGTCAGTCGTGAAGCTAATAGCAGGGACGCCCATAGCAAGTAGCTCATGGATGTGTTTCAACAACACTGTATAACTCCGGTAGGGCAACATCTGAAAAATAGCAACTACTTGGTAGTCTGTACCGGTGCTCGACCAGTCGACGAAAGCCAACATCATCCACGACAGAGAACGGTTGATTGTCAAGGGCAATGAATTCCATTATCTTGGCATTAATGGATTGACGTTGAGTTGTCTCGCTGAAACTTTCTTACTCTTTCAAATGACTGCTCGACTTGAACTTATTTAGTTGTTGGAAGTGTGTGCTTAGTATTTTTCTTCTTTTGTTCTGTGTAGCGCTGTACTTTTCGTGGCGTCATTACGTCATCTAACTACGTTGTATAGGTATGCACGTCAGCTTTGACATCGGGTCAATGCCAATGTTGCCATTATTAGCTAATATCTTCCGATTTCGATATGCTCACCGATATATCGTGCATCCCTAAGTGAAATGCTTACTTACAAGCCCTTAACCAACAATGCAGTTAAGAAAAATAAGTGTTAAGAAAGTATTTACTAAAATAAACTGAAGTAAAAAGAAAATGGAAAAATAACTAATTAAATAATAAATAATTAAAGAGCAACAGTAGCGAGGCTATATACAGGGGGTACCGGTACAGAGTCAATGCACAGGTTGTTTGAGGTAATATGTAGGTAGAGGTAAAGTGAAAATGCATAGCTAATAAACAGAGAGTAGCAGCAGCGTACAAATGGGGTGGGAGGGGGGGGGGGGACAATGCAAATAGTCCGGGTTGCCATTTGATTAGCTGTTTAGGAGTCTTATGGCTTGGGGGTAGGAGCCTTTTGGACCTAGACTTGGTGCTCTGGTACCGCTTGCCATGCGGTACCTGAGAGAACAGTCTATGACTAGGGTGGCTGGAGTCTTTGGCAATTTTTAGGGCCTTCCTCTGACACCGCCTGGTATAAAGGTCCTGGATGACAGGAAGCTTGGCCAGAGTGATGCACTGTGCGTACGAATTACCCTCTGCAGTGCCTTCCGGTCGGAGTCCGAGCAGTTGCCATACCAGGCAGTGATGCAACCAGTCAGGATGCTCTCGATGGTGCAGCTGTAGAACTTTTTGAGGATCTGAGGACCCATTCCACATCTTTTCAGTCTCCTGAGGAGGAATAGGCGTTGTCGTGCCCTCTTTACGACTGTCTTGGTATGTTTGGAACATGATAGTTCATTGGTGATGTGGACACCAAGGAACTTGAAGCTCTCAACCTGCTCCACTACAGCCCTGTCAATAAGAATGGGGGCGTGCTCAGTTCTCCTTTTCCTGTAGTTTCCTGTTGTTATCCTGGCACCACACTGCCAGGTCTCTGACCTCCTCCCTATAGGCTGTCTCATCGTTGTCGGTGAACAGGCCTACCACTGTTGTGTCGGCTGCAAACTTGATGGTGTTGGGAGACGTGCTTGGCCATGCAATCATAGGTGAACAGGGAGTACAGGAGGACACTGAGCACGCACCCCTGATGGGCCTCTGTGTTGAGGATCAGCATGTTGTTACCTACCCTTACCACCTGGGGGTGGCCCGTTAGGAAGTCCAGGATCTAGTTGCAGAGAGGTGTTTAGTCCTAGGGTCCTTTGCTTAGTGATGAGCTTTGAGGGCACTATGGTGTTGAACGCTGAGCTGTAGTCAGTCAATGAATAGCATTCTCACATAGGTGTGCCTTTTGTCCAGGTGGGAAAGGGCAGTGTGGAGTGCAATAGAGATGGCATCATCTGTGGATCTGTTGGGGAGGTATGCAAATTGGAGTGGATCTAGGGTTTCTGGGATAATGGTGTTGATGTGAGCCATGACCATCCTTTCAAAGCACTTCATGGCTACAGACGTGAGTGCTACGGGTCTGTAGTCATTTAGGCAGGTTACCTTGGTGTTCTTGGGAACAGGGACTATGGTGGTCTGCTTGAAACATGTTGGTAATACAGACTTGGTCAGGGACAGGTTGAAAATGTCAGTGAAGACAGTTGCCAGTTGGTCAGTGCATGCTTGGAGAACACGTCCTGGTAATATGTCTTGCTCTGCGGCCTTGTGAATGTTGACCTGTTTGAAGGTCTTACTCACATTGGCTACGGAGAGCGTGATCACACAGTCGTCCGGAACAGCTGATGCTCTCATGCATGCTTCAGTTTTGCTTGCCTCAAAGCTAGCATAGAAGTCATTTAGCTCGTATGGTAGGCTCATGTCACTGGGCAGCTCGCGGCTGTGCTTACCTTGTAGTCCGTGATAGTTTGCAAGCCCTGCCACATCCGACGAGCGTCGGAGCCGGTGTAGTATGATTCAATCTTTGTACTGTATTGACGCTTTGTTCGGAGGGCATAGCGGGATTTCTTATAAGTGTCCGGGTTAGAGTCCTGCTCCTTGAAAGCGGCAGCTCTACCCTTTAGCTCAGTGCATATGTTGCCTGTAATCCATGGCTTCTGGTTGGGGAATGTACGTGAGATGCACTTATTGATGAAGCCAGTGACTGATGTGGTGTACTCCTCAATGCCATCGGAAGAATCGCAGAACATATCCCTAGTCTGTGCTAGCAAACCAGTCCTGTAGTTTAGCATCTGCGTCATTTGACCACTTCTGTATTGAGCGAGTCACTGGTACTTCCTGTTTTAGTATTTGCTTGTAAATAGGTATCAGGAGGATAGAATTATGGTCAGATTTGCTAAATGGAGGGCGAAGGAGAGCTTTGTACGCATCTCTGTGTGTGGAGTAAAGGTGGTCTAGAGTTTTTTATTTTTCTCTGGTTGCACATGTAACATGCTGGTAGAAATTAGTTTCCCTGCATTAAAGTCCCTGGCCACTAGGATCGCCACCTCTGGAATATAATTTTCTTGTTTGCTTATGGCCTTATACAGTCTTAGTGCCAGCAACGGTTTATGGTGGTAAATAGACAGCTATGAAAAATATAGATGAAAACTCTTGGTAAATAGTGTGGTCTACAGCTTATCATGACATACTCTACCTCAGGCGAGCAAAACCTCGAGACTTCTTTAATATTAAGTACTTGGTACTTCGTGCACCAGCTGTTATTTGCAAAGACACTGACCACCACCCCTTGTCTTACCGGAGGCAGCTGTTCTATCTTGTCAATTCACCGAAAACCCAGCTAGATGTATGTTATCTAGGTCGTCGTTCAGCCACGACTGAAACATAAGTTATTACAGTTTTTAATGTCCCGTTGGTAAGATAGTCTTGATTGGATATCATCCATTTTATTTTACAATGCACGTTGGCTAATAGTGGGTCGGGGTGCCTTGTAAGGATCCGACGGCGAGTTGATAATCCACCTCTAATGACTGATCCTTACAAGGCACCCCGACCTACGTCCCCGATATTTCCGTTCTTCTTCATTCAAATGACGGGGATTTGGGCCTTGTCGGGTGTCTGAGGGCTTTGTTGATCTGATAACTTTAGCTTACAGACATCGAGATTAAGTGATGTGCCAATTGGATTCAACAACTCCAAGCTCTGTATTGAGGCTGAGAAAAGTATGGGTAACATAAAAGGATAACCACCTAACTAGGCTAATTCCCATGTAGTTTTAGCCACAGAGGCTAATGTTAGGGGTGTGTGCTGTACCTGATAACCTCTAGCTCGTTGCTGGTGCTCTCCATGTCGTCCCTGGTGTCGTGGTGGCAGCTGGCTGTGTGGACGGGTGTAATGTCGGCCGAGGTGTTGGTGTCCGAGTACTCGTTGAAGGGGTTGTGTCTGAAGGTGGGGCTGCGGGGCGGCGGCGTTCCCCTCACTGTGATGCCGGCAGCGGCTGCCCAGAGAATCACAGAATCACTGAAGACCGTCTGAGGGTCTGAGGCATTTGAGCGAGGACAGCTGACTGGGTCGGTGAGGTCACCCTCTATGGAGGGACACACACAGTCAAATGAATAACAGAACAGTCACACGTACAGTATGCCACAGGCTACTAATCACACTCTGGGTTTAAATGAATGAGAATAGATACTGGTGCTTTGGCTGGAACAGGGGTGAGAAGCACACACGCGTGAGAAGGTCACACAGGCAGGAAGACAGACATAAGCTTGTCAAGTGACAAAGGCCTTGGCTAAACCCTCCTACCATAGCTTACTGTAAAATATAGTTCATAAAGTATACATAAGGGCACAAGTGTTTATTAAATAGATTTAGGATGTTTCATTATCTGTTCAAATTAGGTGCCTAATTGATGTTGTTGAAGTCAATCAATGCAACATACCAGGACTTGCTTGGATAAATAATACTTAAATTAAACTATTTAGCCTATGTCAGGTGAATGAATGCAGTGCTACACGCTACAGTTGGTGACAAAAGCTATAAAGGCTGGGTTGAACCTAGACCAAATACATGCATTCCAATGTTTCCACAGAGAGAAATAGAATATTCCACATATATGCCAGTAGACACCAGACAGAGTGAGTACCATTTGCATCAGGCAATGCAGCTCTCATTAGTAATATTCCACATCAATGCTGCATTAGCTTTAGGATCACATCTTCAAAGAGAAACATGTTGCGTGGTTCATTAAAACATGATTGACAACATCTAACAATTCACCAGTGCATAGAAACTTCTGCTTAGATAATAACTTACCTGGCCATAAATCGTATTAAATGTTGGCAATAGTGCCACATCATAATTTATTGCATAAAAGGTGAGCACAAAATGCCCCTAAAATTATATATGAAAAAAATGTACATCTAGGCATCATTATGCAATTCCTCCTGTCATACTCTACAAATGTAATGATATTGAGGAGTGATGCTTGATTCAGTAGTGTCTTCAAAGACAAGTGTAAAAGCATTACCAATCCATTTTGCCTACTTCCCAAGAAACTAGCAGTAGATTAATCAAAAGCCCTTTGATTCCTTTCTCTACCATTCCCTCTTAGCATTAGATAGCTGCTTGTTCTTTATCAGTATTGATATTGCAATTAAGATACTCCAATTAAACCACTGGCTACATACAGAGGACCAGCATGCATTCAGCACACACAGTGGGATGGAGGACATGCATGATGCTGTGAGACGGGGAAGGGGGTGGCAGGAGAGGTGAGGACGGACACAGAGAGGGAGGAAGGATAGGGGAGGGGAAACCATGTCCCACCTTCCCAGTCTGCACTTGGCTGCAACACGGGGAAGATGTCACCGAAATCATAATCTAAAAAAAGGAGGGATAAGACTCAACATTAGAACAGGAAGGCCCGAGAGAGAAGAGACAATGGCACAAACTGAAAACATGACATATGAGAGAAATATGATACACATGATGATAACAGACACAGGTATGGCAAGGCAGACAGAAAACTACAATAAAAAAATGAAGACTCAATGGTTTGTGGAAAGTGATGAGAGATACTGTATGAAAACATTCACACCACACTGTATGGGGGGCTAATAGAAAATGAATTCAATGTGAGCACTAGACTATTATTTCTACGTAATAACCCATGAGCCACAACGGGTTAACCTGACCGATCCAACTTCAGCATCAACACCCCATTACTTGACACACCAGCCTATGAATTAGGCTTAATGCACCGCATAAGACGGAGTGGGTGGAGACTGAAACCGAGGTGGAGAAAGAGAAAGCAAGACAGAGAAAGTTGGAGCCCCTGACCTTCACTGGACGGGGCGATGGCGCTGTCATCCCATTCCAGGTTGGTGGAGGTGAAAGAGTGCAGGGACAGGCTGTCCGAGCTTGGGAGACGCTCCTCAAAGTCCAGAAGGTTCTGGGGCTTGTAGTACTCCGGCATGTAGGGGGCCACGTCCAAGTACGGGACATCCTAACACCCAGAAAACAAAACAATGGAGGTTTGAGAGTGTTGTTGATATTACATTATACATGTCTCTTTTTTGACTGAATTATTTATTGGTTTTATGCACCAACCATGTACTCTGTTTACATTCTTTGGTTAAGCCAAGTTGTACCTTCTTTTGTTACAATAAAGCCTGAACATTGAACTGTTGGACTTTTGTAAATTACGGGTATTGATGTGAATTCTAATGGTTTCAAACAACTGTCTAATACTGACCAACTCCAGATCAAAGCGAATGAACTCCAGTCCCGACACCAAAGTGAGGAAGAGCGTGAGGTGATCATGGCTGCATACCAATGCATTTCTGGGGGAGAGATTCAAAGCAAATGATGTATTTACAATAAGGAGACTAGCTACATGCATTAGTCAAAAGGCATAATATGATGCTCTTTAGGTCAGAAGACTCACTTGAAGTAATACTTCTGCAGCAATCCTTGGTTCTCTTGGAAGAGACGGAGGTAGCTTTCTAAGGAGCTCTCACTCAGTGCTAGGTATAACCAGGCACGACCTGCACAGAAAAGACAACAGAAAAATAATTGCTCAGTACGAGGGACATGGGCATAAGTAGATCATTTTTACAAGTACCCTCTATTCTTTCTTTCCTGCCTGAACTTGCAAATAAGTCAAACAAGTAGGCCTACAAAGAAACCTCTCTGTAATTAGAGAAGCAAACATGTGCAAACCACAGTGGTAATTACTGTAATCCTGACCTCAAATAACAGCAGTCTTGTGCTACATTTCTGGCATGTGACACAAGAGGAACTTACATTTTCCAAACCACTAACAAATGTCGTTCACATTATGACAGTAAATGGGAGTGTATGAATTTATTTACAGAAATGGCATGTATGTGTGTATTAGTGTTTACTACTATGAAATGTTTGTCTCTTAAGTTGCCCACAAGGCTGATGTGAATGTGTGCGTAAGATGTGGTGAAAATTGTTGTGTTCTTACTTCGCCCAAGGTTGGTTGCTATGCGCTGGAGCTCGTCTATCTGCCGGACCGCTTCCCTGCGGGTGAAGTGTAGAACCAGGACCCAATAACCTGAGGAGATATCCTGTAGCCTGCAATGCACAAAACAGGAGAGTTGAAGAACATAGTTCAAAACGTACAATCACAGACAATGTCAGAGTTAGGATGTATCAAAGTACTGAGAAGATTTGTCTCTCTCAGTCTTCTTACCCATAGAGCAGAGCATGGTCGAGGTGCTCACACAGCCGCTGTAGGACCCGGTCGTGATTCCGGATAGCTGGAGTTTCATCCTCACAGGCAGCAAAGTAACTCTGCAACTGCAGTCAAGGCACAAAACAGGTGGAACTGATGTGAGTAGGCCCACAGCCAAACTAGAAATATGGTGATTTCTTCCCCAGTCATGAGACCCTGAGAGGAGTACCACATGCATCAAATATTGACAGCTGACAAGCATGATTGTGCAATGTCTGTCTAAGGATACAGTATAGGCTTTGATGGGAGTATGGAGCCTGAAATTGGTTAAAAGCTACAGTATATCTGATCCCCTAAATGGTATTACCATGACTAACTTAAATTAATCAGACTTTTGTTCGTCACCTCAGAAAAGACCAGTTAAACAGCACTGACTGAATATACTGGAATGTAGAAATGTAATAAATTCCAGTCCCCTGATGGTAATGTGACCACGAGACAGACTGGGGACAGGAATTAACCAAATATAGGCAGGAGATGATTTGAATATCATATCAGGCAAGGTCTATAAAGCAGTGGTCGTCTGGCACAGTGCAAATACTTTGGAAGGATGGGACTCAATGTTACCACACTGCACAGGTTTATGCAAAGGATGAATGTCAACATTCAAACAGGGTTCAGCCTAATTTATGAAGACACCTAGAAGTCAAATACTGAATGTCAATGTTTTCACAGTACTCATGTTTATCTTAAGCAAGTATATTGAAATGTGTTTGGAAAATTAACAACAATATGTTGTCCTTCAAATAGACCTAGTTAGCTACCTAAGGGTTGCTGAATCGACAATGACAATTTCTTTTAGAAGCAACAGTTTATTACATGACAGTATCGATATGCGGCAGTCAGGCAGCAGCAGGGTTAGTGCTGCTGTGCTTTGTTTTCACCAGCCATTGAATGTCTCGACTAACCAATTCAATACTAGTGACGTTAGCTAGTAAACAAAACACCCATGTTGATATACTCAATCCATATTTGTTAGCTAACTAAACAATCTTCAAGGACCTTACAGTCATCAACTGTTTTTCTTTCATGAACCAGGCCTACTTATCCTAGCATGCGTTTATTTTTACGCCTGCGACATAACTTAGGGTAATAGTCATGTTTACCGTCTTCAAATCAGTTAGTTAGCTAATCATGCTAGCATGAAGAATGTGTGCATACGAGACTTAATATCAGTCTTACCTTCTTGACAGACAAAGAAATGTTTTCCAATATTCGGTCCTTCACTTTGAGTTGGTCCATCACTGGTCTCTTTGGCTGCCTGCAGCTGTCAGCTGATTCCCAGAAGTCTCGATGTGGTCTGTTTATGTTCTCAAAGCTAGACAACTAATAGCTAAGCTAGCTAGCCATATATATTTAATGCTGGTACAGTAATTGGCTAGCATATAACATCAAGCAAGCAGTTGGCTAGGTAACGATAACGTTACCGTATTAACGTTTCCGTAGTTAAACTAGCACACAAGACAATGGCTAGCTACTAACGTTGACTAGTTTCCTAGCTGACGTTAGCTAGCTACGGTCTCATTACTAGCCTCGGAAACGCTTCGAATGACTATTCAACTAAACTGGCTAACACGTTAGCTTGCTCGCTATCTAGCCAACGAGTTACCTTAGCGCTAGAGAATGAATCTCCCGCTGTCATAGGTTGCATACACTTTCGGTGTAGCTAGCTACCCAGTACTTTTAATATCCGAATTTTTCTTCAATACATGCACTTCTTCAAACTTACTTTTACTGTAGATAAACTTATCATTGTGAAATTGCGAGACCATGAGCAAGCTCAATGTTTAGTCTAGTGGAGGAATTAAGTTCTTGACAATGATAAGCTCAGCAGCTACCCATTTCAAGTTCTACGTCACTAACCGCCTGTCAATGAGCTCGTGACACACCAACGTCACCACCAACAAAATGATGGTAGACAGATGTAGGAACTGATATTTTCGCAACAAAATGAATTGTAATATATGTTCTGCCCTGTCCAGCTGCAGGATATGTTATTGACTAATAATGTCATGTCAACATTTTATTGTAGCTTTCAAGGACTTGTTTAACTTTCTAGTAGTTGAAAACATGTTAGGCTTACCATAGAAACAGATTTTATCAGACACAACTAAAATATTCAGTGCATTTCCACATCAATATGTTTTTATCCTCGTACAAGTGGGTGGGGGGAAAACAACTAATTCACGGAATGTTTCCAAAGAAGTGCTTCACCTGATATTGAGATCTGGAAGCAACCATATCCAATTCCCAACAGAATTTTAGAATGCTCACAGATAATTTGAGTGATTATTTTATACATGAAAGTTGTTTTTTTAGTACAAAAGCTGAGTAAGTTGGCCTGCAAAGCCCTAATTAAATGCCCCCACAACCAACATAGAAGCAAAAATTACAATTGTCAACTCTTTTTGCAGGCTCTGACAGACAATTTAAGCAACCAAGAACCTTCACCCCATTATCTACCAGCCCTCCCTCCTAATTGAATACACTTTTATCACCCTAGTCTGACTTCTCCTTTTCTTTCATGTGAAGGAAGACTATGCTGAAGACAAAGAGTCCTCCCATCATAGAGAAGACACTGGCGTAGTAAGGAAACGCGGAGGGGATGAAGCGGTCATACTGGGTGTGCTGCAGGGGTCGCACCGACACCTATGGGAGTGGATGTATACATTAGCAAATGAGCCCCTTACAGTTCAGTACTATATTGTGTTTTCTTATAGTGTGATAGGTACAATGAAGTAGCTGGTGTAGCCCTTGATATACTCAAGAGCCTTCCATTACAAAACACATGTTTTAATGTAACAGTTCCCTCACCTGAGTGGAGGAGTACAGGTGTGTGTAGCCTAGCCTGTTATAGTCCACCTTGAACTGAAACACTCCATACACGTCAGGCAATTTAAACTGGATGCTGTATTTATCTCCTGTTAAGGGAAAAAAACAGCACTTCAAATCAATTTGTATTAGTTACACGATGCATAAACAACAGGTGTAGACTAACAGTGAAATGCTTACTTAAGTGCCCTTCCCATCAATGCAGCAATAACATGATGAATAAATACACAATGAGTAACGATAACTTGGCACCAGTACCGAGTCAATGCGCAGGGGTATGAGGTAGATATGTACACATAGTTAAGGATAAAGTGACTAGGCAACAGGATAGATAAAACAGTAATAGCAGCATATGTGAGGAGTCAAAAGAGTTAGTGCAAAAAGTGTCAATGCAGATAGTCCGTTGTAGATATTGGTTAACTATTTAGCAGTCTTATGGCTTGGGGGTAGAAGCTGTTCAGGGTCCTGTTGGTTCCAGACTTGACGTATCGGTAGCAGAGAGAACAGTCTGACTAGGGTCGCTGGAGTCTGAATTTTTAGGGCTTTCCTCTGACACCACCAGAGGAAGGCCCTAAGAGGTCCTGGAAGGCAGGGAGCTAGGCCCCAGTGATGTACTGGGCCGCACGCACTACCCTCTGTAGCGCCTTGCAGTCGGATGCCAAGCAATTGCCATATCAAGCAATGATGCAGCCAGTCAAGATGCTCTCAATGGTGCAGCTGTAGAACTTTGAGGGTTTAAGGATGCACACTTTTGAATACAATTCTTTGATTTGGGTTATTGGAAAACTATTCTGCCTCATGAGAATTACAACAAAAAATGTAATTATGGAAATAATCATGGAAAAAAATTAATGCCCAACGTTCCCTCTATTTTTTGCCAGCACTGAGCATATTTCAGGTCTGCTGAGAGGAAACTTAAATGTTGTGAACATTTTGTGCAACGTCCGGCATGCGTTTACACTGAGCCTGTACCTACTAAGTTACCGTTTTAACAGTGGCAAATTAAGCTACAGTGGCTATTTGATCATAATGTAAGTCTATCAGAATGGCCTACCATCAAAAACGGAGAAAAGGCATCCCATAACATTTCCACATGGAAAACAGCTATTCTATGACACAGCCTACAGTAGCCGCCAATGTGTGGTGTTCAATGTAGGCCTACATTCCATGAGACTTTTTAAAACTTTATGCAGAGCTTGACATTAACTTTTTTAGCCACTTGTCCTTCAGACAAGTATGTGACTGAAAATTCATTATTCCCATACAATTATTACAGAGAATCAGACAAATGTATGCTACCCTCTGCCCATTAGATTCTTCCAAGCCTGTCTCAAAATACAATACTGCCCCTCTTAACCTGACTTGCTTTTCAAAGATGGCTAGAAATGTACACATTTCATGCATTTTGTAGGCAGCAATCACTCCATTGCAGACCAAAAACCAGCTATAACTGGGCTAATAACTCACTAACTAGCAAAGAATATCAACAAATGTGCACACAGGCTCTGCACCTTGATCTCAAAACAAGCGCATCTAGGCTACTCGTGAGTTGCAATCGCTCGTGCCTGTAGAATCCTCATTTCGCTGCGCTCTGCCTACAACAAAAACACTATTTCATAGTTTGATTTATTTCGGTATGTTGCATTGAAAGGGGCTGATATTATGTTGAGTCGATCACAATTCCCACAGTAGAGGGAAACGTTGATCTGAAAGATATTGTAATCTAACAGGGTGAAAATCTAGTCAAGTTCAGAGAAGTTGAATTTTGTGCATCTCTGCAGGGGCAGGTATTTCTTCATGGACTGCTTAAAGAGAACATTGGTCATGTCTGTGATGGTCATGTCTGTGAAATGTTCATACCATTTTTCTTGAGGTAGGTCCTGACGAAGGGGTCGATTCTCACAAACTCCAGCTGGATGTCTTTCCCGTCAAAGGGAACCCAGCTGCCCTTGGACAGCATCTCAATAACAACGCTGTACTCCTGTGTCGGAAGTAAGGGACAGAAACAATGCCATGCCACTTGATGGAGCTGAAGAAAACTAATATCTTCATGCCCACTCATGAGCTCAAAGGGCATATTTTCAACTTCGAATGTTCCGTTAAATAAACATAAAAATTGCTAAATACTATCATCATAGATTAAATCATGGCCTTAAGTGACTCACCACAAGGTCTGTGATGGTGTAGGCTGCAGGAGGGGTGCTCTCGCCCACAGGATGATGGGTAACAGCTCCCACCCGGAGTACGCCGGCCTCCTTGAACACCCATTGGGACAGAGCCTCAGCCAACTCCATGTTCCCAGTCTGAGCGTACCTTCAAGAGGTGCAAGACAGGAATTAAAACAGTTCCGTTTCTAGAAATACATGGGTGATTATTGGACAATTAAAGTAAAAAAGTAGGGCAGGCAATTGCAGAGCAGATGATGAAAAACACTATGAGAGAGTTACCTCTGGGAGCCAGGTGTGGCCTTCTGCACAGCCGAGTTGAAGAAGGCGTCGCTGAAAAAGTACAGTGAGCCGCTGAATACCACACGGGCGTTGTTCCTGGCCTGGAGTCCAGCAATCAGAAGAGTGTTCTTTCCAACAGCATGGGGATACTGTCCAGAAAGAAGGAGAACAGTGTCAACCAAAATATAACATTCCAGGGATAAACACCTTATACATGCACATAAGTTATTACATTTTCAAAGGAGAATGTTTGATAAGGAAGGAAACAGTGCTGGTATTACCTGAGAGATGGGTCGGTCAGGGAAGTAGGAGTAGGAGGTGGAGGAGCCAGTCAGGATGTCCAGGACCAGGGGGTTATCTGGGTCTGCCACCATGCTGGGAGAAGGGGAGAAGATGACGACAATCCTTCACCATGGGAAACAACCCAATACCAGTGTAGTAATAACCCTTGTTTAGAAGAGCCAATAATTGTTCTCCAGTGTAATGGTAGACTCACCCAACACCCTTGAAGAGGATGGGTTTGTCACTGGGGTTCCCAACAATAGTGGGAGCCTTCAGCAGATTCTCTGGATCAGCAACAATCAGGGTATGCTAGGGGAAGGAAAAACATTTACATCTTATGATCATAACCCACCTCAAGTGCTCTGTAATTCAAATGGACACTCAATCCACATCTTTTCTTGAGAAGTCTACATTACCAGACAGGTGTGCAAACACATTGTGCCTCTATAAGCAATTGCAAAAACGACAGCTTAAAGGTTTACATTAGAATGTTATCTACATCTCTTCTGCTTACCTCACCAGGGTCCGACACATCGTAATGGTGATGGTCAATTACAGCAGTCTTCTCCTCATCAAACTCAATCCCACATTCACTGCCCAGCTCTCTAAGTGGGTCACCTAGGGCAAAAGAGAGGACAAGACAATGGCACTAGTTCCAGTGTAAATGAAGAACCCAAGTGTGTGGTTTTTACACGCATCATGGAAGAATAATCCATCTTTGCACTTACCAATATCAGAGCCAGCAGCCACCAGGACATTGCCTCCACCATCAATGAATGATGTGATGGTCTCAACATTGATGTTGCCACCAAAGTCTTAAAGGAAAAAAATATGCATTAAATAGTTTAAACTTTGTAACAAGAGTCACTGAGGAAAGTTATGAAATGCCACAAAACTGTTGAACTGCAATATTAACTAACCTTCCACGGATGGGGAGAAGATGATGAGGTGGTCATAGAGAAATTGGCCATATTTGATCAGAGAAAGTGAAGGATCATCTGCAGTCTTGAATGAAAGGTCAAAACCACGATCTGCAAAAAGAAACAGCTACATCAGCCCGCTGCAAATGTATTTGCTTTACACATTTGATCCCCTAGGATAGGCTGTTAACCAGTCATTTCTAGTGCATATAAATAATGCACTACTTTGAGGGATGCTTGTATTAAAAATGTGTATTGCCTTGGATATACATTTGGGAAACGTCATGTAACAGCACATGCGCAGTGGGGTCTGCAAAATGTGCAGGGTGTAGCTCAGCAGTACACTACAATCACAATTAGTGCAAAAAGCTAACATCGTCAGGTGGACAGATACGAGCCATCTTCGTCTTCAACGTCGACAATGGGAGTTAGCTAGCTACTATTTGACGAAAATCAGTGCCACACGCCCCAGCAGTGACACATTTTCCTATGCAACGTTAACAAAACTAGCTAAGATTAGCTAGCTAGTAGTGAACAGATACGAGCGCCAACTTAGATTAATATCTGAAGGAAAACACGTTGTTATTGATATTGTAATATTGTGAAACCACTAGCTACCTAAGTATCAATGATTGAGAAAAGCATGAGTATTCCTTCTCTCCTTCTCACCTGCCAGACTGCGGAAGAAGATTGAATGGGTGTCTCTGATGTTGAGGTTGTCCAACAAAACGAGTGTCTTTCCGTCAGCCAATGCCATGTGCATCATAGACGACATTGTTAAGAAGAAAATAAAATTGGATTTGGTTTGAGCCATGCTTAAGGTCCGTTTATTGGATAATAACGTAGAACTACCCCGGCTCGTTTGTCTGTCTGATGTCCGCGTCGCCATTTTGGGAAATAAGCCGACGTCAGCTTTAGCAGTAGACCTACCTTTGGCCTCAGGATTCAGCCAATCGCACACAAGAACGCGTCCACCGTGCATTCAAGTTTGACAATGAACATGATCAGTGCACTTTTATTTTATTATGAGGGAGTGTGGTTTTCTGTAATATCTGTGCGAATACTTAATTGTTTGTATTTTTTTCGTCAATAAATGATCTGCAATACGGTGCATAATCATAATAAAAAGACACAAGTGGGTCATACATTCTTGTCCCAATATGCAGCATACTGTATAATGCATTATGCCGGTCAGTTTTAAGTGTTACTGAACTTTTTTTATTCCCCAAAGGAACACGTATGGTGTTCGGTTCAACCACATACATTTAACAGTGAAGAAAAAAAAACGAGCAGCTCAGTTCTGTTTTGATGTAGTCGTCTTTATTGATCAGTTGGTAGTTTTTATACATTCTCCCCCTCCCCCCATATTTAATCAGCCATTGATTTAATTTAAAACAGAAGGTCTATGTCATAGTCTGTATTGTTCAACTAAAAAAAGATTTGCACGAACTAGTATCAACCAGGACTGAATATAATCATAATCTACACACATTGGTATGCGATGTTAGGTGCTCCTGCTGCCATTAAACTAAGCTTTCTCAAGGAAACATATTTTTTATGCTAATATAGGCTAGCATACATAGTCAGTTAATGACTTCTTAATACCTGCCAAGTCAGTGCTACAAATCATTGAGAAATTGTCATTTCTCATATGGATCCCACCAATAGGAAGTGATTTCAGTTTTCTAGTTCTCTCCACAAAGAGTAATTATAATATGTTAGTCGGAAATAGAACAAACGTCAACGTGCACAGCATTTACATTGTTTGCCTGTCGACCATGGACGTGCAATGTGAAAGAGAAACAACTAGAAAGTCCTTCTCACTCAAAATGCTAGTAGCACTACACAAAGTAGTCTATCAATAGTTTATGTACACTTGTGCTTTTAATGAAAATACTTCAATGAAGTATACTAAAATACCTAAACTAAGAGAGGAACATTTACACTATCTCAGTAAAACAAGGCAGGAATCTGTAGGCAATATTTTACTACCTATCTGTTTTTTACTGTCAGGGAGAAGAAAAACAAAAGTGGTGTGATGTATCAACCGACCTTCCCGCCCTGGGATATACCGCATGAAGATTTAAATGAATAGCCCATTTCTATATTTCATAATATACATTTTAAACATACAGTGCAAAATTGACTATAGCATGTTACATACTTCTGCTACCGCCTAAAGAGATTCTAGAATTAGGGGAATTTATGTCAGAAGAGGCTGACAATGCTTTGCTAATCTCTACAAATTACAGTTTATTAATGATTATGTTAACTCGTGATTAGAAATCTCACTGTCGTTTTCCTACACAGGGCAGGAAATTGTAAAAAATTATGACTAATTACTCACTCAACTTGGGGTGTAACTTGGGGTGTCTTTACACACCAGATATAATCAGTTCTTCAATGTACTTTTCTTCCCCAAGCCTGACTCTCACACCATCTCTTCTCCCTCTGCCACAGCCTCATCTTGCCCCTCCGGCTGGGAGTCAGCTTGGGCCACCACCTCTCCCCCCTCCTCCTCCTCGGCCTCACGGGTGTGGAAGACGAGCTCCCCTCCCTGGATGACCTGCTCGGAGATGGGTTGCCAGGTTGTGGTAACAACTTCCCCCACGGCGGTGGCTCCTGCAGCAGCAGCGTACTGCTGGTAGAAGTCCGAGTCAGCCTGGAACATGACCAGAGCCTGGGCTGTGTGGATT
This sequence comes from Salvelinus namaycush, assembly GCF_016432855.1. Lineage (NCBI taxonomy): Eukaryota > Metazoa > Chordata > Actinopteri > Salmoniformes > Salmonidae > Salvelinus > Salvelinus namaycush. The sequence continues at coordinate 25,683,298 of NC_052322.1, forward strand.
CGCACGTGTTGGGCCAGTGAACTGGCATCCAGGAACTTGTCACCGCACGAGTCGCACGCATACAGGATCTGAGTGTTGGGGTCTGGGAAGGACAGAGAAGACTGATGGTGAGGATGTACAGTATGTGTATAAGGAAGTATAATCTATAGTCCCAGACTTTATTGTGTGTTATCCTCGATGATTTTATTCATGTGCATGAATGGCTTTTTAAGTTTTATGTGTGCTTGTTTTTTTTTTAAATGGTCGAATTAATAAACTAAAAAAATACTGATATTACATTCCGTGTTATCCAAGTGATGAATAGTAATAGCTGATCAAAGCTGTGTTGGCCAGTCTCACCTGCTTCCTGCACCTTCTCCACAGCCTTGGTGATCTCTGCTTTTAGAGCCTCCGTCTCATCTGCTGAGACCGGTGAAGCCACAGGCACCACTGGAAACAGACAGAATCCATAGAAACGTTCACAACAGGAGAATTTTCTTCATTATTCCGAGTCCATTTCTTTCTTACTCTCACACAGCCACATTCCTTTAATCTCATTCCTATTACAGTCACATCCATTGCATACCACCATTCTCCTCCCCCTATCTGAACTTCATTACCCAGCATGCTATTGGTCTGACCTGTCAGCTGGGCCACAGCGCTGCCAGCCAGGGCCTCTGTCGCCAGGGTGACGATGTCCTCAGTGGTGACGGTGACGATGTTGATCTCGTTGTCGTCCATCTCCGAGGCCGACCCACCGTGAAACTCATCACCCCCGTCGTCGCTGTCGCCCCCGGTAACCACCAGGCGCTTCATCCCAGCCTTACCCTGGTGGACGGTCTTGACGTGGGAGCGCAGGTTGTCAACGCGGTTGAACCCGCGGCCGCACTTGTCACACAGGAAGGGCTTCTCTCCTAGGGGATGGTGGGATGAAAAAATGACTTGAAGGGTGAATGTAGACTAATGTTATACCTCAGGGTAAGGAGGTTGGAGGGACACTAAAGACAGAGGGGATATAATGTACCCAGATACCCAACATCTTTGTTTTCTTCACTGGTAATATATATATACCTATATTCCATTATTATTATTATTTTTTTACATATTATATACTATTTTTTGACTATCCATTAACCTAATGTAGAGAAGCAGACATAGAAAGACGCCTGAGCAGAGTCCCAAATTCAGTTTTTCAGGGAAAACGGAAGTTAGGTTGAAAATAATGTTTCCCTGAAAACCAGAAAAAAATCGGCTTTCTGTCAACGTCGCTAAGGGTGACTATACATTAATATCCACTACTCCCAGGGAACCTCACTTTCTGCTCACTCACAATGGTACTTCCTACCTGTGTGAATGATGATATGCTTGGAGAGATCCCCAACGTTGACAAACGCCTTGTTGCAGATGTGACACTTGTGTGGCCGGATGTTATCATGGTGACGGATGTGATTGGCCAGCTGACTGGACTGGACAAACCTGAAGTCGGAGAGAGGACATAAACGGCTCTGTTATATCAATAGGATCATACTGTGTGTGTGTCTGTTTACCTTTTGCCACAGCGGTCGCAGACATAGGGCTTCTCTCCGGTGTGCTGGCGGACATGAGCGATGAGTGAACTGGCCTGGGTGAACCCCTTCCCACAGATCAGACACAGACATGGCTTCTCCCCTACAGGAGACACACACATACTACAGTTACATTACAGTCTCTAACCTATGATGAACTGCACAGGCATTTCCTGTTATTTTTGCACATGTTTATGTTACACACATGTTAAGACTACACAGTACAAAGCAAGAGGTAAATGTGAACAGTCATATAAATCAATTTCTAGGACTGTTACCTGTGTGTATGCGCTCATGTCTCTGTAGCGCCCCGGGGTCGGAGAAAGCTCTCTGGCAGTGCATACAGATATAGGGCTTCTCCCCACTGTGAACACGCAGGTGTCTCTTCAAATTCCCTGGGAAACAAAACTACAGTTATATACCAATACAAAGACCAGAGACTAGTTATATATATCAACACAGAGAGAGACCAGGGCCTGTGTTCATAAAGTGTGTAAAAGTAAGAGTGCTGATCTAGGATCAGGTCCTCCCATGTAATCTTATTCATTAGAATCAGTGTTGCCTTTTAGATCATAATTAATAAGATTACATGGACAGTGAGGGCCTGATCCTAGATCAGAACTCCCACTCTCTGAGACGCTTAATGACTAAAAGCCCAGAAGTCTGGTGTTACCTGAGGTGGTGAACTGTTTGCCACACTCTTTACACTTCAGAGGGCCGTCTGTGATGTGGATCTTCAGGTGAGCCTTTAGATTCCCAGTCTGTCCAAACAGAGGAATAGCCAGGTTAGAGTACAGTTCAACATTTCAATCCAAGGATAGAGAGAAACTATATACAGGGTTGTACAAAAACACTACAACATCTATCAGTGTAGTCGTGTTTTAGTAGTGGTCCTAACCTGGTTGAACCGCTTGTCGCAGTGCGGACACCTGTGGCCCTTGTCGGCATCATGTGTCTCCAGGTGGCGCATTTTGGCAGTGGGGTCGGAGAAGGCCCGGTCGCAGTAGTCGCAGTGGTACGGCTTCTCGCCGCTGTGCACCAGCATGTGGCGCTTCAGGTTGCCAGACGTGGTGAAGAGCTTGCCGCAGTCCCTGCAACTGTATCGGGCCTCGCCCGTGTGACGCTTCCGGTGCAAGTTGAGCAGGCTGATCTGCCGGTAGCTCTTCCCACATGAGGAGCAGCAGTAAGGTTTCAGGGGGCTACGGAGAGAGAGACATAAGATATATTTAAGTAAGATATAGCTACTTATATTTACTTATACTTACTCAGGTGTTGAGAGGTTCGAGAGGATGTTGATGTAATGAAACTCAGATTTTTATGACTGTCTTGATTTTAATTCACTATCAATTTGATCATCGTTATTATCAACAAGTTACAAGGGGATGTGTTGCACAAATCGCCTCGTTCATACAAAGTCTTGTTTTTGAACATTAAGAGAGGGTAGATCTCTTCAAGCAAATCTAAAATAAGAAAGTAAACCAATCAGATCTGCAAAGAGAACATCAACAAGGCCCCAGAAATAGGACAACGGGAATGGTTTGTCAATATGCCCAAGAGAAAGACAGGTGATGCGCTTGATACGAACCTGTGTGTTTTCTCGTGAGCCTTGCAGGCAGCCGGGTCTGAGAAGGCCTTGTGGCAGTCACGGCAGCTGAAAGGTTTCTCTCCTGTGTGAATGCGAATGTGTCTCTTGAAGTTCCCCGTGTGGGTGAACTTCTTTCCACAGTCCTAGAAAATACATGGCACGTAAGTTAAAAATGCGCAACCCCCAATTACATGAGTGTAAATGCAATATCCTCTATTTGATAGGAAAACATACAAACACAGTTTAAAACAATAAGTCCTCTAATAGGGAATGGATCATGAGAAAACATTCAAGCTGATAATTTCCATGTTTAATCACAGTGTGCAAAGTAACCACACACATAAACAAGCACACGGTTCTCACCTCACACTTGTGAGTCACAGAGCCGTAGGACCGTGACTCGGTGCGGTCGGTGACAGCACCCAACCGTAGCTGCTTCCTCTCCTCTCCGCTCTCCGTCCCCTGGCCATCTTCTCCCTCATCTCCTTCATCCTCCTGCTCGTCTACTTCTTCACCACCTCCCTCCTCTTCCTCCTCCTCCTCCATCTCACCCTCCTCCACCTCTTTTTTCTCTTCATTTACTGTCTTTGGTGCGCTACTCCCCTCATTGGAGTCATTATCTATGAATAGGAATTGCATAACCATCAGACACTGCGGCCCACTGCAGTCAAATATTTAGAAAATATAGCCTTCCATCTTCCCTTCCTTGAAGTATTCACTGATCCGACATGATTGGATAGGAGAAAGCAAGGTAGCTTTAACCTATCCAGTCATGGCAGATCTGTAATTACTTCTAGGAAGATCAGTCAATCTGTTTGTTTACCCTGTGAGAGGTTGCGTCGAGGAGCTCTCCTTGTCCTTCTTCTCCTGGTGCTCATGTAAGACCTACCGGCTGCAGACTTGAATGGCAACTCTGTAAGTACAAAATAAATCTTCATCAGCACAGCAATATCAAACATACAGACCATCAATGAAAAGTATGAAGACAAATTATTCACATACTGGGCGTGTAGTCCGCATCCGAGGGGTCATCCTGAAACTCAGGCACATCTTTGGCGGCGCTCTCCACCTCCTCACTTTCAGCTGCAGCTTTTCTCTGTGTGGCGTGGGTGGAGGTTTTGGGGGGTCTTCCTCTCCCCGGGGCCTGTTTGTCTGGGGTCTTTCTGGAAATCTGCCCATCGTCAGGGGTGGTCTCCTTCAGGTCCTCCTGACCGCCCTTTGGCCCTTCATCCTCTGCTGAGGGGTTTGGGATTTCCTCGTCATGTGACCTTGTCTCTGACGGCTCCTTCTCCGTGTTTTGCTCTCCTTCCTCAATCTTGTCTTTATGGTTTGGAAGAAATGATGGGTGAGAACAATATTAACCAGAAAATGTCAATTTCCTGAAGAAAATCAGTGTGCTTGCTTCAGCTGCCCCAAAAGAAAGTACTGATAACATTAGTGGTCTTGTTAAAGCGAGCATGCTAATGACTGTGTACTAATAACCACTGTTTGTGAACTGATCTGTACTGTACTCACGGTCAATTAAGTCTTGTGTTGTCTGGGATGATGTGGAGACTGCCAGAGACTGGTAGGCAGAACAGGCATTGACTATCTCCTGCATCTGCAGGAACGTGGCCACCGCCACCACATCCTCCACATTCTGAGGACTCAGACTCAGCTTGGCCGTGTACATGAACTCAAGGACTTGGCCCAGACCTGTAGAATACACAGGGATGGATCCATGAGCCATGCTGTGACTGAGGCAGATAACCTAAGCATGATGTTGAACATGGTCTTGGATATTAGGGTAAAGCAATAATTCAGTGTTTTCCCTCCATATATTTCTGTCTTAGGTAGGAAATACCATAAGTCGTAATAGTGTTATCATTTTCGAACAAGGCTTTTAAGGGCAACAGCAGACATCCACTTATTGCAGACATCCTAACTCATCAACCAGGGAAAGGCTTATGTACCTGCTGCGTTGCTAATATCCAGGTGCACCACATCCTTCTGGTCCAGGAAGAGGGTGCGGAAGTAGGCGCTGCAGGCAGCCAACACAGCCTTGTGGGCCTTGAAGTCCTCCCCGTCCACCACGAAGGTACAGTCACAAAGCAGGCCCAGCTGACGCTGGTGATTGAGCTGTTCCAAAACCTTGCCACTGTGCCAGGGAAAGTCCATCCTGGAGAGTGGGCGCCTTGGGAAGCTATTGACACAGTGGATAGAGTTACAGTTTATTGGACTTAGTCAAGCAGGTGAGGCAACACATTACCACTGTCAAACTAACCTACATGTCTGGAAAGGGGATTCGTTATTGCTATTTTATTGTGTTACTATTTTGTTTTTATCTATTTGTTAATTTTCTTACTTTTTAACTGTATAGTTGGGAAAGGGTTTGTAAGTTAGTATTTCACGGTAAAGTCTACACTTGTTGTATTCAGCACATGTGACAAATACAATTTGATTTGATTCTCACTTAAAACATGACTAATAATTATGATACAATCACACACGGTTGGTTTATTTCTCAGTGCATTTATCATATGTAATTTAATAATTTGACATTTCCTGACAATTAAATAATTGGGGGCTCACAAGATATAGAGCCCCACAGTGGAGGTTTCATAATACCCATAAAACCTAGCGGTCAAACAGGGAAACAGTTCCAATTGTATTTCCGCCTTAAATTTTTCCCATAAGGGACTTCAGAAACACTTAAAATAGGGGCGTAGGCTTACCCTGGCGTGATGTATTGATAACCATGTAAATCTCTCTGTAAATCTCTCTCGGACAAGGTGACTCTTATCAATATATTAATCTCTATTTACTCTCAGATTCAAAAATGCTAATTAACATCAAAGTAGACATCATCTCTAGCTGACACCTTTGCTAACAGGTATTGTGTCAATTTAAAACTTGCACAAGACCATTCACAGAATTGTCAAGTCAATTTTTTTTGCCAATTTATTGATGACTAAATTTAGCTAACATTCGATAGTTAATCCAGAGATTCTTACCTTTGCCTTGATTTGGTAGTCTCGTCCAGATCATCATGGCATTTGTAGTTTTTTATGATAGCCCCATTAGCAGATAATAAGCATTTATTTTTTGGGGTGGTGAATATATTTATAAAAGGCACCTTAGAGAGATTTCCACAGTTATCAACACGTCACGCTTGGGTAAGCCTACACAAATCACAGCTCTTATTTGAAATGTTTCTAAAATCCACTATGGGGACAAATAAATGGTGGGAAAACGATTGGAACCATTTCCCTGTTTGACTGCTAGGTTTTATGGGTATTATGACTCATTCTGTGGTACTCTATGGTGTTGTTGTTTTATAGAAATTATAGCACTGCAATATTAAACTTATCAAAAGAAGCCAGAGTTGGCCTATATCGACAATTGAATGTTTAAAAGTCCTAGCTTAACCATCGATGCGACAGACTTTACACCAATGGTGCGCAAATCATTTGTCATTTAAGGAATTTCATTAATTTATTTTTTGACGATGCAGAAGATTGATTACGAATCCTATATCCTTCTACCCTCGCTATCCGGGATTAATTTAGCGTGTCTAGACATGCATGTTTTGGACAAACAAGATGGCGTTTGGCTATAGAGAGGCCTTTCTTTCTGCTAGTCCTTAGAGCCTCGTTCTGTACTTTAAGCATACGCCATCTTTCAAAAGCATTGCATTAAAATTACCTCTCGAGAATCGCAGAGTTCTCCACTCCAAACGCTTGTTATGTTGTTGTTTCGTAATATTTTCCCACAATCTGTTGAATTCGTTCAATCGAGTTTTTCGGTGATCGATCTAGCCCCACAGACTCGATTCACCACCATCTTCCACTCTCTGATCGATTGATAGTGGCCGGGTGGATAGTTTACATAATGCGCACGCGCAGTTTTATTTCTGAGCGTGGAATGGTGTTAAAAATGGCCATGTGATGGCGCACTAAACCTGATCGTATTCAAGATGGTTCTCACAGTAATAATTTATTTCACTACTACGTTGTGCCCAAACTTGTATATGTTCTTTTAATACTCAATAATAACATGCTAAAAACAATGGACATCTTAGGTGTAAATGTTTGAAAGTGGTAAGATAATTGAAATTTAGCTATGGCCATTCTGTGTGGTGTGCACTTTTTCTTTTTTCTGACACTGGCCTAGGTCTTCTGAGCCATGAATAGACAAACATGAAACATCATACATTGATGCACACAAACGTTTATATTCTCTAAATGAAAAATCAATCAACTACTTTATTCACACAACTATTACAATGTACAATGGTAGCAGTATCTGTAGAGTTCAGTAGAAGAAGCAATAATTAGTTGATGGATGGATGGATGGATGTGTGTGTGCAGGCTCGTGGAAAGGGCTGGAGCAGAATAGGTGGAATGGTATCAAATACATCAAACACATGGTTTGATGCCATTCCATTCACACAGCTCCAGCCGTTATTATGAGCCATCCTCCCCCCAGCATTCTCCATTGTGTGTGTGTGTGTGTGTGTGTGTGTGTGTGTGTGTGTGTGTGTGTGTGTGTGTGTGTGTGTGTGTGTGTGTGTGTGTGTGTGTGTGTGTGTGTGTGTGTGTGTGTGTGTGTGTGTGTGTGTGTGTGGAGGTGATGTGTGATAACTGGGAAAACACAAGAACAAATTAGGCTAACTGTTGTCAATCCAAGGCAGCTATTGGAGGATGTGGTATTTTGAGGAGGTGGTATGGCAGAAGAGGAAGACGTTTAAAAAAACGATCCAGCTTAAAGGGCAGAATGAACATATAATGATAAAGACATGAAATGAGAAAACAGGATATAGCATTACAAAATACAGGCAGTGAGGGAACAGGGGTCATGGCTCATGGGAGAGTCCAGTCTGTCTTCTTAGATCTTGATCTCAGTGCGGAAGGTCTGTGTGAGCTCATGCTTGGATGGGTTTCTACGGGCCTTGACTGTTAGCGTTCCCTCGGTGCCCAATGATGATGTCACAGAGGTGGGGTCCACATCCTCAGGCAGCTGGCACTTGTGGGTGAAAGTGTTCATCACTGTGCCATCCGCTGCCAACTGTTGAAGTGAAGATAGACATGAGAAAATGACCAAGATAAAATTCTCAAAATCACAGAGAATTTAGTTGTCACTAAAAAGAGATATGCCCACCTTTTCTGCATGTACTTCGATCTGGTTGTTGGAGGTGGTGACAATGACGTCCTCTGGAGAGAAGTCTTGGACGTCCACTGTGAACTGGTAGCTGTCTCCCATTGTCTTGATCTTCCCTGCTGTCCCTGTCCGACCTGGAAACACAACCAAGACATATGGTAATGTGCTTACTGAGAGCTATCCATTCTTGACTGGTTGAGTGCAGCCCAATCAGTCTTATCCTTAGATAATAACTAAGATGAGCATTCTTACTTAACCTTAGATGCACCTTAAAAACATTCATATGTTAAATAAATTCACACACAGTCCAAAGGTTTGGCCTGTTTACTGTCTATGCATTAATTATAAAAAAAAGTGTTGTGTTAGAATGTAAATTAGTTAACGTGTGTCCCCAAATTAGAAATGAGCATTTAGCTGTGTGAGCTGCCTGTGTTCCTCTTACTTGTTTGCTTTGGCTACATGATGGCCAGTTTGACAGTGTATGTGTATGCTGGTTGATATGCAACAGTCTGGCCCGTCCTCTCCTAGGCCTCATCCCAGTCATTCTCTGTGTGTGAGGTCACGGCGCTGGCAGTGTGTCCAACATCCCCCCTCCCATCCCGCCCTGTCTTCCCTCCATCGGCAGCCACCTCCTCCTTTTTCCGGAGGCACGGGCATACCAGTCACAGCACCAACATACCCTGCTCTGCCCTACTGCTACTACCCACCAAACAACCCTCCCATTTGCCCTGTGTTGTCCTGTTGAGAAGCTGTCGGGTCAAACACATGGAAGCACATGCGCGCAGAGCCTTAAAGAGAGTTCAGCAGGCAATCTACACACATGAATACACGTGTGTGACACATCTAATACAGCATGAATTATCCACAGACAATTTCATTCAGCAATGGCATTTGATACTATATGTATGGAATAAGTAGAATATTACAACCTAATATATCATGTATAGCTATATATATATGTTATGCTGGTCCACAATTGGGAATTCATGTAAAATCAACTCACTGGGAAATCCCAAGGCATCCGTTCCAGGACGCATGAAAGAGCCAAAGTCCTCTGCAAAGAGCCCCCTGCTCTTCTCCATGTATGGGTTGTTGGAGGATGAGGAGGAAGAAGAGGTCTGCTGGAAGCTGCGCTCCGATCGGTAGGCAGAGGAGTTGGTCACACTCATTGATGGCTGTCTGCCTGAGAGGTGGGAAAAGGATCCGCTTTTTAAAGGGAGAGCGAGAGAAAGGGAAGATATCCTTGTTGTTCAGTCTTTGCCCAGTCCACTCAGTTTACATCAGAGGGAAAGTGGGCAGATCTTCGGGTAGTTCGTAAAATGCTATCTTTACTTTCCCACTGTTTAAAAATGTGTGTCTGTGTCTGTCTTTTGGATAAGTGTGTCGGTTAAGTGTGTCCACGAGCATAGCCAGTCAGTCACACATACAGGCTCTTATATATTTGGATCCAAGCTATGTTTTTTTTTCTGTGTGTGGTGGGGGTCACGTGTGCGTTTCTGAAGGATAACAGTGAGCTATATTTATCATGTGAGGGAGAGAGAGAGCGGGTCTGGGGTCGGAAAAGTTATGGGCGATGAGGGCTTGAGGTTAAGAGAGAGAGAGGGGCTCTGACAAAGAGAGAGAGAGAGAGAGAGAGAGAGACGGTGAGAGGAAGGCAAGAGAAGGGGATGAGTCAACAGTTGCCATTCCAGACACTCAATACCCCAAATAGTTATCTACTTCTTTCCTCTACTCTCCCTCTATTTGTTTTTTTTCTCTGTAAGCATCAGTTTCTCTTTTTTGTCATGATATTTGATCATATTGTAAATCAGTGGTTACATAACATGTGCTCTTGGCCATAAAACTTCTGCTGCCTGCTATTCACACACATATTGGTTACAATTGGTGTTATTATACTTATTTCAAGTAATTACTATTACAAAACTAGTGGTAACTAATTTGAAACAATTAGTACTTGAGGTTCATATCTAAATGAATTAACAACTGTGTATCCGTTTCTAAATATGCTGTTTCTAATGAATTAATAAAGTGCAGCTAACCTGTTGTATTCCTGTCATTTTTTCTTAGTATTTAGGCTACACTGTTCATCTACCCATTTCAATGGGTTGTTTTTTTTACTTCAGAGAAGAGGCAATGTGGAAAGAATGTCCATGAAAACAAAGCCGTTGGTGGAGGACTGATGATTGCACCAGGGATTAGGTGACATTGTTTGGGAGGGCACAGTAGCTATTAATATCTGTAGGAAATTCAGGACATCAATGGAACATTTTCCTGATTGAGTCTTTTTGAGCCACTCGTCAATGTTGATGATGCTTTGCCCGACAAATCAACATTGTCCACTGAAATGGTTGTAAATAACAGTCTGCAATTAATTAACTAATTGACTTACTTTTCTCAGCTTCACTGCTCCTTAATCCATGAGGAGAAGCCCAAAATAATGGATGAATCAAGGGCAATAAAAGTTAAGCTCTGTATGGTCTCTTGCTCTGTCCTTTAAGGTCACGTTGAAGTGACTCCAATTATACAATTTACTGCACAGTGACACTCATATTCCATCCTATCAGTGTAAATGCTAAGTCCACTGCTAATCGTCTAAATCCGGCTCAGCAACTCACCACCTCCCCACAGAGACTGACCATGTCACCAGTCAAGAGACCTGTCTGAGTGGGCTTCTATTCTAGACAGATTAGAGAGTTGGAGAGAGAGGGAGAGGGGAGTGGGGGGGAAAGGGAAAAAGATGAAGGGTGCTGGAGAGGGAGATATTTGGGAAGAGAAACTAACATAGACAGAAAGAGCAGTTTGCCAGAGAAGGAGGGATTGAGAGAAAAAGAGAGAGAGAGGGAGATGGACAGGGAGAGAGAGAGACGGGGAGGGAGAGAGCGAAAGACAGGGAGGGAGGGAGTGTTATCGTTCTCAGCATGTGCTGTTCTGAGGCATTAAGAGAGGGAACGCACATTAAAAGTGAACCTTATACACACAGCCCAGTAACTCATGTGTCTCATCAGTGACATTGAGTCACTTCTGGAGAGGTCACTGACGCCATTAGCTATGACCAGCACAAGGCATGTGTTTTAGATAGTGGGAAATGTGCACAGCAGACAGACACAGACACATAGACCCATAGACATTCTAACACACACACACACACACACACACACACTAATATCATTCCTATTTTTGGGCATGTGGTTGTGTTTGTCTCAGCTGCCATGTATTATATAACGCTCCCATTCTCACTCTCCCACTGTGTGTCTGACTGACTGACTGCCACTGGTCCCGAAAACAGATTAGAGCACTAGAGTTCCAACCAAGATGATTTTGTATGGAAGTTACTTGTAATATCATACAACTTGTAATATCAATTTTCACATTCACTTCATTGTGTTGTTTACATGGAAACCAGTACGGAGTTGAGAAATCAGAATAGGGTGTCATTCACATACGTAGCTGTAAAATAATACTGAATGGGGCTTAAAGTGCAACTGCACTTCCTGATTTGGCCTCATTTTAGATTTGGTTAATTAAGAAATGTACCATGGCATTACGATTGGATCACGTGCAGCTGCACTCTAAATTGATGAATACTTGTGTTCTGCCAGCTGTGGGCATGTGGGCAGGATTGAAACAAACCCAACCTTCATTTAAACAAACCTTCAAAACTCTGTTTTGGATGAGACTGACTTTCCTATTTACACGTTGTAGTCAATTCTGACAGTAGAATAAATGTTTCTGACTTATATTGATGTCACATAGGCTGTTTTCTGAATGAGAAGTTGTTTTTTAGGGGCAGTTGCTCTTTAAGGGAAAGAGGAAGATACAAATTAACTTGTGTGTGTGGTTGCATATGCATCAGACCAATATTTACCTTCACCTTGAGCGGAGGTGGGTTAGGGGAAAAAAATTGTCTGGGAGCCTGAATTAATTCCAGTCACAATTTCAAAGCTGGCTACCAAAAACCAAACCTTTACACAAAGGCTCCCCTATTTCTCATGCACATTATTTCATATTGAAAGTGACTTGTGAGGTCTGAGGGGCTCACAAGTCACCACAGGGATGCTGGCCCATGTTGATTCCACTGCTTCCCACAGTTGTGTCAAGTTGGCTGGACGTCCTTTCGGTGGTGGACCATTCTTGATACACACGGGAAACTGTTGAGTGTGAAAAACCCAGCAGCGTTGCAGTTTTTGACACACTCAACCCGATGCGCCTGGCACCTACTACCATACCCCTTTCAAAGGCACTTAAATATTTTGTCTAGCCCATTCACCCTCTGAATAGTACACATACACATCCATGTCTCAAGGCTTAAAAATCCTTCTTTAACCTGTCTCCTCCCCTTTATCTACACTGATTGACGTGGATTGAACACGTCAATCACCTGGTCAGACAATGTCATGGAAAGAGCAGATTTTCCTAATGTTTTGTATACTTAGTGTATACAGTAAGGCTCCCATTCTCCTTGTCCCACTGTGTGTCTGACTGACTGACTGCCACTGGTCCCGAAACATAGAAGAGAGCAATAGAGCTCCAACCAAGATTATGATTATTTTTTATTTAACCAGGAAGGGCTCATTGAGATTTGAAATCTCTTTTTCAATAGCGTCCTGGTCAAGATAGGCAGCACCAAGTCATTACACAATTACAGACAGACAACATGAAAAACTACAGGTAATCTAGTAAAAAAAACATAGAATTCACAAGAGTATAACAAAATCATAAAACAGCTAATTAAAAACATGTTCACTTCATTGTGGTGTTTCCATGGAGACCAGTATAGAGTTTTTGAGAAATCAGAATGGGGTGTCATTCACATACGTACCGGTAGCTGTAAAATAACACTGACTGCTGAGTGTTCATTGAAAACTAAAGGAAAAGGGTGACTGAAGGGGGCTTAAGGGAAAGAGGAAGAAAAACATTGTGTGTGTGTGTGTCACCTTGGGGGGTGGGGGGGGGGGGGGGGGGGGGGGGTCACCTTGAGCAGAGGTGAGAGAGAGAAAAGAGAAAGAGACATTGGCAGGTTGCTTGAATAAATTCCAGTCACAATTTCAAAGCAGGTGACCAGAAACCAAACCTTTACACGAAGGCTCCTATATTTCTCATGCACATTCTTTCATGTTGAAAGTGACTTGTGACATCTGAGGAGCTTTAAAGCAGCAGTCTTTAATATGCACAAACAAGACACATACAGAAGGTCAACTAAGGTGTTCTGTTTCTATCACCTCTCTCCAGACTCCAACTGTCTCCCATATAACTTCCTTGCTCTACTACTCACATTCTCACCCATGGTAAAGTGAGGGTCATATTGGATGTAACACTTTCTATGCTATGAGACATCTGTCCCCCCCATTTGTTTTTGCACACTGCTGCTACTCGCTGTCTATTATCTATGCATAGTCACTTCACCCCTACCTACATGTACAAATTACCTCGACTAACCTGTACCCCCACACATGACTCGGTACCGGTACCCCCTGCATATAGCCTCGTTATTGTTATTTTATTGTTACTTTAATTTTTTTTAAACTTTAGTTTATTTGGTAAATATTTTCTTAACTCTTCTTGAACTGCACAGTTGGTTAAGGGCTTGTAAGTAAGCATTTCACGGTAAGGTCTACACTTGTGTTCGGCGCATGTGACAAATAAAGTTTGATTTGATTTGATAAGGACTGTGGGCTGTTACAAATGCTTATAGCAAGTCATACTGTGAGATGACAGAAGGCATTATATTTCATAAGAAGTGTTACCCATATTAGATGTTGCAAATAATACTTTTTCCAAATACATAATACCCATTGGCCATATTGGTCTCTTTCAAACACTGAGACACATTGAGATAGAACATATAAACCAATTTTTGAGGTATAAATAATTTTTTATATTTAGTTAGCGCTGTGAGGCTAGTTCTGTTTTCAACAATCTTTTAGAATAATATAAGCATATGAAACTGAAGTTAATCAAGTACAAAAGTTGCAAATAAAAACTCAGGAATACACACCCTGCAGCAATGGCAGGTGAAGGGCATTCCTCACATTGACTGCATCCCTAATGGCACCCTATTCCCTATATAGTGCAGTACTTTTGATCAGAGCATGATGGGCCCTGCTCAAAGTAGTGCACTATAAAGGGAATAGGGTGCCATTTGGGACGAGAACATTGAGTTCTTTCAAATGGTTAATATATTCCAAATGGGGTCTTCCACCCATGACCAGTATGGTAATTAATTAGAAGTGGTCTAATTTGTGAATAGAACACACCAATACCACACAGGCATCTTGAAGGCAAGTCCTCTGTATTTTTATTCAAATGATGTGACATACTTGATTTTGGTTATTCTTTTAGTTCACAGAACACTTGTGAATTAGGTAAATGCATTTTCTTTCAAATATATATTAGTACAGAAATGTTCAGGTGTTTAAAATTAAATTACATGATAAAATGATTGTTACAAAGTTTAACCATTGAAATACCCAAGCAACTGTATAAAATAGAAAATTCAGAACACATTTGTGGAACTTGAACAACTCCACAAACAGCTTCAAGCAAATGGACTGCGTCCAACATATTGACTCAGAAAAAGTCAATGAAGGAGACAAAAAGGACGTAGAGCTACAAAATCAAAGGGACGAATCCATAGAGGGACAAAGACTCTTAATCCTCACCGATGAGCAGCCGTGGAAACCATGGAAATGGTCCCGCTCCTGGGTAAAAGGTCAGGCAAAAGGGATTATTTATTTTTTTCCCACCGATCGATGCTATATAATGTTACAGTTTTAATCTATATAATGTTACAGTTTTTCTCAATTGCGTACAAGCAATTTTTGGATCTCTATTGAAACGTATCTATAGCAGAACAGCAAAGATCAAATCATTTTCTTGTCTTTGTAACTGCTTTGCATATCTCATGTTTTTTTAACCTTTATTTAAACTAGGCAAGTCAGTTAAGAACAAATTCTTATTCACAATGACAACCTACCTGGGAACAGTGTTCTGCCTTGTTCAGGGGCAGAACAACAGATTTTTACCTGGTCAGCCAGGGGATTTGATCCAGCAACCTTTTGGTTACTGGCCCAACGTTCTAACCACTGGGCTACCTGCCGCCCCAAAAGCTCACCTTCTGCAAATACAAATGTCATCAGTGAATACAAAATTCACTGTTAAGTGTTTAGTTCACAGAATATTAACGCATTGTTTTCATCAGAAGAGAAATGTGTGTAAATGTGTTCACTGTTTCCGACAATCAGTAAATACTACTTTAATAAATTCTAAATCACCCCATTTGAGTAGTGTCATACAATATACAATATAGGGAAAGATCTAGGCAATAGGGACTGTCTTATTTTTATGATTCTTTACAATATTGTGGACATGCAGAGATGCAGAGAAAGTTGGTTACTTCTAAGTAACTTGACCCACTCCTAAGTCATCATCTCCAACATTGTGACCTTCCATTAAAGAGATTTGCTTTGCTGAGGCCTATAAATTCATATCGGTTGCGTTCCTCCATTGTATTCACCTGTCCTTATTTCTATTGTGGATTGTGTTTCTGTATATTAATATTATAATTCATATTAATATTACTTATTATTATAAGTAATAATATTTTATTTGATGTGTATGAAATAGTTTGGTGAAATACGCATAAAATGAGAGTAATTGCCCATAATTCTGCAACTTTGGATAGTTGTACTTCCAATTTTGATCATGTTGATTTACTGACTGCAAACTGTTTTTATTGATCTACTGAGATTTTTTTTAAACAAACTAACTTTCTGGTTTGTCTGCTTGAACTCTGGAGATGCTGTAAGTATGGTTGCATTAATCTTTTTGCAATTGTGTTCTTTTGTTGAATGTATTTGCAGTTTTGACAGTATAATACAGTTTTGATTATTTATGATGTATTTATGTGTTGAGGCGAGTATATTTTGAAACACATTTACTGTTTTGCAAAAGACCACAGAGTTCTATGTCTTGTGGACTCTGTTTTGAAAATCGACAACATTGTCCCAAAAAATGCTTGTACGGGATTGAGAAATACTGTAAGTGCCTACTTCAAGGGTAATCTGCTCTTATTTCATGTATTGTCGGTGTGTTCTATTACCATTTTGTCTGTGGTAAGTCTGCTAAGTTAACACATGTTGCTCTTTGTCTAGACTTTCTGGTGAGGGTCAGATGTGTCATGGGTTCCCTGATGGGTATGGAGTGGTACTGTTTTGCTGCTCTCGGGGTTCTGACTGCTTTCCTTAGTTTTCTCATGGACCTGAGTGTGGCAAAGCTGCTTCGAGGTTAGAAACACACACACATATGCACAAACATTCAGTATAGAGTATGTAGCTGGGTGAGTGATGCTCCTCTCTCTCTCTCTCTCTCTCTCTCTCTCTCTCTCTCTCTCTCTCTCTCTCTCTCTCTCTCTCTCTCATTGTAGCTCACCAGTGGTTGTATAATCAGTTGGAGGGCCACTGTCTCCTGCAGTTCCTGTGCTGGACCCTGTACCCAGTCTCACTCTCTGCTCTATCCACATCTTTCTCTCAAAGCATCTGTCCATTCTCAGCAGGTAGGAGTTGAATAATTTGTCCCGCCCTGTTAATGACAATGTAACAAAGTCAAAACATGGTGTTTTTATCCAAGTTACATAAACATTAACTGACAGGAAAATAAAATAATTTGGGTATTTTCCAAATCCACAGAATGACATTTAGAGCTATGTAGCCAACAGAAAAAGTCAAACATGATCTTATCGATTAACCTACTATGAAATAATTAGTGGCAAACAGAAAAGTCAAACACTATCTATTCGATGAACCTACGAAACAATACGTCTGGCAGGCATAAAAAGTCAAACATCATTGAATTGATGAACCTACCATGAAATAATTAGTGGCATTGTCCTAGTCAGTATTTCTCAGCTTCTACATTTAGTGCAAGGGATTGACAAGCTATTGGTCATCTCCTATAGGCTATATGAGGACTGCTTAGATTGAGACTGTCATCATTTGTTTGGTATAACTTTTTGCTACCATGTCTACAAGTAGAAAAAAGAAAAAAAAGTATGTCTACAAGTAGAAAACTGTGAAATATCATTGTGCAACAGGCTTTAAAAGAATAATGATATTGCATTTTTGTACAAAATCACAGTAATGTGCAGAGTAGGAAAAAATCGTTGGTTGGAAAAAATGATACCACACAGGTCCACTGAGGTTAAAGGTCTAAGCCCCTGGTTGGCTCCTGTCTTTGGCTTTCCGCCTTTAGGTTCTGGGGTTCCAGAGGTGAGGACCATACTGTCTGGTGTGGACATGCCACATTACTTGTCCCTCACCAACCTATTTGCCAAATACGTGGGTCTCATTTGCACACTGGCAGCCGGTAGCACTGTCTTCCTGGGAAAAGTGGTATGATACTCCTCTTTTTTCTTATTTTTTACTTTCTCTCTCTCTTTCGCTCTCCTCTCATGCACACAGACACAAATAATGTTTTTTCCCACTCTATTAATTTCCTGGGTTTTTCTAAGTTTATTTCCCCGTTTCAACTTAAAGGGTCCATTTGTGCATCTCTCCACCATGGTGGGAGCCTATCTGAACCAACTCTGCACTGTTCTCCGTGGTGAGAAGGAGGTAATACTGTGTTACAGAAGAAAAAAGATCCACAAATGGGCAATATGTTGTGTACTCATGTCCTCTTCTCCATGTTTTTTCTATAGGAGAGAACTGAAGGAGCGATGCTGGTCGTGGCTGCTGCTGTTGGAGTAGCCAGCTGCTTCGGGGCCCCTATCAGTGGTGTGTATAGAAGTCACATCACCATACAGTATCTAGCATAGAGTATTAGAATTTGAGTATCTTTTATTTGAATGTATCTCCTCACTTCATCTGTCTCTCTCTGAGGTGTGAAATTGACATGTACATCTCTCCTCTCGATCCTTTCCCATCTCGCTTTCCCTTCTCTCTCGTCCTCCTTCTTTTTCTGTCCTGCCTCCCCCACACCCTCTCCCCTGTCTCTCTCTCCCTCCTCTCTCCTAGGTGTGTTGTTTAGTGTGGAGGTGATGAGCTCTCACTTCGCCCTAAAAGATTACTGCCCATGCTTCTTTGCGGCGGCCTGCGGAGCGCTCACCTTCCATCTGCTCTCCATGTGGAGCGGCGAGCAAGGTGAGGTGACCAATAGAATTAAATAGAATACATGTTTGGAATGTATCCCTGACCAAGATGGCTTCCATTATCACCACACCTTAGAGCTTTAGGCGGATTGGTTGTTTAGTCATCTCCAATATTTATTGAAAACATAAATAAAATTGCACAATGAGCACTGTTTGTTTCTCAAATACATTGTTACTGTATTGGTTAGCTAGCTAGAGATTTTTTTTCCATATTAGTGTAACAGTATAACTTTAAACCGTCCCCTCGCCCCGATACGGGCGCGAACCAGGGACCCTCTGCACACATCAACAACTGACACCCACGAAGCGTCGTTACCCATCGCTCCACAAAAGCCGCGGCCCTTGCAGAGCAAGGGGCAACACTACATCTAGGTTTCAGAGCAAGTGACGTAACTGATTGAAACGCTACTAGCGCGTACCCGCTAACTAGCTAGCCATTTCACATCCGTTACACTCACCCCCCTTTCAACCTCCTCCTTTTCCGCAGCAACCAGTGATCCGGGTCAACAGCATCAATGTAACAGTATAACTTTAAACCGTCCCCTCGCCCCGACACGGGCGCGAACCAGGGACCCTCTGCACACATCAACAACTGACACCCACGAAGCGTCGTTACCCATCGCTCCACAAAAGCCGCAGCCCTTGCAGAGCAAGGGGCAACACTACATCTAGGTTTCAGAGCAAGTGACGTAACTGATTGAAACGCTACTAGCGCGTACCCGCTAACTAGCTAGCCATTTCACATCCGTTACATTAGCATAGACGTGACATAAGTCAAAACACCTCAAAACAAGACATGGTATCAAGACCAAGATAAAACTAACTGAAACGAGTTACTTACGGTTCCCCACATGGCAGTTTCTTGTCATCACTATCTGGCATCCAGAATCACAACAACACACGGCCTTCTGCCCCACTGAAGCGTGCTCATCATTTTCGTGGCGTTCTCAGCTAACCCGTCTATGAGGGTCAAAGCCTAATGTAATTGTTTTAGTACTGAATCTAGATATGCATTATATAGTGATTTGATTACGAAAGGCCAAGAGAGAGTTGTGTGCAGTAGTATAGAGTGATGGGGTAGCAGACTGTGTTCTATGCCTCCTCCAGAGACTCTTCAGGCCTTGTTTCAAACCAGCTTCTCAGATGACCTGCCGTTCTACCCATTGGAGATTCCGGTCTTTGCAATATTGGGGTAAGTCTGTTTTGTCACTATGTTGGTGAATCTTCTGTAGTGGGGTAATATTTGATATGCGTGTATATACTGTATACCTCACACGAGACCCATAATACGACTATAAAGTTAATATGACAAAGTATATTAAATAAATGATCTGACTCCATAAAATGATTTAGCGATATGCAACCAATACTCTTAAAGAGCTACAGGAACAGACAATCAAGAAGGGAATATGAATTGTCTATATCAAAGGCAGATGTTTAATATCATTGTAAAATTAATGAAATCACATACAAGGCATAAAGCTTAAGTTACAACGCATTAACAATCATTACAAAGCATTATTCTAGGCATGACCAGAGAGCGAGAGAGATTAGTAGTTATAGTAGTAGTCTGAAAGGCCATGCCACCAGAGTCCATGGGGTGGAGAGAGAAAGAGAGAGTGTATCTCACCAGCACAGGTCAGGAACAAAGAAAGAGAGGGAGACAATGACGCTTAGAACGTTTTATAAGCATCTGACTTGTTAAGTGAGTCAACTTCCAATCAGATATCAGTACTATATGATTGAAAGACAACAAAACTTCTGCATCACAGAAATGTGGGAAAATGGGGTTTGGAGAGATAATGCAGCATTCCTAAGACAACACAAAGGAAACCTTGCATACAGTTGATGAGTCACTTCGGGGGCTGTGTTCTATATTTATAGTTCATCTACAGTGTTCAAAATCATTGTTATTCATGTAATCGTTGCATCAGAGTAAGTGATGTTGTTCAGCTTTCATTAGATTGCAAATGTTCAACTTTGTCTTGCTTCCATATGTTACCATTATACCTATGAGCTTTTCTCCACCATACCTTTTCTCTGGGTAGACTATACCATTTCACTCTTTCCCCTCTCTCAATGACTTCCAACTGCTCATAGCTGCCTGTGCTATTGCAAGGCAAAGGGTGGCTACTTTGACGAATCTAAAATCTAAAATATATTTTGATTTGTTTAACACTTTTTTGGTTACTACATGATTCCACATGTGTTATTTCATAGTTTTGATATCTTCACTATTATTCTACAATGTAGAAAATAGTAAAAATAAAGACAAACCCTTGAATGAGTAAGTGTGTCCAAACCTTTGACTGGTACTGTATGCTCCTGCAGCTCTAACTGTGTATTTCTTTATCTCCCCAATCAGGCTTCTGTGCGGAGCAGGTAGCTGTGTCTACCTATTCTGTCACCGTTGGATACTGCTGTTCATAAAGACAAACAAAATCCTAATCAAAGTCTTGTCGACTGAGTGAGCAACCTGTGTTTAGAAACACTCCATTGTAGATTTTTCTGTGAATCAGCCATTTTATATTACACAAAAACATATAACCGCATGATGATAAGTTGGATGTTGATCTAACTGTTGATCCATTCCATGAAATAATAAGATGCTGTTTGGATGTCTCTCTCTCTCTAGGAAGGCCCTATACTCCGCTATGGTGGTATTCCTTCTGGCCTCTGTGACTTTCCCTCTTTCTGCCGGTCAATATATGGCTTCCAAGGTGAGGAGGATTTTTTATGAGACAACATTGACAAGACATGACATTGAAATTATTGTCGCAGGATTGTTATTTTGAATGGATAAGTTGGAAGGCTCCTACTGCCCAGTCTCCAGCTTCTTCTTCTTCTTCTTCTTCGGTGAACCCTGCTGAAGGAAGGTGCTTTGTTTTTCTACCACAGCTCACCATTAAGCAGCTCCTCTCTTCCCTCCTGGACAGCAGGCAGTGGACCTCTCAATCCCACAATGCCTCTGTGGTTTTGCAGCCAAACTTGTGTCCCTGGTCAGAGTGGATTCCTTCAGGGAATCCATACCTCACTCTGGGATTCTTCCTATTCATGAAGGTACATGGGAGAAAAATAATAATGGATAGAATTGAAATAGTAATCTATATATGAATAATATGAAAACATTTGTAAAACCTTTATCTCGAATTCACAAGAGATGCTGTTAACGAAAGCAAAGTGCAAATATATCAGCCCCAAGGTCCGCCAGAGGGCGCTATTATTCCTTTAGTCATTTTCTCCTCTGGCGTCCCAACTTGATCTGCCCAGCTGGTTATACACTCGTGTACCCCCGCGACAAGCAGCCACATAAAACATTATCTTAAGGGTCTGCATATTTTTCACAGGTTTTTTAGGGCTGCTCGGAATTAAGATAGTTTAGGAGGAAACTGACACCTTTGCAGCCTGAATGGAGGATGTTTTATGTGGCTGTTCGTCGCGAGTGTATCACGTCTGGGCAGACCAAGTTGGAACGCCATAGGTGAAAACGACACAAGACATAATTGCGCCCTCTGGCGGACCTTGCGGTTGGCACTTTACATTAATTTGACCGTTGTGCACTACTCTGGCTTTGTACATGGACTGTGAATCAGTACATCTGTGTGAAAAAGCTTTTATATGGGGGGGGGGGGAATTGTGGAAAAGCTAATTTAAATGGTTCAATTGTGGAAAGCTAATTTAAATAGTTAAATTTCAGCTGATTCTCAAGGCAATTTTTACAGTCATACAGATTCCTATGACTTATTCATATCACAATAATTACAGTCATTCTGACAGTTGAAATGCAATACTTGAATATTTGAGCAGAATGTTTGACTTCCACTGTCTTTCATTGTTTCTGTTGTGGAGCTGTGGATGCTGGTGTTGGCTTGCACCTTACCCCTGCCAGCCGGATACTTTATGCCTGTCTTTATCTATGGTAAGTGAGAGGGGTTAAATCAGCCTGGTCCCAGATATGTTTGTGCTCTTTTGCTAATGATAACTCCATTGCTGTCATTGTCAAGCCATGTCATTGTCAAGCCATAGTTAAAGCCATGTTATGATAGCACAAACAGACTGGCACTTAGGCTAGGGGAGAATAACCAAATCATGTGGCCAAACATGTGACCAAACTGCCGATGAGTATCGCCACCCAATACTAAGTAATGTGTGTTCATTTACATTTTTGATGTTAACAATTGTCCCTGTATTTGTTGCTGTTGGTCAGGTGCTGCTATAGGACGTTTATTCGGGGAAGGATTGGCATTTGTGTCCCAAAATGGTGTCTATTTAGACCAGGACAGGAATCCAATCAACCCTGGAGGCTATGCACTGGCTGGTAAACTAATTGTATACAGACATGTCATTTGAAATTGATAAATATAAACAATGGTATCGTTATTTACATGGTTAGCAGCTGGAAACAGAATGATGAACTAATAATTTCAGAAGGGAAATTCTGTTTGTTCTCTCTTGCCAACTCCTACATGCATCTGTTGTCACTTCAAACATGTTTGCCATGACAATTCCATAAGGATTTGGCCAGAGAGGATAAACAGATTGGGCTAAGTTCTAATTTGTTTGATCTAAATTAAGAATTTAGGGTGTTCAGCATACCTATCAAATAGAGATAGAAACATGGATGACATAAGGTTCCATCCTTTAAAGCATGGGCAATGAGCTATACTGTATTGTCCATGCTGTATCATCTAAGGTGCAGCAGCATTCTCAGGGGCGGTCACACACACGCTGTCCCCTGCTCTCCTGGCTCTGGAGCTGACCGGCCAGTCCACTCACGCCGCACCCATTCTCCTCGCCACACTGGTGGCCAATGCCCTGGCACGCTCTGGGCAGCGGCCATCCTTCTACGATGCCCTCTCCATCAGCAAGAAGCTCCCGCACTTACCCTCCCTGCTCAAGGTCTGCCCAAGGTGAGTCACACAGGACACATTACCCAGCTAGCACAGAACATTATCATAACATTCCCTAAAGATTTTATTTTGGTTATTCAAAGATAACATCTTTTTTAACACAACTTTCTGTCAACAAAATGTTTTAGTTCAGTAGCAACAGCAAGCACTGAAGAAAGTATATGCGAAAACCAAAGATTTGATCAAAGAGACACGTTTTCAAACCGCTCAAACATTTTACAGCTACCCACACATGTTAATGGCTCCTCCTTAAATGATTGGACTACAGCTGCATTTCATAAGTGAATCAAACTAAATACCCCAGTTATTGACATGAGAGATCTTCTGTTTCCCCCAGGCTCTCCTCTGTCCCAATAGGGAAGGTCCTGGGTCCTGGAGGTCCAGTGCTGGAGAGGGCAGCTGGGCCAATGGAGGTTCAGCAGGTTCTCAACACCTGCAGCCAGACACAGATCCCTGTGGTTGACACACTGGGTGAGTGTACCCACTTCAAAAACTAGTAGAGATAATTAGCATAGCGGCAAGCCCCTGTCCACCTGATGGTGATAGAACAGCGGTTTGCCGCATGGGTGATTCTGATGGCAAAACGACAGCTGCCCTCCCTTGCCTTGTTTACTGGGACAGACTTACAACATTTAATTAAACCTAGTTTGAAGGTTTTTTTGTCCTACATATGGTCAGGCTCCCTGTGACAATATTCCACAATAGTTAATGGCAACCCAACTATCACTTATACGTCAACTGGCAGTCGCCATGTTGCTATGGGCATGAGATAGAAATTATGAACTATGTAAAAGCTTTTACTGTCTCAGTTTGATATGACAGTGCTGTGATAGGAGATGGGGAATTAAGAAATAAGTGAGAAAAGGTCCATCAGGTCAGATGAGATGTATGACAGCAATGAAATAAGTTGGAGGCATTTGTATGTATTCATTTGTATTCATTTGAAAGAGTATTGTGTTAATAACACTGCAGTATTGTATAACTAATTGTGTTCGTCCCTGTCCTATGCTTCGCTCTTGGTTTGAAGACTCACGGATTCTGCTGGGATCAATTAACAGATCGGACCTGCAGACATTTCTATGCCACAACCACAATAAGGTCAGTGGATTGATTCAACCAGGAAACCAAAGAATGCTATGTGAGTCTATCACTCTTATTAGGTGTTTTGAAATTGACAAGATGTCACATTCTGTTTTTAAACATGACATTACATTACTTTATTTATCAGGTATTGAAGAAACAGTTGGTGGATATGTGCTCTATTCAGCCTGTTTCTGTCCAGCTATCTCCTGATACCACTGTCCAGGAGGTGAGGAGTTTGAGGAGACACTCACTTGTCAGGGACACATCTGTGTAGGTGTATGGTGTCAATATAAGGCCAGCCTCCGTCTCAGCTGGACGTGTGTCCGTTTCATCTGTCAGTGAATTCTTCTATCTCACTTGTGTCAGGCTCATGGCGTCCTCAGCGTGCTGTGTGGCGAGAGCTTGTTTGTGACTGAAAGGGGGAGGCTATCTGGTGTTGTCACATGGCCAGAGGTGACGAGTGCTTCCCGACACGCACCCACGCATGCACACACACACATAGACATTACCACTCCTACTTAGAGGAATGGAGACAGCTACACATTCTATGAGACATACAGTCAAAAGTTTGGACACACTTACTCATTCAAGGGTTTTTCTTTATTTTTACTATTTTCTACATTGTAGAATAACGTTGAAAACGAAGAAATCAAAACGATGAAATAACACATATGGAATCTTGTAGTAACCAAAAAAGTGTTAAACAAATCAATATATATTTAACATGTTAGATTCTTCAAAGCAGCCACCCTTTGCCTTGCTTGACAGCTTTCCAGACTCTTGGCATTCTCTCAACCAGCTTCACCTGGAATGCTTTTCCAACAGTCTTGAAGGAGTTCCCACAACATGCTGAGAACTTGTTGGCTGCTTTTCCTTCACTCTGCGGTCCAACTCATCCAAAACCATCTCAATTTGGTTGAGGTTGGGTGATTGTGGAGGCCAGGTCATCCGATGCAGCACTCCATCACTCTCCTTCTTTGTCAAATAGCGCCTACACAGCCTGGAGGTGTGTTGGGTTATTGTCCTTTTGAAGGCCTGATTCACACAGTCTCCTCTGAACAGTTGATGTTGGGATGTGTCTCTTACTTGAACTCTTTGAAGCATTTATTTGGGCTGCAATTTCTGAGGCTGGTAACTCTAATGAACTTATCCTCTGCAGCAGAGGTAACTCTGGGTCTTCCTTTCCTTTCCTTCACATTTCAGGTAAGACCCAGATGCAGACAGTGTCAAAGTAACAAAAGTTTATTACTCGTGCAGGGGCAGGCAAAACAACAGGTCAAGGGCAGGCAGAGGTCAGTAATCCAGGTAGGTTGCAAAAGGTCCAGAATGGAAACAGGAGACAAAGGGCTGTGAAACATGAGTTTAATTCTGGAAACATGAAAAGTGGGATGTATACGGAGGGTATGGGGCAACAGAAGATGAACAGCAGAGGGACTAATGACCTTGTAGATGGGGAAAGGGCAGATAAACCGGGGGGGAGTTTGCAGGATTCCACCCAGAGGGGAAGATCCTGGGTGGACAGCCATACCTTCTGCCCGAGACGATACCGGGGAGCCGGGTCCGGTGGCGATGCGCTTGTCGTCGATACCTGGAGGTAGTCTTGAGAAGGGCCGACCAGGCTCTCTTCTAGGTACGACGACAGTGGTGGACAAACATCTGGGCCGAAGGTATGCCGACCTCTTCCTCCTGCTCAGGGAAGAGCGGGGACTGATACCACAGGGAACACTCAGAGGGTGATAGACCCGTGGCAGAGCAAGGAAGGGTGTTGCGGGCGTATTCGACCCACACTAGCTGCTGGCTCCAGGTGGTGAGGTTGGTGGAGACCAGGCAGTGCAGAGTCGTCTCCTGGTCTTGGTTGGCTCGCTCCGACTGGCCTTTGGACTGGGGGTGGAACTCGGAGGACAAGCTGGCTGACGACCCAATGAGTGTGCAGAACACCTTCCCGAACCAGGACAAGAACTGAGGACCCCGGTCGGAGACCATGTCCACTAGCAGTCCATGGATCCGAAAGACGTGCTGCACCATGAGCTGTGACGTCTCTTTGGCAGAGGGTAGCTTGGGGAGAGGAATGAAGTGGGCGGCTTAGAAAAACCGATCCACTACAGTCAGGATGGCGGTGTAGACATCAGACGGGCGGAGACCTATGACAAAGTCCAGGGATATGTGAGACCAGGGACCGTGAGGGACAGGCAGAGGTTGAAGGAGACCAGCCGGAGCTTGCCGAGGAGTCTTGTTCTGTGCACAGATCGTGCATGCGGCGACGAACGCGGAGACATCAGGAATCATGGTAGGCCACCAAAAGCGTTGTCGCACAAAGGCCAGTGTCCGCCGGAAGCCTGGGTGGCAGGCAAGCCTGGAGGAGTGGGCCCACTCCAGGACTGAGGAGCGGACCGCGTCATGAATGAACATCCGGTTATCTGGGCCCCCACTGGGGTTCAGCTGGGAATGCTGCACCTCACAACCTGCTTCCCTATTCCCCAGCTGAATGCCGTCGCCAGGCATGAGGTGAGAAGGATGGTCTCGGGTTCTGGGGTTGAAGCCGGGAGCTTGCCTGTAATTGAGGCGCTTGGTGGTGCAGAGATATTCCAGGTTCTTGTGGTCGGTCCACACAATGAACGGATGTTCCGACCCCTCCAGCCAGTGACTCCACTCCTCCAACACCATCTTCACCGCGAGAAGCTCACAATTCCCCACATCGTAGTTCCCATTCATTGGCGTTGAGGCGGTGGGAGAAGAAGGCGCAGGGATGTAACTTAACCTCTCTAGGGTACATGAGACGTTAGCATCCCACCTCTTCAACAGCCAGTGAAACTGCAGGGCGCCAAATTCAAAACAACAGAAATCCCAAAGTTAAAATTCCTCAAACATACATGTATTTTACACCATTTTAAAGATACACTTGTTGTAAATCCAGCCACAGTGTCCGATTTCAAAAAGGCGTTACGACGAAAGCAAACCAAACGATTATGTTAGGTGAGTGCCTATTCACAGAATAACACAGCCATTTTTTCAGCCAAAGAGAGGATTCACAAAAAGCAGAAATATAGATACAATTAATCACTAACCTTTGAATATCTTCATCAGATGACACTCATAGGACATCATGTTACACAATACATGTATGTTTTGTTCGGTAAAGTTCATATTTATATCCAAAAATCTGAGTTTACATTGGCGCCTTACGATCAGAAGTTCCAAAACATCCTTTGATTTTGCAGAGAGCCACATCAAGTTACAGAAATACTCATAATAAACATTGCTAAAAGATACAACTGTTATGCATGGAATTTTAGATGCACTTCTCCTTAATGCAACCGCTGTGTCAGATTTCAAAAAAGCTTTACGGAAAAAGCAGAACCATCCAATAATCTGAGGTCGGCGATCAGAGCCCAATCAAGACACAAATATAGCCGCCATATTATGCAGTCAACAAAAGTCATAAAAGCATTATAAATCTTCACTTACCTTTGATGATCTTCGTCGGAATGCACTCCCAGGACTCCCAATTCCACAAGAAATGTCCGTTTTGTTCGGTAATGTCCATCATTTATGTCCAAATAGTTACTTTTGTTAGCGCGTTTGGTAAACAAATCCAAAGTCACGAAGCGCGTTCACTAAAAGCAGACGAAATGTTAAAAAGTTCCGTAACAGTCAGTAGAAACATGTCAAACGATGTATTGAATCAATCTTTCGGATGTTTTTAACATAATTCTTCAATAATGTTCCAACTGGAGAATTTCTTTGTCTTCAGAAAAGCAAATGGAACGGGAGCAAACTCTCATGTGAACGCGTATGGTCAGCTCGTGGCTGCTGGCAGACCTCTGACTCATTCCTCTCTGCTTCGGGCCCCAATTCACAGTAGAGGCATCAGACAAGGTTCTAAAGACTGTTGACATCTAGTGGAAGCCTTAGGAAGTGCACCATTACCAATATCACACTGTATCTTCAATAGGAGCTGAGTTGAAAATCGACCAACCTCAGATTTTCCACTTCCTGGTTGAATTCTTTCTCAAGTTTTTGCCTGCCATATGAGTTCTGTTATACTCACAGACATCATTCAAACAGTTTTAGAAACTGCAGAGTGTTTCCTATCCAACTCTACTAATAATATGCATATTCTAGCTTTAATGGCTTTGTAGCAGGCCGTTTACTCTGGGCATGCTTTTCATCCGGACGTGAAAATACTGCCCCCTACCCCAAAGAAGTTAACCAGAGCCTGGAACACAGCAGGGGCGTTGGTAAGGCCAAATGGCATGACCAGATACTCATAGTGACCGCTTGCTGTGTTGAAGGCAGTCTTCCACTCGTCCCCTTCCTGTATCCGCACCAGGTGTTAGGTGTTCCGTAGGTCCAGCTTGGAGAACACGGTGGCCCCCTGGAGTGGCTCAAAGGCCGAGGAGATGAGGGGTAGCGGTTTTTCACTGTGATGTTGTTGAGACCCTGGTAGTCAATGCACGGGCACAGGGTTTTGTCCTTCTTCTCCACAAGAAGAACCCTGCGCCGGCGAGGGAGGCAGAAGGACGGATGAACCCTGCAGCTAGGGAGTCCTTAATGTAGGTCTCCATCGCCTGGGTCTCTGGACCCGAAAGAAAGTACAGTTGTCCCTGGGGCGGAGTGGTGCCTGGGAGACACCCAGTGCCTGGGAGAAGGTCAATCCCGCAGTCATATGGTTGGTGTGGTGGAAGCGAAGTGTCCCGGGCCTTACTGAACAGGTCCTGGTTCTCCACGGGAATGGCGGAGAGGTCCGGGGCAACTTCCGAGCCCCCAGGAAGACGTTCCGGGGCAGGCTGCGCTGACTTCAGGCAATGGGCATGGCAGAACAGGCTCCAGCCCATGATGGCACCAGCAGACCAGCTCTCATCGGCCCCAGAGATTTTGACCGGTTCCCCCACAGCAAAATGGCATGAAAAGGGGTGCGAGTAAGGGGAGAGGAAAAGTTCTCCGTATTGCCCACCAGAGTACTCACTCCTACAGGTGAGCCTGGTCTTTTAGTGGACAGGTGGAGACAAAATGACCAGTAGTCCCGCAATACAGGCAACTCTTAGTGTGAAGCCTGTATAGCCATTCAGCTGGAGACAGCCTAGCTCTGCCTAGTTGCATATGCTCGGGAAGAGGTGAATTGGCAGTCTTCGGAGACTCTTGGGGGAACTCGGGTGGCCTCTGGTTCTCTCAGAAACGGAGCCGTCAGGGACTTCCAGGATGCCTCGGAGGCAAGGTGGAATCCTTGGACGGGCGAGTGAAATTGAATCTCCTCTCCTTCCTTCATTCCCGTAGTCGCCAATCGATCCGAATGATCAAGGCGATGAGCGAGTCGAGATTCGTCGATAGATCCCGGGCTGCAAGCTCGTCCTTTACTTCCTCCGATACTCCGTGCAGGAACATGTCGAACAGCGCTTCTGGGTTCCAGGCACTCTCAGTTGCCAACGTGCGGAAATCCACCGCATAGTCTGTCACACTGCAGGAGTCTTGCCGGAGTAACTTCCGGGCAGCCTCTGTCCCAGACAATGGAGCATCGAACTCCTCTTGCCTGCCGTAGACCACGCAAGAGCCCTTCCGGACATCAGCGTGTTGAGGTACGCTATCTTAGAGCGGTCCAAGGGGAAGGAGGAGGGCAGCAGCTCGATGATGAGGGAACACTGAGCGAGAAATGCCCGACAGGTGCCCAACTCTCCATCAAAGCGTTCCGGGGGAGGTAAGCGGGGTTCCCGGGAAACCGAGGTGACCGGGTAGGCGGCGCTGCTAACAGCCAGGTTACTGAGGGGCTGGGAGGTTACCGTCGTGGTAGGTTGCCTAACAGACTCGCGGAATTGCTCCAGCAATGTGTTCAACACTTGGTCATGGTGTTCGGCCAAGGTCTGGAACCCTTCCATAAGACCACGAAGCAACTGACTGACCTTCATGTCTTAAAGTACTGATGGACTGTCGTTACTCTTTGCTTATTTGAGCTGTTCTTGCCATAATATGGACTTGGTATTTTACCAAATAGGGCTATCTTCTGTATACCACCCCTACCTTGTCACAACACAACTGATTGGCTCAAACGCATTAAGGAAAGAAATTCCACAAATTAACTTTTAACAAGGCACACCTGTTAATTGAAATGCATTCCAGGTGACTACCTCATGAAGCTTGTTGAGAGAATGCCAAGTGTGCAAAGCTGTCATCAAAGCAAAGTGTGGCTACATTGAAGAATCTAAAATATATTTCACCGTTTTGATGTCTTCTCTATTATTCTACAATGTAGAAAATAGTAATAAATTATTTATTTTTTAAACCCTTGAATGAGTAGGTGTGTCCAAACATTTGACTGGTACTGTATGTTATCTCTATACACAGCCATACTAATACATATACAGTACATCTCCATCAGCTCTCATTCTTGTTTTCTCTCTCTCCCTCTCTCTATCTCTTGTTCTATCTTTCTCACAGATGAAGAGAATGATGGCAGATTTGGCTGATGACCTCTAAGCTATTATTTACTCCCAACAAGGACCTATCCCTAACTACACCGAATAATATTGATTCTCATAATGCTAATAATGATACTTTGTCTTAATTTTGTAATGATAAGCTTTTTGCTAATCACCAATGTTATTTTCTGCTGAAGGCTATTTCATAACAGTTATTAGAGCTTATTGATATGTCGTTAGGAGATGTAACTCCCTTGCGGTTTTGGATTATCTTGTTTACTGACCCAGAGATATCTCTAAGGACACTGTGATATTCAAAGTAATTACACGTCGTGCTCAAGAACATCCCTTAGCCTTAATGTGTTATTTATCAGGATATAGCATGTGCTCTTATGCCTTATTGTGAGTTAGAGCAATTTCAACCAATAGTGGATTCTGTGATGCCACAAACAACTTCTCTTCTGCTTCAGGCCATTATTTACTTATCTGTTGCTCCCAGTAATTTTCTCCCTTCAATTCAGTCCTTTTTCACTTTGAGCAGAAGGACCCATTGTTGTTGTACAGGTCTGATTTAGGGCTAGATTCTATGAGATCCACGGTAACCGACACACACATAGTGGTTGTTTTGGCGGTGTCGCAGGTGGAACTGTGTTAGAGCTATCAAATCCACAAGCGTCTTCCGGCATTATACCTAAAGCGGACATTGCCATTGGCTAAATGGAGTCGCATTAAGAGAAATCCCATGCAGCCTTGTTTACAAGTTCGAACACTGGAATGTGAGATGTAATCTACACCTCAATTAGGCTGATAGGGATCCTCATTATTTTGTTTAATGATTTACAATTTGATATATAGCCTACACTTTCTCGTTCTGAACTTTAACGAGAGTGGGACGGGTCTGGCTTAGTGACAATGACCCCACAAGCTCATGTTTGCGATAGCTCGCAATGATTGTGCATTAGTGAAACTTACAGGTCCGTAGGAGAAACGGGTACAAAAAAAAATGTTGTTTAGTTACGAGAACCAAGCTATCATAAGTGCTTTATATAGGCCTATTATGCATTTTGTATAAACAAATAGAATATTCTATAATTGTATAATATTCTATAATTGTGGCTCAGCGATTTGACAGCTCTAACACAGTTATACCTCTGCCATCTCCGCAATTGGACATTGTAGGGCTGCAACAGGGGAACAAAAGCACAGAGCCAATGTGTAATACAGCATTGTGTAAATGTCTATTGAAAGAACAAGGGGCGAGATAACGGTAATATTCTAGTCTCCCTTTATATCATTGTCTCTCTCTCTTTCTCTCTCACTCTCTCTTTTCCCTGGATCCTTCCTTCTGCTCCCTCTTCCCTCTCTCCCTGGCAGACAAGTGTGAATAATGGATAATCATAGATGGGGACTCAGATCATTGGGTACAGACATTATTTCTGCCACCCTACTCTCTCTCCCTCTCTCCTGTCTCAGAGAGCTATAGGAAGACCCTGAGTGGAGACATTCTGGAGTGTAACGCTAATTCAAGCTTGACATTTCATTGTGGCAATTTTTTCTGATTACCATATCTATCTTTTCAGTCCATCTAATTGAAATTGGATTCAATCAAAAACTGCAATGTGTACGAGCCACTCCACCATACGTGTCACATAATTGAACGTATTATGGTACAATGCACACAATATATACGCAAAGAAGAATAGGGATTCTTGACTGATGTATTTTCCTATGTACAATTCCATGGTTCACATGATTTGACAATTTACAATGTTGTACATTCAAAAAAGTTTCTCAAAGGCTACAGGTGGTTCTACGTACACTGTATCTGTGTCTAAAAACTGTACATTTAAACTGAAAATAAAAAGTCTCACTCAGATATGTCTACGTCCCAATTCCTTATTCCTCTCCTTTCTGAGAACTCTTCCTCATTTTGTGTTTTAGATTACATGAATTTTGATCAGTTACCGGTCCAAAATTAGTGCTTCTGTTTCATCTCCGTTTTTAAAGGTGGGGATGGAAGTGTCCCCCAAACAGTGTCTTCTCTTCTGTTCTGATAGTTGTAAAAAAACTTAATCCTCATATAGGGAACTGCTGTCTACGTGTTGAACGGTGGTGGCCTCTGAAGCTCCAGTCCTCCCGTCCTCTGGGGGGCGCCGCTCACTGTCTGGCTGAGAGGGGGGAGATATGGGGGAAACAGAAAAGACTGGGAGGTGGAGGCCCCAGGTAGCCAGCATCGTAGTTGTTGTTGGCCTTTGTGTGGATACTGTAGAGCTGCTGAGGGAGCCCAACGCTGCCAACGTCTAACAGAAAGTGAGACATGAAGTGGCTGTCTGGGGACAGGAAGTTGACAAAACAGAAATTGTCATTCAGGGGTTATTACATGAGAGAACATGACAACATGGGCTAAAACAGTTAGTGAAACAAAGAAGTGGAAAGATGGGTTAGAAATGGTATTTAACTAAATACAAGAAGCCTCCACATTTGACAAGGATTATTTTCATGTGGAACTGGTCAGTGAATGGTCAGTACCTTGCAGAGGGTCTAAGCTGGAGGATAGCTGTTCTGGACCTTCGTACATCGACCAGACATTCATGGCCGTTTCAGCCAATGCAAATTGCTCTGCTACTCCTGAGAAACCAAGGGACATATGGGTAAGAAGACCGCCCGCTGGCTTCCCGGCTCCATCCCTCATCAGTGCAGGGGCACAACATTCACTGGGGACGGGGGTAAAACTGTTCCCCCAGTTTTATCATTGGAATGTGATAGGAAAACAAAGCAACGGTGTGTTTTAGGACCATGTGGACGGCTCCGAGTGGCCGGATAGCCTGTTTGGAGTGTTCATCCGACAGGATAAAAAAAAAAAAATCTATATATGTCCCCCCCACTTCTAAAACCAAAGTTGCGCCACTGCAACAGTGACAAAGTGAACCAGGAACAAGAGACACTGGTCTACCTGTGGTTTTACATTTTACGTTTACATTTCAGTCATTTAGCAGGCGCTCTTATCCAGAGCGACATACAGTTAGTGTATTCATCGTAAAAGGATCGGGCCCTTTTTTTACATTTTCGACTAAAAGGACATACCCAAATCTAACCGCCTGTAGCTCAGGACCTGAAGCAAGGATATGCATATTCTTGATA
Source organism: Salvelinus namaycush (assembly GCF_016432855.1). Lineage (NCBI taxonomy): Eukaryota > Metazoa > Chordata > Actinopteri > Salmoniformes > Salmonidae > Salvelinus > Salvelinus namaycush. The sequence continues at coordinate 25,717,254 of NC_052322.1, forward strand.
CCATTTCAAAGGAAACACTTTGAAGTTTGTGGAAATGTGAAATGAATGTAGGAGAATATAACACATTAGATCTGGTAAAAGATAATACAAAGAAAAAACATGCATTTTATTGTTTTCTTTGCTCCATCATCTTTGAAATGCAAGAGAAAGGCCAAAATGTAATATTCCAAGTTATGCGCAATTTAGATTTTGGCCACTAGATGGCAGCAGTGTATGTGCAAAGTTTTAGACTGATTCAATGAACCATTGCATTTCTGTTCTAAATTTTGTATCAAGACTGCCCAAATGTGCCTAATTGGTTTATTAATACATTTTCAAGTTCATAACTGTGCACTCTCCTCAAACAATTGCATGGTATTATTGCACTGTAATAGCTACTGTAAATTGGACAGTGCAATTAGGTTAACAAGAATTTAAGCTTTCTGCCCATATCAGGTATGTCTATGTTCTGGGAAATGTTCATGCTAATCACATTAGCCAACGTTAGCTCAACCGTCCATCAGGGGGGGGGGGGGGGGGGGGGGGGGGGCACTGATCCTGTAGAGGTTTTAATCCTCCTCTTTCTACCCTCTCTCCAGAGCAGAGAAAATAATCCCTGCCCATCTTCCGAAAATATTTAAAACCCTAGCTCTTCAAAGAGTATCTTAAATAATCCCAATTAACTTTTTTTCCTAATAGCACTCACTTTGATGATAGCTACTATAGTGAGGAAAAATGTACTTATTATGACTGAAATATGTGGTTGACCCACCTAGCTATCTTGAGGGAGGAAAGTTAGAGGAAAGTTAGAGGCAGAAGCTTGAAATGTAAGGGTTGTGTTCCCTATATAGTGCACTTATTTTGGCCAGGGTAGTATATAGGGAGTATGGTGCCATTTGGGACATACCCAAGGCTTTGTTTCCTCTCTGCTAACCTGCGGCAAAACGGGCCTCCTTGATCTCGTTGGTCAGGTGGGAATAGAGCTGCTCATCTTCCTGCAAGTCGCCTCCTCTTTCACACCCGCCCCCCCAGCCATTCCACTCTATGAGGTGTGCAACACGCCCCTGGGCCATGGCCGTGGGCTTGGTGATGTGCTCCTTGATCATCGCCACCAGTCCTGAGAGAGAGAGAGGGAGAGAGGTGAAAGGGTATTTGGGAAGAAAAAGGAGGGAGAGAACCAGGGAAGGGAATGATGAAAATTACATAAGGAGGAAAGAGGGAAAGGTGGAAAGGCTTGATGGGATGGAAAAGAGGGAGAGGAAAGATGTCAAAATGAAAAGAGCATGTAGGGGAGAATGGGAGAGCATTTCAAGAAGAGTAATAGATGAAGGTGAAACGTAGACAGAAGCCATGGAGACTGTAAATGTTTTTCACAGCGCAAGACTGAAGCTACTACAATATCCTCACTTTGTAGTATGATTAAGGTTACAAAGGGAGGGAATGTTACCAGTAACCTAAATATGATACAATACGTCTTCAAATTCAACCTGACACTGGTGATCTTACAAAAACTATTTATTGAATTCTTGAGAGAGCCTTTTGGCAAAGCAATTTTCTGCCTTTTCTCAAAGAAGGCAGTCTTCATTAGAGGGAAAATCTATTAACCTTTCAGCAGTTACAGTAGCCCATCAGCACTCTATTTATTGAATATATTAATATATTATGATTATAAAAGATTAAAGGGGGCTCTCTCTGGAGAAAAAGTTCAGAAAGCCAGAACACATTAGCCACAATGATTACCTTCCAGCTGGAGAGTCTGAAGAGGTGAAGCAAAAATAAACAGATGGAAGGGTAAAGGAGTTTAGAACAAAGGGAGAAGAGACTAGGGAAGCAGAGAGTGAGAGAGAGAGAGAGTGTGTGTGTGTGTGTGTGTGTGTGTGTGTGTGTGTGTGTGTGTGTGTGTGTGTGTGTGTGTGTGTGTGTGTGTGTGTGTGTGTGTGTGTGTGTGTGTGTGTGTGTGTGTGTGTGTGTGTGTGTGTGTGTAGAGATAGAGATATGATACATGGGGCGAGTGAAATTACATTAGCAATCTCCCAGAGAGACTGGCTGGCTTTTCCGTCTCAAATGAACGATTCATAATGAAAACTAAACAGAGCTTGAGAACAGCATAAACAGACAAGTCAATCTGAGCATGTCTCACCCATCAGGGAGGAAGTGGCCAACTCCCCAATGTCATAACTACTGCTGCTCTTCTTCTCTGACATATTGCCGTTGGATGGAGCGTGGCCGCCCTGCACACACACAACACAACACAATACACCAGGGCAACTTTAGGCACTCACACAAATGCATAAGGCACACACACTCATACTAGAACATTCACACATGTAGAAATACACAAATGCACTCAAATATACTTACAGGTGTAGGATCTTAATTTGACCAGTTTCTCACAGCAGGAAAATAATCCTGCAGCAACAGGAAAGGTGAATTATAGTGTGGATTATAAATAATATAATTTTTTGTAGGGGTGAATACATTTTTTGTTAGGGCAAATCAATTCTGACATTTTAAAGTGGAAATTACAACTTTTCTAAACCTTGAATACAGTATAAGTTTGCATTTCCTGCAACAACAGGGTGGTCAAATTAAGATTCTACATTTGTACACTCAAATAGACACAGACACCGACAAGGACAGACACATGCGTGCACACACACAAACACCCACAGGCATGCACGCACACACAGGCATACATACAAGTACACCACAGGAGGTTGGTGGCACCTCAATTGGGGAGGATAGGCTCGTGGTAATGGCTGGAGCGGTATGGGTGGAATGGTATCAAATACGTCAAACATATGGTTTGATGCCATTCCATTTGCTCCGTTCCAGCCATTATTGTGAGCTGTCCACCCCTCAGCAGCCTCCACTGAAGTACACACACAAACACACGAGCACATGCACACAGACACCCAAGCTACACAGTTCCCAGAGGAAGAGGCGATAATGAGGAAAACAAGTGACAGTTAAGGATCTTAATCTGCACTCCCGCTAACACGTAAAAGTGAGTGTGATCCAATTAAATTGTCGCAACAAAAACTCAACTAAAATATAAAATGAGGAATAGACACATCAGTACTCATGGATATTCAATGACTAGACACGACTAGACATTGGACAGACACTGCGGCTTTGACTAGAGTGAATTCTGAATGCTTTTTTTAAGCAATATTGGGACGTTTTCTATGGTGATATTCTATGTTAGACTGGAACAATCTTTCAACTTTCAGTAGTTAAATAATGGCAATCAGAAAATAGTCTGGGAATAACAATGTTGTTTCGTTAAACAGTGGTGTGAGAACAGACCTTGACAGGCTGGGATTGCAGCACCTCCATGGGATGCTGGGGAGCACTCTGGAGCTCTGTAGGGAATCAAACACACTGGTGTTATGTGTTTGTGTGCATGCGTCACAGGAGGTTGGTGGCACCTTACTTGGGGAGGACGGTTTTATGTTAATGGCTGGATGAGTGGATTGGTATCCAATACATTAAACATGGTTTCCATGTGTTTGATGCCATTCTGTTTGCTCCGTTCCAGCCAATATTATGAGCCATCCTCCCCTCAGCAGTTATCTGTGGCGTGTGTGCATGTGGAGTACCTGTGAAGAGGATAAGGTAGCCTCGCTGAATTTACATGCAGTCATTTAGCTATATTCACTTGGCACAATGTCTTTAACATGGTCCCTGTGTGTTGGTTAATTGACATTGATGAGATCTACAAGGGACATGAATTAATACAGTCCAAGTCTTTTCTCTGGGGTCTGTGTAATCAGATGAGGTACACACACGCACACGCACAAGTACGCGTGCACACACACACACACACACACACACACACACACACACACACACACACACACACACACACACACACACACACACACACACACACACACAAACACAATGGGGGTCCCCCAGGAGTTGTTGTCAAGACAATTGGCTGTTGCTATGGAAACATGGGAGCAGCAGAAGGAGAGTGATCCCAATCAATTTATTTCAGTCACGAACACACAAGCACACACAAACACACACAAACACGCATAAACAAATCGCTCCCAGCTGGATCAAAGATTTACAAATCTATCCCGCATCCATCCATACAGGCAGATGGGCTCTATCACGCTCTATAAGGAGCTGTTTACACTTTGAAGCCAATAGCAAGTCTGTTGTCCTTGTGGGGTCAAATTGCATCCCCTACTAGTAATGAAAAGTGTCTGTGGGCAAGTGGGGAGGGCAGCCGGTAGCCTAGCGGTTAGAGTATTGGGCCAGGTCACTGGTTTGAATACCCGAGCCGACAAGGTCAAAAATCTTTCGATGTTCCCTTGAGCAAGGCACTTAACCATAATTTGCTCCATGGGTGACGTGCTACTATGACTCATCCTGTATAACAACACGTTCAACTCCACCATTTTGGACAGTAGATCACAGGAGGTTGGCGGCACCTTAATTGGGGAGAACGGGCTTGTGGTAATGGCTGGAGTGGTATCAGTGAAACGGTATCAAATACATATAACACATAGTTTCCATGTGTTTGATGCCATTCCATTTGTTCCAATCCAGGCATTATTATGAGCCTTCCTCCCCTCAGCAGCCTCCACTGCTGTAGATGTCCCCTCAAGATGCCCCCTGGAGTACACAAACACACGCATGCACACGCACACATACAGATGCAAACACTGCAAAAAAGACACACAGTCGATAATGACAACCAACCCCCATATTCCATGTGACAATCACCCCCCCTAATTAAGATGTTAGTTACAACATGGCTTGACCTAGATTTAGGTTTTACATATGTTCATGGATACTACCATAATTCAAACATTTACAAAGAAAATGCCAAAAATTAAGGTTTTTACTTTCACCTATGAAAAACACAAATTCCAATTACCTCAAAGAATTGACTAGGTGGATGAATTCTTTTAAAGAATTTACACATTTTAACCTTAAAAATATTACACAGTAATTAGCACTGTGACAATCAACCCGTGAGACAACCAACCCCAGTCTCCCATATATTTTTCTTGAACATTACTTGGAAATGCTGTTTTGCAGTCTTCTGTGAGGGTCTTGTATCTGTGCTTGCAGTTCTTTTCCCAAAATATGTTGTATTACCGAAGCGGGACTCTTTAACATACCTAAACAATTGGAGGCCTCTTACACTTCAGTGTCGTGATGCAAAAAATTCTACCAAAATGCTTAGCACATAGAATTAAAAAGGTATTGTTGGATATTAATCATCCTAATCATACAGGTTTTTTACATGGACGATACATTGGAGATAATATAAGACAAGTACTGGAAACAATAGAACACTATGAAAAATCTGGGAAACCAGGCCTGGTATTCATAGCTGACTTTGAGAAGGCCTTTGATAAAGCAAAAAGCATGACTGGAGTTTATATATAAATGCCTGGAATATTTCAATTTTGGAGAATCTCTTATAAAATGGGTTAAAGTTATGTATAGTAACCCTAGGTGTAAAATGTTAAATAATGGCTACTTCTTGGAAATGTTTTAACTGTCAAGAGGAGTAAAACAAGGTTGTCCACTATCAGCATATCTATTTATTATTGCCATTGAAATGTTAGCTGTTAAAAATAAGATCCAACAATAATATTAAGGGGTTATAAATTCAGAGCTTAAAAACAAAACATTGTACGCTGACATTTCATGTTTTCTTTTAAATCCACAATTTGGATCCCTCCACAGCCTCATAGAGGATCTAGATACTTTTTCTAACCTCTCTGGATTAAAACCAAATGATGTACTACATTATGTATTGTCATGCCCTGACCATAGTAAGCTGTTTTTTCTCTGTGTTGGTTGGGGCGTGATAGTGACTTGGGTGGGTCATCTAGGGGATATTGTATTTCTATGGTGGCCTGATATGGTTCCCAATCAGAGGCAGCTGTTTATCGTTGTCTCTGATTGGAGATCATATTTAAGTAGCCATTTTCCCCATTGTGTTTGTGGGATCTTGTCTATGTTTAGTTTCCTGTCAGCACTATTTGTATAGCTTCACGTTTCGTTCGTTGATTTTTTATTATTTTTGTTCGGTGTTCATTTATTAAAAGGAAAATGTACGCCTACCACGCTGCACCTTGGTCTCACTCATACGACGATCGTGACAATGTATTGGATCATTAAAAAAGAAAACGTTTACATTTCCGTGTAGTTTACTAATAAAATGGTCTGACGGGGATGTGGACATACTCGGTATACATATCCCGAAAGAAAGATATGATCTCACTCCAATACATTTTTATAGAAAGTTAGCAAAAATAGAAAAGATCTTGCTACCATGGGAAAGGAAAATACCTGTTTATTTGTGGAAAAATCACCTCGATTAACACTTTAGTCAAATCTCAGTTGACCTATTTGCTTATGGTCTTGCCCACACCCAGCGACCTGTTTTTTAAATTATATGAGCAAAAAATATAATATTTTATTTGGAATGGCAAGCCAGACAAAATGAAAAGGGCCTATTATTAAATATTAAAGCATTAGACCTCTCAATAAAGGCGTCAGTCATACAAAAGTTACAATTAAATCCAAGCTGGTTCTCCTTCAAATTAGGAAGAATGTCTCACCCCATATTCAAGAATGGCCTTTTTCCATTTATTCAGATTACAACCTCTCACTTTCGGTTATTTGAAAACAAAATATTCTCAAATATGGTTATTTTTAAAACAAGCCATAGAAAGTTGGTTGCAATTTCAGTTTAATCCACCCAAAAAGACAGAACAAATAATACAACAATATTGTGGTAAAACTCAAATATACTAATTGATTAAAAAAACATAATTATTTGAAAAATAATTTTAAACAAGGTATAATATTTTTTAATTATATCATAAATAGGACTGGTGGAGTTATGTCATACATGCAGCTAACACAAATATTTGTACATGTCTGCTCTACCCAAAATTACAACCAACTAATTGCATAATTACTGCAAAAATGGAAGAGGCAAGTGGAAGGGGGAAAAAGTAAAGAACTTGTCTGTCGGCCATGAATTAAACCCCAAAATCGGTTAAAGAAAATTGTGATTTAAAAAAAAAAAAATCTAATTTAAGGACAAAAGAATTGACAGCTGTGCCATATAGATTGCAAAATAGTTGGGAAGAGATTTTCAATGTACCGATTCCATGTCACATGGTTCATGAACTGATACGCAAAAAAATGCCGGATTCAAAACTTTGAATTTTTCAATTTACATTTTTATATAAAATTATTGCAACCAATAGAATGTTATATACAGTACCAGTCAAAAGTTTGGACACACCTACTCATTCAAGGGTCTTTCTTTATTTTTTTACTATTTTCTACATTGTAGAATAATAGTGAAGACATCAAAACTATGAAATAGTTTTGCTGGTGACACTGTCAGTTATTTATTTAGAATTCAAGGCACACTTAACCAGCATGGATACCACAGCATTCTGCAGCGATATGCCATTTCATCTGGTTTGCGCTTAGTGGGACTATCAATTATTTTTCAACAGGACAATGACCCAACACACCTCCAGGCTGTGTAAGGGCTATTTGACCATATTCAATTCATATTCAAGAATGGCCTTTTTCCATTTATTCAGATTGCAACCTCTCACTTTCGGTTATTTGAAAACAAAATATTCTCAAATATGGTTATTTTTAAAACAAGCCATAGAAAGTTGGTTGCAATTTCAGTTTAATCCACCCAAAAAGACAGAACAAATAATACAACAATATTGTGGTAAAACTCAAATATACTAATTGATTAAAAAAACATAATTATTTGAAAAATAATTTTAAACAAGGTATAATATTTTTTAATTATATCATAAATAGGACTGGTGGAGTTATGTCATACATGCAGCTAACACAAATATTTGTACATGTCTGCTCTACCCAAAATTACAACCAACTAATTGCATAATTACTGCAAAAATGGAAGAGGCAAGTGGAAGGGGGAAAAAGTAAAGAACTTGTCTGTCGGCCATGAATTAAACCCCAAAATCGGTTAAAGAAAATTGTGATTTAAAAAAAAAAAAATCTAATTTAAGGACAAAAGAATTGACAGCTGTGCCATATAGATTGCAAAATAGTTGGGAAGAGATTTTCAATGTACCGATTCCATGTCACATGGTTCATGAACTGATACGCAAAAAAATGCCGGATTCAAAACTTTGAATTTTTCAATTTACATTTTTATATAAAATTATTGCAACCAATAGAATGTTATATACAGTACCAGTCAAAAGTTTGGACACACCTACTCATTCAAGGGTCTTTCTTTATTTTTTTACTATTTTCTACATTGTAGAATAATAGTGAAGACATCAAAACTATGAAATAGTTTTGCTGGTGACACTGTCAGTTATTTATTTAGAATTCAAGGCACACTTAACCAGCATGGATACCACAGCATTCTGCAGCGATATGCCATTTCATCTGGTTTGCGCTTAGTGGGACTATCAATTATTTTTCAACAGGACAATGACCCAACACACCTCCAGGCTGTGTAAGGGCTATTTGACCAAGGAGAGTGATGAAGTGCTGAATCAGATGACCTGGCCTTCACAATCACTCGACCTCAACCCAATTGAGATAGTTTGGGATAAGTTGGACCGCAGAGTGAAGGAAAAGCAGCCAACAACTGCTCAGCATATGTGGGAACTCCTTCAAGACTGTTGGAAAAGCATTCCTCATTAAACTGGTTGAGAGAATGCCAAGAGTGTGCAAAGCTGTCATCAAGGCAAAGGGTGGCTACTTTGAAGAATCTCAAATCTAAAATATATTTTGATTTGTTTAACACTTTTTGGGTTACTACATGGTTCCATATGTGTTATGTCATAGTTTTGATGTCTTCACTATTATTCTACAATGTAGAAAATAGAAAAATAAAGAAAAACTCTTGAATGAGTAGGTGTGTCCAAACTTTTGACTGGAACTGTATGTGGGGGATACAACCTTCCCAGCTCTGCAGATTTTGATGCGAAGAGACAGAGTCATTAGATAGTTTATCTGGGTTCTGTCCATATGTAGCTTGTATTTTGACACAGGTCCAGGAAAGGCTGAGGAATTGTAACATATACCTGGAGCTAACGTTGCAGATAGCAATACTGGGTGATTTGAAAAGTCATAGTCAATCGATTAATAATACTTTTAGTAAAAATGTTTATCTTTTCAGACATGTTTATCTCTTCAGACAAGATAGAACGGCCAAAGGGGGCGGTGTCGCAATCTACTGCAAAGATAGCCTGCAGAGTTCTGTCCTACTATCCAGGTCTGTTCCCAAACAACTTGAACTTCTACTTTTAAAAATCCACCTCTCTAAAAACAAGTCTCTCACCGTTGCCGCCTGCTATAGACCACCCTCTGCCCCCAGCTGTGCTCTGGACACCATATGTGAACTGATTGCCCCCATCTATCTTCAGAGCTCGTGCTGCTAAGCGACCTAAACTGGAACATGCTTAACACCCCAGCCATCTTACAATCTAAGCTTGATGCCCTCAATCTCACACAAATTATCAATGAACCTACCAGGTACCACCCCAAAGCCGTAAACACGGGCACCCTCATAGATATCATCCTAACCAACCTGCCCTCTAAATACACCTCTGCTGTTTTCAACCAAGATCTCAGCGATCACTGCCTCATTGCCTGCATCCGTAATGGGTCAGCGGTCAAACGACCTCCACTCATCACTGTCAAACGCTCCCTGAAACACTTCAGCGAGCAGGCCTTTCTAATCGACCTGGCCGGGGTATCCTGGAAGAATATTGATCTCATCCCGTCAGTAGAGGATGCCTGGTTATTTTTTTTAAATGCCTTCCTCACCATCTTAAATAAGCATGCCCCATTCAAGAAATTTAGAACCAGGAACAGATATAGCCCTTGGTTCTCTCCAGACCTGACTGCACTTAATCAACACAAAAACATCCTATGGTGTTCTGCATTAGCATCGAACAGCCCCTGTGATATGCAACTTTTCAGGGAAGATAGAAACCAATATACACAGGCAGTTAGAAAAGCCAAGGCTAGCTTTTTCAAGCAGAAATTTGCTTCATGCAACACAAACTCAAAAAAGTTCTGGGACACTGTAAAGTCCATGGAGAATAAGAACATCTCCTCCCAGCTGCCCACTGCACTGAAGATAGGAAACACTGTCACCACCGACAAATCCATTATAATTGAGAATTTCAACAAGCATTTTTCTACGGCTGGCCATGCTTTCCACCTGGCTACCCCTACCCCGGTCAACAGCACTGCACCCCCCACAGCTACTCGCCCAAACCTTCCCCATTTCTCCTTCTCCCAAATCCAGCCAGCTGATGTTCTGAAAGAGCTGCAAAATCTGGACCCCTACAAATCAGCCGGGCTAGACAATCTGGACCCTTTCTTTCTAAAATTATCTGCTGAAATTGTTGCCACCCCTATTACTAGCCTGTTCAACCTCTCTTTCGTGTCGTCTGAGATTCCCAAAGATTGGAAAGCAGCTGCGGTCATCCCCCTCTTCAAAGGGGGGGACACTCTTGACCCAAACTGCTACAGACCTATATCTATCCTACCCTGCCTTTCTAAGGTCTTCGAAAACCAAGTCAACAAACAGATTACCGACCATTTCGAATCCCACCATACCTTCTCCGCTATGCAATCTGGTTTCAGAGCTGGTCATGGGTGTACCTCAGCCACGCTCAAGGTCCTAAACGATATCTTAACCGCCATCGATAAGAAACAATACTGTGCAGCCGTATTCATTGACCTGGCCAAGGCTTTCGACTCTGTCAATCACCACATCCTCATCGGCAGACTCGACAGCCTTGGTTTCTCAAATGATTGCCTCGCCTGGTTCACCAACTACTTCTCTGATAGAGTTCAGTGTGTCAAATTGGAGGGTCTGTTGTCCGGGCCTCTGGCAGTCTCTATGGGGATGCCACAGGGTTCAATTCTCGGACTGACTCTCTTCTCTGTATACATCAATGATGTCGCTCTTGCTGCTGGTGAGTCTCTGATCCACCTCTACGCAGACGACTCCATTCTGTATACTTCTGGCCCTTCTTTGGACACTGTGTTAACTACCCTCCAGGCGAGCGTCAATGCCATACAATTCTCCTTCCGTGGCCTCCAATTGCTCTTAAATACAAGTAAAACTAAATGCATGCTCTTCAACCAATCGCTGCCTGCACCTGCCCGCCTGTCCAACATCACTACTCTGGACGGCTCTGATTTAGAATATGTGGACAACTACAAATACCTAGGTGTCTGGTTAGACTGTAAACTCTCCTTCCAGACTCACATTAAGCATCTCCAATCCAAAGTTAAATCTAGAATTGGCTTCCTATTTTGTAACAAAGCATCCTTCACTCATGCTGCCAAACATACCCTCGTAAAACTGACCATCCTACCGATCCTCGACTTCGGCGATGTCATTTACAAAATAGCCTCCAATACCCTACTCAATAAATTGGATGCAGTCTATTACAGTGCCATCCGTTTTGTCACCAAAGCCCCATATACTACCCACCACTGCGACCTGTACACTCTCGTTGGCTGGCCCTCGCTTCATACTCGTCGCCAAACCCACTGGCTCCAGGTCATCTACAAGACCCTGCTAGGTAAAGCCCCCCCTTATCTCAGCTCGCTGGTCACCATAGCAGCACCCACCTGTAGCACGTGCTCCAGCAGGTATATCTCTCTGGTCACCCCCAAAACCAATTCTTCCTTTGGCCACCTCTCCTTCCAGTTCTCTGCTGCCAATGACTGGAACGAACTACAAAAATCTCTGAAAATGGAAACACTTATCTCCCCCACTAGCTTTAAGCACCAGCTGTCAGAGCAGCTCATAGATTACTGCACCTGTACATAGCCCATCTATAATTTAGCCCAAACAACTACCTCTTTCCCTACTGTATTTATTTATTTATTTATTTATTTTGCTCCTTTGCACCCCATTATTTATATCTCTACTTTGCACATTCTTCCACTGCAAATCAACCATTCCAGTGTTTTACTTGCTATATTGTATTTACTTCGCCACCATGGCCTTTTTTTTGCCTTCACCTCCCTTATCTCACCTCACTTGCTCACATTGTATATAGACTTATTCTTCTACTGTATTATTGACTGTATGTTTGTTTTACTCCATGTGTAACTCTGTGTTGTTGTATGTGTCGAACTGCTTTGCTTTATCTTGGCCAGGTCGCAATTGTAAATGAGAACGTGTTCTCAACTTGCCTACCTGGTTAAATAAAGGTGAAATAAAAAAATTAAAAAAATCTTTCATTTACAATCTGTAGAAATTATGAGAATAGAAAGGTTCAGAACTTTAGTGAAGCATCACAGCACATTTGAAAAATATATGGCAAATAGAAATCCCATATGGATGGTATTAAGAGATAGATGGGAGTTGAATGGAGCTGAAGGGTGGGACTAATTACAAAAAGATAACAAATGTAAAATATACTGTGTCTATAAAATGTTAAAAGGTTCTGAACTTTTGTGAAACAGTACAGTTAAAAGTATATGGCAAATAGAAATCAAACTGGATGCACATCAGAAATAGATGGGAGAGGTTGAGGGTAGAGGAAGGACAGGATAAAAACTAACAAAATTGTAACTATTGTAAAATAGATTGTGTCCGTAAAATGTATATAGTGAATGAGCTGGAAGTAGAAGTGTTGTTGTCCATTAGTTTACTCCAATTAGGTGAGGGGTGGTAGGGTTAGTGGAAAATAATAAAGGTAAATATATATTTTTTTAACTATGTACTAACATTCAAAATGATGGGGTCACTTAAAAATGTCCTTGTTTTGAAAGAAAATTAAAAAAAATGTGTCCATTAAAATAACATCAAATTGATCAGGAATACAGTGTAGACATTGTTAATGTTGTAAATGACTATTGTAGCTGGAAACGGCAGATTTTTTATGGAATATCTACATAGGCGCACAGAGGCCCATTATCAGCAACCATCACTCCTGTGTTCCAATGGCACGTTGTGTTGCCTAATCCAAGTTTATCATTTTAAAAGGCTAATTGATCATTAGAAAACCCTTTTGCAAAATTCCCGAAAATTATGTAATGGCTTTAGAAGCTTCTGATAGGCTAATTGACATCATTTGGTTCAATTTCAGGTGTACCTGTGGATGTATCTTAAGGCCTACCTTCAAACTCAGTGCCTGTATATGTATATGTATGTATGTATGTATATGTATATATAGAGTTGAAGTCGGAAGTTTACATACACCCTAACCAAATACATTTAAACTCAGTTTTTCACAATTCCTGACATTTAATCCTAGTAAAACTCCCTGTCTTAGGTCAGTTAGGATCACCACTTTATTTTAAGAATGTGAAATGTCAGAATAATAGTACAGAGAATGATTTATTTCAGCTTTTATTTCTTTCATCACATTCCCAGTGCGTCAGAAGTTTACATACACTCAATTAGTATTTGGTAACATTGCCTTTAAATTGTTTAATTTAGGTCAAACGTTTCGGGTAGCCTTCCACAAGCTTCCCACAATAAGTTGGGGGAATTTTGGCCCATTCCTCCTTACAGAGCTGGTGTAACTGAGTCAGGTATGTAGTCCTCCTTGCTCACACACGCTTTTTCAGTTTTGCCCACAAATTTTCTATGGGATTGAGGTCAGGGCTTTGTGATGGCCACTCCAATACCTTGACTTTGTTGTCCTTAAGCCATTTTGCCATAACATTGGAAGTGTGCTTTGGGTCATTGTTCATTTGGAAGACCCATTTGCGACCAAGCTTTAACTTCCTGACTGATGTCTTGAGATGTTGCTTTAATATATCCACATCATTTTCCTACCTCATGATGCCATCTATTTTGTGAAGTGCACCAGTCCCTCCTGCAGCAAAGCACCCCCACAACATGAGGCGTTTGGAAATTGCTCCCAAGGATGAACCAGACTTGTGGAGGTCTACCATTTGTTTTCTGAGGTCTTGACTGATTTCTTTTGATTTTCCCATGATGTCAAGCAAAGAGGCACTGAGTTTGAAGGTAGGCCTTGAAATACATCCACAGGTACACCTCCAATTGACTGAAATTATGTCAATTAGCCTATCAGAAGCTTCCAAAGCCATAACATCATTTTCTGTAATTTCCCAAGCTGTAAAGGAAAGTATTCAGACCCCTTGACTTTTTCCACATTTTTTTACGTTACAGCCTTCTTCTAAACTAGATTACATAGTTTTCCCCTTCATCCGTCTACACACAATACCCCATAATGACAAAGCAAAAACAGGTTTTTAGATTTTTTTGCTCATAATAAAAAATAAAAAACTGAAATATCACATTTACATAAGTATTCAGACCCTTTACTCAGTACTATGTTGAAGCACCTTTGACAGCGAGTACAGCATTGAGTCTTCTTGGGTATGACACTACAAGCTTGGCACACCTGTATTTGGGGAGTTTCTCCCATTCTTCTCTGCAGATCCTCTCAAGCTCTGTCAGGTTGGATGGGGAGCGTTGCTGCACAGCTATTTTCAGGTCTCTCCAGAGATGTTCGATTAGGTTCATGTCCGGACTCTGGCTGAGCCACTCGAGGACATTCAGAGACTTGTCCTGAAGCCACTACTGAATTGTCTTAGCTCTGTGCTTAGGGTCGTTGTCCTGTTGGAAGGTGAACCTTCACCCCAGTCTGAGGTCCTGAGAGCTCTGGAGCAGGTTTTCATCAAGTATCTCTCTGTACTTTGCTCTGTTCATCTTTGCCTCGATCCTGACTAGTCTCCCAGTCAACTGACGAGGTATCCCCTGTAGCTCCCTCCAGTAACCACGAGCACAACCGTTCCTTGATTTTAACTGGCGGCTTTATTCTGTAGATTTAGTCAGAATTATCACCTTCCGTGAGAACTATAAAGTAAATGAAAATACAGTTAAGCACACTCTTACAACCTCCTTATCTTACGAGTGACTTATTAGCTTGGTATAACTCTGAAGTGCTTACATACATAAACAGTTTAGCCGGCGCTATAACAGTATCAGATTAAACACATGAATAAAGGAAAAATACCTCATTGGCTGCTTATTACAGAAGGGAAGAAATCAAACTTCACACTTATTATTCCTGGCATGAATTCACGCTTCATCCTAATTATTATAACGTTACCATCCTAACATATACGCTTCAACCTTTATGAACTACACCCGATGACATGAAAACTTAGCTAACACAGCGCGGGGATTGCCTTCCCTCCAAAAGTGTGTTGCTACAATAAGGATCCCCGTTACAACAGTATTAGCTACGTAGTTCCGCTTGTCTTATCATTTCCCCCGCACAGCGGACAAGTAAACAATTCAAACACAAAACAACGACATAAGACTTACAGGTTAACTGTCAGTTACATCCCCCTTTCCCTTATATCAAGTCAGCACAGATAAGTCAACACAGATCACTGGACAGAGAGGATAGACAGACGGAGGGACTGACGGACACACAGAGGGACAGACATACAGAGGCACTGACCTTTGTGACCTTTGCATAGGCAGGCACCCATGGGGATGAGACGGCCGGTCAGTTATCGGTCGTTGTCCTGTTGGAAGGTGAACTTTCACCCCAGTCTGAGGTCCTGAGAGCTCTGGAGCAGGTTTCATCAAGTATCTCTCTGTACTTTGCTCTGTTCATCTTTGCCTCGATCCTGACTAGTCTCCCAGTCCCTGCCACTGAAAAACATTGCCACAGCATGATGCTGCCACCACCATGCTTCACTATAGCGATGGTGCCAGGTTTCCTCCAGACATGACACTTGGCATTCTGGCCAAAGAGTTCAATCTTGGTTTCGTCAGACCAGAGAATCTTGTTTCTCATGGTCTGAGAGGCTTTAGGTACCTTTTGGCAAACTCCCAGCGGGCTGTCATGTGCCTTTTACTGAGGAGTAGTTTTCGTCTGGCCACTCTACCATAAAGGCCTGATTGGTGGAGTACTGCAGAGATGCTTGTCCTTCTGGAAGGTTTTTCTATCTCCACAGAGGAACTCTAGAGCTCTGTCAGAGTGACCATTGGGTTCTTGTTCACCTCCCTGACCAAGGCCCTTCTCCCCCGATTGCTCAGTTTGGCTGGACAACCAGCTCTAGGAAGAATGTTGGTTTTCCCAATTTTCTTCCATTTAAGAATGATGGAGGCCACTGTGTTCTTGGGGACCTTCAATACTGCAGACATTTTTTGGTACCCTTCCCCAGATCTGTGCCTCCACAGAATCTTGTCTCTGAGCTCTACGGACAATTCCTTCGACCTCATGGCTTGGTTTATGCTCTGACATGCATTGTCAACTGTGGGACCTTATATAGACAGGTGTGTGCATTTCCAAATCATGCCCAATCATTTTAATTTACCAGAGGTGGACTCCAATCAAGTTGTAGAAACATCTCAAGGATGGTCAATGGAAACAGGATGCACCTGAGCTCAATTTTGTGTCTCATAGCAAAGGGTCTGAGTACTTACGTAAATAAGGTTTTCTGTTTTTATTTGTAATAAATTTGCAAACATTTCCAAAAACATGTTTTCGCTTTGTCACTATGAGTTATTGTGTATAAATTGCTGAGGAAATAGTTTTTTTTGGTCAATTTTAGAATAAGTCTGTAACGGAACAAAATGTGGAGAAAGTCAAGGGGTCTGAATACTTTCCGAAGGCACTGTATATGTGATATACATATATATATCCCTCCTCTCATATATATATAAACATACCTAGTAGCTACAGTATTAAATCTGTATTTCCTTTTCTAAGTACCGTTGATCTCCTAAAAAGTTAGATTTGTACTGTGACGTTCCCAACAAAGGTTAGGTATCAGAGGGGTTGGGTTAAATGCGGAAGACACATTTCAGTTGAATACATTCAGTTGTACAACTGACGAGGTATCCCCCTTTCCCTTATATCAAGTCAGCACAAATAAGTCAACACAGATCACTGGACAGAGGGACAGACATACAGATGCACTGACCTTTGTGACCTTTGCATAGGCAGGCACCCATGGTGACGAGACGGCCGGTCAGTTATCGGTTTGCCATCATGTCAGAGAGACGTGGGGATAAGGGGAGAGAGAGAGAGAAACAAACCAAATATGACGACTGGTCCAGGAAGAAGCCGAGGGGCAGCGAGAACAAAGTAAACTAAAGAGGGATGATACGCCAGGTCTATTTCTTGCAGTATGCCAAAGCATTGCCTGCCATCTCTCGTACTGGAGAGGAGGGAACGAGACAGTGAGAGAGAGAGAGAGAGAGAGAGAACTGAGTGAGTAATGTTTAGTCTGAAACTATATTCTATTTCCAAAAGCCAAGAAGAAAAATACATGACATTACTTTATAAGGACTGAATGCTAACATAATTCTGCCAAGCTTGATACAGCTTCAACTAGCACTGACGTGTCAAGTGAGAGGTGTCAAAGTCCATTAGCCCAACAATGGCAGAAGAGTCAAATAGTCTACCCCAACCAAATGGAGAGGCCTTAGAAGCTGCCTCCCGCTGTTCAGAGGTAATTAAAATACAGTACCCTGTGTATGTAAAGAATGATAAGGCAAGAAAAGATAACAAAATGAAGCTCCTTATGGAAAATCAAGAGACACTTTTTGCTGACTATTACAAAAATGGGAACATCAGCAACCTTATCTTCCACACAAACCATCCCCTGGCATGGCACAGTGCTATATTAGCACACTACCCCTTTGTTAAGAGAGGGGGGGGGGGTTAACAAGGGGTGGAAACTCAGGATACTTGACAACGAGGACTCTGAGTCAGCTAATATAAACCTCTATAAGTCCGGAACAGTAATGGTACAGGGCAACCCCAAACAGTTTCAGCTGGACTTTCACCAAATTAAAGAATTAGCCCAGCAGGAGAAGCTCTCCCTTGATAAAGATACCCCCACCCCAAGCGGGTCAGACCAGAACTCTTCATCATATAACCCCACAGACGAGCAACCCCCAGCGGACAATCAATCTCCCAGCACAGAGTACTACTCCCTCATTGAAATGAAGGATACATTCACCCAGCTGGAGGTAAGGCAGGTGGAGCTGGAACAGCAGGTGATTACACTCCAGTCAGCACAGACCCAGACAACAGTCCAGCACAACAACACCCCCTTAACCAGACCCGGAGTGCTGGAGGTGGAAAGAGACATATCTGCACTCTGGACAGTGGTGAGACAACTTCAACACGAGAAAGAGCAGGAGCAGGAGCAGAACAGAGCACTAGAGGAGAGGATCAGACTGCTGGAGGAGAGGGTGAGGGGGATGGAGGAGAGGATCAGACTGCTGGAGGAGAGGTTGAGGGGGATGGCGTGTGACAGAGAACAACCCACTAGAGAGGTGGCCACCCCCACAGAGAAGCCAGCAGAACAGCCCACCTCAGCACCCGACAAAAGTCTCGACACCACAGCAGAACAGTCCACACCAGACCCTGACCATAGAGTCGACATCACAGCAGAACAGACGAAAGAAAAACCCCAAGCCCAGCGGCTCTCACCCCCTCTGAGCATCCCCCCCTATCAGCCACCCTGATAGCCCTCCTGACAACCCCCCCACACCCACTGAGGACAAACACAAGACACAGATTGTTCTCCTTATGGACTCAAATGGGAAATATATAGAAGAAAAAAAACTTTTTCCCAAACACAGTGTGTCTAAACTCTGGTGTCCAAACACCCAGCGCGCCCTAGACCTTCTGTCTGAGGACAAACTAGGCTCACCTAGCCACATAATAATACACACAGGCACAAACGACCTGAGAGCACAGCAGGAAAGGGTGGCCACAGCACTGAAGGGAGTGATTGAAAAAGCTTCTTCTACTTTCCCCAACGCACAAGTGGTTATCTCCACCCTGCTACCACGAAAAGACTTCCACCCTGCTACAATACAGCGGGTAAACGCAAGCATTTCCCGTGACTGTGCCTCAAAACCAAATGTTTTCCTGGCCCACCACTCCACCCTGGACTTGAACAGCCTCTATGACCAGGTCCACCTCTACAAGGCAGCAGTGCCCACCTTTGCCCGGACTCTAAAGGACATCGCTCTCAAACGCAGCCCCAACACTTCACACAGGAGCAACAGATCAATAGACACCCCACCCAGACCAGCGAGACACCCTCCACCCAGACCAGCGAGACACCCTCCAAGACCTGCAGGACCCCCCCTGGACCTACACATAGAGGACCCACGCCAAGAGGACTTACATCCAGACCACAGCACCCCCAGACACATCCACACCCCCACCCCAACCAATCAATACCCCCCCACATCAACCATGCCCACACCCCATTTAGGCCCCCTCAGATCAGACCTATGCCACTCCTGCCCACCCCATGCACCCCACCCCCGCAAAGAGGGCCTCAACATGGAAGTCACACATACGCCCAGGTAGTGAGCGGGAAAACAGGCCCAACCCCCACTCTTACACTCGCCCAAGCCAACGGCATGTACCAGATGCTCAGCAGGCTCTG
The DNA here is from genome assembly GCF_016432855.1 of Salvelinus namaycush. Lineage (NCBI taxonomy): Eukaryota > Metazoa > Chordata > Actinopteri > Salmoniformes > Salmonidae > Salvelinus > Salvelinus namaycush. Next base: position 25,736,679 of record NC_052322.1, read on the forward strand.
CTCACACTTACTGGCTTGAGGCCAAACCACGACCAACAACATTGGACACTTTATGGAACAAAAAGCCTTCACTATATCATCCTGGAATATCCAAGGCCTGAGGTCATCTGCCTTTGGCCTAAAGAGCAGGAACCCGGACTTCACCAAAGAAATCGGTAATACAGACATTGTCATCCTGCAAGAAACATGGTATAGAGGAGATGGACCCACTGGTTGCCCTCTAGGTTACAGAGAGCTGGTAGTCCCATTGTCACGACTTCAACCGAGGCAGGCTCTCCTTCCCGTTCGGGTGGCGCTCGGCGGTCGTCGTCACCGGCCTACTAGCTGCCACTGACTCTTTTTCCTCCCCCTCCTTATGTGTTTATTTGTATCACCTGGTTTGAGGTAATTGGTAATTAGTGTGGCTTTATTAGTCAGCCAGCCTGTATGCTTCTTTGTGCGGGATTGTTCGTCTGTATCTTTGGATTTCGGGAGTGGTTTATTGTATTGTGTACTGGGTTTGTCTCCCGTGTTTGTAGACAGGTGTTTATGACACCCAGTAAGTCCGTGTTGGACATTTTGGTTTGCCGGTTGGGCATTAAAAATCACCGTATTGAAGCTCTGCTGTTCCTGCGTCTGATTTCACACCCCCCGACACCCAGGTCGTTACAGAATCCCGCACCAAACAAATGGAGTCAGCAGGAGCAGCAGCCAACCCTCTCCCATCGATGGAGGAACGGGTTCTCCACCACACCACCGTCCTCCATCGGATCGGATCAGCCATGGACCAAATGATGGAGAGAATGGAGCGATGGGAGAGGAGTGGGCTCCTCTCTCCACCTTCGGCCCCCCCCCCCCCCCCCAGGACTCTCCATCCCCCGGCTCCAGCGCGCTCCGTCTTACGCTCCCGAGGGATTATGATGGAACAGCGGCAGGTTGTCAGGGGTTCTTACTCCAACTGGAGCTATACCTGGCCACTGTTCGCCCCACTCCCTCGGGAGCGGAGAGGGTGAGTGTCCTCGTCTCCTGCCTAACGGGTCGTGCTCTGGAGTGGGCCAACGCAGTCTGGAATGGCCCGGACTCCGCGAAGGAGCACTACCCGGAGTTTACCCGTCGTTTTCGTGCCGTGTTTGACCACCCCACAGACGGCCGAGCGGCGGTTGAGAGACTATTTCATCTCAGGCAGGAGAAGAGGAGCGCACAGGATTTCGCGCTGGAGTTCCGGACCTTGGCCGCGGGATCAGGGTGGAACGACAGGGCCCTTATTGACCACTACCGGTGTAGTCTCCGGGAGGACGTCCGCAGGGAGCTAGCGTGTCGGGACATCGCGCTTTCTCTAGATGAGCTTATTGACATGTCCATCCGACTGGATAATCTGCTGGCTGCCCGCGGGCGTTCGGAGAGGGTCCTGTGCGTTCCACCACCCAGCGCCCCGGCTCCCATCCCGATGGAGTTGGGAGGGGCCGCGCCTAGGGGTACCGGAGGAGGAGGCCCCCCCTGCACCAGCTGTGGTCGGAGAGGACACACGGTCGATCGGTGCTGGGGGGGTCTGTCTGGGAGTCGAGATGTCAGGCGGAACGCTTCTCGATCACCCCAGGTGAGTCAGCACCAAACTCACTCAGAACCCCCTGTTGGTCACATGTTTGTCTCAATTTTTTTCCTTTATTTTTTCCCCTCTTCCCAGCATAGGGCACTAGTCGATTCAGGTGCAGCTGGGAACTTTATGGATCGCGGACTCGCCCTTAAGTTGGGCGTTCCGCTTGTGCCGATAGATTCTCCCTTTCCCGTTCACTCCCTAGATAGCCGGCCATTAGGGTCAGGGGTGGTCAGGGAGGCCACAGTTCCCCTGGACATGGTGACGCAGGGGAATCATAGAGAACGTATCAGTCTATACATTATTGATTCGCCTGCGTTTCCAGTGGTGCTGGGTATTCCCTGGTTGGCCCGGCACAATCCCAATATTTCGTGGAGACAGGGGGTTCTCCAGGGGTGGTCAGAGGAGTGTTCTGGAAGGTGTCTGGGAGTTTCCATTGGTGCCACGTCGGTGGAGAGTCCAGACCAGGGTTCCACGGTGCGCATTCCCCCCGAGTATGCCGATTTGGCAATCGCTTTCTGTAAAAAGAAAGCGACGAAATTACCACCACATCGACCGGGTAGGGATTGTGCGATAGATCTCCAGGTTAACGCTGCGCTTCCTAAGAGTCACGTGTACCCTTTGTCCCAAGAGGAGACGTTGGCTATGGAGACATATGTCACGGAATCTCTGGGACAGGGGTACATTCGGCCCTCCATCTCACCCGTCTCCTCGAGTTTCTTTTTTGTGAAGAAAAAGGAGGTTTGCGTCCGTGTATTGATTATAGAGGTCTAAATGCCATCACAGTGGGGTTTAGTTACCCACTACCTCTCATCGCTTCGGCGGTGGAATCATTTCACGGAGCGCAGTTCTTTACAAAACTGGACCTCAGGAGCGCGTACAGTCTGGTGCGTATTCGGAAAGGAGACGAGTGGAAAACCGCATTTAGTACCACATCGGGCCACTATGAGTACTGCGTCATGCCGTATGGGTTAAAGAATGCTCCAGCCGTTTTCCAATCCTTTGTAGACGACATTCTCAGGGACCTGCACGTGCAGGGGGTAGTTGTGTATATCGATGACATTCTGATCTACTCAACTACTCACGCCGCGCATGTATCTCTGGTACGCAAAGTGCTTGGCAGACTGCTGGAGCATGACTTATACGTCAAGGCTGAGAAGTGTGTGTTTTCCAAACAAGCCGTCTCCTTCCTGGGTTATCGCATTTCCACCTCGGGGGTGGTGGTGGAGAGTGACCGCATAAAGGCCGTGCGTAATTGGCCGACTCCGACCACGGTAAAAGAGGTGCAGCGGTTTTTGGGTTTTGCCAACTACTACCGGAGATTTATCCGGGGTTTTGGCCAGGTAGCGGCTCCCATTACCTCACTGCTGAGGGGGGGTCCGGTGCGGTTGCGGTGGTCAGCGGCGGCGGACGGAGCTTTCAACAGGTTGAAGGCTCTGTTCACGGATGCTCCCGTGTTGGCGCATCCGGATCCCTCTTTAGCATTCATAGTGGAGGTGGACGCGTCCGAGGCTGGGGTGGGTGCCGTGCTATCACAGCGCTCGGGTACGCCACCAAAACTCCGCCCCTGCGCTTTCTTCTCTAGTAAGCTCAGTGCAGCGGAGCGTAACTATGATGTGGGGATCGGGAGTTGTTAGCGGTGGTCAGGGCTCTGAAGGTGTGGAGACACTGGCTTGAGGGGGCTAAGCACCCTTTTCTCATCTGGACCGACCACCAGAATCTGGAGTATATTCGGGCAGCTCGGAGACTGAACCCACGTCAGGCAAGGTGGGCCATGTTTTTTACCCGGTTTCGGTTCACGTTGTCCTATAGACTCGGCTCCCAAAACGTAAAGGCAGACGCACTGTCCCGCCTTTACGACACGGAGGATAGGACCACCGAACCCACTCCCATCATCCCCGCCTCGAGGCTGATCGCGCCAGTGGTATGGGAGGTGGACTCGGACATCGAGCGGGCGCTACGGGCGGAACCCGCGCCTCCTCAGTGTCCGGCGGGCCGTAAGTACGTACCGCTTGGTGTTCGGGACCGATTGATTCGGTGGGCTCATGTCCTACCCTCCTCGGGTCACCCTGGGGTGACGAGGACAGTGGGGAGCCTTCGGGGGAGGTATTGGTGGCCTACCTTAGCTCGAGACGTTAGGGTTTATGTCTCCTCCTGTTCGGTATGCGCTCAGAGTAAGGCTCCTAGGCACCTTCCTCGAGGGAAGTTGCAACCCCTCCCCGTTCCACAACGGCCATGGTCTCATCTGTCTGTAGACTTCCTGACCGATCTTCCCCCCTCTCAGGGAAACACTATGGTTCTGGTAATTGTGGATCGGTTTTCTAAGTCCTGCCGTCTCCTCCCGTTGCCCGGTATCCCTACTGCCCTACAGACTGCGGAGGCCTTATTCACCCACGTCTTCCGGCACTACGGGGTGCCGGAGGACATCGTTTCTGATCGGGGCCCCCAGTTCACGTCCCGAGTGTGGAGGGCGTTCATGGAGCGTCTGGGGGTCACGGTCAGCCTGACTTCCGGTTATCACCCCGAGAGTAATGGGCAGGTGGAGAGAGTGAACCAGGAGGTGGGTAGGTTTCTGCGGTCGTATTGCCAGGACCGGCCAGGGGAGTGGGCGAGATACATTCCCTGGGCTGAGATGGCCCAGAACTCACTACGCCACTCCTCTACTAATGTGTCCCCCTTTCAGTGTGTGTTGGGGTACCAGCCGGTCCTGGCACCATGGCATCCGAGCCAGACCGAGGCTCCTGCGGTGGAGGAGTGGGTACAGCGCTCCAAGGAGACCTGGAGGGCCGTCCAGGAGTCCCTTCAACAAGCTACTAGAAGGCAGAAGAGGAGCGCTGACCGCCCCCGCAGTGAGGCCCCCGTGTTTGTACCGGGGGAAAGGGTCTGGCTCTCGACCCGAAACCTACCCCTCCGCTTGCCCTGCCGGAAGCTGGGGCCGCAGTGTGTAGGGCCCTTCAAAGTCCTGAGGAGAATAAACGAGGTGTGTTATCGATTAAAACTCCCTTCCTATTATCGTATTAACCCCTCGTTTCATGTGTCTCTCCTCAGGCCGGTGGTAGCTGGTCCCCTGCAGGACGGTGAGGTGCCGGAGGTCCCTCCTCCCCCTCTGGACATCGAGGGGTCCCCGGCGTACACGATACGGGCCATTCTGGACTCGAGACGCCGGGTGAGGGGCCTGCAGTACCTCGTGGACTGGGAGGGGTACGGTCCGGAGGAGAAGTGCTGGGTACCGGTGGAGGACATTTTGGATCCATCTATGTTAAGGGATTTCCATCGCCTCCATCCGGATCGCCCTGCGCCTCGTCCTCCGGGTCGACCTCGAGGCCGGTGTCGGCGCGCTGCGGGAGCCGCGCGTCAGAGGGGGGGTACTGTCACGACTTCAACCGAGGCAGGCTCTCCTTCCCGTTCGGGTGGCGCTCGGCGGTCGTCGTCACCGGCCTACTAGCTGCCACTGACTCTTTTTCCTCCCCCTCCTTATGTGTTTATTTGTATCACCTGGTTTGAGGTAATTGGTAATTAGTGTGGCTTTATTAGTCAGCCAGCCTGTATGCTTCTTTGTGCGGGATTGTTCGTCTGTATCTTTGGATTTCGGGAGTGGTTTATTGTATTGTGTACTGGGTTTGTCTCCCGTGTTTGTAGACAGGTGTTTATGACACCCAGTAAGTCCGTGTTGGACATTTTGGTTTGCCGGTTGGGCATTAAAAATCACCGTATTGAAGCTCTGCTGTTCCTGCGTCTGATTTCACACCCCCCGACACCCAGGTCGTTACACCCATCCACCAAACTACCAGGTGTGAAACAGGGAAGAGACTCAGGGGGTATGCTAATTTGGTATAGCGCAGACCTAACTCACTCCATTAAAACAGGAACATTTTACTTTTGGCTAGAAATTCAAAAGGAAATTATCTTAACAGAGAAAAATGTCCTCCTGTGTGCTACCTATATCCCCCCACTAGAATCCCCATACTTTAATGAAGACAGCTTCTCCATCCTGGAGGGGGAAATCAATCATTTCCAGGCCCGGGGACATGTATTAGTCTGTGGCGACCTAAATGCCAGAACTGGACAAGAACCTGACACCCTCAGCACACAGGGGGACAAACACCTGCCTGTAGGTGACAGCATTCCCTCCCATATATGCCCCCCTAGGCACAACTATGACAACATAACCAACAAAAACGGGTCACAACTCCTGCAGCTCTGTCACACGCTGGGTATGTACATAGTCAATGGTAGGCTTCGAGGGGACTCCTATGGTAGGTACACCTATAGCTCATCTCTTGGCAGTAGCACTGTAGACTACTTTATCACTGACCTCAACCCAGAGTCTCTCAGAGCGTTCACAGTCAGCCCACTGACACCCCTATCAGACCACAGCAAAATCACAGTCTACTTGAACAGAGCAATACTCAATCATGAGGCATCAAAGCCAAAGGAACTGAGTAACATTAAGAAATGCTATAGATGGAAGGAATGCAGTTTGGAAACCTACCAAAAAACAATTAGGCAACAACAAATTCAAACACTTTTAGACAATTTCCTGGGTAAAACGTTCCACTGCAATAGTGAAGGTGTAAACTTGGCAGTAGAAAATCTTAACAGTATATTTGACCTCTCAGCTTCCCTATCAAATCTAAAAATCTCAAATAGAAAACCGAAGAAAATGAACAACAATGACAAATGGTTTGATGAAGAATGCAAAAATCTAAGAAAGAAATTGAGAAACCTGTCCAACCAAAAACATAGAGACCCGGAAAACCTGAGTCTACGCCTTCACTATGGTGAATCACTAAAACAATACAGAAATACACTACGGAAAAAGAAGGAACAGCACGTCAGAAATCAGCTCAATGTAATTGAAGAATCCATAGACTCTAAACACTTCTGGGAAAATTGGAAAACACGAAACAAACAACAACACGAAGAATTATCTATCCAAAATGGAGATGTATGGGTAAACCACTTCTCCAATCTTTTTGGCTCTACAACAAAGAATAAAGAGCAAAAACATATACATGATCAAATACAAATCTTAGAATCAACTATTAAAGACTACCAGAACCCACTGGATTCTCCAATTACCTTGAATGAGTTACAGGACAAAATAAAAACCCTCCAGCCCAAAAAGGCCTGTGGTGTTGATGGTATCCTTAATGAAATGATCAAATATACAGACAACAAATTCCAATTGGCTATACTAAAACTCTTTAACATCGTCCTTAGCTCTGGCATCTTCCCCAATATTTGGAACCAAGGACTGATCACCCCAATCCACAAAAGTGGAGACAAATTTGACCCCAATAACTACCGTGGAATATGCGTCAACAGTAACCTTGGGAAGATCCTCTGCATTATCATTAACAGCAGACTCGTACATTTCCTCAATGAAAACAATGTACTGAGCAAATGTCAAATTGGCTTTTTACCAAATTACCGTACAACAGACCATGTATTCACCCTACACACCCTAATTGACAACCAAACAAACCAAAACAAAGGCAAAGTCTTCTCATGCTTTGTTGATTTCAAAAAAGCCTTCGACTCAATTTGGCATGAGGGTCTGCTATACAAATTGATGGAAAGTGGTGTTGGGGGTAAAACATACGACATTATAAAATCCATGTACACAAACAACAAGTGTGCGGTTAAAATTGGCAAAAAAACACACACATTTCTTCACACAGGGTCGTGGGGTGAGACAGGGATGCAGCTTAAGCCCCACCCTCTTCAACATATATATCAACGAATTGGCGCGGGCACTAGAACAGTCTGCAGCACCCGGCCTCACCCTACTAGAATCCGAAGTCAAATGTCTACTGTTTGCTGATGATCTGGTGCTTCTGTCACCAACCAAGGAGGGCCTACAGCAGCACCTAGATCTTCTGCACAGATTCTGTCAGACCTGGGCCCTGACAGTAAATCTCAGTAAGACCAAAATAATGGTGTTCCAAAAAAGGTCCAGTCGCCAGGACCACAAATTTCATCTAGACACTGTTGCCCTAGAGCACACAAAAAACTATACATACCTTGGCCTAAACATCAGCGCCACAGGTAACTTCCACGAAGCTGTGAACGATCTGAGAGACAAGGCAAGAAGGGCATTCTATGCCATCAAAAGGAACATAAATTTCAACATACCAATTAGGATCTGGCTAAAAATACTTGAATCAATCATAGAGCCCATTGCCCTTTATGGTTGTGAGGTCTGGGGTCCGCTCACCAACCAAGACTTCACAAAATGGGACAAACACCAAATTGAGACTCTGCATGCAGAATTCTGCAAAAATATCCTCCGTGTACAACGTAGAACACCAAATAATGCATGCAGAGCAGAATTAGGCCGATACCCACTAATTATCAAAATCCAGAAAAGAGCCGTTAAATTCTACAACCACCTAAAAGGAAGTGATTCCCAAACCTTCCATAACAAAGCCATCACCTACAGAGAGATGAACCTGGAGAAGAGTCCCCTAAGCAAGCTGGTCCTGGGGCTCTGTTCACAAACACAAACACACCCCACAGAGCCCCAGGACAACAGCACAATTAGACCCAACCAAATCATGAGAAAACAAAAAGATAATTACTTGACACATTGGAAAGAATTAACAAAAAAACTGAGCAAACTAGAATGCTATTTGGCCCTAAACAGAGAGTACACAGTGGCAGAATACCTGATCACTGTGACTGACCCAAACTTAAGGAAAGCTTTGACTATGTACAGACTCAGTGAGCATAGCCTTGCTATTGAGAAAGGCCGCCGTAGGCAGACATAGCTCTCAAGAGAAGACAGGCTATGTGCTCACTGCCCACAAAATGAGGTGGAAACTGAGCTGCACTTCCTAACCTCCTGCCCAATGTATGACCATATTAGAGAGACATATTTCCCTCAGATTACACAGATCCACAAAGAATTCGAAAACAAATCCAATTTTGATAAACTCCCATATCTACTGGGTGAAATTCCACAGTGTGCCATCACAGCAGCAAGATTTGTGACCTGTTGCCACAAGAAAAGGGCAACCAGTGAAGAACAAACACCATTGTAAATACAACCCATATTTATGCTTATTTATTTTCCATTGTGTACTTTAACCATTTGTACATTGTTACAACACTGTATATATATATATAATATGACATTTGTAATGTCTTTATTGTTTTGAAACTTCTGTATGTGTAATGTTTACTGTTAATTTTTATTGTTTACTTCACTTTTGTATATTATCTACCTCACTTGCTTTGGCAATGTTAACACATGTTTCCCATGCCAATAAAGCCCCTTGAATTGAATTGAATTGAATTGAATTGAATTGAATTGAATTGAATTGAATTGAATTGAATTGAGAGAGAGAGAGAGAGAGAGAGAGAGAGAGAGAGAGAGAGAGAGAGAGAGAGAGAGAGAGAGAGAGAGAGAGAGAGAGAGAGAGAGAGAGAGAAATGGGGGAAAGCCTGAATGCCCGTTTGCTGCCGTCTTGGTGTCCCTCCCCTCCACTCCTCTCCTCCCCCTCTCTTTATTCTCTCTGCACCCTTTGGCTGCTGAGGCACCTGAGTGTATCCTGAAATTTTCTTTCACACTCACACTTCCACCTCTGACTTATGGAGAGAGGAGACATATAGAGATAGAGCTATGCTCACAACACTACTGTGATGTGGTGATATGATTAGACTAGTATCTAGCCACAGACAATATACTTGCTAGGTCTATGTTGTTGTCTTAGGTCTCTCTTTATGTAGTGTTGTGCTGTCTCTCTTGTCGTGATGTGTGTTTTGTCCTATATATATATATTTTTTTTAAATGTTTTAATCCCAGCCCCCGTCCCTGCAGGAGGCCTTTTGTCTTCTGGTAGGCCATCAATGTCATAACTGACTTGCCTAGTTAAATAAAGTTTAAATTTAAAATTTAAAAATAAATAATTAAGTTCACACACATTGACCATGAGCGTACATTGGATTTGAGTGCCAAATGTATCAGTAATGTATCATACACATGCAACCATGACGGTAGCCGCGATTGCCAGTTGAGATTACAGAGTTTTATGGTGGCTGTCTACATAATACTAAACTCCTAGATCCAAGTGTTGCATAGCTGTAAAATCTAGTGAGCGAAATTAACACAAGACCAACATGTTATATTCCTTTTGTCTACTTTGTCTCAACCCATCAAAGTGCCAACAAACCCTTATAATGTTCTAACTGGGTCTCCATGTGGTGACATCACCCCCTGCAATGGTTGAATCCTCCTCATTGGGAAAATCCTGTTCCCATGACAACCCCCTACTCTATGTGTTCCAGCTTTCCTGTGCTAGTCGGGTAAGGAGGGAGGAGGTGAATGTGTGATGACATGTATTTGAAGATGGAGAACTAGATTAGTTGTGATAAATTGAGTAATTACTGAAAATCTCCTGCATTCCTAGGATCAGCTAACTGAAAAGAGCCTGCAAAGATATCCTTTAAAGTAGCAAGATTAAAGCAGTGAAGCTTTGAAGGCGATATGGCTAAGTTATATTATCTGAGTGGAAGAGGAGGAAGAATAGTATGTAGGAGGAGCCTGACCTCTGCTGGTATTCAGATAAAAGTGCAGCATTTCCAACACTGAATAAATGAAATAACCACACGCACACACGCACGCACACACACACCCACACACCCACACACACGTCACCCAACTTTATGCCAAGGATTCTACTTGAAACATACACTAGAAGAATATGTCTTCTGGAGAAATCCCAGAAGTGTCAATCATTGCCTTCCCTGAAGTGCACTAGCCTGGCCCTCAACTCTCCTCATGTCCTCTCCCCTCTATCCCATAACCTGTCTCAACCCCACGCCGTTTGTAAACCTCTTTCTAGGGAGCGTAGATAAATAACTATTCTCAAATCCAGTGCCTAAATCAACAACTTTCTATTGTCAGAGTGTGTTATTACTGAGAAGCTTGAATTGACTCTCCATGTTCCTCTCTGTCGCCAGTGTGTTGACATGCTTCTGACGCCAAAAACGACACAAATGAATTAACACAAATTAATCAGAAAGTTAATTTAAAGAGAGTTTGTGGTTTTGACTAAGGAGAGTCAGAGATAAACATAGACATCTGCAGAGTAGCACCATGTCTTTGTGAAGTACTTACGTGAATAGCAAATAGGCTTTTTTAAATTAGTTGTCTGATGTGGAGCTTGTTCCAACACTTCATGATACTATAAAACTATGTTAACTATGAAACACAAAGAGGTCATAGGCTACACTTATAGTGTAAACATGGGACTTACAATGTAAGTTAATTTATTTAACCTTTTTTAACAAGGCAAGTCAGTTGAGAACAAATTCTCATTTACAATGACTGCCTACCGGGGAACAGTGGGTTAACTGCCTTGTTCAGGGGCAGAATGACAGATTTTTACCTTGTCAGCTCAGGGATTCGATCCAGCAACCTTTTGGTTACTGGCCCAACGCTCCAGGCTACCTGCCGCCCCAAAATGAGACAGTACAAACTGTTTTCAGTTTCTAATGATACGTTTTGTTGATGATAATAGAACTTGCATAGAGCATAGACTTTGATTTGTGTATAGACGGGTTGGCGGACAACGTCAGATAGTTAGCAACAATGACAAGAAACTGCCATGTGGGGAATTGTAGATGGCTCATTTCTTGTTATTTATACCAAGTCTTGTTTTGAAGTGTCTTTGCTAATATGGCTAAAATTCGCTAGCTAGCAAACCAACAACTGTAACCATGTATTTTAGAGACAAGTGTTCATTGTGCAAAGGTATTTGTGTTTCAATAAACATTTAGAGACTAAATAGAGTTTAAATGTTATCAACAGTCTAAGCCAACCCCATCTGTTTTGCCCCATAGTTGCGCACACTTTGGTTTTGTTGCTAAACAACCAACCCGTCTATGTGTCCCAGGTAGTCTATTGGTAAGGTTATTTATTATTTGTGTAGCTACTAGGGGCCGTTTCTTTTTTTGGAGAAAAATCCATGATCACAAAAGATATTAAGGACTTCAAAATCCATGAAACCTATGAACCAGGCTGATGGAATACAAAAGCAATCTTTATCTGAGAGAATGCAATTGAAATTTGATATCAGACTGAGCACTGGTAATTTGCAGAGTAATGTGGACCAATAATTGCATTTTGATGGATTTGACCCCCTTTCAGATTTGGAAGTGAAAGGTCCTATACTGGGAAATCTTTCTGTAAATAAGCAATTTTACTTTCAATTGATTACAAGATTTTAAATCAAATCAAATTTTATTGGTCACATACAGTACACATGGTTAGCAGATGTTAATGCGAGTGTAGCAAAATGTGCTTCTAGTTCTGACAGTGCAGTAATATCTAACAAGTAATCTAACAATTTCACAACAACTACCTTATACACACAAATGTAAAGGGATGTAATAAAAATATGTACATATAAATATATGGATGAGCGATGGCCGAGCGGCATAGGCAAGATGCAATAGATGGTATAACATACAGTATATACTGTACATATGAGATGAGTAATGTAAGATATGTCAACATTATTAAAGTGGCATTATTTAAAGTGACTAGTGATCAATTTATTAAAGTGGCCAATGATTTGAGTCTGTATGTAGGCAGCATCCTCTCTGTGTTAGTAATGGCTGTCTAACAGTCTGATGGCCTTGAGATAGAAGCTGTTTTTCAGTCTCTCGGTCCCAGCTTTGATGCACCTGTACTGACCTTGTCTTTTGAATGGTAGCGGGGTGAACAGGCAGTGGCTCGAGTGGTTGTTGTCCTTGATGATCTTTTTGGCCTTCCTGTGACATCGGGTGCTGTAGGTGTCCTGGAGGGCAGGTAGTTTGCCCCCGGTGATGCGTTGTGCAGACCGCACCACCCTCTGGGGAGCCTTGCAGTTGAGGACGGTGCAGTTGCCGTCCCAGTCGGGGATACAGCCCAACAAGATGCTCTCAACTGTGCATCTGTAAAAGTTTGTGAGGGTTTTAGGTGACAAGCCAAATGTCTTCAGCCTCCTGAGGCTGCCTTCTTCTTCACCAAATGCGTGGACCATTTCAGTTTGTCTGTGATGTGTACGCCGAGGAACTTAAAACTTTCCACCTTCTCCACTGCTGTCCCATCGATGTGGATAGGGGGGGGGGGTGCTCCCTCTGCTGTTTCCTGAAGTCCACGATCATCTCTTTTTTTAATTGATGTTGAGAGAGAGGTTTTTTTCCTGACCACACACTCCGAGTACCCTCACCTCCTCCCTGTTGGCTGTCTCGTCGTTGTTGGCAACCAAGCCCACTACTGTTGTGTCATCGGCAAACTTGATGATTGAGTTGGAGGCGTGCATGGCAACACAGTCATGGGTGAACAGGGAGTATAGGAGGGGGCTGAGCACGCATCCTTGTGGGGCCCCAGTGTTGAGGATCAGCGAAGTGGAGATGTTGTTTCCTACCTTCACCACCTGGGGGCGGCCCGTCAGCTAGCCCAGGACCCAATTGCACAGAGCGAGGTTGAGACCCAGGGCCTCAAGCTTAATGATGAGCTTGGAGGGTACTATGGTGTTGAATGCTGAGCTGTAGTCAATGAACAGCATTCTTATATAGGTATTCCTCTTGTCCAGATGGGATAGGGCAGTGTGCAGTGTGATGGCGATTGCATCGTCTGCAAACTGAAGTGGGTCTAGGGTGGCAGGTAAGGTGGAGGTGATATGATCCTTAACTAGTCTCTCAAAGCACTTCATGATGACAAAAGTGAGTGCTACGGGGTGGTAGTCATTTAGTTGAGTTATCTTTGCCTTCTTCGGTACAGGAACAATGCTGGCCATCTTGAAGCATGTGGGGACAGCAGACTGGGATAGGGAGCGATTGAATATGTCCGTAAACACACCAGCCAGCTGGTCTGCGCATACTCTGAAGACGCGGCTAGGGTTGCCTTCTGAGCCAGCAGCCTTGTGAGGGTTAACACGTTTCAATGTCTTACTCACATCGGTCACGGAGAAGGAGAGGAGGATCCACCAGTCCTTGGTAGCGGGCCGCATCAGTGGCACTGTATTATACTCAAAGCGGGCAAAGAAGGTGTTTAGTTTGTCTGGAAGCAAGACGTCGGTGTCCGTGACGTTGTCACGCCCTGACCTTAGAGAGCCTTTTTTATTCTCTATTTGGTTAGGTCAGGGTGTGACTAGGGTGGGCAATCTATGTTGGATTTCTATGTTGGCCTGGTATGGTTCCCAATCAGAGGCAGCTGTCTATCGTTGTCTCTGATTGGGGATCATACTTAGGCAGCCTTTTCCCACCTTAGTTTGTGGAAAATTGATTTTGTATAGTTGCTGTGTAGCCTGCAGAACTTTACGTTCGTTTTGTATTTTGTTGTTTTTCGGTGTTCATTTTCAATAAAGTAAGATGTTCGTCTACCACGCTGCACCTTGGTCTCCTCATTCAAATGACGAGCATAACAGACGTGACTGGTTTACTTTTTGTAGTCCGTAATTGCCTGTAGACCCTGCCACATACGTCTCGTGTCTGAGCCATTGAATTGCAACTCCACTTTGTCCCTATACCGACATTTCGCTTGTTTGATTGCCTTGCGGTGGGAATATCGACACTGTTTTTATTCGGCCATATTCCCAGACATCTTTCAATGATTGAATGCGGTGGTTCGCGCTTTCAGTTTTGCGCGAATGCCGGCTTCTATCCACGGTTTCTGGTTAGATTAGGTTTCAATAGTCACAGCGGGTACAACATCTCCCTATAAACTCGCTCACCGAGTCAGCGTATAAATCGATGTTATTCTCTGAGGCTTCCCGGAACATTTCCCAGTCTGCGTGATCAAAACAATCTTGAAGCATGGATTCCGATTGGTTAGACCAGCGTTGAATGGTTTTAGTCACGGGTACATCCTGTTGAAGTTTCTGCCTATAGGACGGTAGGAGGAATATTGAGCCGTGGTCGGATTTCCCGTAGGGAGGGCGCGGGAGGGCCTTGTATAAATTGCGGAAGTTAGAGTAGCAGTGGTTCAGTGTATTGCCCACGCGAGTGCTACAGTCAATGTGCTGGTAGAATTTAGGTGGCCTTGTTCTCAAATTAACTTTGTTAAAATCCCCAGCTACAATAAATGCAGCATCAGGAATTCTAGGTCAGGTGAACAGAAGGACTTGAGTTCCTGTATGTTGTTATGATTACACCATGAGTCTTTAATCATGAAGCATACACCCTTCTTCTTACCAGAGAGATGTTTGTTTCTGTCTTCTGTTTTCTTTTCTAGCGCGACGCATGAAGAAACCCGGTGGCTGTACCGACTCCGACAACATATCCCGAAGGAGCCATGTTTCCATGAAACAGAGAATGTTACCATCTCTGATGTCTCTCTGGAAGGCAACCCTTGCCCTAATTTCGTCCACCTTGTTGTCTAGAGACTGGACATTGGTAAGTAACATACTCGGAAGCGGTGGGTGGAGTTCACGCCTTCGAAGTCTGACCAGGTGGCCGCTCCGTCTACCTCTCCTGCGGCGATGTTGTTTTGGGTTGGCCTCTGGGATTAGGTCCAATGTCCTGTGTGGTGGTCCAAACAAAGGATCCGCTTCGGGAAAGTTGTATTCCTGGTCGTAATGTTGGTAAGTTGACATCGCTCTTATATCCAATAGTTCTTCCCTGCTGTATGTAGTAATTGGGCTGTATGTTTTCTGGGCTAACAATGTAAGAAATAATACATTAAAAAACAAAATGCTGCATAGTTTCCTAAGGACTCAAAGCCTCGAAGTGAGGCGACCATCTCTGTCGAGGCCATCTACTAGTTGTATTTAAAAAGTGCCATTATTCAAAACACAGTTCATGAAGACCGTTATTTGCTCAATCTGCTAACATCACAACTGCACTCTTTTCAGAGTTCACCAACACATAGGCCAAGCACAACAATATGATCACTGGGAAACATTTGACTGAAACAACGAAGGGTACAGATACGTGTCCAACATACAGTAGCAACCCACCCCACATTTTTTGCAATTTAAAAAAAATTAAAAAATATATAAAATAAATAAAGCTTGGTCTCTTTCTTGAGTAAGGCAGCTCCAAAATGCATGTGTTTCAGCCTAGCTCAGTGCTTTCTGTGGTGGTGGGGCAAGCCAGCAGAAAATACAGAGCATTGCGCCGTGATTGGCTCAGTGTTCTGTCACCCATGGGGACACAACGTCACCGCCAAGTCTAAGTGGAGACCTTGAAAATTCTCACCCCATGGGTGCTGCCATAGACTTACATTAGAAGTGCCTATCTAAGAAGGTTCAAGGTCATTGGCCACAGATAAAATTACGTCAAATCACTTTATATGTACAGTAGCTTTGATTGGACTGACAACATCATACGTCAACATCATACTTTCAAAATCTTAGCTAGCAGTCATCATCATGAATAAAGTCGGCAAATCCTTTTAAATCCATGTCTTTTGAAGAGAAATTAGAGATAAAACGTATCAGTGCTCATCATCCATAGGACATAAACATTACACAACAAGTTGGAAATTGCAAATTCAACAATGAGTGGTTTGTAAGGAATCAATGACAGTGGCTGTTTGGTCCCAAATCTGGGATTAAGGGGCTATTTTCCGTGTTTAAAATTATAAACATTCAACATTGGCCATGCTGTCAAGGAAGCATGATTTGTGCCGCTCTCAAAACAACTGTTAACTCCGAACTGAGTGAGTTCAAGACAACTGGGAAGTCGGGAATAAACGAGCTCCGACTGGGAAAATACATTTTGAACGGTCATCCAACTCGAAATTGTAAATCCGGCCTATTTCAAGAGCTACGACCTGAAGATCAATGACGTCATCATGATTCAACCTTGTTTTTTTCAGAGTTCCCAGTTGTTTTGAAAGTACCATAAATCCAGAGAATGCCAGACTTTGATGATAAAATGTGCCCACCTTCCTGTTCAAGTGAGCACAGCACAACAAGGTGAATCCCAAAATATATTGTATGCTGCTGCATAAATAATGTTAATATGCCAGGGATATATGTATACTGTAGTCAAGAGAGTAATACTAAGTGTATGTTGTGTAGTAAGATGTTAGTAGCCCATGTGCCTCACCCTAATAATTTGGTCTTTTTACCCCTCTTCATTTCACCTATTGTTCTGACTTGGTGGTGCACATGTAGCCTTTAACCTGTTTTAGAGAAATGTAATCACTGAATATTGTAAGAGCTTTCATTGTCTGCTTATGTGCCCCCTTTATTTATCCTACGGTTCTGAGTTGATGTACAGGGAGAACACTGTAAGAATGGCCCATGTTTTGAATTCTGTCGCTGTACATTTCAAAAGTGCTATACAAATAGTTATATTGACTATGTCCGTCCTAGCTCGCTCATTAATGTCTTAATCGAAATTACGTATTGCCTCTTATCCGCTTGTCGTCTCCTTATGCCATAGCTTGTACATCTCAATTGTCATTAGAAACCACATTTGTTTAAGCAAGTCAGCCATATCAGCTATGTTTCTTTAAAAGGCAGTAAATGAGGCTGAATTAACTGTTTTGCTGCCATACAAAGCTCCTATGTTAGCCAGGTGTAGCAGCGGTAAGATGTTGGGACTGCTGTTGGGACAGCTTTATGTAGGCCCTAACAGTTTGTGGGCACCGTTTATCACCGCTATAGTGCAATTAATGTATTGTTTAGTGTTGTGTTGTGTACTGGCTTTGCTGGCATGCATCCCACTTTTTTTTGTTGCCCCAAATAGGTTTACAGGGAGGTGTCTGTGGCTGTCCCAACATGTGGATTGCTACTGGAGAGTTTTACCTCATTTGACTCGCTGATGGCTTAGAACCGTGTTCCCTAAACATGCATAATGCTTCTACTGTTCCTAGCACAATGAAACCAAAACATTGACTCAACGATTGCTGGATGAAAACCACTGGAAAGATTATCTATTATATTAACAAGATATTCAAATGACCGCTTGAATACATGTCCTCAATGATGGAAGGCAGGCGAGATCAGGTGGGACCATTCTAGCCAATAAGAGGGCAGATGTGCGTGTGAACAACAGACACAACTAAGTAGTTTTTCTCAAAGTTGCTGGAATTCCACGTGCATCCACTTATATCAGTACATTTGTAACAGCTTAAACATTATGAAACTTCTATTCGATCAAATAAGCCTCACGTAATTAGAACCTCTCTCATATACCTCCATAAAAAAGGAGCTTATCTCACGTGGACAGAATTGACTGCTCTCTTTTTCCCCTTCTGCTGTATTTCCTAATCTACTTCTCCCCCTTTTTTCCCCTTTCTCTCCAAAACTACGGGTAGCACTTTTTGCTCCGCACGACACGTTTCGATGACACAAGCCTAAATGGCCGTTTTGTCCTCAAAAGCGTGGGCTTTTGGGCTATGATGCCTTGCCTGCAGCTAAATTGGCAAGGTCTTTGGCTGCACTGTCAGGAAATTGCATTAATCCAAACTGGGCTGAAGTAATTTCCCTTGGCTCTTAAAGCGATGCCAGAGCCGAGGCTCAGTCCTGGATAACAGGGATAGGAGGCCTCAGGGCCAGACGAAGCCTCCTCCTCCATCTGCCTCCTAATTGGTTTAATGACTGTAATTATCTGGTGGAGTTCACATTGTGCACCAACGATTAATGGCCCCCAAAACATATGTAGACAGGAGGAAATTGGGGGGGGGGGGGGGGGGGGGGGGCTGCGCAAGACTGTGGACCAAGATAAATGGATGAATGGTCTTATCATTTTTGTGTTTCTTTGTTTTCTGTGAAATGTGCTAAACCCTGAAGGTTCCTATATCCAGATGAGGTAGCAACACTGGAGAGAGTGAATAATATTGAGGCTTAATTCTTAAAAGTCTAAACTGTTGTTGGAGGGGTGGGGGGTTCTAAGCTGACATATGGAATTGTTTTAAGATGGTCATACTATGGATCATTTAGCTATTTGATTTTGAATTTTAGGACCCCTTTAGGTATAAATATATATATATATATATATATATATATATATATATATATATATATATATATATATATATATATACAAAACATGTATTTGATAAAATATTGAATTTGGCCTTTACTACTATAGTTTAGAGAAATACACTGAATAACACATTTATAAATGGCAAAAAAGACAGTCAAAATATAAATCATAAGAAACAAAGTTTTGAAGTGTCTGTCCTATATCTAGGCAATATAAGAAAGCTCAGGAAATATATATTTTTTTATTTACACATATTTTACCCCTTTTTTTGGGTAGGCTCAAAACTATCTTCATACTTCCTTTCATTTTTTTAAATCGGTACCGGTTACCTTCAGACGAGTCCCGTGACACTTGTGGTGGTCGCAGAGCAAAACGGAGAACACCGTCATGTTTGGGAGAGTCTCTCTCCCCTTTCCATAGAGTGGTGACCATAATAGTTTGTAGGTCAAACCGTTCGGACGCTACAGATGTTTTCGTGAGAAGACCAATTTTCAGGATGTCTCATGGTCTGACAAACACTGCTCTTGCTCTGCCACCTTTCACCACAGATGCGGAAGTGTGAAATCGGCGGATGTGGTGGATTGAGACACATCCAAAGCAAAAACAACTGATATAGCTTAAACTGACAGATTTTGATGGGGATTTTTTTAGTGGGTTACTTACTTAGATGGTGCGTCAATCGACTCCAGGGGGTTAAATGGCTAATCCAAATTGAAAATAATTTAGACCGAACCTGGACCCCATATGTACAACTATTTAAGACTATACCACCCAGGCTGTGTGTTGTTAAAATCTAAAAGCTTTTGCAGAGCAAAATCCTCCTGCGATGAAGCACCAATGAGACTCCACACAGACATATAAACGGCAATTAAATGGTATTCTGTAAAATAGGTAAAATAAGTTCTGGAGTGAAGACTTTTTCAGAAGCACAAACTGAAACCTTTTGTCTCTGTTTTCTGGTACCGCGTCCGGTATGGAAAGGTGTCTCTGGGGCCCGAGCCTAGTACTAGAAAACAGAGACAAAAAGTAGCTTTTACCTTCAGTATTCAGGAATTCATTTAAATCATTAATTGTGCTAGCAATCAGAAACACTAGCCTCCCGAGTGGCGCAGCGGTTTAAGGCACTGCAGTGCGTGAAGCGTCACTACAGACCCAGGTTTGATCCCAGGCTGTGTCACAGCTGGCTGTGACCGGGTGATCCATGAGGCGGCGCACAATTGGCCCAACCTCATCCGGGTTAAGGGAGGGTTTAGCCAGCTGGGATTTACTTGTCCCATCGCTCTGTAGTGACTCCTTTTGGTGGGCCTGGGCACCTGAAAGCTGACTTCGGTTGCCTTGACGGTGTTTCCTACAACACATTGGTGCGGCTGGCTTCCGGGTTAAGTGAGCGGTGCGGCTTGGCAGGGTTGTGTTTTGCAGGACGCATGCCTCTCCCGAGTCTGTAGTGGAGTTGCAGCGATCGGACATGACTAACTACCAATTGGGGAGAAAAATGGGTAAAAGTACCCCAAAAAATGTATGCAATCGGAAACACTGCAATAATCTTATAGGACTTTTTAGATGAGAATGCAAAGAAAACTGGAAAATTGGGGAAAGAGAATAATTTTCAAAAGCATGAGAGTAAGGGAAAGAAAGGAGAGCTGAAAGAAGAAGGAAGACCAATATAGACACAAATTGGAGGATGTGTTTTTTGGTCAGGAACCCATCTCTAAAATTAGTATGGATGTAAATTCCACGGTGTTGCCGGTTTTGAATCCACACATGAAAATGAGAGCTACGCAGAATAAAAAAGGAGTGGACGGGAGAAGTCATACATGAACAGTAGCATGGTCGTTTCTTTTCCACAATGGCCATTTTCCAGAAGAACAGAGACATCTTTAAAGCCACAAAAGTAGGAAAGCTAAAAAGAGTGAAAGCCACAGCGGGCCACCACACAGAAGAATCCACAGGGTAGGCTTTACTTTAACCATGTGTCCCATTCGCAGGCATCGACTCACAGCCTTCAACACAATCACCACACATGCTATTGGGTTCTGCAGCTAAGCCGCGCACAAATATATGCATGCACACACACACGCACGCGCACGCACGCACGCACGCACAAACGCACAATGAAATTACTCTACATACAGTCACTGAAAACTTTTACGTTTTAATGTCACATGTTGTAATACAGTCAAATGCCTTTCTTGCAAGCTCCAAACCCAAGAATGCACTAATCAATAACAATGTAATACTAAAAATAACAAGGTAGACCAAAAACACACAATATAAAAATAAGAAACACACGATGGGTCAGTTCCAGTACCAAATTCACAATGTGCAGTGATACTGGATCGATAGAGGTAAATATGTATAGGGTTAAGGTGACTAGGCATCAGAATAAATGATAAACAGAGTAGCAGCAGTGCATATTTTTTTATTTTACCAGGCAAGTCAACAAATTCTCATTTTCAATGACGGCCTAGGAACAGTGGGTTAACTGCTTTTGTTCAGGGCAGAACAACAGATTTTTACTTGTCAGCTCGGGGATCCAATCTTGCAACCTTTCGGTTACTAGTCCAACGCTCTAACCACTAGGCTACCTGCCGCCATATATGATGATTGTATGTGAGTGTGTGTAGAGTCATTATAAATGCATGTGCATATTATGTGTGTGTGAGCAAATTATGAAGTGAGTGTTTGTATGTGTGTTGGAGTATCAGTGTGCGTAGTGTGTAGGGCCCTGTCAGTATACATAGACACAGCGCAAAAATAAGAAAACAAATACAAAAGGTCAACTCAGTCTGTGTAGCCACAGCAACTGTTTGTTGGCTTAAATTGACATGGATTCCCACACAAACATCGATACACACATTTAGCAAAGAAATAGCTTGTGGTTCTGCTCTTGTTTTTCCCTCTGGGACCATTTAAAAAAAGGTTCCACCACATATGAGAACCCTAAAGATGGAAAATGGTAGACTTTCTTGAAGACTCTTGACCATTTCTAGGCATTGCATTCACCTTAGAGTCCTAGAACACATACTCTGTTCTAGCCTAAGTCAAGGACAAAGACCACGACAAGGTCATGCTTACATGACTATCACTGTTCCCATGCTCGGTCTACCTGTTAGTTCTGTGTTGGCCGACTTTCCCAGCTATATTAATTCCGGATTTAAATATTTACATAACTTTTCTCATATGTTCATCTTATCTATGGAAGGCATTATAGGCTTTGTTACCTGCATTAATCAATCCCAGCTAATTCAAAATGGACAACGCCAGACCCCAAGGTCAGCCTGAATGAGATTAGGAGAGGCTTGGTCAACACCACAAAGTGCAATTTAGAGAAAGGCAGGTCTGGTCTTGCTAGACTGCATGGCACAGTGGTTTTCAGTCATCTGCATTTTGACCCGGACTCATTAGAGATCTTAAATCTCGAAAAGTCAATGATGCCAGTTGAGTAAGTGGCTAATGATCGGTCTTATTATGTTGAGTTAAACATAAGCCTAATGTTCTTGGGAGAAGTTCTGATACTACGCTGGTGGTTTCCCAAATGGGGAAAGTAATTTAATTGTAGATCAAGATATCATCTCTTTTGAAACAAACAAAAACACAAGATAATCATCAAGAAATTGAAAATGTTTAACGTTTGGACCAACTGTGATTAAGCTGTTATCAAGTCTAGCTTTTTACATCACTGTTAGTTTATTTGCTATGATAATCTAATGCCCTTTCTATCTCAAATTATTTCAGTGATGTTGACACGAACTGCATTCATATCAAGCCAATACTGGAATTAAGTTATTGTAACGCTCTACTCTAACATAAGCAAATAGATGTTTGTGACTCAAAATGAGTAAACAGCCACATTAAAATGCTATCCAGGTTTAGTTTACACATTCTTTCCCATGTAGCCAATCTGGGGAAAAAAAACATGGATACAGAAAATCGAAATCCTCAGTACTGTGTGTGTGTAAAATACAATCAATAAGTGAACAATGCAAAAGGAAATCAAATTTCAGGCTTTATTGTAAGTGGTGTTTTTTGGCGCGTCAATCATTGGTCAACGGCAACGAATGGAATCAAATATGAATGAAGGGCAACGAATGGAATCAAATATGAATGAAGGGCAAGGAAAAGTTTGTGACAAGACAACCTTCAATTACGAATAAATCCCAGCTCAGTGTAATTATGTCAATAAATAAAAGTCAAAAATAAATAGACTATTAAATAAAGTGTAAAACAAAGAGTTTACTTTTGAAATCAAGAAATTGTTAATTTGTCTGTAAGACAGCTACAATAAGAGTGGGCATCCCTTTGATGAAAGTTACCTAAATTGAACATAAAATGTGTAATTGTCCTATAAAAAGCAGTAAAATATGCTTACAAAGTCCAATTATACAAAAGGCAATAAACCCCTCCCCCCAAAAAAAATCCCTTTTCCAAATGAAAATCTAGAAAACTAATAAGAAAAGTACTATAGACTTCTATATTCATATATGAAACAAGGAGCATAAGATGTGAAATAAGACAATCCAAAAAAGTTAAAGCAAAAAGTCAAGTCGTGAAGAGAGTCAGTAACAAACCGTCATCTTTTTAGAGCATTGGGATAAATGACTAGTACCAGATCTGTTTGTGCTCTTGCCAACTCTATTGTTTGGTGTGTTGGCAAGAGCACGAACTGATCTGGGAAAACTATTGGATATGGATGAGCTGGTCAATTAAGACTGAAGAAAACTGATACTTTCTTGGCATTACCAGAAACAAGCACTTTATCAATGAAATGCATTGAGAGGAAAAATAATACACTGAGTGTAATGGTATCTGCATTCTCAAAGCAAATTGTTTCATCCCATAAAACACTTGTTACTAAACACCAAATAAGAAATATGGATAAAGCAATTAGAACAAGAAAATAATGGTAAATCTAAGTTGTGATTTAAAAAAAATACTTTTACTGTCACATTGAAATTGCATATCAAACTACACTTTACATTCTCTGAAATCATCGCAACAAGAATTTCTAATCCTAAATCATCTATTTAATAAAAAAAAATTGGGCATTTGTATTTTCAACCAACTTTGAAAAAAAGGCATGTAATCCTGACTTGATAAAGCTTGACACAATACCTTTCAAAATTAAATCCATCATAAAATGGGTCGTTCCACCAAATACGTACCTTTTGAGTAGCGTAACTTGGTGAAAATAAACGTTTTATTTCACATAATTATAACATTCTGTCATAAAGAGCACATGTTCAAATTATAAATATATATTTTTTTAAGTGCCAAATAAAGTAACAGGGTTGACGACTTAATCTTAAAGCAGCCATAAATCCCCTTGTGACAGAGGGAATGGAAGCTTGTGTGCAGCAGTGGCAATTGAATGCAAGTTTCACAAACAATGAAATTGTTAAAAGATTTCTAGCCTGTCTATCCATGGGTAACAGGGTTGACGTGTTATACTCGACCCACTCAGTTTTCCAACACAAAACGTCCAAAATGAGTAGAACTAGCTCACCTGCTTTCAGATTTTACTATTAAATGTTCAATGTCTCTTCTGAAACAATTTTTTTCCAACATGGAATAGTTTCACCATATTAAAACGAGAGTTAATTTCACATAACAGGGTTGACCATAAAATAAGGTACAGGTGTTTAATTTATTTTTTTTAAGTTATGAAATCACTGACATTAAATAAATAATAATCTTCAGAAATGACTGTCAAAGCCACAAAATAACTAGGGCTTACAATGATGGTGAACATTTGGACAAATGTTGGGGTTAAGCGGGTTAAAATCTTCCTAGGGAGTCAAAGAGGATAAACTGAGGGACTTGTCAAAATGATGCATTTTGGCACTTTAGTAAGTATTCATTCACATAAAAAATCTGATTTGTTGTATTTTCCATGTGGTCTATATTAAATATAACATGCTTTTTATTTGTGCACAATGTGTACTTAAAATATCAAAGGGACGAAAAGGAGCTCATTTCGTGGAACGACCCAAATTTAACAAATTCTTTCAGCTGCCTCATTTTATTTCAAATGATCTTCCTATGGCATGATGATAATAATAACGGCAAGATAGATGTTTTAGATGAGACAACTCAACCCAGTTGTTACTTATTTAAGTGCTTCAATATAAGTGATGTTCTTGATCCCAATCAATTAACACAAGCTTTTGCGGCCAGTTAAACTGAACATGATGAGTACCTCATATCTTTTCACGTTATTTTCATATAAACACAAATTCATATCATAGCTTAACATCTAAATCAAGCCTAGATAAGGCACAACAGTAGCCAACAACATCCCAAACTGGACTAAGACAATAACCTCAAGACTGTGGCATACACAAATGCACCATCATGTCAACATACGTCCTGCCCAGGCCCATTCATGTCCACTCTCTGCTTCGAGTCTATTCTCATTAGTTTAGCAAGAGATTACATGGACCACAATGCATTTCACTGGCACCAACACCGCCAGACTCATACCCAAAAGGCCACAGCAGTCCACTTCACACAAATAATTGCTTTGGTGTAAGTGGTTTTGTGACTTCTTAATTTCCTCTTCTCAATATTAGTTGCTATGGAAACAAGAGACAACCTCGGAACAAGCTATTCCAAGACTTCTATCAATTGATTAGTTTCCGGGGAGAGAGGGGAAGCATGCAAACAAAATATTAACAAAGATTGGGGATTGAAATGTATCTGTACAACTGACATGGATAATACAACATATATACAGTATATAATATACACAGTCTAATCAATACATCTATTGTTGTAAAAATACTCCATTCTTTTTTTTTTTTAGATACGCTTAACAAGTCTGTTAGAAATCTTTAAGATTGTACAGTATTTTCAGTCTCTTTTGGCTAGACCATGCCCCTAAGAAGTTCTGTTTGTCTGTCCAAAGCCGTCCCCGCAGCTCCGCTCCAGTCCAACACAGAGTTCAAAGTTCAGTCAGAGTGCTGCCCAACTCATATTCCTGCACCACTAGCATTGGGTCACACTGCAAATACACTCAGGGTGCTGGTCTGGTCTTTCAAGCCCAGGATGCTGTATGCAATTCTCTTCAGGTGGCCGGGCAGTCTTACGCCAATGTTCTTGATATCCCTGTGAAAAAGAAAGCACAAGAAAGCAATTCAGATATAGAGCCACTGGATAGCAACAGAGGAATTCACACCTTGACCTGGTTTGGATTCCCTTCAAACTAATTTCTTCAGTGTTCCCTTCCTTTAGGTAATATATATGAAACTGGATGTGAAAGCAAAGCTTTTGAAAATAACCTCTTGGGACTAGCCAGGAGGACAGTTTCTCATTTTCAAGACAGGGCAAACATGAGGCAAACCCCTCAGACAGGCACACGTGACAGAATCTGGTGAAGGCGTGCCACATCCAAGTCCCTCATTTCCAGGTTTAATTACAGTCTTAATTAGTTAATGAGGATTCTCCATCTCGCCCATGAATCAGTTGCCTGTCGAGCAGAGGGAGTGTCGTAAATAGTTCAGTCGAGTGCTTCCAGATGACAAGAGAAGGAGCATGGGACCGTAAAATCTCACCATGGAATATGACACACACTTCAAAAGAGGTTTCCCGTTTCCACACAGGCCTTTTTCTTAGGATTAAAAGGAAAGCCTCATCGGTAGATAATCTACCTCCCAGATACTGTGTTTATTGAATGAGTGATATATTTCTGGTTACAGTGCCTTCGTCTGGGTATTTTGTTCATTTTTTGGGTTGTGCGTTGGTCCAAAGTCCTCTCCTTATCCACAAATGTGCTACGCTTTCTTAATTTCCCTTATCTCCACATTGCCCCTTCTAGTGTAGTGGCTGTCCTCTCTTCTTATCCTCCTCCTCCTTTCCTTTCATGTTGCATAAACCATGAGGGCCTTTGCCCTACACAGCCAGGACCAGCAGTTTCAGGCTGCTGCAGAAGTGCTGCCCTGGGCTGCTGGTGTGGGCGAAGGAGGGATGGAGGAATAATTGAAAAAAGGAAGGGAGGGAGAAAGAGAGGGGAGTGAGCAAATCACAAGTCACCACCACAAGGCCACCGCAAATGAGCCTGCTCTTTCTCGCACTCCATTATTTTTTCCATCTCACTAGTTTTCTTGAGTTGTAGAGAGGTCCGAGTTTATATTGTCCATAAACGGTTCTCTGGCTGTCGAAAGCTCCTTTTTCAAAATCAAAACCCCCAAACACTTGGAAAACTAAGGACTTAGCTTGGGAACCAGTTGTTCGACATTGTGCAAATAGTGTATACATCTCTATTTAATATATTCCTATACTCTCATCCAATCTTAGATTTGTCTTGTTTGTGATCAATTGTTTTGTTGAACATCATCTCATTAAGTAACAGACAGAATGTCCCACAAAAATCTAATAAAAAGCTTTAAAAAAAAAACACTACTCACACATTCTTCATCTGCAGCACCTGGTCCATGGTGACCACTCCAGCGCAGGTGAAGTTCTCACTGTACTGGCTCATCTTGATGGACTCCAGCCACTCTGACACCGACCTGAAGGGTGAGCCGTCCGAACCACTTGTGCTGGGCAGGCGGATGGATACGCTGGAGGAGGGAAAGTAGGGCAGAATGAGCGATCATCATCACCAGCTGCCCGACAATAGACAGAGACGACTGTGATTACCCAGCGAGGAAACGGTGAGCTAAAAACCGGTTGGTGCAGCTATGGGGTAAATGACAAAAAAACCTGACAGATCTTTGTCTTTTGTGTCTAAAACATGTTCAGACACCAGCACACATACAGAGACATCAAGTAGCATAGTGGTTAAAGGTCGCTAATTCCCGAGCAGACAAGGTGAAAAACCTGTCGATATGCCCTTGAGCAAGGCACTTAACCCCAATTGCTCCAGAGTTGCCGTTGATTTTTTATTTTATTTTTATTTAACCTTTATCTATCTAGGCAACAGAACTTTGTAAGGCACTACATCTCAGTGCAAGAGGCATCACTATAGTACCTGGTTCGAATCCAGGCTGTATCACATCCGGCTGGGATTGAGAGTCCTATAGGGCGGCGCACAATTCGGCCCAGCGTCGTCGGCGCACAATTTGGCCAAAGCCCGACAACGCTGGGCCAATTGTGTCATTGTAAATAAGAATTCTTATTTACAATGACGGCCTACTCCGGCCAAACCCCGACGACGCTGTGCCAAATTGTGCGCCGCCCTATGGGACTCCCAATAACGTCCAGATGTGATACAGCCTGGATTCGAACCAGGTAATATAGTGATGCCTCTTGCATTGAGATGTAGTGCCTTAGACCGCTGCGCCACTCGGGAGCCCAAAGTAGGGCTGATGGGATATGCAACAAACACATTTCCAATTCACAGAGGAGTGTTAATACACACTTGTACATGTGTGAAATTGGACAAATATAAGCACCCAACAATTGATTACTAAACATGCACACATTATGCTGCCACATTATCCTCCTAATAATTTGCTTTTTCTTGTGCTCCACTTGGTTTCACCGTTTCATGGATATACTTTGCTGTGTAATTTCCTTCTAGAGAGTACTCATACCGGGGGTCGAAGTCTGCGATAGCCTTCAAGGACTCTGGGCTCCTGAGCAGCTTGTCCAGCAGGCTGACGATGTCCGGGAAACGGGGCCTCTTGGAGCGGTCCTGCAGCCAGCACTGCAGCATGAGCTGGTAGACGGCTGATGGGCAGTCCATGGGCGCTGGCAGCCTGAACGCCTCGTTGATGGCCTTCATCACCTGACAAACAGAGGCTAGAGGTTTAGTTTAGTTTATTCGCACCAAAGAAAACAAGTAATAGACAACAATACAGATTTTTTTATTTTTTTATTAACGGTGTGCAGGTGTGGTTGGAAGCCCAAGGGCTGATATGAAAACCACACCACAAAACTATATACGATACATTAGTACACAAATATAAAAGGTTTGTTAAAAGGGATAACAAAACCTACTAATTATAAATGTATAAATTAATTGATTAGTAATCCATTAAAAAAAAAAAAAAAATGATGTTAAACCAGGTGGAAAAAGTACCCAATAAGTAAAAGATACAGTAATAGAAAAATGACTAAAGTAAAAGTGAAAGTCACCCCAAAAAATACTACTTGAGTAAAAGTCCAAAAGTATTTGGTTTTAAATATACTTAAGTATCAAAAGTAAATGTGTGTGCGCGCATGTGAGTGTGTGAGCGTTAGGCTATATGGAGGAGATTACTGAGTAGTTTGTTTCATCAGGCTGACCCCCAGTCTTCGCAAGTTACTGAGGGATGATGATGTTTTGGCAATGTGAAGAATTCCAGAGTATGGTACCTACACTTGAATTGAGGTTCACTGAGCTGTTATGATAGTTCGCACTAGCCTTCCCGTTAGCTATTATTTCATTGGTTTCCATTGGTTTACGTTAGTGTTAGCAGTGTGGCTCTAATTGGAACTATAAGGCTTCCTGCCTTGTTTGGCTTCGTTAGCATTAGCATTGTAGTGTACCTCGCAGTTGCTCATGTCCCAGTAGGGCCGCTCGCCAAAGGCCATGACTTCCCACATGACGATGCCGAAGCTCCACACGTCGCTGGCCGAGGTGAATTTCCTGTAGGCAATGGCCTCTGGGGCTGTCCAGCGGATGGGGATCTTACCACCCTGTTGGAGGGGAAACAAGTGTACAATACACTCAGGTCAGAGCCCAAAAAATACATTGTTTTGTTCAATTCAATTAAGGTACATCGAATTCAATGACAGTCCTCTATGAGCAGTTTACACTGAAATACAGTGCTAACAAGGCAAAGGTGTTAGCAAGAGCTGAGTAAAGCCAACCGTTGTAACATGCAATGTTAACTCACACTGGTGGTGTAGGTGCCCTCAGGGTCGTCCTCCAGCACTCGGGACAGGCCGAAGTCAGACACCTTACACTCCAGGTTGTTGTTGACCAGGATGTTGCGGGCAGCCAGGTCCCGGTGAACGTAGCTCATGTCAGACAGGTACTTCATGCCAGCGGCGATGCCATGCATCATGCCCACCAGCTGGAAGGAGGGCATCTCGCCATCACGATCCTGAAGGGGAAACACATTGTAACACACACATACTGTTAGAGAGAAATATTTTGAAGCTGTGGTAACTTGAACTGTAGTAGGTCATTGTCTTTCACTTATAAAGGTAACTTGCATACGATGTACTGTAGGCCTAGTCACCTTTAGGTACTTGTCCAGTGCGCCGTTCTCCATATACTCAGTCACAATCATGGCATGCTTGACTGAAACCAAAAAAAGGGCATAAATACTGTTAACTACTGCACAAAACAGACAGGAAATATATACATATAGAATTTATATATAGACAGGTAAAGTGAATGCTTCACAGGAGAATACAGGTACTAGGCTAACAGAGCCTTCTTACATTTGGTGACGACTCCCTCCAGGCGAATTATATTCTGGTGGGAGAACTGTCCCATGATGCTCGCTTCTGACAGGAAGTCCTGCCTCTGCTTCTCTGAGTAGCCCGGCTTCAGCGTCTTAATGGCCACCGCCCCCTCCTTCCGCCCTGGCGCTTTCAGAATACCACGGTACACCTCTCCAAACTCCCCTAGAGGCGTTGAGGAAAATGGTTTTAAAGCCCAATGACAAGATTGAGCAATATTTCAAGCACTATCCATTATAGGGATGTGGCTTGCAGTGTTTCTCAAGTCTCAGGCGTTTGGGAAATTAGTTAAGGGTAAAGTAAACAAGGAAGGGGTCATGAGCGGTTTTGCCCCGGGTACTTTCACAGAGGTGTGTTATTGTGGGATTGTGTAAAAAAATAAATCGGAGTCTCCGTCTCCCATCGGTTGACGCCTGTTGCGTGTTTGGGAGCATGGGAATCAGCTGTCACACAGGGGAGGGCCGAGCACAGTCGTGGGAATGGGGGGGGGGGGGTTCAGAGGGCAGATGTGGTCACACTGCAATAAACCCATCATCTGAGAAGTAGGAGTTTGGGCCCAAGGAGGTATAGTATAGCCTCTTAAATACTCAGTTTTTTGGTCCAGATACTTCTGTTTATCTTAATTATTATTGCGGATTTGGGTCTTGAGACAAAGCACTGGTCCCCGAAGCCAAGCAACTGCCACACCGAATTATGTCTAAACATGCAGGGTGAGGACTTAATCCATTGATACTAATCTGGATGGTCTACCACTAATGCAACTGAAAATAAACAGATTTACGGGATTGAAAAACCCTTTAACACCTTCGTCCTAAGCACATTGAGAACCCAGTTAAAACACTCACCTGCTCCAATAACTTTCTGCTTGGTCACATGGCTGGGATGGATCTCGCTGGCAAACTTGAGGATGGCCATGTTGGGGTCCTCGTATGTGTGCGGATCCACGTAGGTCTTCAGCGGCTTCAGTTGCTCTGGAGAAGAATACGAATAGATGTACATTATTGAAAGAACGATACAAATACATGACAGACACAGGGGGGGGGGGGGGGGGGGGGGGGGGGGTACTTATTTTATTTTGTCTACCTGAGCTAGAGAAGTAAGTATCCTCTGGTCCTTGTCTTGTATGAGATCGCCTTCTCCTGAATAACAGAAAAGAAACATAAGTAATTATCATCTCACTTCAAAACCCTAAAATGGTCAGATTCTCTTTTTATCCTTTCATTTCTAGCTAGTTTCAAAAGGCGCCTAAGTCATTGGTGTGTGCCACCTCGATTCACAGAGGGAACACTTTGATAAAAGACTGGAGCCTGTCTGTGTTTGCTAAGCTGTGTCAGAGACAGACCTGACGGACACAGACAGAGACGGTGTTGTGCTGCTGTGCTGAAGGAGCAGGGTCACCTCTAGCTTCTACAGAAAGAGCCGACCAGCTCTTATCCTAAAACAATGTGCCACTTGGGCCCGCTTCAATTTAAATCAACTACTTGTTAGAGTACACTCACTGAGCAATGACAAGCCACACTCAACACTAATTCTCCCCTAGTGAGTGCTGGATAACAGATAGAGTGAGAGTAGCAAAAGTAAAAGGGGAGAGAGGGGTGGAGATGTGGCTAAAAGGAAAGAAAGGCCATTTGAAGCATTGACAAAGGAAAGAGAACATTGAGAAAGGAAACCAGTGAAGGGGTGTTATGAATGTGCTTTAAAAAAGGACGAGGGGCAGAGGGGGGAAAAGAAGGTTATTGCTGACCGTTTGCGTATGAGCAGGACGACCACCACAATCATCAACATGGCCGCTCCGCCAACTGCTGCTCCGAATATGACCCCAGTGTTGCTCTGGGACAGTGGCACTGTGGCACAACAACAACAAACACTTACACAATGGTAACACACTGACACACACAGCTGCACCACTGATTTTAACACACACACACGGACAAAAGCTGCCGTAATTAGAATTAAGTGAATAATTAAATGCACAAATAAATAAATAGATAAATAAATGGATGAATGATTGCACACAGACAATTATTTAAATAATTAATCCCACTTTAATTTTATTTATGTTATTGTATTTCTTCCTCCAATATGAGGTGGTGGTCAAGCAAACGTACACTACTGATCAAAAGTTTTAGAACACCTACTCATTCAAGGTTTATCTTTGATTTTTACTATTGTAGAATAATAGTGAAGACATCAAAACTATGAAATAACACATATGGAATCATGTAGTAACCAAAAAAGTGTTTAAAATCAAAATATATTTTATATTTGAGATTCTTCAAATAGCCACCCTTTGCCTTGATGACAGCTTTGCACATACTTGGCATTCTCTCAACCAGCTTCATGAGGTAGTCACCTGGAATGCATTTCAATTAACAAGTGTGCCTTCTTAAAAGTTAATTGGTGGAATTTATTTTATTCTTAAGGCATTTGAGCCAATCAGTTGTGTTGTGACAAGGTAGGGGTGGTATACAGAAGATAGCCCTATTTGGTAAAATAACATACTATGGCAAGAACAGCTCAAATAAGCAAAGAGAAACGACAGTCCATCATTACTTTAAAACATGAAGGTCAGTCAATATGGAAAATGTCAATAACTTTTAAAGTTTATTCAAGTGCAGTCGCAAAAACCATCAAGCGCTATGATGAAACTGGTACTCATGAGGACCGCCACAGGAAAGGAAGACCCAGAGTTACCTCTGCTGCAGAGGATGAGTTCATTAGAGTTACCAGCCTCAGAAATTGCAGCCCAAATAAATGCTTCACAGAGTTCAAGTAACAGACACATCTCAACATCAACTGTTCAGAGGAGACTGTGTGAATCAGGCCTTCATGTTTGAATTGCTGCAAAGAAAACACTACTAAAAGGACACCAATAAGAATAAGAAGAGACTTGCTTGGGCCAAGAAACACGAGCAATGGACATTAGACCGGCGGAAATTTGCCCTTTGGTTTGGAGTCCAAATTGGAGATTTTTGATTCCAATCGCCAGGTCTTTGTGAGACGCGGTCTGAGTGAACGAATTATCTCGGCATGTGTATTCATCAATATGTTGTCACTTTTTGTAAGGAAATTTGAGATAAAATCTATTATAAACTGGGTGGTTTGAGACCTGAATTCTGATTGTCTAAAAGCCAATGGTATATCAGACAGTATTCCACGGGTGATACATTTATTTTTACTGCTCTAATTACGTTGGTAACCAGTTTATAATAGCAATAAGGCACCTCAGGGGTTTGTGATATATGGCCAATATACCACGGCGAAGGGCTGTGTCCAGGCACTCCATGTTGCGTCGTGCTAAAAACAGCCCTTAGCCGTGGTATATTGGCCATATACCACACGTCCTTGGGCCTTATTGCTTAATTATATGCTGCGCCGCACGCGCATCATAAAAACACACAAAAATAACTAATGGAACATTGTCCTTGCTCGACATAGAAACAGGTGAACAGTTTTGAAACACTGAGCCATTGGCTGCCTTCCTGTACCAGGTGCCTGTGTTAGTAGTGGGTTGCTTTTGACAATAAGCCACCGGACTACAGCCATATAGTTTTGAACCTAGAAGAAGACCAAGAGACGGGAGTAGGCAAGGAGGAGTCGACCGCGATGGGCAAGAGGAATGTCCAGTTGGCCAGAACAGCATGGTAAGCTAACATTACTGAGTATCAAGCTAGCTAGCTTGGCTACAACTGATAAAATCAAATTGGCTAGCTAGCTAGCTGCGTTTTACAACCAGACTCAGTTTTACACTTAGCTAGCTAGATAATGAACTAAACTGCAATTATCATAAACCATTCTTAGCTAGCTAGCTATGGTAACTAAATATCTGTCAGATGTAAAGCAAGCAGGATCGTGGCATGACATACGCAATGCATGTTGGCTAGCTCACGTTAAAACTAGATCACTTAAGCAAGTGTATTCTTAATAAGCTAGCTAACTACAGTCAAATAAGGAGGAGCATGTTGTCATGATGGAATAAGTCACCTATGTGAAGCTAGCCACAATACTGATTAGCCACAACAGTGTAATTTGCTGTTCTCCTTAGCAATTGTTAGTGAGATGGGGTGCCTTAACATAAAATAATATCTTAGCTAACTATAAAAATTCACATGTATGCCATGTAATTTGTCATAGCCGTTATCACAAAATGGCATGCATACTTTTAAATCAAATCTATTGTTAAGTACATACAGTGCTTGGTTGATTAAATTTACCACCTGTGGTAAATTCAATTGATTGGACATGATTTGGAAAGGCACACACACCTGTCTATATAAGGTCCCACAGTTGACCGTACATGTCAGAGCAAAAACCAAGCCATGAGGTCGAAGGAATTGTCCGTAGAGCTCCTAGACAGGATTGCTTTGAGGCACAGATCTAGAGAAGGGTACCCCAAAAAATCTGCAGCATTGAAAGTCTCCCAAGAACACAGTGGCCTCCATCATTCTTAAATGGAAGAAGTTTGGAACCACCAAGACTCCTAGAGCTGGCCGCCCGGCCAAACTGAGCAATCGGTGGAGGTGACCAAGAAACCGATGGTCACTCTGACAGAGCTCCAGAGTTCCTCTGCATTCATGTTCAGGCCTGCTACCAGCAGGAACATGCAGCACTGTCAGTAAGTCATGATATTGTTTTCCTTTACATTGCACAATACGAGGCCCTGGGCCAGTGGGAGGTCGGGGGTTTCTCTCTTTCTAGCACTGACTACCTCTATCCATCTCTCTCCAGGTGCTAGAGACAGAATTGTCTAGCATTCTGCCTGTGTGATGACATATTACACATAGCCACTGGTTGGATTGGATTTACTGTACTCATGTTCTCTCCTCCCTGTAAGAGTCTCCCAGACTTATCAAAACGAACATGTGTCCATCCCCCTTTCCTCTAGGTGAGTCTGCTGGCCTAACCCTGTTGTCAGCTATCAGCAGACAGTTTCCAGAGTAAGGATGCAACTATCAAGGCTTTCAAAGGCAACATTTTGGGGGATGACCAAATATTATCATTGTAGCTCATATTGCAGTGCTTTGACTGTGGGAAATCATCTCCCCAGTCAGTCCATTATGCGTATTGGACATTCATATTGCAATGTACAGCCTTACCCCATTTAATGGACACAAGATTCATAGGTATCAGCCTACAGTACCAGTGGCGGTCAGTGCCGTTTAAGATGAGGCAGAACAATCAAATTAAAATTGAGCATGGCTTTATTTCTATTGCAGCATATTGGATGACTGTCATTCATATTCCAATCACCCAGTTCAATGTAACATCGATAGCTTTAGTTTACTACATGATACACAAATATTCCCAAAACCCATCATGGAGGTTGCTACAACCTAATGAAAGTTTACAACGTAGGTGCACAGGTCGAGGGAAAAATTTGAGTAATGAAGGTGACAGACATTAACACATTCAATACCGCCTTGCACAATATTGCCTGCATCTAGCTGATCTAGGGTATAATCATTAGTCTGTGTAGAAATTCTTACACAGGGACACTCAGTCAATCTTAATTGAATCATCCTTTATCTGTCAGTGTGCTGGAAAGGTTCCAACCAACTCAATGCACCATAGTACACATGTCAATCAGGAGCTCTGCTTGGGCAGTCCCAGCAGTTGTCTTATCTACGGCTATACACAGACAAGGTATATTTGCATGATTTAGCATAATTAATTAATCGTTACCATTTCATTTCATTCATGTGACCGACCAATACCTCATGAGGCTTCTTCTCTCGAAGCTGAGACCTTGAAACTTTCGCTCTAAAAACAAGGTCTGGTCTTACTGCCAAATTGCAGCTACTGATAGTGAGGATTCATTCAGTCAGACACTTGCGTGAACACAGAAATTGGTTTATAGAACAGGACATGAATATAACACAGAAATTCATTTTCAGGAAAGTACATGTATAAAATTTCCATCAGTCAAACAGTTGCAAACGAAAGTTTCTATTGGACAAATTCAGGTATGCCTGTTTTGTTTGCTTCCATTTAAGAAACATTTTTCGGCAGAATGAATACACCACTGATTTCCCTCAAACACAGTTAGTTCACTTTCATAGCAGCCACATACAAACATGACTATTTTACTCGTTATAGATACACACATACACAGTCGAAGTCGGAAGTTTACATACACTTTAGCCAAATACATTTAAACTCAGTTTTTCACAATTCCTGCCATTTAATCCTAGTAAAAATTCCCTGTCTTAGGTCAGTTAGGATCCCCACTTTATTTTAAGAATGTGAAATGTCAGAATAATAGTAGAGCAAATTTATTTATTTAAACTTCTATTTCTTTCATCACATTCCCAGTGGGTCAGACGTTTACATACACTCAATTAGTATTTGGTAGCATTGCCTTTACATTGTTTAACTTGGGTCAAACGTTTCGGGTAGCCTAAATTGGGTGCATTTTGGCCCATTCCTCCTGACAGAGCTGGTGTAACCGAGTCAGGTTTGTAGGCCTCCTTTCTCGCACACGCTTTTTCAGTTCTGACCACAAATTTTCTATAGGATTGAGGTCAGGGCTTTGTGATGGCCACTCCAATACCTTCACTTTGTTGTCCTTAAGCCATTTTGCCACAACTTTGGAAGTATGCTTGGGGCCATTGTCCATTTGAAAGACCCATTTGCGACCAAGCCTGAACTTCCTGACTGATGTCTTGAGATGTTGCTTTAATATATCCACATAATTTTCCTACCTCATGATGCCATCTATTTTGTGAAGTGCACCAGTCCCTCCTGCAGCAAAGCACCCCCACAACATGATGCTGCCACCCCCGTGCCTCACGGTTGGCATGGTGTTCTTCGCGCTTGCAAGACTACCCCTTTTTCTTCCAAACATAACGATAGTCATTATGGCCAAACCAATCTATTTTTGTTTCATCAGACAAGAGGACATTTCTAGTGACATTTCTGGAGAACAAGAGGTATGATCTTTGTCTCCATGTGCAGTTGCAAACCGTAGTCTGGCTTTTTTTTTTATGGCGGTTTTGGAGCAGGCACTTCTTCCTTGCTGAGCGGCCTTTCAGGTTATGTCGATATAGGACTCATTTTCCTGTGGATATAGATACTTTTACCTGTTTCCTCCAGCATCTTCACAAGGTCCTTTGCTGTTTTTCTGGGATTTATTTGCACTTTCGCACCAAAGTACATTCATCTCTAGGAGACAGAACGCGTCTCCTTCCTGAGCGGAATGACGGCTGCTTGGTCCCATTGTGTTTATACTTGCGTACTATTGTTTGTACAGATGTGGTACCTTCGGGCGTCTGGAAATTGCTCCCAAGGATGAATCAGACTTATGGAGGTATACATTTTTCCCCCTGAGGTCTTGGCTGATTTCCCCATGATGTCAAGCAAAGAGGCACTGAACTTGAAGGTAGGCCTTGAAATACATCCACAGGTACACCTCCAATTGACTCAAATTATGTCAATTAGCCTATCAGAAGCTTCTAAAGCCATGACATCATTTTCTGGAATTTTCCAAGCTGTTTAAAGGCACAGTCAGCTTAATATATGTAAACTTCTGACCCACTGGAATTGTGATAGTGAATTATAAGTGAAATAATCTGTAAACAATTGTTGGAAAAATTACTTGTGTCATGCACAAAGTAGATGTCCTAACCGACTTGCCAAAACTATAGTTTGTTAACAAGAGATTTGTGGATTGGTTGAAAAACAAGTTTTAATGACTCCAACCTAAGTGTATGTAAACCTCCGACTTCAACTGTATACAAAAAATTAATATATATAGATATGTATAGAAAACGAATGCATGTCAGTATTTCTGTATTCCCTTGCCCATTTATTTAGTGTGAATTTATTTATCTTAATTTAATTCTAAATTACGTCAGGTTTGGTCCACCATCTCACACACTGGTTCTTCCATTTCAGGGCCCTGGGGTATGGGGCTGTGTCCCAATCATTTCAAATACTGTAGCATCCCTTCATTCTCCATTCTTCTTATTAACCTGATATATGGCTGTCTTCCTTACCTTCAGTCAGGGTCTCAAATTCATCCTCTATGCTGGATCCTCCAGGGCTGCCCTCGGGGCTCAGGGCCTGTACCCTGAAAAGGTAGGCTGTGCCTGGTGACAAGTCACTGATCTGCACAGATCTCTTCTCCAGAATAAGAACAGTGTACGTGGTCACATCCAGATTGTCATCCTGGTAGAGTTGGAGAAGGGGGGGGGGTGGGGAATTGAAAGATGAACACAGTGAACCAACATGCCTTTCGGTAAGGAATCATAATAATAAGGTACACTGTTTTGTTATGCGGTATTGCTCCCCCTGTGGTGTTTGTCAACCCCGAAACCCCTCTCATTTCTTTTTCTTTTTTCCCCCCTTCATGCACTACCACAAAATTCCATTTTTAAGTTATATTATGTATCAAAAGACATATCCAAATAGAACATTGCAAACATTTTCAGCAGCTAGTTTGGCGTGGATGGTTTACTGTACCTTCTTGCGGTAAGTGAGTTTGTAGCGGGTGGGCTGGGGCATGGGCCTGCGGGGCGCTACAGCCCAGGACAGGGAAAGGCTGGTGAGGCTCCGCTCGTCCAGACGCATGGACGTCACCTTGGGCGGGTCTGAGGAGGGAGGAGGGGAGATGTTAACAATTTTGGAGACTGTGCAATGTCCTTCACAAGTTCAACCAAGAGCTTTTGAAATGCTTTCACTGCATTATGTTTGATGGAGTATTTAGTGATCGTGCTTATATAAGGCCATACAACTACATTTTAGATCATGCATAATAAAAGGTTTCTACTACTACCACCACCACCCCTATTACAGTGACCCACCTGTGTAGTGCAGGGCAGTGGTCAATATGCTGGTGGATGGGGGCCTGTTGGAGCGTGGCGCCCCCTGGCTGGCGAACAGCGACACTCCGCTGTGGGCCTCCACAGTGAACGTGTAGTTGAGGTGGGGCTCCAGCTCGCTCACTGCCACCTTGGTGTCCATCAGGCCTGAGCTGGCCGGCTCGAGGCGCACCTTCTCCCCGCATGGCTGGCACGCGGTGCCCTCGCAGCGACGGCACTCCACGCTGTAGCTGATGTCACTGCGGCCGCCCGTGTCCTCCGGCGGACTCCATGACAGCTGCAGCTTGCCCGCCGCCAGCTGGGTGGTCGTGGCGACCAGTTCTCGCGGTGCTGAGGGCAGGCCTGAGGAAACAAGAGCAGGAAAATAGAAGCATGTTAGTTCATGTATGATTAATGTCGTCATTAACATTATGTTAAAAACTGTAGCATTCTGGGTCATTCTAATCTTTTTAGTGTCATAATGTTTTGGTCAAGAGAGCACTTTGTGCACAATGAAAAGCAAATCTCTCATTTGTTTTCAGTGTAGGATCCACCAATGCTGACAGTGCATTAAAAGTAAATTTCCAAAATGTCCTCCTCACCTGAGCAAGGCCCTGTAGTTGGATCATCGGGAGCACGATAGAAGTCTTCTGCACATGGACAGAGCAGTGCCCCGGAGCTCAGCAGCTTGGTGTTAACAGGACAAAGCTCGCATGCGTCGTTGGACACGAACTCTTTGAAGAAGCCTGGCTGACAATCTGAAAACACAACACACAGATAGGGGAGACTTTCATGGGGACCTGAGGGGAACTAGTTGAGAAACTGCAAATGAAAATATGGCAAGGACAACATGCTATGACCCAAATGGCACCCTATTCCCTATATAATGCACTGTCCTATGGGCCCTGGTCAAAAGTAGCGCACTAAGGGAATAGGGTGCTATTTGGGACGCAAACACAACATTGTTACGTAGATGACTAATACAGTGTTTTCCTACATCCGAGGAGGAGTTTTGGTGCAGATTAGGCTCTAATCTATGGATTTCACATGACTGGGAATACAGATATGCATCTGTTCGTCACAGATATATACAGTGGGGAGAACAAGTATTTGATACACTGCCGATTTTGCAGGTTTTCCTACTTACAAAGCATGTAGAGGTCTGTAATTTTTTATCATAGGTACACTTCAACTGTGAGAGACGGAATCTAAAACAAAAATCCAGAAAATCACATTGTATGATTTTTAAGAAATTAATTTGCATTTTATTGCATGACATAAGTATTTGATCACCTACCAACCAGTAAGAATTCAGGCTCTCGCAGACCTGTTAGTTTTTCTTTAAGAAGCCCTCCTGTTCTCCACTCATTACCTGTATTAACTGCACCTGTTTGAACTCGTTACCTGTATAAAAGACACCTGTCCACACACTCAATCAAACAGACTCCAACTTCTCCACAATGGCCAAGACCAGAGAGCTGTGTAAGGACATCAGGGATAAAATTGTAGACCTGCACAAGGCTGGGATGGGCTACAGGACAATAGGCAAGCAGCTTGGTGAGAAGGCAACAACTGTTGGCGCAATTATTAGAAAATGGAAGAAGTTCAAGATGACGGTCAATCAGCCTCGGTCTGGGGCTCCATGCAAGATCTCACCTTGTGGGGCATCAATGATCATGAGGAAGGTGAGGGATCAGCCCAGAACTACACGGCAGGACCTGGTCAATGACCTGAAGAGAGCTGGGACCACAGTCTCAAAGAAAACCATTAGTAACACACTACGCCGTCATGGATTAAAATCCTGCAGCGCACCCAAGGTCCCCCTGCTGAAGCCAGCGCATGTCCAGGACCGTCTGAAGTTTGCCAATAACCATCTGGATGATCCAGAGGAGGAATGGGAGAAGGTCATGTGGTCTGAAGAGACAAAAATAGAGCTTTTTGGTCTAAACTCCACTCGCCGTGTTTGGAGGAAGAAGAAGGATGAGTACAACCCCAAGAACACCATCCCAACCGTGAAGCATGGAGGTGGAAACATCATTCTTTGGGGATGCTTTTCTGCAAAAGGGACAGGACGACTGCACCGTATTGAGGGGAGGATGGATGGGCCATGTATCGCGAGATCTTGGCCAACAACCTCCTTCCCTCAGTAAGAGCATTGAAGATGGGTCGTGGCTGGGTCTTCCAGCATGACAACGACCCGAAACACACAGCCAGGGCAACTAAGGAGTGGCTCCGTAAGAAGCATCTCAAGGTCCTGGAGTGGCCTAGCCAGTCTCCAGACCTGAACCCAATAGAAAATCTTTGGAGGGAGCTGAAAGTCCGTATTGCCCAGCGACAGCCCCGAAACCTGAAGGATCTGGAGAAGGTCTGTATGGAGGAGTGGGCCAAAATCCCTGCTGCAGTGTGTGCAAACCTGGTCAAGAACTACAGGAAACGTATGATCTCTGTAATTGCAAACAAAGGTTTATGTACCAAATATTAAGTTCTGCTTTTATGATGTATCAAATACTTATGTCATGCAATAAAATGCAAATTAATTACTTAAAAATCATACAATGTGATTTTCTGGATTTTTGTTTTAGATTCCGTCTCTCACAGTTGAAGTGATGATAAAAATTACAGACCTCTACATGCTTTGTAAGTAGGAAAACCTGCAAAAATCGGCAGTGTATCAAATACTTGTTCTCCCCACTGTATATACTTTTTTAAAGTAGGGGACGTGGATCAGAAAACCAGTCGGCATCTGGTGTGACCACCATTTGCCTCATGCAGCGAGACATTCACATAGAGTTGATCAGACTGTTGATTGTGGCCTGTGGAATGTTGACCCACTTCAATGGCTGTGCGAATTTGCTGGATATTGGTGGGAACTGGAACACGCTGTCCTACACATCAAACCAGAGCATCCAAAACATGCTCAATGGGTGACATGTATGGCAAGCATCCAGGCCATGGAAGAACTGGGACATTTTCACCTTCCAGGAATTGTGTACAGATCCTTGCACCATGCATTATCATGCTGAAACATGAGGTGATGGCGGCGGATAAAGGGCACGACAAATGGACCTCGGGATCTCGTCACGGTATCTCTGCATTCAAATTGCCATCGATAAAATGCAATTGGGCTCGTTGTCCATAGCTTATGCCTACCCATACCATAACCAAAATGGCCACCATGAGACATTCTGTTCACAACGTTGACATAAACAAACCTCTCACCCACAACGCCATACACACTGTCTACCATTTGCCCAGTAAGGCTGAAACTGTGATTCATCCATGAAGAACACACTTCTCCAGCGTGCCAGTGGCCATCGAAGGTGAGCATTTGCCGACTGAAGTTAGTTACGACACCAAACTGCAGTCAGGTCAAACCCCTGGTGAGGACGACGAGCACGCAGATGAGCTTCCCTGAGACGTTTTCTGACAGTTTGTGCAAATCCACAGTTTCATCAGTTGTCCGGGTGGCTTGTCTCAGACCATGCTGCAGGTGAAGAAGCCGGATGTGGAGGTCCTGGGCTGGCGTGGTTACACGTGGTCTGCGGTTGTGAGGCCAGTTGGACGTACTGCCAAATTCTCTAAAACGACCTTGGAGGCGGCTTATGGTAGAGAAATTAACATTAAATTCTCTGGGAACATCTTTGGTGGACATTCCTGCAGTTAGCATGCCAATTGCACACTCCAACAAAACTTGAGACATCTGTGGCATTGTGTTGTGTGACAAAACTGCACATTTTAAGGTGGTCTTTTATTGTGTAATGATCATGCTGTTTAATCAGGTTCTTGATATGCCACACCTGTCAGGTGGATGTATTATCCTGGAAAGCGAATTTATATTCTTGTTCAGTGTACTTTGAACTCCTACACTTCCTTTAAACCATCCCCCTTCTCTCTCCATCGCTCTAAACTAATATAACTAGTCGTCCCACATTCCAGGACAGTATGTCAGCCATCAATACTTCACGAGGAGAGAAAACAGAGAGCAAGACAGAATCAAGTGTGAAAAGGCAGAAAGAGAGATAGAAAATGAAAAACTGAGCGGAACCATTATGTGCATAATTCAGCCGTCTTTTAAAAAGACACCTGTGCAGATATGAAACCGTATCGCTTAGATGTCTGCTGATTTCACACGTGGGAGAATATAGTGGGAGAGCTGCAGGTAAGCTCCAGCTGTGCACCAACAGTAGGGGAATCAGAGTAAGACGTCGTGAAATCTCTGAGGGTCTCATGGAGGAAAGTGAAAATGAGAAGGCCACCCTTAAACGCGCCAAAAACATTCCAATGGCTGCTGGTCATGTCCTTGCTATATCCCCTTACATGATCACACACACTTGGGAGAGGAAATCTGACT
Organism: Salvelinus namaycush; assembly: GCF_016432855.1. Classification (NCBI taxonomy): domain Eukaryota; kingdom Metazoa; phylum Chordata; class Actinopteri; order Salmoniformes; family Salmonidae; genus Salvelinus; species Salvelinus namaycush. The sequence continues at coordinate 25,779,730 of NC_052322.1, forward strand.
TCAGTGGAAGGATTACTGTTTTCTTCTCCACACACACACACACCTTACTTTGGTTCTTCTATTTCCAGATCCTGCGGTACGGGGCTGTGTCCCAATAATCTCAAATAGCAGCTCTTCCTTAGCCAGCTCTCTTTACCTAGGTTGACTTCATTGCTTTATCAGACATGAAGAGTCTGAGACCCTAATTTAAGACAGATGGATAGATGAATGATATCATGTAGATGGATGATATGTTTGATGTGAGCGACTGTATGCAAAGTAGGTACCAGGTAACAAGGTGTTAGAAAAAAGGACAGTTGGAGTGTGTGTGTGTGTGTGTGTGTGTGTGTGTGTGTGTGTGTGTGAGCGAGAGAATGCTAAAATGAAAGAGAGATTACAGGCAATTGAGGATTGACCTGAGAAAGGTGAAATATGTCAAGAATAAATGACAGATGGTTTCAGTGTCTGCATCCAAAAGACAACAGGGACAAGTCGAGAAAGAAACAGATGTCTATTCTCAGAAAAATATCAGCTTTGTTTAGTTGCTGCCTTAGTTGTGGTCAAGTATGACTGAAGTTTACTTGGAAACTGCAAGTAACCTCACACTTGCCTTAAAGAAAGAGCCTGAGTTTCATTTATTTCGAGGGAATTAACTCAAGTGACTGAGACATTCCCCTTCCTTTGCTCCATTCATCTTTTGTCTCGTTGGGGCCTCCAAGTTGCAGTCGAGCCATTTGTCAGCAATAGGAGGTGAACAAAGGATATACATTACAGTAAACGTGGGCGGCAATGCTGCAATCTTTGTTTGAGAGAAAATTCCTAGCATGAAAAGAATTTGGATTGTGAATGACGTCCTGCATGCAGCCTGCACGTTGCTCATTCTTTCATATTACCCTTCTCTCTTTCTCTGCTTGCTGTTTCTAGAACATTCACGACTACTCATTAACACCACCTCGAAGGCCAAAAAGAAATGGAGGGATAGAGAAACAGAAGGGGAGTAGATTGATAGAAAGACAGAGGGGTATCGAATCCTGCTGGAGACTTAAGAAGAAAAACGGCGAGCGAGAGGAGAATTGCATTGAGTGGGCAAACGAAACAGCTGCTGTCTCGAACCCCAATTCATAGGCCTCTGCCTCCCCTGCCTCCCCTCTCATAATCCCCAAATTCCTCTGTCCTCCCTGCTACTCCCTTCCAGCCTCACCAAAGGTTTCCAGCTAACCCATTAGCATCTCCTTTCACTAGCAACCAGCAGGCAGGAGAATGCTTTGCCATTAAACTCCAGAGAGATGGGGGGGGAACACTTGTTGCAAATAGTAGAAATGCCACATGGCAACTGAATAGAGGAGAATATGCTCTTATTGCACAGCAGCGGCAGGAAAAAAAAAAGTGGCTGCAATGCGTATGGTCAGGGCTGTGGTGAGATGGCCTTACACTAAGAGGCAGACTCTGTAATCAACAAGCAGTCCAGAATACGCCACCCAACGGGAGGCCCATGGGCCTAGAATAGAGGTCTTCACGGTTTCAACAGACCCAAAATTCCGAGATCCGACCTGGGACCCAAGTTGGTCCGGGTACTAAATTCTGACTTTTGTCTCGGATCTGGCTCAGGTCTGATATAATTGCCACTGGTGTCTGGATGTGCAATTAGCACCCCTTTCTCCCCAAGCCGGGTAAATGGGAAAGGAGTAGATTCACATCAACGGATGTGCTACATTACTAGGCCTGTATGCTGATGCTGAAAAATGGTGTGCTGCTTTTCGAGAAATGCTTAATTTGATTTACCGACTGGACCCGATTGGACCGTTAATGTTTGTGTGATGAGAACTGCGCAAGCTTGTTCTCTGTCTCAGCCAACTGCAACTCAATAAAATGTATAGCTTATGTCCAGCTGAAACTGGTTCTGGCTGCTCGCATCACGTGCCTGCTGCTGAGGAGAGCGAGTGAAAGGAGCCTTGGCCCAGGCTACTGTTGACGATGGGAGACTTTTTTCTTTGAAATAAAACAAAAAAAAGTTAGAGGAAAAACTGTATTGTGAAAAGAAGGCGACAAGAGGAGTGTCCTTGGAGACAAGTTGTAGTGAACAAAGATGAGAACGTTACTTTTCATTTATATACACTGCTCAAAAAAATAAAGGGAACACTTAAACAACACAATGTAACTCCAAGTCAATCACACTTCTGTGAAATCAAACTGTCCACTTAGGAAGCAACACTGATTGACAATAAATTTCACATGCTGTTGTGCAAATGGAATAGACAAAAGGTGGAAATTATAGGCAATTAGCAAGACACCCCCAATAAAGGAGTGGTTCTGCAGGTGGTGACCACAGACCACTTCTCAGTTCCTATGCTTCCTGGCTGATGTTTTGGTCACTTTTGAATGCTGGCGGTGCTTTCACTCTAGTGGTAGCATGAGACGGAGTCTACAATCCACACAAGTGGCTCAGGTAGTGCAGCTCATCCAGGATGGCACGTCAATGCGAGCTGTGGCAAGAAGGTTTGCTGTGTCTGTCAGCGTAGTGTCCAGAGCATGGAGGCGCTACCAGGAGACAGGCCAGTACATCAGGAGACGTGGAGGAGGCCGTAGGAGGGCAACAACCCAGCAGCAGGACCACTACCTCCGCCTTTGTGCAAGGAGGAGCACTGCCAGAGCCCTGCAAAATGACCTCCAGCAGGCCACAAATGTGCATGTGTCTGCTCAAACGGTCAGAAACAGACTCCATGAGGGTGGTATGAGGGCCCGACGTCCACAGGTGGGGGTTGTGCTTACAGCCCAACACCGTGCAGGACGTTTGGCATTTGCCAGAGAACACCAAGATTGGCAAATTCGCCACTGGCGCCCTGTGCTCTTCACAGATGAAAGCAGGTTCACACTGAGCACATGTGACAGACGTGACAGAGTCTGGAGACGCCGTGGAGAACGTTCTGCTGCCTGCAACATCCTCCAGCATGACCGGTTTGGCGGTGGGTCAGTCATGGTGTGGGGTGGCATTTCTTTGGGGGGCCGCACAGCCCTCCATGTGCTTGCCAGAGGTAGCCTGACTGCCATTAGGTACCGAGATGAGATCCTCAGACCCCTTGTGAGACCATATGCTGGTGCGGTTGGCCCTGGGTTCCTCCTAATGCTAGACCTCATGTGGCTGGAGTGTGTCAGCAGTTCCTGCAAGAGGAAGGCATTGATGCTATGGACTGGCCCGCCCGTTCCCCAGACCTGAATCCAATTGAGCACATCTGGGACATCATGTTTCGCTTCATCCACCAACGCCACGTTGCACCACAGACTGTCCAGGAGTTGGCGGATGCTTTAGTCCAGGTCTGGGAGGAGATCCCTCAGGAGACCATCCGCCACCTCATCAGGAGCATGCCCAGGCGTTGTAGGGAGGTCATACAGGCACGTGGAGGCCACACACACTACTGAGCCTCATTTTGACTTGTTTTAAGGACATTACATCAAAGTTGGATCAGCCTGTAGTGTTGTTTTCCACTTTAATTTTGAGTGTGACTCCAAATCCAGACCTCCATGGGTTGATAAATTTGATTTACATTGATCATTTTTGTGTGATTTTGTTGTCAGCACATTCAACTATGTAAAGAAAAAAGTATTTAATAAGAATATTTCATTCATTCAGATCTAGGATGTGTTATTTTAGTGTTCCCTTAATTTTTTTGAGCAGTGTATTTACGTATTTATTATGAATTGGTTGGTCATTATTATTATTATTATTATTATTAATAATTATTGGCCTATTTAAATAATTAAACCAGTTCTTTAAATAGCCTATGTAAAGTGCTTTGTTTAATTTTGTTAAGACATTTGTTAACTAAATGAAGCTCTGTCTAATTCTTTGCTTCATATTTAGTTTAAGGTTAAAAGTTGGTCTGTTGTAAAATAAATAGCATTAGCCTATTGATGTTATTTGTTGGGTAGAACATTTGTTGGTAATAGTTGCAATATAGGCTAGCCTGTTCAAATCAAAGGTTTCATTCTGTTGAGACATTTTCGTTAGCCAAATTAAGTTGCAGCTGTAATGGTGTTTGCTGCAATAATATAAATACCGGTAGGCCTACTACGCTACCTTCACTCAAACCATGAAAAAGGAAAAACCAAAGAGGGCAAGATGCAAAACGTAATTTAATGCTGCAATATAATAACCTCTTCGTATTTTCCCTATAAACAATTACTTCACTTTCTTTTGAAATTACCCTAATAAAGTCAAGCAACTTTTGTCTGATATAGCTACTGCAGGCCTATGAAGGCAGTGAGCACCGGCACTCCATCGAACTCCGACAGTTGAACTTGAGGTGAGGAAGAATGTTTTAGGCCTACCAGAGTTACTCCTTTAATCGAACAATATAAGGCTTGTCTTTATAAATCATATTCAGATAGAAAATTAACAAATTAGCCTCCTTCCGGACGTCAATATCTGTTTAGGAGTAGTAGCCTAGTATTGTTTTAAATCCATGTCGGTCGGGAACATGGCGCTGGCATATCTTTCTTTCTTTCTCTCGGTCTCTAGGCCTAAGCTCTTCTCCCTTAATATTTATATTTTAAATATTAATATCATACAGTGGACACCTAGGCCTATATGATTGCAATGGCCTGATGCATTTAGCGCTCAAATCTCCGACAGCTGAACCGCGAGGTAGACAGTTTAATACGTTTTAAAAAACAATAGGTTTTGAATATGCTACACATCGAATCGTTTTTGTTATTTGTTATATATAGGCAGTTTAAGAACACGCAACTGTGGATCATTTGGCCAATGTCGCTTGTTTATTGATGGTGCTGGCAGCGCCCAGGTTTCTTTCTACTCTCAGATCTGAACTAGCACGGGTCTACTTGGGAACGTTTCCCACTGTTTTTTGCAGAACGGGTCTGACTGTACTCGCGTCCATTTCGGGAACGTGTCTCAGTTTAAAAAATATATATATTTATGCATATCAGGTCGGGTGGGAAAGGCAACTTTTTGGACCCGTGAAGACCTCTAGCCCTTTACAATATAGTTCAGGCCCATTTCCTTTACTGCCTTTCTCTAGAAAGGTCAGCACATGTGTAAACTGACTCACAATCATAGGAAATGAATCCAAAGAATGTGATCAAGAGGTATCGGTGACCACCAGCTGATTCGTTTTTGAGGAGGAATAGGAACTGAAGAAGGGTAAAGGAATGTTCCTCTGAAAGTGAGAGAGTGGTTCGTCTTTGCTGTTGGACACAACAGGAAGCGCGAGGCTGACGCTGAGCTTCCTTCCTCCAGCAGCCAATCAAAGTATGCGAGGGAAGAGGGCCACAGATTGAGTCCAGGGAAAAATTAGGGGAGAGAGCTGAAATGTTGTTGACAAAGAACAGAACAGGGAGTAAGACTCTTGAGGAAAACCGGGTGCATTTCTCAAGTAAATAAAAGTCTGTCAACCTCTAAGAGTCAGACAGCTGAGAAACTGAAGTGAGAATGCCTCCTTTTTTTGCCCTTTGGGATCCCCTGGGATGTAGGCCCTGTTTGTCATTTGAGAGGCCCTGTGCCTAAAGAGCCTGGGCGTTTGTTTATAGTGAGTAACTGGCGGGTCCTGGTGGATTCTGGGAGTTGAGTGGGCTGGTTTGTCAGCCGGAGTTAAGATGGATGAGATGGAGACAGTGATAAATGCACGGACGAATGGATGGATGGATGAATAGGTACACAGCGGCCGGACAACAGAAAGCCCTCAAGCCCTTGAATAAAGTGGGGGTGCGCTAGAGGAGAGGTGCAAAACAAAAAGCCTAAGTCAAGTCCCGGGCTCTTTTGGTTTTAGAGCACAGGAGGGTCATGTCTGCCCCAGGGTAGTAGTAAAATTGTCTGACTACAGGGAGTTGATGGCCTACTAAAACAAACACAGGAGAGAAGTGAGGGAAGGAGCAAGAAAGGGGAAACCACAGCTTATTTCGCAGGGAGGGGGAGTACACAAAAAAAGGGTATAAAAATAAAGCTCCAGAAAAGCAACAATGTTGAGATCATTATCATGACTAATTGTAGATATCCAGGGAAAAGTCAGCATCCATCAGATTTTGCAGGTTTCGGCTATTTTGAAGCAGGTTTTAGTTGCAATGTTTGTAATATGTGGTAGTTTCATATACCTTGGTTGAATGCACTTATTTAAGTTGCTCTGGAAAAGAGCATCTGCTAAAATGCATTTTCTGCTCCCATTTTCCCATGTGATGTCACTAATACCATGTTTACATGTGCAGGACAACTTGTCATAGGTGTATTAGGGGGTGGTTGAGTAGAACAATGTGTGTATCTGACGGGGGAGGGGTAGTGGTAACCTGAAGCCATGGGGTCACAGATGGAGGAGTGGGGCAGAGAGAGTGGGGGGGGGGGGGGTGAAGGTGTGTAGGGACATTAGTCAAAAGGATAAGCTGACCGATGGAGCAGCTGTAAGGGAATTACATCTGTTTTACAATTCCACTTAGGCTTTCATCTGGTTGTCAACAAACACAATAAATTCCCTAATACCTTTTTCTTCACACTCCTCTTCCCTCGTGCTGCTCACAGAGGGGAAGTGACAGGGGAAGTGAGAGGAGTGCAAGCAGCAATGCATGCATTAAAACAACCATCACACAAACCAACAAAGAGGTCTAACACAAAATAGATGTCATGGTCTGATTAAATAATATTCTTCTTTCCTTTCTATTCATGTCCTGTCCTTCGACTACACTGCCCAACAACAGCCACCACAGTCATCTAGGACACACTTCCTTTGCCTTTCCTAAAAGTCAAGGCCAGACATCCAGGTGGCCACGCAAGATGGATTCCAACGTGTCTGCTTCCTGTTAAGAGGCCAAATTAATGAACCAATAAACAAAATGACTTATCAGTGGGCCGCAAAAACCAAAGGAGTGAAAGGGGGGGGATTGACTGCAGCGCAACAATGGAAAGCCCTGAGCCAACAGGTTGGAGAGTGGTTGAGGATTAGGTAGCGTCCGGTTTCCGTTGGAGCCCGTCCTGTCCGGTGGGGGGGGCGGAAAGTGCTGAGCTCACACACCGGCAGCACAATACACAAATCTCCACAGCCCAACCACGTTGTACAGGAATGCCATACAGAGGAAATATGCACCAAAAACATGCCACGGAATAGTTTTTCAGCAAAGTACCAACATAGGGGGAAATGGAGCTACATGCCACCTGGGAGTAATGGTATGTCTGGATACTGTTAGAATAAATGGCACAAATGTCTTTGTATGAGAACACTGAGACACCAAAGGTTTATTGCTCTGTGTTTTGTTCAAGTTACTCTGCTGTTGCACTGTCAGCCATACCAGAAAGTAGGAATCTCTTTGGCCTACATATGCCCAGAGAAGAGCCATCTTTGCTCATCCTCATGACTAGCCAATGCTATTATACCATATTAAGTGCTTCCTACGAGTTTCTAACCATAACCCTTATTTACTTATGAAATGTACGTCTCAGAAAAGCAATAGGATTTGACATACGACATTGCAACCACAACATACAGGCCTATTGAATGAATTCTAAAGCAAAAGGCTAAACTTGCTCCATCAATTTAAAAATCAGTAAAACATTTTGAAATGCACAATTTAGATAAATATTGGCCACTACTCAGTTTTATGTCATCTCTTATAGAATTCATTGAATTCTAATGGGCACAAAATTCAACATGATAGTGCATGACACTGTTGAGAGGCAATTTACTCAGTCCCTCCATTTTCTAGCCCACGCTCTGAACCTCCATGTGAGAGGTCAACATTAACTTGGCACAAGATCACAGAATCACATTAAAAGTAATCACAGCCAATCTCCCGAAACTTCACCATTCCCCATTTCCAATTTCCAAAGGGTAAGAAAGGCGCTTTTATATGAACATGCTGAAAGTGCAAAACTAGTCTGATAAGAAGATCCTTAATGATTTCTTGGACTATGAACACAATGTGATCATAGGCCTAGTAAATCCACAGTATCCATAATGATGAGTTAAGCTATGGATCGCAAGGAGGGACAAAGTGTACGTAACACTGTAGGCGTATGCACCCAATCTGATCAGGAACGAAATGTCACAACAAACCAGTCTCAGAGAGGTTCCCAGAGAGGTTTCCTTCCTTGGCTCCAGCAACAGAGACTGCACTGCTGATATTATGTTGCACCAAAATAACAATTGCGCTGGTCTTCTTCATAATGACTCTCCGGAGAGTAAACTGGGGTGAATCCTCTCGTTTTGTCACGTATTCACTGAATCGTCTGTCATATCAAGGCTGTAATCCCAATAAACATATTCTGAACATTAAAATATTTCAGTTCACATTTTAATCAGGATTATAGGTTTATGTTTCTTGGTCAATATGTGAAGAATGGCAACAGTTTTTGCTGCATGTAAGTGTATCCACCCAAAACTGTGGGATACATATAGGGAATACTGTTCAAATTTAGGGTGTGTTTATCGTTTTAAGAGACAGTTGTCAAATAAGCAAAAATACTTATTTATTTACTAGCATCCACAGAACAGAGCAAAGTCTAAATAATCAGTCACATATGGGTCGTGTGAAACGGGATGTTGCGATTCAAATAGTGTCACATTCAGGACCTACACACTGGCCAACCATAATAAAACCTTCATCATTCAGAGAGCAATAGAAAACCAAGAAGGAATGTGGTCATCTTGTAGCTGGTTACAATAAAAACTCAGTAATGATGTCGCTTATGATCATAAACTCATAGGAGAGTTTGAAAATGGAGATGTGAAAAGAGGGGGGGGGGGGTAGAGCCTGGGAGCAATAAAATATATGTAGACAGAGAGTGAATGAATGAGGGTGAAAGAAAAAAAAATAACAGAAGGAGCAAAATAAATAGGCAGGATTTTACATTACATTTAGAGCATTCATCTTAAGATGGCTAGGTGAGACTACCATATCACAGTCGTAGTAGTAAGTACATTTTTCCTCAATAAAGAAGTTATCAGCAAAGTCAGTGCTAGTAGGAACAGACAAGGGAATAAGAATGACTGAGACGTCTTATTTAAGATTATCAGGAAGACAAAGATGCAGGCAGTACCAGTAGTTACTGCACATAAAACACACACCCAAGTCATTTACTACCCACACAAATCACTCACCACATGGAAGGCACAGTCATTCAGCTTCAGTGTCACCGACAGTTTAACTTGACATCACTTTAGGGGGGAGGAAAACTAGGCCTAGATTACTGGAAAAGGGAACTCCTCCTTCGGGAGAAAATAACCTTACCAGAACTCATTTACTGGTTCTATCAGGATTTTTCCTACAGAAAGTATTCTAAAAAAAGAGCCCAACATTGACTGTGTGTAAACACGAGCATTTGGAAACTGAGTGTGCGTCCCAATTCACAATATAGTGCTCTACTTTTGACCATAGGGTGCAATTTGGAACACATATAGTTGGTCCTAAGTCATATTTGCCCAGCTCCGGGATGAGTGTGCACACGGCTTTACTGTGGGTGACATGGTGTGGGCATGGACAGCTCGACACAATCCAAGGAGCAGCTGGGCCAAATGTTTATCTTTCTGTGGTAACACAAGGTATGTGTACTTTTGTGCCAGCGAAGATTGTGTAAGGAAGGGCGTTCTTTTTAAAGGAGGAAAACTGTGTCAATGTCAACAGTGAGTCAACTGGAACACACAGCATGGGGGAAAAGGGGGAGAGGGTACGTGCATGCGCGCGTGTGTGTGTATGCATACGTAGGCATGCTTGCGTGTTTGTACTGCATGCATGGTTGTATCCATGATTTTTTCAACTCAAAATCCCAAGCTCATTCAACTTACTGTAGCTGTCTGTATTCAACCTCTCATGGAATGAATATATCCATCTGACTCTATCCACTCCCTTTCTCAATCCATCACTTCCATTCATTGTCCTGTAAGATGGAGTACACTTCAAATGGCATTCTATTCCCCATGTATAGGGCTGTGGTCAAAAGTTGTGCACTATATTAGATAAGGTGCCATTTGGGATGCATTGCAGGAGTCCTCCCTAAGGAATTCCTCAGACCTGCAGTAATCTGGGAGGTTCCTCAGTAAATGGAAGAGGAATGCAGTGGAGAAGAAGGGGAGGACAAGGGGAGCCAGTGCCTACAGCTCAACACTGCACCTCACTGTTCTACCTTTACATTCCATTCCTCACCTTTTTATCACAACCTTTCTCAGTCTCTGTGTGCGAGTGTTTCTCTGTCACCCACCCCACTATACTTTCATCTAAAACTATGTCCTGACGGAAATAAAATGACAGGAAATGTCCATTACCAATGGAGGGGAAGCTGAGAAAATGTGTGTGTGTGTGTGTTCCAAAATCAGTGGTGCAGTAACATGCCTAGTATTCAGGTGATGATAGTTTTGTGGTGCTCTCACAGAACAGCTCCTAACAGGCCTGAGCATGCCAACACTCTCTCACACACCCTGCTGCAGTACCACACAAAACCCTCAAATGTTGAAACCTCATCTCTCACAGCAGCTCTGAGATAGAGTGAAAAGCGGAATGTGAAGGAGAGAGTGAAGGACAGAGAGAGAGAGAGCATGCCCAATGGCTTAAGCAATGCATATTTATCTGATGCATGTAACCAACAAAGTCAGAGACAACCAGAGGGGGTAGTTTTCCCTCCTCCCCTGCCACCTAGTAGTAAAGTAAAGTAAATTCATCACCAGTATAGTCTCCGAGTTTGACTTGTGAACCTCCCATCTTTGATCAACATCTGTCATTTTGTCAGGACTCAGAAGAATGTAGACTAGAGGGCCTCTGATGAGGACTTGAATGCAACATGGTTGCAATGGAACTACAAAGCCCAGGGGTTGAGTGACGGTAAGACTACCTATGAGTATCTTAGAAAAGAGAATGAATGACAAATTAGTAGGAAACTAGCTTACGAGGGCCAGAGGTCCTGATAAGCATGGCTCCTACCAAAACTGGGCACCTCACAAACCTGTTTCAGTTAAGAGGAACATTTCTGACTTAAAAGTATAATATAAAGTACTTTTATCTTGATACATTTGATATCACATCACATGCATGGCCTAAGAGTAGCTGAATTTTGTTACAATGTTTCTACATTGTAGTTTGGGTTCAAGGTCAGAGATAATGTAGTGACATGCATGTTTTATAACACAAATGGTAAACACCTTCTGCTAAATATCTCTATGCAGACTCACGTCAGCTCACACACGCACGGGCAAACACAGCATTAGAGTCCATGATGCTAGAGGCCAGCTCTCAGAATGCCCAGCTGTCAGTGAGCCAAGAGAACACAGGAACATTATACCTTACCTCGACATGTGTCGTTGAAGGCCTCGTAGCCGGGCATGCATTGGCACTGTCCAACAGGCACCACCCACTCTCCGTCCATCGTGCAGTAGATGCGGGGCGACTCCTCACTCACTGCGTTCTCCACGCAGGCCCCCGCCACTTCCCTCAGGGCCTGGTTCACCCCCCCACCCGCCACTGTCTCAGGGAAGGCTGCCAAGCTCTTGACGGTGGCCGGGCAGGTCTTGTAGTAAACCCTGACAGAGAGCAGCGCCATGCAGGCCCCAATGTCCTGGAAGGCCAGGTAGAAGCCTTTCCTGCTGAGGCTCTCCACCACCCGCGTCTCTGTGTTGATGCGCAGCTCATTGCGGCTGGTGATCTCGTCCGGCGCGATGGTGGCCACCTTCTTGAACTGGCCCTTGCGGAAGCTGGTGCCGATGTCGGCGTCCGACTCAGAGGAGAACAGGTTGAAGGTCTCCTTGCAGGTGAGCGACGAGCCATCAAATGAGTTGCAGTCACGCACAATGAACTGCAGCTCCACGAAGACGCGAGAGGCCGACGGGCGGCGCTGGATGAAGGTGGTGCGCAACCAGTTGTCCTGCTCATGCTCGCCCACATTACACACAGAGTAGGTGTACAACTGGGAGCCATTCAGACTCCTCTGGACCACCTCCCACTGAAACACACAGACAGACCATCAGGACTCCAGTCACATACTGACTCCGGGGATACATGACTAATAGTGGGATGGAACAAAGTTAAAATGTTCAATGCTTATGGGGGGTGCCCAACTGCCCATGTTGACATCTGAAATGCTAATGGTGTGCCTTAATTTGTTAAATGAGTTCCCGGACCCCCGGCACTCCTGTAATTTGAACCCTGGAGACAAAGGGAAAGCGTGAGAGAGAGCGAGGGAGACCCCAAAGGAACATATTAAGACATAAAAGTGGCGAGAAAAGACGAGGCCTTAGCAAAGGGTTGAAGCCAGCTGATTTTGACAATGCCATTGAAATAACACTGAGGTCTGTCAACAATGTCTGTCAACATCTTATGCAACATATGTTGATCCATGCAGCCAACTCTTGCTGCCACAGAAGTTAGACATTTTAGTGAGAAGTCTTCAATGTTCAGCTTAATAGTAGCTGCTGAAATACATGTGTCCACACAGGGGTTCTCTCTGCATGTTACCACTGCTATTAATTAAAGGAATGTGCTTTGTTGGCTGACTGTGTGGCATCACATGAACGGGGGCATGCAACAGGAGAGAGAGCGCCTCCATAACACTACTGAACAAGGGAGAGTCAAACGTGAATGACCACTCAAATGTAAATTAAACAAAATTGGACCCAAGCACACATACTACACAAAAGCACACGATAGCAAAAAACAATAATCTGTTGTGTTTTACTGTGACGAAAGACAACACATTTTCTCCTTATGAGAAAAAGATAGCCAACTTAACTCACTACATCTACATTTCCCAAAAAGCACTATATGCTCCAAACTTTAGGTCAATTGCACCCTTACATACACTTCTGAAATGAGGGACTTAAAACCACATGAAGCCACAAGTATTCTCTACCACACTTGCTATAGCTACCATTCTCTCCCTTGGAATAGTCCTGACATGCTGCCATCTAAAACCCAACCCCCACTAGAATAATGTGACCCTTTCACATATTCAACTTGAACGTTACACTTTTAGTAATGTTTATACATGAGCACCAAGTTATAGCACCCAGAAAAGTAGATACTGGTGTAACCGATGTGAAATGGCTAGCTAGTTAGCGGTGGTGCGCGCTAATAGCGTTTCAATCGGTGACGTCACTCGCTTTGAGACCTTGAAGTAGTGGTTCCCCTTGCTCTGCAAGAGCCGCGGCTTTTGTGGAGCGATGGGTAACGATGCTTCGTGGGTGACTGTTGTTGATGTGTGCAGAGGGTCCCTGGTTCGCGCCCGGGTCGGGGCAAGGGGACGGACTAAAGTTAAACTGTTACACTGGCAAATAAGAGTTGTTAAAGTTGTGTGAAGGTAAGAAAGTCAGACATGGCATACTATGTGCTACCCCATCCATACTTCCCCAAAGAGAAGAGTACAGAGACAGGGCAATGGAAAGAATGGATGGATACTGACCCCTTGCTTGGATCCTTGTTCATAGGGCCAGGTCAGCCAGCCTAGCTCACTCCCTGATGCCCTCATATCCAACAGCACCTCTGCAGAGGGGAAAAGTAAAATTCAATCAAATAGGTCTTAACCTACTAAAATGTGATTGACTTACCACAGAAAGCTGGGACATGTACATTTTGAAGTTAATTTGCTTCTTTCTATTAGGTATTATCATTTGAACTCTAATATCTTACCCCAAGAATAGTAATTGTCTAAATCCCCTACACTTCAAGTGAGGCTCAAACATAGGCCTATGTTAGTGACTTATACAATTAAAAAGGAAGCTTAGGGTGTAATCATTAACTTGAGATGGAATATCCTAACTTTCTCATCATTCAACTTTGCTGCGCAATAAGTGGTACCAGGCATGAATGTTCAGCCCAACCACGCAGATAATTATTCATTTTATATTGTTATATTTAATATGTTCACAATATCTTACTGCAATCATATTGCTCTAGAGACAATATAAAAGTTCAAAATTCCAACAGGTAGTGGCACTCTATAATGTAGCAAGACTGCTCTCAACACACCCTCATCTTGATAAAGAGATCAGCATAGATACTGAATCGAATGCGGGCGAAACTTGAACATCTAAAAAAGTATAAAGGATTGCATTATAAACAGTTTCTGGTCAAAATCAACAAACTTAAAAACTTCTACAAGTTGCGACATTGTATCAATAGCCCATGTTCTTGCCCTGTGCTTTAAACATCCACTTCTTCGTGGTCCCACAACCTGAACAGAGCAGGATATACTTCTTGCAACAGAAACATTTTGATTTCAAATAGTTACCAAAGTTTGAAAAGTAGTCAAGACTTTCGCTTACCTTCTTTAGTTTGCAGTGTAATAAATATACCGTTAATTAATACATAGGAAAACAACAAGCGCTTAATTCCACGGGAATCCATTTGAGAATGTTTTCTTCTTATTTCTAGGCTTGGTTGGGACATTTCCACCCTCTCATCAGTTGCTCAACTAAACCGTGAGCTCGCGAAAGCCTCATTCACGAATGAGGACGTCACCAACTCCGCCTGTTGGAATGTCATCAATTCCATAAAGGAGGGTGTGTGGCAAATTGGCATTATGGTTTTGATGGCCTCAGCCATTTACCTTAGCGACAAGCAAAGCAGATATCAATACAATGTTGGCCTATTTACCTTTTTATGATTCTTTTTTTGTGTACAAAAATAAGAAGAGAGAATTCTGCATGAAACTCATGATACAAGTTTATCAATCACATTATTATCATATTCATATAATCTAGAATCTGAAGCAAAGACAACTCAATCCATAGTCAAGATAAATAAAATTACAAATAATTGTACTAATTGGCTTTAGAATTTGAAATACCATACTCTTGATGAATATAAGTGAAGTGAAACATCTGTATTTTCAATGGGAAAGATAGAGAGGTGGGAGAATGGGGAGTGGGAGGGTGTGCTGGTATGAGTATGAACATAGGGAATTAAATAATCCATCACCTAGGAACTCTTTCGCAAATTAATTTGGGAGTCAACCTCTGTCTACCTTCATTATTTGTTGTACAGTGTAACTCTGTGATTTATGAATGCTTATCTGTATCTTGTAGTTTTCACTAAAAACCTCCTGAATATTTTATCAACCTGTTAGATTTTCTTGGTAAATGTTTACCATTGATTGCGCTGTCTTCACAAGAAATTATTACAATACAGTATGACATTTATTTTGCATGGGTCATACCTGTGGGCCCAACTCTGTGGGGAAAGATTAGGCTTCTCTCTGTTTCCCCGGCAGACGGGCCCCAGCCTTGTGCGAATCCTCCCTCCCCATCCGACCTCCCCTTACCCCGGGGCTCTGGTTTCATAAAGCACCTCTCACACCAGGGAGAATGCCTGGAGCCTTATGAAATGCCACATAAGAGTGATTCCTCATGAAACCCAGACAAAAAAGACAATGGTTTTGGGAATTCTCACAAAATGTAATCCATGGAATAGTCCTTTGCAGGAAGGGTTGTTGGCATATATTTGACATTTGTATCTAAAAGCATAATTAGAAAGAATTGATCAAAGTTGGCTTATTTATGCCATCTGTAGATTTTTTTATTTAACCTTTATTTAACTAGGCGAGTCAGTTAAGGACAAATTCTTATTTACAATGACGGCCTAGGAACAGTGGGTTAACTGCCTTGTTCAGGGGCAGATTTACAATGACGGCCTAGGAACAGTGGGTTCAGTTAACTGCCTTGTTCAGGGGCAGATTTACAATGACGGCCTAGGAACAGTGGGTTTGGTTAACTGCCTTGTTCAGGGGCAGAACGGCAGATTTTTACCTTGTCAGCTCGGAGATTCGATGCTACAAATCTGTAGGGTATTGGGGGGTAATCAGACTAACAGATAAGGCTCTCACATATGCTCCCTTGGTCGGCCCACACTTTCTCCTGCTGCTGCTGTGTGTTGTTGGGGCTGGGTAACAATGGGCCTGCTGTCCCCCAGTGAAGGGGGTTCAAGGGGGCTGACTTGGTTGGGAGAGCTGCCAAGCACAGGTGTAGTAACTCAACTCAGCATCATCAGAGTGAGGGGGACAGCAGGCCCATTGTTACCCAGCCCCAACAACACACAGCAGCAACAGCAGAAAGTGTGGACCGACCAAGAGAGCATGTGTGAGAGCCTCATCTGTTAGTTTGATTACCCCCCAATACCCTACAAATGATTCCAAACACATGACACTGTT
Organism: Salvelinus namaycush; assembly: GCF_016432855.1. Lineage (NCBI taxonomy): Eukaryota > Metazoa > Chordata > Actinopteri > Salmoniformes > Salmonidae > Salvelinus > Salvelinus namaycush. The sequence continues at coordinate 25,795,832 of NC_052322.1, forward strand.
GATTTGTGGCTATGTTATACCTGTTTTTGGCTCTGTATACGACACTGTTCCCCACTTCCTGTCAGACTTACAGCTATTCGGTTCCTAAGTAGTCAAGATATTTTTTTCAATACAATGATAGCAAAGTGCAAAGTGCTGAGCAAACTATCTGTGGGGTAGCTAAAGGCTGACAGGGTGAGTCTTGATTGAACACTATCATCCCAGTAATATACTATACACTATTCAGAAAGATCCCACATGAAGAAATACTACAGTGTACTGTATACTATGGTCGGAATACTGTAGTATTCACTGCAGTGTTGTTGCTGAATTTACTGTAGTAGTCACTGTAGTATAATGTGGTATTTACAGAAATACTAAAAAATAATACAATACTACAAATGTTCCATAACCTGTAGGTAGGTAGGTAAGTAGGTAGATAGGTAAGTAAGTAGGTCTGGGTTCTGAAAAGGGAGTGCAAAGCTTCTGCTCTTTTCTATAACCACAGGGAACACAATATATGGTCTATACTTGGCGTGTAGGTTTCTAACTTATGGGTGGCACAACTTGGGATATGGAAGGGGAATGGGCAGGGTTTATGCAAATTACATACTGTAGTATTTACTAGAGTAAAGATAAATGTGTTTTTGCAGTGCTGTTAAAAAAAAGTATACTATATAGTATTCTACAGTATACTACACAATTCTATACTGGGGGGGGGGGGGGGGGGGGTATGGAGTAGGGTCAAGTTCCTTGAAGAGACTGATCTAAGGTCAGTTTTGCGTTATGAAAGTCTGGGACCGGAAAACACTCATGCTCTGAATAGAGAGGAAAGGATGGCAATCCATATGTCAACAAACCCAATACAAAGCAATCATTATTATATTGAAACACACTGAGTGTACAAAACATTGTGCTCTTTCCATGACATAGACTGACCAGGTTAATTCAGGTAGGCAAGCTATGATCCCTTAATCTGTGTAGATGAAGGGGGACGAGGCGGGTTAAAGAAGGATTTTGAAGCCTTGTGACAATTGAGACATGGATTGTGTGTGTGCCATTCAGAGGGTAAATGGGCAAGACAAAATATTTATGTGAATGGGGTATGGTAGTAGCTGCCAGGTTTGTGTCAAGAACTGCAACGCTGCTGGGCTTTTCATGCTCAAGAGTTTCCCATATATATCAAGAATGGTCCAACACTAAAAGCACATACAGCCTTCTTGGCACAATGGTGGGAAACATTGGAGTCAACATGGGCCAGCATCCCTGTCGAACGCTTTCAACACCTTGTAGAGTCCATGCCCTGACAAATTTAAGCTGTTCTGAGTGCAAAAGGGTGTGAAACTTTGTACACTAAGTGTATCTCCACACCTGTAACAAGGAGCTCTCTCTCATATTCAAAGTTCTCTAACCTTGTGCGAGAATCTGAGAATCATGACACAACAACAAAGTTATTCAGAAATCTCATCTAAATGAACTCTTTGGAAATTACAGATCATCCATCCCCCTGGGCTGAAGTGAATAGGCGCTATATATTAATTCAGTCATTATCACAACATTCCGATGCCCTGAGCTGGAACACACTCATATTCGTTGCCTCCCTTTTTATTGGAGACACAGGTCACGCTAGAGAGGGCTAGTGAGAGCAGATGTTGTATTTGCTCACCCAAGTAGAATGAGCTGATCCTGAGGCCATGCGTACCTCCTCGATATCAAATGACACTACTGGGGTCAGAATACATTCAAGACAATGCCTTGAAGGAAGTGCACTGGAGAAAGCGCATCCAGAATGTGTGAGATGGACCCCTGAGAGCTTAGGGCGGAAGAGAGTCTGGAGGGCATGAGGGGTACCCATTGATAGCCACCTGTTGATTCTGTTCCAAATGACCTAAACTTTTTTAGATTACTCGATCAGGTGTATGTGTGTGTTTGTTTGTGTGTGTGCGTGTGTGTGTGTGTGTGTGTGTGTGTGTGTGTGTGTGTGTGTGTGTGTGTGTGTGTGTGTGTGTGTGTGTGTGTGTGTGTGTGTGTGTGTGTGTGTGTGTGTGTGTGTGTGTGTGTGTGTGTTTGTGTCTGTGTGTCTGTGTGTCTGTGTGTCTGTGTGACAGAGAGAGAAATAGAGAGGGAGAGAGAGAGAGAGCGAGAGAGAGCAAGAGAGAGGGAAAGAGGAAGAGAAAGATAAACATAAAGAAATAATTAAAAGAAAGTGAGAAAAGGAAAGAGAGAGAGCGATGTAGTAGAGAAGTGCCAGGTTCTTCAGGGGGTTTCCAGGCAAAATGGTTGACGATGCTGATCAGTGATGTCATGCTGTTAGGCAGCACCTGTTCTTGTAGTTGCCCCTGCAAACCTATGGTGGTCTGTGGTTTGCTGAGGTAGGCATGTGAAGCATGTCTGACCCTCCTCCATATGTTACCGGCCCCCACTTCCTGGCAAAGAAGGGGGTTGTGTCAATGAAAGTGTTAGGACAACTATATAAAGTGTTTGTGTATGCGTATGCCTGTGTGTGTGTGTGCGTGCGTGCGTGCGTGCGTGCGTGCGTGCGTGCGTGCGTGCGTGCGTGCGTGCGTGCGTGCGTGCGTGCGTATACATGCAAGACTGTTACCAAAAGTAAGAATTTCACAGTGTTGATAGTTGTTGTTGTGTAGGAGTGTGGTACTTTTGCTCACTAGCAATTTGCCTTAAGTAGACAAGTAGAAGCAGGGTTGGTGAAAAGGTAGCTTCATAAATCAGGCTTACATTGTTACTTGGAAAGATTATTAAACAATCACTGCTCAGAGGGAAAATATTTAAGAGCCTTTTTGATTGAGATAAGTGGTGTTCTTATACAGTAGGCCTTTCAACCACGTCATCTAATCATCTCATCATAACAAAGGCTTGTGTACTGTACTGTATATAATAGTTGCAGTGCCAAATAAGGCTATAGTTACCCAGGAGGATGTAGGGAGTGTGTGTGGCTAGAACCTGCATATGAGGAGATATCAATTAGTGTCCCTGTTTACAGACACACGGGTGGTGCCATACAGCTGTCATCTTCTTGGTCACCAGGGGAGGTGGTTTTAAAGCAGTGATGTTTCCATAGTCTTAACACACCAGGAAACACACACACATACACATACACACACCAACACACACACATGCACAGACACATGCACAAAACCACAAACACACACACACACATTCACTTTCTCATGCTGCTCTGCGGGTGAAAACAGAGAGTAGATTTCAACAATTAGGTGACCAAATACAGCCGTAACCTCCATTGAGGCAAGTGTGGGAGAAAGGGGAGCAAGCATACAAACAGGTGTTGCCCAGCCATGTGAGTGCTAAGCTAAGGGTCAATGGGACTTAGATAGTTATACAGTGCTGGGGGAACAAAGTAGTGTGAATGACAGCTGCCTGTGGAATGGCAGCTCATATCAACGCTTGTCACTCCTCCAGCATGTCTCAGAAAGCTTGTTCCTGCTTGTCTGCTCTCTTTCAACAGCTCCCAGTTCCAAACCACAGAGAAACCTATATTTTCTCCAGGACAAGACAGAATTCTGAAAGTCTGTGAAACGGTTGGCATGTAAAGTGTGTCCTTCTGAGACGGCAGTGATTCAGTGAAAGCACGTGAAGAGAAACAGTTATGTAACACATGTGACTGTTGGATTAAGCAAGCATGGAGTCCAAAGATCTTAGTCGGGACACTGTGCCCCAGTGCTTTTTACAAGGCGTAAATCACATATTAATGTAAAAATCTGACAACAATACCAGACAATAAACCAGAACATGATAATTGTCTCAACCACCGTCAAACCACAGTGTACTTACTGCACATCAGAATGGGAGTGGTTTGAGGGATAGAATTGGTTTTGTGAAATAACATCAATAATATTTCATGATTACATCTACAGTTATGCAAGTTAGCCCTGGCGATATGTGGGAGTTTTTTTGTATCGTCCCCAATGCTAATTCAATAAATACCTGACGTTCTACAGTCAATTCCTTGCATCTTGTGATGTTGATATCAAAACTCACTTGACCTTTTAATGTGAGAAGAAAATCAAACTGTGCAAATTGTGTTTGATGCCACAGTGGTCACCACGCATTGCGACGCTGTCACGCCCTGACCTTAGAGAGCCTTTTTATGTCTCTATTTGGTTTGGTCAGGGTGTGATTTGGGGTGGGCATTCTATGTTTTGTTTTCTATGATTTTGTGTTTCTATGTTTTGGCCGGGTATGGTTCTCAATCAGAAACAGCTGTCTATCGTTGTCTCTGATTGGGAACTATACTTAGGTAGCCCTTTTTCCCTCCTTTCGTTGTGGGTAGTTGTCTTTGTTTGTGGCACGATAGCCCTTAAGCTTCACGGTCATTTTGTATTATTTTTGTCGGCGTTATTCAAATAAAAAGGAATATGTACGCTCACCACGCTGCGCTTTGGTCCACTTCCTTTGACGGCCATGACAGACGCAGGCAGGAAAAGGGAACTTTTCAACCAGCATATCTGCAAAGTGGACCTAACAAACAAATACTGATGGCCTGAATAGTCCAGTAAATGTTTCTGTCCCTTCCTAACCCCTTCACTACTACCCACCGCCACCCCACCATTTTTCTGAAGAGCCCTGCACAAAACCTTAATTGGGGAATTTCAATTCTCCCACCCCCTCAAAAGTGCCATCTTCCTACATATCTGTTATTTTTGTCATCCACTTTACCTCATCCGGAAAGAATCCTTTACTTTGATCTTTATCATCCATCATCAGTGAGTATTTTGATAGATATGGATAGATAGAGAATTGCATAAGTCCATTAACCCTCTGCTTTACTGTAGATACAGCATCATCGGCCTAATAGCCCTCTCACTATCCACTCAAATACTGTGTTTCCTTGCCATAGACACTGACTTACAAGGAAGTTGAAAAGGCAGTTAAAGTCCTGAGTTACAAAATGAAAAAGGTGATGCAAATCCTGCTTCACCTCCTACCTATAGTAAGAACCCAAAAGATAACACTCTCTCACACGCACTGTCACTGTCACTGGCATATTGAGTTTCAATTCTGGAGTGGCTATAGCCAAAAGAGAAGGGGCACAGAATTTTTTAATTCCATAGAATTGATAAACCACAAATACACTATTTTATTTACAACAAAAAAAAGTGAAACTGGTGCAAAACAAGATCACTTCCCCAAGTTCCCCCAAAGCCACATCCCATTTCATCCCCTCCACAGCAACACAGGAGGAGGAAAACAAGAACCTAAGAGGGGTGATGAAAAATCATATAATTCAGATAAATCTGCTTATTACTTGTATTTCAGGGGCATATTCATGTCAATCAAGTGTCTCAGAATTGGAGTGCTGATCTAGGATTAGTTTAGCCTTTTAGATTACAATGAAAACGTTACATGGACATGGGGGAACTGATCCTAAATTAGCCCTCCTACTCCCCCCTATTGCTCTCCAGCCAGGGGCGCTGCACTGCCTCTCAACATGTGTGTGTGTGTGTGTGTGTGTGTGTGTGTGTGTGTGTGTGTGTGTGTACACCGACTGTCCAAAATATTAGGAACACCTTCCTAATATTGAGTTGGACCCCCTTTTGCCCTCAGAACAGCCTCAATTCGTCAGGGTATGGACTCTACAAGGTGTCGAAAGCGATCCACAGGGATGTTGGCCCATGTTCACTACAATGCTTCCCACAGTTATGTCAAGTTGGCTGGATGTCCTTTGGGTGGTGGACCATTCTTGATACACATGGGAAACTGTTGACCGTCTCCGCCCCTTCATTTACACTGATTGAAGTGGATTTAACAAATAACATCAATAAGGGATCACAACTTGTAGTGTATTTTCCGTGTTGACTCTACGTCATAATACATTGACAAATTACGTTGAAATAATGTTGATTCAACCAGTGTGAAGTATCTATTCTACTCTGAGATGCTTGATACATATGGCCCAAAATCCAATTTCAGCCTGGGATGAGAGGAGCTGATGTAGCCGGATGGTGACACATTTAATGTATTCATGGTGACTCTGAGTCATCTGGTTAAGACCCATACCTGGAGCTCTCCCTCCCTGTCCCCACCTAGGAGTCTACTTTACAACATGTACTGTCACCCCTTAGAGCTATTTGATCCATTTCATGATTCCTCCTGTGGCATTGTATTCGATATTCAATCAATCAATCAAATGTATTTAAAAAGCCCTTTTTACATCAACCGATGTCACAAAGTGCTGTATAGAAACCCAGCCTAAAACCCCAAACAGCAAGCAATGCAGATGTAGAAGCACGGTGGCTAGGAAAAACTCCCTTGAAAGGCCGGAACCTAGGAAGAAACCTAGAGAGGAACCATGCTATGAGGGGTGGCCAGTCCTCTTCTGGCTGTGCCGGGTGGAGATTATAACAGAACATGGCCAAGATGTTCAAACGTACATAGATGACCAGCAGGGTCAGATAATAATAATCACAGTGGTTGTAGAGGGTGCAACAGGTCAGCACCTTAGGTGTAAATGTCAGTTGGCTTTTCATAGCCGATCATTCAGAGTTAGAGACAGCAGGTGTGGTAGAGAGAGAGTCCAAAACAGCAGGTCCAGTTCAAGGTAGCACGTCCAGTGAACAGGTCAGGATTCCATAGCCGCAGGCAGAACAGTTGAAACTGGAGCAGCAGCATGACCAAGTGGACTGGGGACAGCAAGGAGTCATCAGGCCAGGTAGTCCTGAGGCATGATCCTAGGGCTCAGGTCCTCCGAGAGAAGAGAGAGAGAAAGAGAGAGAGAAAGAGAGAAAGAGAGAGAGAGAATTAGAGGGAGCATGCTTAAATTCACACAGGACACCGAATAAGACAGGAGAAATACTCCAGATATAACAGACTGACGCTAGCCCCCCGACACATAAACTATTGCAGCATAATCTGGACCCCTATAGCAAAATCTGTTCCCCTTCAAATCAGCCAGGCTAGACAATCTGGACCCTCTCTTTCTAAAATTATCCGCCGAAATTGTTGCAAACCCTATTACTAGCCTGTTCAACCTCTCTTTCGTATCGTCTGAGATCCCCAAAGATTGGAAATCTGCCGCGGTCATCCCCCTCTTCAAAGGAGGAGACACTCTAGACCCAAACTTCTACAGACCTATATCTATCCTACCCTGCCTTTCTAAGGTCTTCGAAAGCCAAGTTAACAAACTGATCACCAACCATTTCGAATCCCATCGTACCTTCTCCGCTGTGCAATCCGGTTTCCGAGCTGGTCACGGGTGCACCTCAGCCACGCTCAAGGTCCTAAATGATATCATAACCACCATTGATAAAAGATTGTACTGTGCAGCCGTCTTCATCGACCTGGCCAAGGCTTTTGACTCTGTCAATCACCGCATTCTTATCGGCAGACTCAACAGCCTTGGTTTCTCAAATGACTGCCTCGCCTGGTTCACCAACTACTTCTCAGACAGAGTTCAGTGTGTCAAATCGGAGGGCCTGTTCCGGACTTCTGACAGTCTCTATGGGGGTGCCACAGGGTTCAATCCTCGGGCCAACTCTTTTCTCTGTATACATCAATGATGTCGCTCTTGCTGCTGGTGATTCTCTGACCCACCTCTACGCGGACGATACCACTCTGTATACTTCTGGCCCTTTTTTGGACACTGTGTTAACTAACCTCCAGACGAGCTTCAATGCCATACAACACTCCTTCCGTGTCCTCCAACTGCTCTTAAATGCAAATCAAACTAATTGCATGCTCATCAACCGATCGCTGCCCACACCTGCCCGCCCATCCAGCATCACTACTCTGGACGGTTCTGACTTAGAATATGTGGACAATTACAAATACCTAGGTGTCTGGTTAGACTGTAAACTCTCCTTCCAGACTCACATTAAGCATCTCCAATCCAAAATTAAATCTAGAATCAGCTTCCTATTTCGTAACAAAGCATCCTTCACTCATGCTGCAAAACATACCCTCGTAAAACTGACTATCCTACCGATCCTCGACTTCGGCGATGTCATTTACAAAATAGCCTCCAACACTCTACTCAGCAAATTGGATGCAGTCTATCACAGTGCCATCCGTTTCGTCACCAAAGCCCCATATACTACCCACCACTGCGACCTGTATGCTCTCGTTGGCTGGCCCTCGCTTCATACTCGTCGCCAAACCCACTGGCTCCAGGTCATCTATAAGACTTTGCTAGGTAAAGCCCCGCCTTATCTCAGCTCACTGGTCCCCATAGCAGCACCCACCCATAGCACGCACTCCAGAAGGTATATTTCACTGGTCACCCCCAAAGCCAATTCCTCCTTCGGCCACCTTTCCTTCTAGTTCTCTGCTGCCAATGACTGGAACAAACTGCAAAAATCACTGAAGCTGGAGACTCATATCTCCCTCACTAGCTTTAAGCACCAGCTGTCAGAGCAGCTCACAGATCACTGCACCTGTACATAGCCTATCTGTAAATAGCTCATCCAACTACCTCATCCCCATACTGTTATCTATTTTATTTATTTTTGCTCCTTTGCACCCCAGTATCTCTACTTGTAAACTAATCTTCTTCACATCTATCACTCCAGTGTTTAATTGCTATATTGTGATTATTTCACCATTATGGCCTATTTATTGCATTACCTCCATTATCCTACCACATTTGCACACACTGTATATAGACTTTTTCTACTGTATTATTGACAGTATGTTTGTTTATTCCATGTGTAACTCTGTGTTGTTGTTTGTGTCACTGCTTTGCTTTATCTTGGCCAGGTCGCAGTTGTAAATGAGAACTTGTTCTCAACTAGCCTACCTGGTTAAATAAAGGTGATTTTTTTTTAAAATAAATAAAAATACTGGAGTCTGGAAAAGGTGGAACGATCACCTTATCCTCATCCTTTCACTGGTCCTATCGTGTTAGCATGACAACATTGACAACAATGTTGACAACAAGGCCTCCGGACATGAGCTCACTTATTGTGAAGTGTGTGGGATGGGTTATACATGTAGTATGCACCTTGGGTGGGCTGACACCTTTCTCTTATAACCAGGTATTTGGGACAAAAGAGATCTGGGAGGTACTAGACTGTACATAGAAGAGTGTATGGAGGTATAGCCATGTTCTACTGAGAAAAATGGGCCAAAATCAGGATTTAGAAAGACTGAGTCAGAGACCAAATGCAGTATTAGCAGTAGGCTTATTGGGCTGTGTGATTTTGTACATTTTGTGTGTTACTGAATAAATATGTATACACATGACCTTTGCTCCCTTGTACTTCCTGCTTCTGTTATTTTTCTGCTACCACAAGCAGCCTCTCATCTGTGTCTTTCCACATTGTCTGTGTTCTTATCTAGGCTCCTGGATTAGCCCCCTAAGGTCGATGTCCATGACCCCGGGGACATCTAATTAGCATAATAAAATAATCCCGATAAAAATTCATCAATTTAAGATAGACATAGAGTATCTGTTTTTTTTTGCATTGGATGCATCTGAAAGGTGACAGAGCTAGTGCAGTGTTTGTCAGACCATGAGACATCCTGAAAATCGGTCTGCTCACAAAATCGTCTGTAGAGTCCATACGTTTTGGCCTAATATTACCCCTCTGTGTAAAGGTGAGACAATCACAAACACATACACATGGGTTGTTTTGCTCTAGGACGCCCACATGCCTCACCAGACTCATCTGAAGGTCCCCTGGTACCAGTTGAAAAAATGTATGTAAGTATAGCGCATTCGGAAAGTATTTAGACCCCTTGACTTTTTCCACATTTTGTTACGTTACAGCCTTATTCTAAAATTGATTAAATTGGTTAAATACATGTCCAAAAAAATAAATGTTTGGGCTCCCGAGTGGCACAGTGGTCTAAGGCACTGCATCTCAGTGCTAGAGGAGTCACTACAGACACTCTGGTTTGAATCCAGGCTGTATCACAACTGGCCGTGATTTGGAGTCCTATAGGGCGGCGCACAATTGGCCAAGCGTCGTCTGGGTTTGGCTGGTGTAGGCCGTCATTATTAATAAGAATTTGTTCTTAACTGACTTGCCTAGTTAAATCAAGATTACAAAAATAAAAATACTGATCTTTATTATATCTCTCAAATATAGGACAGACACTTCAGAAAAAACTTCCATTTGATTTTTGGGGGACTATCTGTTGTTCCGTGTAGTGAATCTGTTATTCAATGCATTTCAACAAATCATGTTTTCATATTTGTTTTCGATACCTCAAGGGGTTTTAAAATTCTAAATCAAATAGCAAACTGATCATTGGTAAGACCTTAAAACAATTCCATATAGCTGCTCCACCAAATGAGGCTGTTTTTGACAAGGACCTGGAACTCTCCACACCACCCTATTATCAAGTCCTCCCACACACAGTTATTAAGGGAGGGGCGATACATGCCGTTAAAGCCTCCCAACCCAGAGTATCCACAAACCAGATATGTAAAACACAGGCTTCTTTGGTCTAATCTCCCAAATGAAGAGCTTACTGAACAGTGAACATCCTCCCATTCATCATTTGGAGTCACAATTCTCTCCAGGCCACAACTGCTGCCCCCACTCTAGACCTCTTCCGAATGGTTCAGCAAAGGTTATTGTTCAGACAATTCAAATGCCAATGTGACAAAATCTGCAACAATATAAACAGAACATGTAAGAGTCTCAAGAGGTTTTTATGATTTTGCTGTTGCATCCAGATCCAAATTAAATCAAATCAAATGTAATTTGTCACATACAACAGGTGTAGACCTTACAGTGAAATGCTTACTTACAAGCACTTAACCAACAATGAAGTTTTAAGAGAAATACCTAAATTTTCTTTTTAAATAAATAAATGTAACAAATAATTAAAGAGCAGCAGTAAAATAACAATAGCAAGGCAATATACAGGGGGTACCGGTAAAGAGTCGAAGTGCGGAGGCACCGGTTAGTCGAGGTAATTGAGGTGATGTGTGCATGTAGGTAGAGTTATTAAAGTGACTATGCATAGATAATAACAGAGAGTAGCAGCAGCGTAAAAGGGGAGGGCAATGCAAATAGTCTGGGTAGCCATTTGATTAGGTGTTCAGGAGTCTTATGGCTTGGGGGTAGAAGTTGTTTAGAAGCCTCTTGGACTTGGTGCTCCGGTACCGCTTGCCGTGCAGTAGCAGAGAGAACAGTCTATGGCTGGGGTGGCTGAAGTCTTGACAATTTTTAGGGTCTTCCTCTGACACCGCCTGGTATAGAGGTCCTGGATGGCAGAAAGCTTGGCCCCACTGATGTACTGGACCGTACGCTCTGTAGTGCCTTGCGATCGGATGCCGAGCAGTTGCCATAACAGGCAGTGTTGCAACCCGTCAGGATGTTCTCGATGGTGCAGCTGTAGAACCCTTTGAGGATCCACCCAGGTGGATGCTCCACATTGACATAGATGAAGTGAGTTTACCCCTACATTATGTAACTTTAGGGTATCTCTAAGACCCAGAAGAAAGAATTGAAAAAATGCATTACATAACTGTAATGCTTCCGATCTAGTTGTGTTTATCATGTGTTGAAATGTGTCTGTGGATAATACATTCAGAGCAACATCTGCATGGAACATCAGCAAAAAGCCTAAAACTCAAAACAAGAAAACAAGCACTTATCAATGTCAGAAAAACCCAAAACCAGTATTTTCAAAGTTCTTTGCATCTTCTTTTACTAGCTCAATTTGGCCTTTGGAATGTAATGTTGCGGGCTAAGACTTCAAAAGACAGACTAAAAAGACAGAAAGATGGAGGGGGTTGAGCAAGCATGAAGGACTCATAACTTTTTTCCTTCCTACTCTTCCTGCTGCTGCTTCCCCATCTCGTTTGTCATAGGCTAGGTCTGTAATTTCAGAGGGCAGGGTAGGAGGGGGGGACAAAGTGAGGAGAGGAACAGCATCTTGAGTTTCCCCTTTGCTCTCCGTGCTCTCTCTCTTCACACTGTGTTCCAACATCTTTGCTTCTTCTCATGCTGGGCCTCAATTAACATTCCTTGTCTTAGCCTGTCGAGGCACTATAAATCGCTTGCGCTTCACCTCTTTTCCATGGTCACACTCCCTTCTTCCTCCTGTAATGAAAAAAGAAAGAGGAGAGGCGTGATGTGTCTTTGATGAGTTCCAGCATGATCCGCTTTCCCTCCCTCAGATATCCAGTGGCCTCTTAGTTTGAGAACCTTTATTTTCACAACCTCAGCCCTTCTACATCTCTTTGTAGCTCTGTTTTCTCTCTGATATAAAATACTGTTATGAAAAATTCTATATTATTGCATTAAGCATGTGGGATGAGTGTTTAAATAAGCGAAAACCACAGTTGACATTTCAGGAAGAAGCCACCATTTTGGAACTCTAGAACATCCTTTGATGGCTGAAATTGAGGGTTATAAAACCATAATGTACAGTTGGGGTACTTGGGGTCTCTTCGCTGCAGGCAGTCCCCCTTTGAGGACATTCATTTTAGCCTTTTCAGTACCTCCAAATGTGATGAGAGTCCACACAGGCCTGTCCGCCGAACATTCCCACAGGGAATTCCTCACCAATAACTCCCAATCGGCATCCCTCTGAGGATTCTTCAGTGTGCTTTTGAATGTAACAGGAGCAGGACACCCTAATGTTCAGGCATTAGTCTTAACATTTTTAAACTATAGAGCCCTATAGCCTCGGGGAGGATAAGTACAAAAGTGCAACTTTAATTGCCCTTCCCTTGTGCCGATCCCAGGTTTGAACATACTTCTCCATAGTCACTTATCTTCAGACTGCTTCACATAAATGCAAAATATGGGCACATATTATCAGATAAATGTCTGACTTTCTTTGGAAGACTAACAATGCAAGGCCATTGTTGGAGAAATTAACTTCTCTTCGCTCTCTCCTATGCATGTACACACAGCTGTACTGTGGATTTTTCACTGCAGTTGCCATGTTTATGATTTAGTGGTAGTTTTTCCAAAACTCATTTATGTGAGCCATTTGTCTACATAAACTAGGATTGTCAACTAATAGTGCAGTTAGAGAACTCTGACTCAAAACATAAAATGAGCATGGTAAGCTTTAGGCTACAGAAGTACAAACAGAAATTTCAACAAAACAATCTGTGTAACGACATTAAATTAATTTGGAAAACTGATTGGATTTGCAAAAGTCATCAATGTAAGGGAGTTGTCTTTTCACCCAATGTTAAACCTAATTCCAATGAGAGGGTGACATCATGTTTAATTCACATTAGTTGATAACTCAGCCAATTGGAAATCAAAACTAAACATTGAACTGATGTCTGTGCCCAGTGGGTATTATCCTATGCTGACATCTTGTGACTTCAAGGTGAACTGCAACATATTTCACAACAAGTAGTAACCTGAAGACGCTGCATATTTTCACAAGTAGTAACCTGAAGACGCTGCATATTTCACAACAAGTAGTAACCTGAAAACAATGTTCTGCATAATCAGAGTAACAACTAGATAATACTGTTGGTAATATATCATACAGTAATGTATCTGCAGTGGAACAAGGCATACCAAGACAACGGGCAAAAGCAAGCAAACACAAATCAAGAGTGACAGACCATTTAATGGATCTGTAGATGTTAAACAACCATTTATTTTAGTTTAAAAATGTCCTCATGGAGGAACAGCAAAATACACTGAAAATTATGAAATAAGATTGATCAAAAGACAGTTTAAGATAAATAATTTTGTTTTTGGGGTATTTTCTTGTAAGTTGTATACAAAAATTATAAGTGCCTTCAACATCACCATGAAAGTATTCAGCCTGCAGTCATAGAAATATTTACACCACAAAAACTGAGAATCTGCATCGGTTCACAACTAGCTTCATCTTTCGGACTGCTTTGTTTTGTCACACAAAACAAAACATGAAGACCCTGAACGGAGACAGTAATAAGGGAAAGTACACAAGAGCACATATTGAGAACATGAGTATTTACAGAATTGGCTCAGGGAGACACTAGTTCAGGGAAAGGAAAGAGAGACCGTTTACACATACATTCCCAGCATTGTTTAAAGTTTTAGTCACATTCGTTGCCTTACGGATTGTATTTACCCTTTACTTATTCAAGTTAAGCATGCTACAGCTGTCATTGAGTATTTTGCTTTTTGACTTTGGGAGCACATATTGGTATCCAGGAGTATTTTCAGAGGAACGGTAGAGGGCAGTGGAGGACACAAGGAGAGAGACAGAAGGACTATGTTCACCAACATCAAATAGAACAGTTTATGGCACTCCATGGAAATGAAGACAGGATTTCACAATGGAGTAGTAGTATGTATGCTGTAACAGGTTGGGCTGATGAAGAAAATATATCAAAAACTAAGTACAAACAGAGGCTGGTACAGTAGATCTGAGTGACAAATACAAAGTCAAGTATGAAAATAGGTTCTGGGGGTTCATTGAAAAAGAGATTTTGGCACAGAATCAATTCCAATAACAAAAGTTTGTAAATGTCACGCCTAGGAGTTTTGTAGGGGTCCTTGCCAGTTGCCACCCCCAAAAGGTTGATAGTGATGAGTTGTCATATAATCCACTTGGCCTCCTTACATACTTTTAATCTTTAAATATTTATAATATTTACAGTTTTGCAATTGTCTACGACACCTTGACTTGTAAATAAGACAAACAAAAATAAACAAATTATATATATAGTCGCCTGTTGAGGCATTAAGTGCAAACTGTACAACTCAAATAGTACCCTCTGAGGATAGAGTTGACTCTGGAAATGAAGTAGAAGGAAATCAAGTTGGCCGATGGTAGAAGAGTTGAAGCAGTACAGAAGATTGATGAAGCAGACATTATTCCTTTTTCTATTTTTCTCTTGCACAAGTAAAGCTGGTCACTGGCGCATGTCTATTATAATTAGGTAGCATTTTATTCTCTAATCTGTACAAAGATCATGTTTTTTTTCTCAACATAGTGCAATGACTGATTGGATCTGTTCTCTAAGAAAATCCCCAAAGGATGTAAATAAAATCACAATCATTATTTCAATGAGAGTAAAAACATCCCATAGCAGTCTTTCTCTTTTTGTTCCTTCGTCTCCTCGAATGCTTTCAAAATCAAGACGCAATCCGGTTTACTTCCAACGATTGCAAAAGTGAAATGTATGATCATAGAATTGATCACGAAAACCCCCAATCGACCCTTCCGTATGCTCTCCGTAAAGGCAGGGAGTTGTGGAATCAGAGGTGGAAGGATGACTTAAGGACTTGGTGAAGAGAAGTAAGAGTGAGTGCATGTTTTAAAAACAAAAAAAAGAGGTCAAACCCATCCAAACTGAGGCATTTCCAGTTTTCTAACCTGGATGAAAGTCCAAAAAGGCTGGTGTTGGCTTGATTCTGTTGGGTTCTAGAGAATGGAGTTTTTTTTATTGGAGGTATTACACGGAGGCAATGACAATCATGATGTGAGGGGAGATGCTGGAGATACTGTTGAGAAGGTCGGGGGCGAGCCGCGACAGGTGGCTCTCAGAGAAATCACATGGTGGAAAAATCTGCACCACATATGCCGGCTGGGGAAGGAAGAGACAAGACACGTGTCAGTTGTGTTTCCAACCTCATTGTTTGAAATCAGTTCAGTACCATACTCCCATCTCCACCTAATATTTACTTGAATACAGAAGGGCCATTACAGGTCCATTTGAAATGGATGCTGATATGGCTTAACAGTCAGAATGCAACACATACCTGATTGGAGCCGGGGTTGGGGACATTGATGATCCCAGCTGCTTGTTTTTGCTGTAGGTAGGTGATGAAGCCTCCTTTCAGGAGAAGGGTCTGACTGAGAACGTCCTCCTGATCCCGTCCACATGGCAGAGCTAGCAGGAGGCAGTAGTCACTCTCCACCTATAAACAACAATCATCAAATCGGTTGTGCTTTCACCTGAAATGTTACTGAAATATTAAGCATGTTTACATTCACAGTTGTAATGAGAACTAGTTGCCTGCAAAGAAAACATTACCTAAGAGTGTCTTTGGAAACATTCTACAAGAACCGTGATAAAATGCATAATTTCAATGACGGACAACTAGCAACTCACCATCATCCTGCGAGCCACGCCCTCAAGCTGGGACGCTTCCAACCTCATCCTCTGTGCGATGCGGAGCGGGGCCCCTCCCTCCAGTGGCGGCAGTGAACGGTGGGCAAGAACGTTGTTGCCAGAGACAAAGTGGAGCTGCACGGCAGCCGAGTCATTCTTCAGAGCCAGCAGGCCTTGCCATACTATGGGGTATTTCTGCACAAACAAAAGTGTAGCAAAGAAAGATCAGAGAAATATATGACATTTTAAGTATAAGCAATATTATCTGAACTGATTTCTAATTCTAATCTATCCTTACTAATGATGACTGAAAGTCTTCAGGATTGTTTTAATTCCCATGATCAGCCTCCTTACCATTAAAAGCTGCACCATATCGACGGACCGGTATCCTGAGTGCCCCAGTTTACCCTCAGGGTGCAACTGTGAGGAACTTGAGAGGGGTGCTACTGGAGGGCTCGGCATGAAGACTGGTGGGCCCTTCTGCAGAGCTAGCTCTTGCTTGTGGGAGAGAGCCATGGGAGAAGTATAAGAGGGTGAAATGGTGTCCCTCTGCATCCGGGGCATGTGGGATAAGTCCATGGAGGCTGTGTGACGGAGGTGGGAGTTGTCCGATTTGGTTTCACTTCCTCCACCAAGTGACCCAGCAGAGAGTGACTGAGATAGCTTGCCCCTGTGGCTGAGATCATCATCCTGAGGAAACAAATAAGACTTCAGTGCTATCTACATAGAAGTAATGTACTGTAGGAGAGAAACACTAAAATAATAGTCAAAGTCAATCCTAACTGAAAACACTGGCAAAAACACTAAACATCTGAAACTAATGAACTAAATTTAAACATGAATGCATAGTTCTCTGACCTGGGAAGGTGTGATGCCGCGGGGAGCCAGGTTCAATCCCATCGAAGAGTGACTAGAAAACTGGGAGTGGAAGCCCTGCATATCCCGGTACACTGGGAAGGAGCCAGTGCCACCTGGATGAATCAGCTGAACACCTTGAGGATGATGATGAGGAGACACCATAACAGGGACAGATGGATGGACCCCCATCATCCTGCTGCTCTCAGTATGAGGTGGGTGAGACATCTTTGCCTCCAATGTTTTAGGAATCTCCTTCCGCATCTGCGTCATGCCTTTTGGAGTCTTGGAGGCAGCAGAGAGGTTGGTGATTGAGGTTGCTCCTGCCTCAGGAGTTTGTGACCGACGTCCCTCTGCAATGGTGTGCTCTCCTAGCTGATGGTGCATCAGGATGCGCATGTCCCGTATGTCGCGCATGTCTCTGATGTCTCGGGAGGCCATGCTGTACTGGTCCAGACGTAGGCCTGCGTGATGCAGCCCTCTGTGCTGCTCTGCCTGCATCATCATCACATCTGACTGGAGCTGGGGTGCAGAGGGTCTGCACAGCCCCTGGTGGTAGTGCTTCATGTTCTCTTCGGCACAGCTGTCTGATGCTCCCCGAGTGGGGCCCGCATGTGACTGCAGCACCATTTCTCTGATGGTGTTGGCGCGCTGAGGAGGTCCAGTGCGGGGAGATGGCATGGAATTCGCCCGTCTTCCATGATTCATTCCAGAGAGCTGTGGGGTATTCATCCTGACATCGCTGTGCGAGAGGTGACCTATAGACACTGACTGGGTGACGCTGTGTGACACCGGGGTCATTATAACAGACTGCTCTGGGTGGGGGTGGTGCATACTGGCAACATATGGAGACATCTCAGGCATGCCAGGATGCAAAACCATAGAGCTGGCATGGGGGGACATTGAGTTTCTGGGAGAGCAAACTTTCGCAAAGGGTAAAGGTGAGTGGCCCGTTGCTCGAGGGGAATGAGGCTCTTGCTTGAGGTGTGGGACTGACCAATCAGATGGGGTACTGGGACTAGGACTCATGCGGTTTCCAGTCAAAGATGGGTAATGTGGATTCATGATTGGGCTGAGGTTGGATGTCTGGTGTGCCTTTGCCATATCCACCATCATTGGTTTGGATTCTGCTCCAGGCTCTTTCTTTACGTGCTGCTGCATCACAGCCCGATTGTACATCAATATTTGAGGACTAGTGACCGGTTGTTGAAACATCCTTACTGCACTACCCTGGGGTCCAGTGTGATATGACGACTCTGACTTTTCAGAACCAGGACTCTCCTGCTTAATGGTGGAGATGACAGGCTGAGAATTGTATGTATGGCCAGTTAAGAGTACCCCCGGGTGTCCGTACCCTGTGGGTGTCAGGGGTCCCTTGGGAGTGCAAAGCTGGGATGGGGCAAATGGTTCTTGCTTAATCTGAGATTTAGACACAGACTGCTGAAACTCTATGTCGACTGCACTGGCCGGTGGGATCTGGCTAATTTTGGCACTGATCCGTTGAGGTCCCTCTGTTTTTTGCCCTGAGTAACTTAGTACTACCACACCCTCGGATGTATTTACCCTGAGGCCACGACTGGAGCCTGTGTTGTAGGGTGTGCTCTCAACTATAGACCGTCCTCTGCAGTTTACATCCTCTGCCACATCCACTCCATGGTAACAGTTGTTCTCGTTCATACTTGATCTGGATTTCTGTTTGGTTAGAGATAGGCCAGCATTACGGTTACTTAGGGAGATTCGAGGTGCTTCCTCAGTGTCAAAGGGCATTGGAATCCGGCTGATGACAGAGGTAGTAGGGGAAGAAATGACTGAATGCACCATCTTCTCTCCAAAGTTCTGCTGGGTCTCGGTGAGCGGGGATGGTTTTTGAAGAGTGAAAGGAAAGGGTCTGTCTTCAGGATGCGTGTGCCTAGCAGCCATTGTGTCAGATGAGTTTTCATTCTCTGACATGCGAGGGTCTGCCAGCGTTGTGGTTAGCACTGTAGTAGGAATGGCATTGCTGTTTGATGCTGACACATATTTGGGATCCATGAGGATCTTTCTGAGAGTGCTGGAGCTAGAGTCAATATCCGATGCCTTAGTATCAGGAGGCATAAGTGGATTTGCCGACTGGCTTCCAAGTGCTGTTACTGCTGGTGCAGAGGGAGTCACTACAGAAACTAGAGTTGCAGGAGTAGCATGTATTATACTTTCTTCAGATCTGTGAAGCCAGTCTGGTGAAACAGGCATCTTGCCTTGGCAGGGTGGAGGGACATCCAATTGGGTTGGAGAAGGTGTGAGAGCAGGGGATGGAGAGAGAGTAGGGGCTACTGCTGATATTTGAAACTTTTTGAAATGAGGAAGTCTCTTGGTACCAGAGTGAAAGGCTGATTCTTCAGGTACGGGTTGTTCCACAGCAGGTTGTTCTGCCTCCTTGGGAGTGTTCACAGTCATGGTACATGTGATATCACATTTGCAGGTAGCAGCTGCGGTGACAACAGTGGCTGTTGCTGTAGCAGTATCTGCCTTAGAGTTGATGACTTCAACTTCTTCAGGAATGGACTCTGGTAGCTTGAAGGGGGAGGTCTCAGCTTCTGATACCTCTTCAGCAGGTTCTCCCTTCCGGTTGACAGCCTTTCGTCCTCTGGACCTCTTTGAAGTCTTAGGTCTGACTGCTTTCCCTTTTTTTGCGTGTGTTTCTGGTAGAAGGGACTCATCTTCAGCAGAGGCCCCAGAGACTGTTGATTCAGAGGCTTTAGCATCTGTCGTCAGGGGTTTGGCACTGGGAATCAAAACTCCCATCTCTGGGTCAATAATGTTGCTGATAGCCATGTGTGTTTCTGGTTCCAAGACATCATTGGCAGAGGGTAAGACCAGAGGCTCTGGGGTAGGAACAATTGCAGTATAAGTGGAAGGAGCTGTGAAACCATCTGTATCAGTAGATATGTCTTCAGCAGTAATGGAATCAATAGCAGCAGCTAGTTCGGTTTCACTGGCAGGAATAGCTGACTTCTCCCCCTCCATTTCATTCTCTGGTTCTACAGTGACAGGGGGCAGCAGGGTAGATGGCTCTGCAGGTGGTTCCTTATAGGGTTGAAGAGGTTGCACAACTGTAAGTTTGGCAATATTCTCCACTGCCCGTTCCAGTTCTATCTGACGTGCCAAAATAGCGGCTGCTGGGTCTACCGTTTGTTCAGGGTCTAACAGAACATCTTCCTTTTCCTCTGGGCTGAACTCTGCGGCATCTTTCAGATAACACTGAGTCCTTGCTTCTTCTTTATCTGGTACTCCTGGTTTGGCATTTTTAGCAGTGGTCTCAAAAGATTCAGCCTCATCCTCCTCAGAGCAAAGCAACCCTTTCACATCATCTACGCTTACACGAATCTCAAGGTTTCTCAAGCCATGCGATTTATCCTCTGTCACCAATTTGGCATTTCGTGTAAACCTTGGTGCTTTTGTGTAAACCTTGGTGCTCTTTTCAGATTGTTGTCTTTTCTCCACATGGGTAGATTCTATCCTCTCAATGTCCCCTTCAGAATACTTTTTCTCAATTTGATCAGTTAGCACTTTGTTTCCTTCGTCTTTCTGTGTTGGCAAGCATTGCATTGCTTCCTCTAATAATTTCCCTGCTTCTTCTGACTCATCTTTTATTTTGGGCTCAGGCTCTTCAGTAGTTGTACTATCAACTGACTTCTCTCCTGATGATGTTGCACTCTCGGATTGTTTGTCTACTCTACTTGCTTTCCTACCAATTGAAGCCCCAGTAAGTGAAGACACTTGAGCTGTCTGCACTTTCTGCATACGGGGTGAACACCACCCCTCAGACATTCTGGAACCCTGTCCAGTGTTAGCAGGCTCTTTCATGTCAATGTCTTCCTCTGATGATTTCTGCGAGTCCCCTTTCACTGGTGACACATCTTCCCCTCGCCTGCGTGACTTGGGTGGGCGACCTCGCCTTGTGTAGGTAGATGTGTTCAATGCATCCTGCTGCAGCACTAGATCCTTGTCAACACCACACTTATGGGCGGAGCAAGAGGACTCCACCACCTCTTTACATGGTGGCTGGGCATCCCCTTCAGATGGTGTGGCATAAACTGACCGAACATTTCGCCGTCTGCTCCTTCCGTGGATTAGAATTGATTCATTCTCAGAGTCAGGGACATTAACTGGTGACTTGGCTGTGGTTTTAGGTTCTGATGATGCCTTTAATACTTCTCCTCGTGGAGATGAAGACCTTTTCAGCTTCTCTCTGTCAATTCGCTCACTCTTTCGAGTTACTGGTTTCTCAGAGACAGCGGTTTTGGGGGGCTCCAGGATTTGTGTTTCTGACACATTTGGCTTAGCTCTTTTACTCTTGGGTTGTTTGCGAATTGGCTTTGCTGGTTTGATTCCAGCCTCTGAGACTGGTATGTGAACCTCTTGGGAATCGTCAGATTTCTGAGGTTTGTCAATGTCCTTAGAATATAGTTTCTCTGGTTGGGTCTCTATCTTTACCATTTCTATATTCTCGTCAACCTTGGGGGAAGCAGAGCAGGTGAATTCAGCAGCATTTGCCTCAAAACTACTTAATGAGGCACCAGGAGTGGGAAGCTTATTATCAAGGAAAGATGTATGATCCACTGTAAGATTGCCTTCAGTTGTAACTCTGGGTTCACATAATACCTCTTTAGGTTCAACTTTAACTTTAACCTCAGCATCTGAAGGGAAAGGTGATATGGGTGTGATTAAAATCGAGGCAGGGGGTTGGATCTCTACTAGAGGAGATTGGGGTGGGAACACTTCAAGATTATGTTCTACTTTTTCCTCTTCAATCAGTGAAACAGTCTGTTCAGAGGATGAAGTAGTTAAAACAACCTCTTTCTCCTGCTGTGGAGAAATCTCTCTGGGTGAAGAAAGAAACTGTGAAATTGGCAAGATGAGAGCAGGGCTGACTGATTTAATATCGGCCTTCTGCATGAACTCTAAAACCTTGGGAGACTCTTCTTGTTCACTCTCATCAACGCTTTCAATTTCTTGTGGAAAGTGGCCCCATGAGGTCTCCTTCTGTTGTTGAAGCTCCAGAAAGCGGCTATGAAAAAGCACTATGGGCTCTTGAAGGTCCCCTCCCCATGGCCCAGGTTGTCCTTTGACAGCATCCTGTTTGGCAGGATGTCTGCCAATTCCCAACTCAGGATCTTTGCGCTCAAGATGTTGTAGACGCCGTGAATCTTGCTCAAAGATTGAACTATGAAGAAAACGAGATGCAAACAGCTCCTGCCGTTCCAGATCCTCTGCTTTGTGGTCTTTCTTATTGTCATCCAGTTTACCTTCAGAGTCGGTACGAATCTTCTTCTTTTTCATGTACCAAGACGGGATAGGTCGTGGTACAGACTCTACCTTTTCTTTGTCTGAGCTACTGCGAAGACTGGCAAAGCGAGAGTCTCTGTCAAGAAAGGACCAATTATCCTCCCTTGCGGAGGACAATGACTTGGCTCGCTCAAGAAGTGCTTGTGTGTCTGGAGTGATAGTCTTGTCTAATGCAAAAGAATAGAACTTGTTCTTCTCCAGGGAGCATGAGAGCTTGAGGCCTGTCAACCTTTCTTCACGTTCCCCGAGGATAGAGGACAGTGAGGTGTTGGGCTTAGGGGAGTGGTTTTTGTTCTCACCATCATCATCTGAATCTGACGGTACTTCTCCAGGCTCTAGTTCACACACAAGATGTTTGCAAATGCTTTCTTGTTTCACAATGCTACTGGGGAAGGTCATGTCCATTCTGAGGCAGTCAGATTTGATTCTACTCTCCCATCGTTGAAGTAGCTGCTCGTTACACCCAAGCAATGCTGTTTTAAGCTTAGGAAATTCTGTGATAGGGGAACGGAAATGATTAGGTGTCATGTCCAAGCTGTATTTCAATGAATCTACTTGCGAGTAGACTTTGTCCTCTTCTTTTGGAGAGCCTTTAGTCTCTTTATTGGTAACTGATTGTGCTAACCGGGAAGCACACTCTTCTTCATTTGAGGGAAAGGGACCAGAGCCAGAAAAAGATATGACACTCAGGTCAGGGTCTTCATTTAATTCACAGGAAGACCTGTAGTTGCGGGCTCTCTTACCACTTAGCAAGTCAAAGTCAAAACTCTCGGATTTCTTATGTTTGCTAGATGGAGAATCGTCTGTAACATCTTGAAGTGTTTTTCCTACCTCATGCACCAGATTGCACCTTTCAAAGTCCTCTGTGTCGCCGTCTTGTGAGCTTTCTGATTTATGTAATTTGTCAGGCTCTTCTAGCTTCAGCCGAAGCTGTCGGCTCTGTTCCATTTGTTTTCTGCAGGTCTGAGAGTGGTCAAGGTCAGACTCAAGTCGTTCCTCAGTCTCCCCTCTACTTTTGTAAAATCCTACACCCTGCTCGCCATTGTCTTGTTGCGGCAGTTGCGTGAATGCGTCCTGGTCAAGACTCCCATCAGAGATTTTCGTGAGACTTGATCCCCAAAACTGAATTTTCAGACAGGTTGGGTCTAATGGATCTGTTGCCTCTTCTGTTGGTTCTCCAAGTCGTGACTGAAGTTCCAAACTGAGTCCAAGCCCCATTCCCATGGAGACTATTTCAGACTCTTGTTCATCTTGAGGACTGCAAACAGTAACAAGTCTCTCAGATTTAGCCTTGCAATGCTCCATCTTATGCACCACTTTTCGCAATAAGCTCCTTGCACCCTCATTCTCCTTTGCCATAGCACTGTCAGGTGTCTTCCTAAGTCCCAGTCTACTGCCCTCTTCTGGACTCTCCCTCTTCAGTTGATCGGTCTTCCCCATGGAGTCTTCAAAACGCCTCTTTCGTGCAGCTAGACGGTGAACATCCACAGAGTTAGAATCATCATACCTAGGGGCAGCTTTCATATGTTTTTTGGCTTTCATTTTACCATCCTTGTCTACAACTTCAAGGTTTTTATCTTTTGGCACCTTCCCATGCTTGACTATATCTCCTTTTTGGGGATCTATGCGGAAGGGAGGACTTTTCTGATCCCTTGAAGGTGATGCAAGCAGAATACTGTCATTCCCACCTCTAACTCTTTGTTTTTCTAGGATAGCATGACCAAGCAATTTCCCTTCCTTCTCCTTCACACGTGTTAGCTGCACCACACAAGGTGGTAGATCTAGCCGTCCTTTGCCTGAGCCTTCTTTTTCCTTAAGAGGAAACTTGCTGACTTTGCTTCGAGGCCCTGCATCTGGACTAACTTCTCTTTCCAGTTTAGGCACTGTCTCGGGCGATGGAATGCTGGGAGATTGCAATTTAAGTTTTCTCAACCTCTGTTTCTCACCCTTCTCCTTGCGCCCAGACCTCTTTTCCTTATCACCCCCAGTACCATGTTCAGTTTCAAATGGTCTCTCCTTCTCTGGCTTATCGCTCTTATTATACCGATCGGGTCGTGCCTTGTCAAATCTCGGAGGTGAGAGTGAACTGCAGCTGGCACTTCGCTCTGAGGATCTACAGCAAATGCGGCGATCAGAGTCATTTGGTAGACGCTCAGAGAGGGAGTGGGACGCTGTAGGACTGGCAGGGCGATGAGGGTGAGAAGGGCTCTGGCTGTGTTCCATTGTTCTCCGCCCATGGTCACGTTCACGGTCTGTTTCAAAGCGCTCCCGCTCACGCTCCCTCTGCAAGTAACTGTATTTGCGGATGTCCTGCTCATAGGGGTCTCTGTAATCTCTGTATTCACGCGGATCATCAAAGTAACGCGGGTCATAGAAATCCCCCTGGTATGAGTCCCATTCTGTGTAGAACTCGCGGCCTCTGTCAGGTAACTTGCGACGGGGATCTTCTGTGAAGGTTCCTCCAGGTGTTCGCACACTATTATCAAAGAATGGCCGTTCAGCTGTAAACTCATATTGCGGCCTGCGCTCATCCCTGATAAACACACAAAAAAGAGGAATCAAACTCATATTATTCAATGTCATTGGAATTTTTCAAATGGGGATATGTGACAAAATTAATCTAGTAAAAATGATACAAACCTTCGCTCAGACAGGATTTCATAGAAGTCGCGAATGTCCTGACCAGATGCCTGCATTGAGTGATAGAAAGCCATCTGACTTTCCTGATTGGCAAAGTCCACCTGCAAACAAAAACACATGGAAGTTGATAAATCAGAGACAAATATCATTGTTTGGACTATGGTCTTCAATCACCTGGCCTATTTCCCCAACCAACAGGGATTCTATTTCATAAGACATTTTTTTGCTACCTTAATTTTGTTGCCACCAATCTTCCAACCCTTGGTCTCCTTGACAGCTGCCTGCGCATATTCTATGTTATTATACAGTATAAGGGCCATTCCTTTGGGTCTGTCAAATACAACCTGTGGTGGGAGGGGAGAGAAGAAAGAAACATATTTAGTAAAACCAAAATTATCTTCTTTATATACAGTGCATTCGGAAAGTATTAGACCCCTTGAATTTTCCCACATTTTGTTAAAATTACAGCCTTGTTCTAAAATGGATTAAATAGTCCCCCCCCCCCAATCACTCTACACACAATACCACATAATTACTAAGGGAAAAACAGGCTTTTAGAATTTATTTGCAAATATATAAAAAAAAAAAACTTAAATTACACATTTACTGTAAGTATTCAGACCCTTTACTCAGTACTTTTGAAGCACCTTTGGTAGCGATTACAGCCTAGAGTCTTCTTGGGTACACTACAAGCTTAGCACACCTGTATTTGGAGAGTTTCTCCCATTCTTCTCTGCAGATCCTCTCAAGCTCTGTCAGGTTGGATGGGGAGCGTCACAACACAGCTATTTTCCGGTCAGGTTCAAGTCCAGGCTCTGGCTAGGCCACTCAAGGACATTAAGACTTGTCCCGAAGCCATTCCTGTGTCGTCTTGGCTCTGTGCTTAGGGTCACTGTCATGTTGGAAGGTGAACCTTTGCCTCAGTCTGAGCAGGTTTTCATCAAGGATCTCTGTACTTCGCTCCGTTAATCTTTCCCTTCATCTTGACTAGTCTCCCAGTCCGTGCCGCTGAAAACCATCCCCGCAGCATGATGCTGCCACCACGCTTCACCATAGGGATGGTGCCAGGTTTCTTTCAGACGTGATGCTTGGCATGCAGGCCAAAGAGTTCAATCTTGGTTTCATCAGACCAGAGAATCGTGTTTCTCATGGTCTGACAGT
Organism: Salvelinus namaycush; assembly: GCF_016432855.1. Taxonomy (NCBI): domain Eukaryota; kingdom Metazoa; phylum Chordata; class Actinopteri; order Salmoniformes; family Salmonidae; genus Salvelinus; species Salvelinus namaycush. The sequence continues at coordinate 25,821,804 of NC_052322.1, forward strand.
CCTTTAGGTTTCTTTGGGCTAACTCCAAGCGGGCTGTCATGTGCCTTTTATTGAGGAGTGGCTTCCGTCTGGCCACTCTATCATAAAAGGCCTGAATGGTGGAGTGCTGCAGAAGTGGTTGTCCTTCTGGAAGGTTCTCCCATCTCTGCAGAGGAACTCTGGAGCGCGGTCAGAGTGACCATCGGGTTCTTGGTCAGGGAAGTGAGACTAGTGTTTTGCGGGTACTATTTAATGAAGCTGCCAGTTGAGTTGTGAGGCATCTGTTTCTCAAACTAGACACTAATGTACTTGTCCTCTTGCTCAGTTGTGCACCGGGGCTTCCCACTCCTCTTTCTATTCTGGTTAGAGCCAGTTTGCGCTGTTCTGTGAAGGGAGTAGTATACAGCGTTGTACGAGTTCTTCAGTTTCTTGGCAATTTCTCGCATGGTATAGCCTTCATTTCTCAGAACAAGAATAGACTGTTGTTTCTGACAAATGCTGATGATCCAGACACTCAACTAGTATAAAGAAGGCCAGTTTTTTTGCTTCTTTTCAGCTGTGCTAATATAATTGCAAAAGGGTTTTCTAATGATCAATTAGCCTTTTAAAATTATAAACTTGGATTAGCTAACACAACGTGCCACTGGAACACAGGAGTGATGGTCGCTGATAATGGGCCTCTGTACGCCTATATAGATATTTCATTTAAAAAAAAGGATATATATATTTTTTAAATCAGCGTTTCCAGTTACAATAGTAATTTCCAACATTAACAATGTCTACACTATTTTTTAATCAATTTGATGTCATTTTAAAAATGTACCAAAAAAAGTGCTTTTCTTTCAAAAACAAGGACATTTCTAAGTGACCCCAAACTTTTGTATGTATGTATGTATGTATGCATGCATGTATGCATGTATGTACGTACAGTGGCAAGAAAAAGTATGTGAACCCTTTGGAAATACCTGGACTTCTGCATAGATTGGTCATCAAATTTTATCTGATCTTCATCTAAGTCACAACAATAGACAGTCTGCTTAAACTAATAACACACAAACAATTATACATTTTCATGTCTATTGAACACACCGTGTAAACATTCACAGTGCAGGGTGGAAAAGGTATGTGAACCCTTGGATTTAATAACTGGTTGACCCTCCTTTGGCAGCAATAACCTCAACCCCAAACATTTTCTGTAGTTACGGATCAAAACTGCACAATGGTCAGGAGGAATTTTGGACCATTCCTCTTAACAAAACTGTTTCAGTTCAGCAATATTTTTGGGATGTCTGGTGTGAACCGCTCTCGAGGTCATGCCACAGCATCTCAATCGGGTTGAGGTCAGGACTCTGACTGGGCCACTCCAGAAGGCGTATCTTCTTCCGTTGAAGCCATTCTGTTGTTGATTTACTTCTGTTTTGGGTTGTTGACCTGTTGCATTACCCAACTTCTGTTGAGCTTCAATTGGCGGACAGATAGCCCTACATTCTCCTGCAAAATGTCTAGATAAACTTGGGAATACATTTTACGGGCGATGATAGCAAGCTGTCCAGGCACTGATGCAGTAAAGCAGCTCCAAACCATGATGCTCCCTCCACTATACTTTACATTTGGGATGAGGTTTTGATGTTGGTGTGTTGTGCCTTTTTTTTCTCCACACATAGTTATGTGTGTTCCTTCCAAACAACTCAACTGTAGTTTCATCTGTACACAGAATATTTTGGAACATCCAGATGCTCTTTTGCGAACTTCAGACGTACAGCAATGTTTTTTTTGGACAGCAGTGGTTTCTTCCGTGGTGTCCTCCCATGAACACCATTCTTGTTTAGTGTTTTACATATCATAGACTTGTCAGAGATGTTAACATGTTCCAGAAATGTCTGTAAGTCTATGGCTGACACACTAGGATTCTTCTTAACTTCATTGAGCATTCCGCTCTGTGCTCTTGCAGTCATCTTTTCAGGACGGCAACTCCTAGGGAGAGTAGCAACAGTGCTGAACTTTCTCTATTTATAGACAATTTGTCTTATTGTGGACTGATGAACATCAAGGCTTTTAGATATACTTTTGAAACCCTTTCCAGCTTTATGCAAGTCAACAATTCTTAATCTTGGGTCTTCTGAGATCTCTTTTGCTCGAGGCATGGTTCACATTAAGCAATGCTTCTTGTGAATAGCAAACTCAAATGTTGTGAGTGTTTTTTAAAGGGCAGGGCAGCTCTAACCAACATCTCCACTCTCGTCTCAATGATTGTACTCCAGGTTAGCTGACTCCAATTAGCTTTTGGAGAAGTCAGCCTAGGGGTTAACATACTTTTTCCAAACTACACTGTGAATGTGTTCAATAAAGACAAGAAAAATACAATCATTTGTGTGTTATTAGTTTAAGCAGTCCGTTGTTGTGACTTAGATGAAGATCAGATTTAATTTTATGACCAATTTATGTAGAAATCCAGATAATTCCAAATGGTTCACATACTTTTTCTTGCCACTGTATGTATGTACATACAGTTGAAGTCGGAAGTTTATACACCTTAGCCAAACACATTTAATCTCAGTTTCACAATTCCTGACATTTAATCCTAGTAAAAATTCCCTGTTTTAGGTCAGTTAGGATCACCACTTTATTTTCAGAATGTGAAAAGTCAGAATAACAGCAGAGAGAATGATTTATTTCAGCTTTAATTTCTTTCATCACATTCCCAGTGGGTCAGAAGTTTACATACACTCAATTAGTATTCGGTAGCATTGCCTTTAAATTGTTTAACTTGGGTCAAACGTTTTAGGTAGCCTTCCACAAGTTTCCCACAATAAGTTAGGTGAATTTTGGCCCATTCCTCCTGACAGAGCTGGTGTAACTGAGTCAGGTTTGTAGGCCTCCTTGCTCGCATACGCTTTTTCAGTTCTGCCCACAAATTTTCTATAGGATTGAGGTTAGGGCTTTGTGATGCCCATTCCAATACCTTGACTTTGTTGTCCTTAAGCCATTTTGCCACAACTTTGGAAGTATGCCTGGGGTCATTGTCCATTTGGAAGACCCATTTGCGACCAAGCTTTAACTTCCTGACTGATGTCTTGAGATGTTGCTTCAATATGTCCACAATTTCTTTCCCTAATGATGCCATCTATTTTGTGAAGTGCACCAGTCTCTCCTGCAGCAAAGCACCCCCACAACATGATGCTGCCACCCCCATGCTTCACGGTTGGGATGGTTTTCTTCACCTTGCAAGCTTCCCCCTTTTCCTCCAAACATAACGATGGTCATTATGGCCAAACAGTTCTATTTTTATTTCATCAGACCAGAGGACATTTCTCCAAAAAGTACGATCTTCGTCCCCATGTGCAGCAAACCGTAGCCTGGCTTTTTAAATTGTGGTTTTGGAGCAGTGGCTTCTTCCTTGCTGAGCGGCCTTTTAGATTATGTCGATACAGGGCTTGTTTTACTGTGGATATAGAAACTTTGGTACCGGTTTCCTCCAGCATCTTCACAAGGTCCTTTGCTGTTGTTCTGGGATTGATTTGCACTTTTCGCACCAAAGTACATTCATCTCTAGGAGACAGAACGTGTCTCCTTCCGGAGCGGTATGACAGCTGCGTGGTCCCATGGTGTTTATACTTGCGTACTATTGTTTGTACAGATGAACGTGGTATCTTCAGGCGTTTGGAAATTGCTGAACCAGACTTGAGGTCTACAATTAAATTTTCTGAGGTCTTGGCCGATTTCTTTTGATTTTCCCATGATGTCAAGCAAAGAGGCACAGAGTTTGAAGGTAGGCCTTGAAATACATCCACAGGTACACCTCCAATTGACTCAAATGATGTCAATTAGCCTATCAGAAGCTTCTAAAGCCATGACATCATTTTCTGGAATTTTTCAAGCTGTATAAAGGCACAGTCAACTTAGTTTATGTAAACTTCTGACCCACTGGAATTGTGATACAGTGAATTATAAGTGAAATAATCTGTCTGTAAACAATTGTTGGAAAAATTACTTGTGACATGCACAAAGTAGATGTCCTAACAGACTTGCCAAAACTATAGTTTTTTTACAAGAAATTTGTGGAGTGGTTGCGAAACGAGTTTTAATGACTCCAACTATGCATGCATGCATATCTATATACATATATATAATGACATGGGGATGTGTCACAAGAGAAAGGCTTTAACAGGAATAAGGAGCAGGCTTACCTTGATAACATGTCCATAACGACAGAAATGACGAGTGAGATACTGCTCTGTGATGTTGGAGGCTAAACCATCCAACCAAACACAAGTTGTGGGCATACTTTTTCCAAATCCAAGCTGTAGAAAGATGGAGAATTAACATGTCAACAATATTATCCTGTTGACATCACTCCAGTCAACCATCAACAACAAAAAATCTCAGTTGTACATTCAAAAGATGTGTTTCGTGAAATTCCAGTTTTATGCTCTTCTCACCTTTAGCCTATTGTTGCCGAGGTACTCTCCATCCATCTGCTTTATGGCCTTACAGACACTGGTAATGTCACTGTACTGTAGAAAGGCATACTGAGGGGCACCATTAACTTTCTTGATGTCAATATCCTATGTGAATGGAAAGAAAGGCAACACTGCATTAAGAGAGGCAGTGTCGAATTAGGAAACGTGTTCCTCATAAAATCTAATTTGCAGCATGCAGATTCATAATGTATTTCACTTACCACTATCTCCCCAAAGCGCTGAAAGATATTGAGCAGATCATGGTAGCTGGTGGTCTTTTCCAGGTTGCCAATAAACAGAGTCCGTGTGGCTTTGGGGTGAAACTCGTCTATCCTCTCATCCAGAGGCCGGAACTCATTCTCGCTTTCAGTCTCTGAAAAGAGAAATGCATGTTTTCATGAACCTATACAAATCTTTAAAATATACAGTGGGGAGAACAAGTATTTGATACACTGCCGATTTTGCAGGTTTCCCTACTTACAAAGCATGTAGAGGTCTGTAATTTTTATCATAGGTACACTTCAACTGTGAGAGACGGAATCAAAAATCCAGAAAATCACATTCTATGATTTTTAAGTAATTAATTTGCATTTTATTGCATGACATAAGTATTTGATCACCTACCAACCAGTAAGAATTCCGGATCTCACAGACCTGTTAGTTTTTCTTTAAGAAGCCCTCCTGTTCTCCACTCATTACCTGTATTAACTGTACCTGTTTGAACTCGTTACCTGTATAAAAGACACCTGTCCACACACTCAATCAAACAGACTCCAACCTCTCCACAATGGCCAAGACCAGAGAGCTGTGTAAGGACATCAGGGATAAAATTGTAGACCTGCACAAGGCTGGGATGGGCTACAGGACAATAGGCAAGCAGCTTGGTGAGAAGGCAAAAACTGTTGGCGCAATTATTAGAAAATGGAAGAAGTTCAAGATGACGGTCAATCAGCCTCGGTCTGGGGCTCCATGCAAGATCTCACCTCGTGGGGCATCAATAATCATGAGGAAGGTGAGGGATCAGCCCAGAACTACACGGCAGGACCTGGTCAATGACCTGAAGAGAGCTGGGACCACAGTCTCAAAGAAAACCATTAGTAACACTACGCCGTCATGGATTAAAATCCTGGAGCGCACGCAAGGACCCCCTGCTCAAGCCAGTGCATGTCCAGGCCCGTCTGAAGTTTGCCAATGACCAGCTGGATGATCCAGAGGAGGAATGGGAGAAGGTCATGTGGTCTGATGAGACAAAAATAGAGCTTTTTGGTCTAAACTCCACTCGCCGTGTTTGGAGGAAGAAGAAGGATGAGTACAACCCCAAGAACACCATCCCAACCGTGAAGCATGGAGGTGGAAACATCATTCTTTGGGGATGCTTTTCTGCAGAGGGGACAGGACGACTGCACCGTATTGAGGGGAGGATGGATGGGGCCATGTATCGCGAGATCTTGGCCAACAACCTCCTTCCCTCAGTAAGAGCATTGAAGATGGGTCGTGGCTGGGTCTTCCAGCATGACAACGACCCGAAACACACAGCCAGGGCAACTAAGGACTGGCTCCGTAAGAAGCATCTCAAGGTCCTGGAGTGGCCTAGCCAGTCTCCAGACCTGAACCCAATAGAAAATCTTTGGAGGGAGCTGAAAGTCCGTATTGCCCAGCGACAGCCCCGAAACCTGAAGGATCTGGAGAAGGTCTGTATGGAGGAGTGGGCCAAAATCCCTGCTGCAGTGTGTGCAAACCTGGTCAAGAACTACAGGAAACGTATGATCTCTGTAATTGCAAACAAAGGTTTCTGTACCAAATATTAAGTTTTGCTTTTCTGATGTATCAAAAACTTATGTCATGCAATAAAATGCAAATTAATTACTTAAAAATCATACAATGTGATTTTCTGGATTTTTGTTTTAGATTCCGTCTCTCACAGTTGAAGTGTACCTATGATAAAAATGACAGACCTCTACATGCTTTGTAAGTAGTAAAACCTGCAAAATCGGCAGTGTATCAAATACTTGTTCTCCCCACTGTATATATTATATTTTTTTACATAATCTTAATAGAACCCAGAGATTTTCCTGGTCAGGTTACATGGTTAGGAAAAACTCAAGCCCCTTTATATACCAGTTGTGGACGCACCAGGGCCGTTCCAGGCAATGACCTCAATTTGCATGCCAAAAAACAGCTTCCCCTTTGATGCAGCCAGGGCCTTTTCCTGGTCCTCCTGCTGGCGAAAGAACACTAGTCCATAGCGCTCTTCTAAAGCTCCATGGATTTGCACAGACGTCACCTTCCCATACTTCTTGAACTCATGGAACAGGCCATCCTTTAGACTTGTATCTGAAAGCAGAGGAGGGAACAAATGCTAAAATAAATGTTGACTTAATACCTTCAGGTGCATACAGAGTGACTAATTCTTATCTGCAGTACAAAAATCAACAATGTAATTAAGTCAACAAATTATATTAATACCAAAACCTAACGGTGTATTGCCCAAATGTAGCGTGGAGTAGATAATGTATGGTATAAACACAGCAGCAGTGGTGTAAACTACTAAAGTAAAAATATTTTAAAGTACTTTTACATTTTTGGGTGGTATCTTGCCTAGTTAAATAAAATATGAAATAAAAATGTCATTTTTGGGGGTATTTGTACTTCACTATTTATATTTTTGACAACTTTTACATTCCTAAAGAAAATAATGTCGTTTTACTCCATACATTTTTCCTGACACACAAAAGTATCCGGTACAATTTGAATGCTTAGCAGAACAGGAAAATGGTCCAATTGACGCACTTATCAAGAAAACATCCCTGGTCAGCCCTACTACCTCTGATCTGGCAGACTCACTAAACACAAATGCTTCATTTATAAATTACGTCTGTGTGGCCCTGGCTATCCGTACATTTTTAAAACAAGAAAATGAAGCCGTCTGGTTTCCTTAATATAAGGAATTTTAAATGATTTATACTTTTGATACTTATGTATATTTAAAACCAAATACTTTTAGAGAAGTAGTATTTTACTGGGTGACTTAAATTATACTTTAGTAATTTTCTATTAAGGTAACTTTACTTTAAGTATGACCTTTGGGTACTTTTTCCCTCCACTGCACAGCTGAAGGGGTCAAATCCTCACCTGTAGAACGCACAGGAAGATTCTGGACCTTGACACCAAAGCTTTTTCGAGGCTCATCCTTGTCAAGGGCAGATAAAGGCAGAGATAAAGGTGCAGGGATGGCAGCAGACTGAACTGAACGTGCTGGGGAGCCATCACTTGAACAACTGCTGGAATCACTGCTGCCAAAGAGGAACACAGAGGCTTAATGAAAAATAGATTAGTGTGCACAGAACCTCATACATCCGTCATAAGAGGAGCAAATCACTGTAAAGAACTGATGACTCAGATATTGTGTGCTTTTGTCTGAAATTTACATTTAAAAGACATCTCTATGCACAAAGATATTGATATAGCTCACAGATGCGATATAATGGATTGGCGATGATTCCGATATATACGGGTGATTCTCATGAAACCAGTTTTAACAATGGCAGTAACAAATTGAGTTTCGAAAACTGATGCATCTGCAACAATCAACTATCATTCTGAAGACTAAGATGCCTAGTTTATGGCACAGTGTTTTATTTTACATAAATTGTAATTTTTTTACCGAAATGAGCCCAATTAAATTTTCGGGTAACTTTATAAAATGTTCAATAAAACCACTGTTACAACTATTGAATATATATTTTTTGTAAAACATCAAATAAAATTGTATTAGTCACATGCGCCGAATACAACAGGTGTAAATTTTACAGTGAAATGCTTACTTACGATCCCCTAACCAACAATGCAGTTAAAAAAAATACAGATAAGAATAATAAATAAAAGTAATTAAAGAGCAGCAGCTAAATAACAATAGCAATACCATATACAGGGGGGTACTGGTACAAAGTCAATGTGTGTGGGCACCGGTTAGTTGAGGTAGTATGTACATATAGGTAGGGTTATTGAAGTGACTATGCATAGATGATAACAACAGAGAGCAGAAGCAGTGTAAAACAAAAAGAGGGGGAGGGGGCAATGCAAATAGTCTGGGTAGTCATTTGATTAGGTGTTCAGGAATGTTATGGCTTGGGGTTAGAAGCTGTTTAGAAGCCTCTTGGATCTAGACTTGGCGCTCCGGTACCGCTTGCCGTGCGGTAGCAGAGAGAACAGTCTGACTGGAGTCTTGGAATATTTTTAGGGCCTTCCTCTGACACCGCCTGGTATAGAGGTCCTGGGTGGCAGGAAGCTTGGCCCCAGTGATGGACTGGGCCGTTCGCACTACCCTCTGTAGTGCCTTGCGGTCGGAGGCCGAACAGTTGCCATAACAGGCAGTGAAGCAACCAGTCAGGATGCTCTCGATGGTGCAGCTGTAGAACTTTTTGAGGATCTGAGGACCCATGCCAAATCTTTTCAGTCTCCTGAAGGGGAATAGGTTTTG